>NC_064614.1:1021288764-1021920597 GCF_023898315.1 Schistocerca nitens
GGCGTTTCATAGGACGTGGAGGACGCATAAATTGGCCAGCCCGTTCTACTGATCTTACACCTCTGGACTTCTTTCTGTGGGGTACGTAAAAGGAGAATGTGTACCGTGATGTGGCTACAACCCCAGAGGATATGAAACAACGTGTTGTGGCAGCCTGCGGCGACATTACACAAGATGTACTGCGGCGTGTACGACATTCATTACGCCAGAGATTGCAATTGTGTGCAGCAAATGATGGCCACCACATTGAACATCTATTGGCCTAACATGTCGGGACACACTCTATTCCACTCCGTAATTGAAAACGGAAACCACGTGTGCACGTGTACCTCAACCCTCATGGTAATGTACATGTGCGTCAGTGAAAAAGACCAATAAAAAGGTGTTAGCACGTGGACGTAATGTGCTGTTCCAGTCCCTTCTGTACCTAAGGTCCATCACCGTTCCCTTTGGATCCCTACGTAATTCGGTGCTCTCCGATACACACGATCGAACAGCGGAGGAGTGCTACTCAAGCATCAACTTTAGGTTACAATATCTCCGGATGTAATTAACATTTTACAATGCAACAAACGGCACTGATTACGTATTTGTTTATATGTTCAGATGTGTTAACAAAACTAACGGGGTTCCATTTAAAAAAACGTAGGTTTGTGTTAAAAACATACTTCCGTCCATTTTTTTATGGTTTGTATTAAACAATTACACTAGCCCCTCTCCTCACGTTCGGTCTGTGGAATCGGTTCGTCAGTATTTGTTGTGGTTTACGTAATATATCCAGCGGTAACGTTAGGTGACTCACCCTGTATATAGTCGCGCGAGATTAGTACCAATCGTCAGCAGTTGCATCTGCGTCCGACGCTCTTTGACATATATCTTCACCACTACCGCGGCGCGCCAGGCAACGTATAGCTGCAGAAACTGAATGCAGCCGTTCTGAAGGATCGAGATTGCCATGTAGCAGTCACCGAAACGTGAACGAAATGCTAACGGCGCAAACATGCATATCAATCGCTGCTCCTTTGGTATTTACAGTGCACCAAACCGGTGGACACTGATGGGCTACTCCCTAAATAGAATACAGTGGTACCACGAGACAGTGGAATTTCACTTTACTGTCCTCCTTGACCTGTATCACAGTCTGTAACACCTGTTTTTGACCTATTTTGTATCTGTATCGATATTTCTATGTCAGTTTCTGGTTTTGCTAATATAAATGTTGTACCTGTCATGGAAATTCTTTGACTATGTATATCACTATCAATATCACAGTATCACTCGACGATGGATTTCACCGGTATACATGGTACGTGATTAAAAGTATCCGAACACCCCCAAAAACATACATTTTCATGTTAATTACTACTGCCAGGAGTTCCATATCAGTCACCTCAGTAATCATTAGATATCGTGAGAGATCACACTGGGGCGCTCCGCGGAACTCACGGAATTCGAACGTGGTCAGGTAATTGGACTCCAATATTAAATTGGTGCTTCCTTGATGTCTCAGAACGTGCCCAACCAACCGATCCCTTCTTTTAGTCAAGTTGTGCCGCAAATTCCTCTTCTTCCCAATTCTGTTCAGTACCTCCTCATTAGTTACGTGATCTACTCATCTAATCATCAGCATTCTTCTGTAGCACCACTTTTCGAAAGCTTCTATTCTCTTTCTGTCTAAACTATTTATCGTCCATGTTTCACTTCCATACATGGCTGCACTCCATAGCTGCACTCCATACAAATACTTTCAGAAAAGACTTCCTGACACTTAAATCAGTACTCGATGATAACAAATTTCTTTTGTTTGGATACACTTTCCTCGTCACTGCCAGTCTACATTTTATATCCTTTCTAATTCGACCATCATCAGTTAATTTGCTCCCAAAATAGCAAAACTCATTTACTACTTTAAGAGTCTCATTTCCTAATCTCTTTCCTTCAGCATCACCTGATTCAATCTCAATACATTCCATTATCCTCATTCTGCTTTGGTTGATGTTCATCTTATATCCTTCTTTCAAGACACTGTCCACTCCGTTCAACACTCTTCCAGTTCCTTTCCTGTCTCCGACCTCAATGTTTTTATTTCTTCTCCATAGATATTAATTCCTACTCCAGATTTTTCTTTTGTTCCCTTTACTGCTTGCTGAATATACAGACTGAATAGCATGGGGGATAGGCTACAGCCCTTTCTCAGTCCCTGCTTCCCTTTGATGCCTCTCGATTCTTATTACTGCCATCTGGTTTCTGTGCAAATTATAAATAGCCTTTCGCTCCCTGTATTTTACCCCTGCCACCTTCAGAATCTGAAAGAGAGTACTACAGTCTACATTGTCGAAAGCTTTCTAAGTCTACAAATGCTAGAAACGTAGGTTTTCCTTTCCTTATTCTATCTTCTAAGTTCGTAGGATCATTATAGCTTCACGTATTCCAACATTTCTACGGAATCGAAACTGATCTTCCCGAGGTCGGCTTCTACCAGTTTTTCCATTCGTCTGTAAAGAATTCGTGTTAATATTTTGCAGCCGTGACTTATTAAACAGATAGTTCGGTAATTTTCACACATGTCAACACCTACTCTCTTTGGGATTGGAATTATTATATTCTTCTTGAAGGCTCAGGGTACTTCGCCTGTCTCATACGTTTTGCTCACCAGATGGTGGAGTTTTGTCAGGGCTGGCTACCCAAAAGCTATTAGTAGTTCTAATCGAATGTTGTCTACTCCAGGGGCCTTGTTTTGACTTAGGTTGTTCAGTGCTCTGTCAAATTCTTCACGCAGTATCATATGTCCCATTTCATCTTCATCTTCGTCCTCTTCCATTTCCATAATATTGTCCTCGAGTACATCGCCTTGTATAGACCCTCTATATACCATTTTCACCTTTCTGCTTTCCCTTCTTTGGTTAAAATTGGTTTCGCATCTGAGCTCTTGATATTCATACAAGATCTTCTCTTTTTTCCAAAGGTCTCTTTAGTTTGCCTGTAGGCAGTATTTATCTTATCCCTAGTGATGTATGCCTCTACATCCTCACATTTGTCCTCTAGCCATTCTTGCTTAGGCGTTTTGCACTTCCTGTCGATCTCATTTTTGAGACGTTTGTGTTTCTTTTCCCCTGCTTCATTTACTGCATTTTTGTATTCTCTCCTTTCATCAAGTAAATTCAATATATTTTCTGTTACCCAAGGATTTCTATCAGCCCTCGTCTTTTTACCTACTTGATCCTCTGCTACCTTCACTATTTCAACCCTCAAAGCTACCCATTCTCCTTCTACTGTATTTCTTTCTCCCGTTCTTGTCAATCGTTTCCTAATGCTCTCTCTGAAACCTCTGGTTCTTTCAGTTTATCCAGCTCCCATCTCCTTAAACTCTCACCTTTTTCAGTTTATCTAGTTTTAATCTACAGGTCTTAACCAACAGATTATAGTCAGAGTCTACATCTGGAAATGTATTACAATTTAAAACCTGATTCCTGAATCTCTGTCTTACCTTTACATAATATCTGAAACCTTCCAGTGTCTCCAGGCTTCTTCCATGTATACAACCTTATTTTATGATTCTTGAACCAAGTGTTAGCTATGATTAAGTTTTGCTCTGTGCAAAATTCTATCAGCAGGCTTCCTCTTTCATTCCTTACCCCCATTCCATATTCACCTACTATTTTTCCTACTCTTCCTTATCCTGCTATCGAATTCGTCCTCCATTAGTCTACTAATTTTCTAATGTACCTACCCGATTAAGGGATCTGACAAGAAATTACAAGCAAGAAAATTTAGAAGATCATCGCTCAGGACGCCAAGAAGAAACAGATACCGCTGAGCCATAGACACTTCTAGAATTAGCAACAATTGAGTCACAAGTGTGCCATTGTATTATGAAATCTTCCAAGGAGCCAACAAGATGAATTTACGGACTCTACAAGACAAACTAGAGAATATGAACTTCGGTCTTTCATTTACTTTCAGAGGAGTTTGACTGAACGTGTTATATACAATGAACTGTTGTTAGATTCGCAAAGGCTGTGTTTAAAATTGAGAGGGGCAAGCTCGCAATCTTCCTATGAATCATCCCGCTCTATGGCGAAGGCGCAAAAATAGTGATATACACTCCTGGAAATGGAAAAAAGAACACATTGACACCGGTGTGTCAGACCCACCATACTTGCTCCGGACACTGCCAGAGGGCTGTACAAGCAATGATCACACGCACGGCACAGCGGACACACCAGGAACCGCGGTGTTGGCCGTCGAATGGCGCTAGCTGCGCAGCATTTGTGCACCGCCGCCGTCAGTGTCAGCCAGTTTGCCGTGGCATACGGAGCTCCATCGCAGTCTTTAACACTGGTAGCATGCCGCGACAGCGTGGACGTGAACCGTATGTGCAGTTGACGGACTTTGAGCGAGGGCGTATAGTGGGCATGCGGGAGGCCGGGTGGACGTACCGCCGAATTGCTCAACACGTGGGGCGTGAGGTCTCCACAGTACATCGATGTTGTCGCCAGTGGTCGGCGGAAGGTGCACGTGCCCGTCGACCTGGGACCGGACCGCAGCGACGCACGGATTCACGCCAAGACCGTAGGATCCTACGCAGTGCCGTAGGGGACCGCACCGCCACTTCCCAGCAAATTAGGGACACTGTTGCTCCTGGGGTATCGGCGAGGACCATTCGCAACCGTCTCCATGAAGCTGGGCTACGGTCCCGCACACCGTTAGGCCGTCTTCCGCTCACGCCCCGACATCGTGCAGCCCGCCTCCAGTGGTGTCGCGACAGGCGTGAATGGAGGGACGAATGGAGACGTGTCGTCTTCAGCGATGAGAGTCGCTTCTGCCTTGGTGCCAATGATGGTCGTATGCGTGTTTGGCGCCGTGCAGGTGAGCGCCACAATCAGGACTGCATACGACCGAGGCACACAGGGCCAACACCCGGCATCATGGTGTGGGGAGCGATCTCCTACACTGGCCGTACACCACTGGTGATCGTCGAGGGGACACTGAATAGAGCACGGTACATCCAAACCGTCATCGAACCCATCGTTCTACCATTCCTAGACCGGCAAGGGAACTTGCTGTTCCAACAGGACAATGCACGTCCACATGTATCCCGTGCCACCCAACGTGCTCTAGAAGGTGTAAGTCAACTACCCTGGCCAGCAAGATCTCCGGATCTGTCCCCCATTGAGCATGTTTGGGACTGGATGGAGCGTCGTCTCACGCGGTCTGCACGTCCAGCACGAACGCTGGTCCAACTGAGGCGCCAGGTGGAAATGGCATGGCAAGCCGTTCCACAGGACTACATCCAGCATCTCTACGATCGTCTCCATGGGAGAATAGCAGCCTGCATTGCTGCGATAGGTGGATATACACTGTACTAGTGCCGACATTGTGCATGCTCTGTTGCCTGTGTCTATGTGCCTGTGGTTCTGTCAGTGTGATCATGTGATGTATCTGACCCCAGGAATGTGTCAATAAAGTTTCCCCTTCCTGGGACAATGAATTCACGGTGTTCTTATTTCAATTTCCAGGAGTTTATTTCTTCCTAACACTCCACTCGTTCATTTTGAAAGGAATAATAATCCGACAGCTAGATAATTGAAACGCATAATTGGTTCTCTCTCGAAAAGTGCAACACCAATGTCTCTATGGCTAACTCGATAAATGCAGTCCCGTACCCAGTTAAAAACCGTTAAAGTATAATTTACAGGGTGTTTTGCTACCAAAGGGCGTGCCGGAGCCTCTGTAAACTTTAAGGTGGATTTTTGGTAATTCATTTTCCTAAATCAACGAAATCGCCATTGTTATTTTGCTTCATATCAGTGACATTCAAGGATAGCAGAGTGATTACGTTGCAGCCAACACGATGTAGGGAAGATGCTACATCTCTGAATTCAGCTACCAAAGATCTTCCGCCTTCTGTGTTACATTGCCGCGCAAGAAAATTACAACCCAAACGACCCAATAGATTTCACTTGGTATCAGAACTTTGCATTCTGTTGACACAGAGCACAGATCCTAACATTAAAGTTCATGAAAACTGTCCTATCACATTTAATTACAACACAGCGCTATCAATTATGGAACTGTTTTCTTGAATTAATTTATAAACAAATTTAAAGACGATCTTAATTTGGTGAAACTTACGAGCTTCAACACGTCGTCAAATCTATTGTGTTCACTTACTCCGTCCATTAACATTCAAGAAAACGTATTTTAAAAACTCACCCACACATCTGCTTTTCGCACCTTACAATTAACTGACAGGGATTTTCACTGTAGCAGCAATACAATATTTTGTTCGTTTTTTGTATTTCTGTGTTCCATTGTATTCAGTATTTTGTAAGATGGACTGTGGGTTTGTCCGTGTGTCACTTGATCATAGCAGTCCGGCGTAAAGAGGAAAGCTAACTGCTAGATATTTGAATAAATACATTCACTCTGGTCGGAAGCTTTTTGTATTAACAGGAACGACGTGGCGTCTCGAGTTATATTAATTAGCTAGCAAGATGTGGTGGCCACCTCATACACGGATTCATTACGTATATACGACAGAATAACATACTCCTGCTATCAGATTTTAAATATAATCCGTGGGGGAGGATACCAATTTTGATCATATGTGTTTATCAGCATCGGAACTACTGTGGGAAGAATCTTAATTTCAGTACTCAATAGTGAAGTAAATTATTTTATTTTCATGGTCGAAGAATGTTCTACTTTTAAACAGCAGAGAACTGTAATAATAATTCCATGAGCGATGAACCTTTATTTCAAAAGACAAGTTCTTGATCTCATGTATTAAATATTCTACGTCATTGAAGGTGAAACTCATGAGCGCAACAATGGGGTGCAGGGAGGCCTGGAGGCTAAAAATACGTAGCTCAGATGAGAAGCGCACGGCTTTGCAAAGCCGTTAGGCTGTTAGGTAACCGGCTTGAATCCTGATGGTGGAAAAAGCTTTTACCACAACTGTCATCGTTTGGGCGACAAGTGGAGGGGAAGTGTTGGGGTAAAGTTCCTGATCACCATACATTGTGACAATGCTTTAATTAAATTTCGAAACTTATAGTAGAGTCTCGTGGAGTCACTGTTGATGATGATCGGTTTGTCGAGTGGAGACGTTATATTTGGAGGTTATTGTGATACTATTTTAGAGATATACGCTATGTGACGGCGCCACGTGTCACTCCATACTGTCGCTCTCACAGACGTGAAGCACCACACTATACACCTACCCATTGCAGCCCCTTACTCTCAAAAGACACACTTCAGACCTGATCCTCGTACAAAACGGAAAAGGGGCGATGAATTCCTTCCGTGAGTGCCTCGGTGCTGCAATGAAATCGGGAGGTTCCAGTAGTTCCTGCGGCCAGAATCTGCACACTATGGCGACGTGCGGTGCTCGAGACAAATTTGGCGGTTACTGCTAGGCAGATTTAATTGCAGGTGCTTATTGGCTGACCAGGATGAATTCTCTGCGCTACCACACCATCAATAACGATCGCCTGCTTCGGCTTCGCCAACGACTCAGCGTTAAGCTTTTCACTACTCTTTCAGAAAGATTCCCAAATCCTACCATTGTAATAGAACACATAAACCATTAGCAGTTAATGTGCCGCCTCCAATTGGCTCCCAATAGACTCAACCGATAATATCCAAACAAGACGAGAATACGTCAAAAGACATACAAAACCACAAGACTTGAAATTTCACGAAAAAATTGAATTTATTTGAATTAATGAAATCTCACTACGTCCGCTTCGCTCAGTGACGTTACATACGAGGGCAGTTCAATAAGTAATGCAACACATTTTTTTTCTGAAACAGGGGTTGTTTTATTCAGCATTGAAATACACCAGGTTATTCCCCAATCTTTTAGCTACACAACACTATTTTTCAACGTAATCTCCGTTCAATGCTATGGCCTTACGCCACCTTTAAATGAGGGCCTGTATGCCTGCACGGTACCATTCCACTGGTCGATGTCGGTGCCAACGTCGTACTGCATCAATAACTTCTTCATCATCCGCGTAGTGCGTCCCACGGATTGCGTCCTTCATTGGGTCAAACATATGGAAATCCGACGGTGCGAGATCGGGGCTGTAGGGTGCATGAGGAAGAACAGTCCACTGAAGTTTTGTGAGCTCCTCTCGGGTGCGAAGACTTGTGTGAAGTCTTGCGTTGTCATGAAGAAGGAGAAGTTCGTTCAGATTTTTGTGCCTACGAACACGCTGAAGTCGTTTCTTCAATTTCTGAAGAGTAGCACAATACACTTCAGAGTTGATCGCTTGACCATGGGGAAGGACATCGAACAGAATAACCCCTTCAGCGTCCCAGAAGACTGTAACCATGACTTTACCGGCTGATGGTATGGCTTTAAACTTTTTCTTGGTAGGGGAGTGGGTGTGGCGCCACTCCATTGATTGCCGTTTTGTTTCAGGTTCGAAGTGATGAACCCATGTTTCATCGCCTGTAACAATCTTTGACAAGAAATTGTCACCCTCAGCCACATGACGAGCAAGCAATTCCGCACAGATGGTTCTCCTTTGCTCTTTATGGTGTTCGGTTAGACAACGAGGGACCCAGCGGGAACAAACCTTTGAATATCCCAACTGGTGAACAATTGTGACAGCACTACCAACAGAGATGTCAAGTTGAGCACTGAGTTGTTTGATGGTGATCCGTCGATCATCTCGAACGAGTGTGTTCGCACGCTCCGCCATTGCAGGAGTCACAGCTGTGCACGGCCGGCCCGCACGCGGGAGATCAGACAGTCTTGCTTGACCTTGCGGCGATGATGACACACGCTTTGCCCAACGACTCACCGTGCTTTTGTCCACTGCCAGATCACCGTAGACATTCTGCAAGCGCCTATGAATATCTGAGATGCCCTGGTTTTCCGCCAAAAGAAACTCGATCACTGCCCGTTGTTTGCAACGCACATCCGTTACAGACGCCATTTTAACAGCTCCATACAGGGCTGCCACCTGTCGGAAGTCAATGAAACTATACGAGACGAAGCGGGAATGTTTGAAAATATTCCACAAGAAATTTCCGGTTTTTTCAACCAAAATTGGCCGAGAAAAAAAATGTGTTGCATTACTTATTGAACTGCCCTCGTATATCTAGCTAATAGTTTCATACTCATATACGATGCCGCTTCCTATCGAGTACTTCCAAGGCAACGGTTGCCCGGATAACTAGACAAGCAGTAAATAAAATCCCAAGATTGAACACGACAACGCAGTACCGCTTCTTGCAGTCTTTCTATAATTGAAAAGTAGCTTTTATGATCACGAAGGAGCACTAACTCCTGATTTCAGTTAAATATTTTTGAAAGCCAGCTTCGCATTGCATTTCGGCACCTCGACCCTGCGTGGTCTGGTGGCCGATAGGTCTACGTCGCGAGCTCCAAAACAGAGCCACAAAACTATTTAATATTTAACCCTTTCAGCCAGTCAGCGTCACGAACTGAATTAACTCATTTAGATTGGCGGTTTTCTTTCTTGCAAGGGCGATCTGATGGATGTGATGAGCAGTAATCTGCGACCGTTCGTTGATGACGCTGTGGTGTACGGGACACTGCTGTTTCTGAATGGCCGCAGGAGCGCTCAGAATGATTTAGATGAAACTTGTATTTGCTGTGATGAAAGGCAGTTTGTTGCATAAGTGGAAAAAATGTATGTCCGTGCAGATGAGCAGAAAATACAGTCCTGCAATGTTCGAATACAGTACTAGAGGCGTGACAGTCGATACAGTCACGTCGATGAAACATCTAGTCGTAACGTTGCAAAGCGACATGACAGAGAACAAACCCATAACTGTAGTTCGAAGGAAGGTGAACGGTCGACTACGGTTAATTAAGAGAACTCAGGGAAAGTGTTACCTGTAAAAGAGACGGCGTGTGGGACACTTTAGAGTACTAATCGAATTTTTTCAATCCACGCCAGGTGGGATAAAAGAAGACATCGAAGCAATTCAGAGGCGTGCTGCTACATGTTGTACCGTACGTCCGATCAACATACAAGCATTACGTCAAAGTACCTTGAACTCAAATGGGCATGTATATTCCCCAGATACTATCGAGAAGGTTTAGAGAACCAACATTTGCGACAGACTGTGGAACGGTCCTACTGTGTCCAACAGATAAGGAGTAGTCAAATATAAACGAGGTAGACGAAAAATGTAAGTAAACTGTTTATTCGTCAAAACTGATCGCAGTAACTCTTAATAAATTTAGCTCGCTGTGCGACAAGACGGTCAGTGCCTTCATAGCCACGCCCTAAGTTTCACTCGGAAGCCCTTACACATCGTCCGTAAAGTCATGATCACTCTCCATGCGATTTTCATATTTTTGGATCCTTCTAAAAAGACATTCTTAGCCGTAGATTCGCTTCAGACAGAAGACGTGGAAGTCTTGCTACAATCAGGGTTCCCTGGGCAACCGTAAGCATTTTTCCCTGAAGGCACTGACCGTCTTGTTTCACGGCAGAATAAATGTATTACCTGTTATTTGATTATTTTTTATATGATAAATACCTTACTTACATGTTTTCTTTGTGTGGTATTCATTTGTCTGCCTCTTATGCAAGTTGTCACAGAAATGTTGTGACAAACTTCGAGGGTTTGTAGAGCGAGTGTTGTGCTAGAAATCTATGACAGGAACCCATGTCCGAAAACGTCATCCTACGACGCTACAGATTGTCGAAGTTTGCGCCGTTGACTGCCACTAGGCTACCTCACAGGGGAACGTCTCGCAAAGTTGTTTGCTTGCGACTGATTGCCATCGTTGCCAGTGGAGAAGATTGAGCTAGCTGATGCGTAGAAGAGCCTCGTCTCCTGTGAATGCGATGCTCTGTCGCCTCAATGGATGACTGTCTAGGACACGGGTTTCCATCCGTAGTTCATTTGTCTCCTGGAAACCTCCCAAATCGCCAGTGTTTTTAAGAACAGAGGAGAAATGTAAGCTGCAGATGGAAATCGGTGTCCGAAACTTTAACCACGGCAGCAGAGCATCGCAATCACATGAGAGAAAGGCTGACTACGTTGCAGCTAGCTCCATCTTCTGCCCTGCCGACTTGGGCAAACAGTCGCGGTCACTGAATGACATACGATTCTGCGAGACGTTCCAACTACATTTTGTCAGCCTACGTGGTCACGTTTGCTGTCAAAGGAGTAGCCTAGTGGCAGGCGCTGGTGCCTACACGCCTATAATTTCAACACACTGCCGCGTCGTGCGAAGATGTTTCCGGATCCTCGATTTGTTGCTCAAGACACCCTCTGCAACACCTCTGGGACACCTTGTGTATCCCGTGTAACTGCTGCCAAGAGAAAATGAGAGATGCTAGGACGGGCACTGAGGCATGCGGACAGTTGTTTCTCCCTCACTCCGTTTGCGAGTGGAACGGGAAAGAGAATGGCTGGTACTGCTACGTGAAGCACCATACGTCGCGTTGTAAAATATATATGCGCATGTAAATACAGATGTAGGTCAAGTTACGGAAATTTCAAAATTTTATTTATCAAGGGTGCTGGAAGAACGCGTGCCGTCATGGAAAATGACAAGGCCATAAGACTTCCAAGCGAGCTCTGACCACAATCCATTTAGGTTGTTTCTGGATTAGGGATGGACCACTCATTGATCTTCAGGTTTAGCTAAAACCTCTTACCCTGGCTATCAGAAACGCGCCTTGATTTCCACAACGACGAAAAGGAAACAGCATGCAAGCTCGGCTAGGAAATTATGTGACTGAAGGAAGTGTTGTGTCTAGATGAAAAATCGTTTCTACCCGTCGGTGTCTCCAGCTAACAATGCTATCTGTTTGTTCATTTCTCTGTAACACCGAAGCCTCTACGAACAAACACTTTTTGCGAGTGAAAAGAAACCTATAGTCACGTACCAGGCAGCGGCTGCCGTCGAGGGACGGTGGGTCCGGAGGCTCACTGTGGTAGTGCCTGAGGCGGCGGTGCTGCGGCGGCAGGAAGCAGCGCACGTGTTGCACGTGGCCCGGGCTGGAGATGGCGCGCGGCCGCCGGCGCAGCACCAGACTGCCCCACGTGGTGGGCGGCGCCGCGGTGGGCAGCAGCCCGGAGGCGGAGCACGGCCCCCGGTAGCCCGACAGGTACTGCTTGATGGACGCGCGGAAGTGCGGGTGCGACAGGCCGTACACGATCGGGTTGTACACCACCGACGCCTGCCAAACAGAAACACCACATTCCCAGCCACCAGAGTTTCCGAGAACACTTCTCAGGCCCTCTGCTCTCAGGCCTCTTGCAGAAAGACGCTTCCACGTCAGGCGATTCAACACCGATCTCTACTCCCACCTCAAGCAAACTTAGGAATGGGCTGTAGCACCGCATAGGCTATGAGACGAACATGTGAATCTAAGGGGAAAGCCATTAGATTTATGCTCTCTGTGACCAGCCTTATACGGTTACTGTGGTTTACATCTTACTTGGCTTATGTGTACGTGGTTGTTGTTTACAAATTACACAAACATTAGTTGGCAGGGTGGTGTGGCCGAGCAGTTCTAGGCGCTACAGTCTGGAACCGAGGGACCGCTACGGACGCAGGTTAGAATCCTGCCTTGGGCATGGATGTGTATGATGTCCTTAGGTTAGTTGGGTTTAAGTAGTTCTAAGTTCTAGGGGACTGATGACCTTAGATGTTAAGTCCCATAATGCTCAGAGCCATTTGAAACATTTGAATCACTCTCACAGGCATACGTTCAATCTGGTTCAAATGGTTCAAATGGCTCTGAGCACTATGGGACTCAACTGCTGAGGTCATTAGTCCCCTAGAACTTAGAACTAGTTAAACCTAACGAACCTAAGGACATCACAAACATCCATGCCCGAGGCAGGATTCGAACCTGCGACCGTAGTGGTCTTGCGGTTCCAGACTGCAGCGCCTTTAACCGCACGGCCACTTCGGCCGGCTTCAATCTGGTGCTCGAAGGTTTCTTGGGGAATGGCGGTCCATTCTTCACGGTGTGTTGCACTGAGGAGAGGAATCGAGGTAGGTCGGTGAGGACTGGCACGAAGTCGGCGTTCCAAAACATCCCCAAGGTGTTCTATAGTCTTCAGGTGAGGACTCGGCAGGCCAGTCCATTACAAGAATGTTCTTGTCATGTAACCACTCCGCCACAGGCCGAGCATTATGAACAGGTGCTCGATCGTCTTGAAAGATGCAGTCGCCATACCGAATTGTATTTCAGCAGTGGGAAGCAAGAAGGTGCTTAGAACATCAATGTAGGCCTGTGCTGTGATAGCGCAACGCAAAACAAGAAGGGGTGCAAGCTCCCTCCATGAAGAACTTGACCACACCGTAAGACCTCCGAATTTTACTGTTGGGACTACACACGCTGGCAGATGTTTACCGGTCATGGGCCATACCCACAGGCTGCCATCGAACCGCCACATTGTGTAATGTGGTTCATCACTCCACGCAACGTTTTTCCACTGTTCAATCGTCCAATGTTTACGCTCCAAGCGAGGCGTCGTTTGGCATTTAACAGAATAATGTGTGGCTTACGAACAGCTACTCTACCATGAAATCCAAGTTTTCTCAACTCCCACCTGTCATAGTACTTGCAGTGGATCCTGATGCAGCCTGAACTTCCTGTGTAATGGTCTGGATAGATGTCTGCCTATTACACATTACGACCCTCTTCAACTGTCGGCGGTCTCTGTCAATCAACAGACGAGGTCGGCCTGTACGCTTTTGTGCTGTACGTGCCCCTTCACGTTTCCATTTCACTATCACATCGGAAACATGGGACATAAGTATATTTAGGAGTATGGAAATATCGCTTTCACACACATGAGACAAGTAACACCCAATCACCTGACCACGTTCGAAGTCCGTGAGTTCCGCGGAGCGCCCCGTTCTGGTCTCTCACGATCTAATGACTACTGAGGTCAGTGATATATAGTACCTGGCAGTAGGTGGCAGCACAATGCGCCTAATACAAAAAACGTATGTTTTTGGGGGTGTCCAGATACTTTTGATCACATAGTGTATCTCTGTATTTTTTTTTCGCTTCAGCCTAGAAAATACTTCTATAGTCTAACACGGGAGGCGACAAAATAATATGCAGTGAAATGAACGGAAATGACGCTTATATGACAGTAATTACAGAGATGTCAACACGACCCATGATGGCCCTTGTAAATTATACAGAGAGGAAAATTTGTGGCAAGTTCCTACGGCAGAAAACTGCTGAGGTCATCAAAAAATGGTTCAAATGGCTCTGAGCACTATGGGACTCAACTGCTGAGGTCATTAGTCCCCTAGAACTTAGAACTAGTTAAACCTAACTAACCTAAGGACATCACAAACATCCATGCCCGAGGCAGGATTCGAACCTGCGACCGTAGCGGTCTTGCGGTTCCAGACTGCAGCGCCTTTAACCGCACGGCCACTTCGGCCGGCTCTGAGGTCATCGGTCCTTAGGCTTACACACTACTTAATCTAACTTAAACTTACTTACGCTAAGGACAATACACACACACACACCCATGCCCGAGGGAGGTCTCGAAACTCCGACGCATGGAGCTGCGCGAACCGTGGCAAGACGCCCAAGACAGAGCGGGTACACCGCGCAGCTATAGAAAGAGGGATATAGTTGTTAATACGGTGTGTTTTCACCAGGGACGGCAATCTATGGTTCGCAACAGGCTGGCCATAAGGTTGGTAAGGAATTTTTGTGGTAGTACGTCCCATTCGGCCACCGGTGAGTACGACAACTGCTGGATAGTCGTGGGTAGATGTGGGCGTGCTGCAATACGTCAAAAAATGGTTCAAATAGCTCTGAGCACTATGGGACTTAACTTCTGAGGTCATCAGTCCCCTAGAACTTAGAACTACTTAAACCTAACTAATCTAAGGACAGCCATGCCCGGGGCAGGACTCGAACCTGCGACCGCAGCGGCCGCTCGGTTCCAGACTGTAGCGCCCAGAACCGCTCGGCAATTCCGGCCGGCTGCATTACGTGTTACAACACATCTCCTACATGTTTGATGGCAGCTTCGGGTACGGGCAGGACAGTCGTTTCGCCGAATATCCTTTCATTCCAAGAGTTATTCCACCTGCGCTATTCGATGCGGTCGTGTACTGTTATCCATAGAAATGAAACCAGGACCGAATACGTCCCAGAAAAGAAGAACATGAGGAAAGTGCACAATGCAACAATAACGCTCACATGTTCGTGTACCGTGTTCAGAGATTTAGAGGCCAGTTAGCCGAAGACAGATTATGGTTCCCCACACCATAATGCCTGGATCACCAAAACGATCACGTTCCACGGTGTGCCTGGAGGAGAACTACATTTTCCTACCCCTCCACAAGTGAGGTACTTGCAGAATCACTACTCAGACTGAACCTGTTCTCATCCGAGAGGATCAAATAACGCCACTGTTAGTTGGTGCAGTTTCTAAGCTCTTGGCGCAGTCGCAAACGGTGTCATTGTTGTGCGAGTGTCAGTGGGTCATATCGCAATGGTCTTCAGGCAAAGTGACTACCCCATGTTGTGCCATAACGGACTGTGAGATTGAGTGCTATGTAGTACTGTTAAATGTGGTTACAATCGCAGACGCTCTTTGACGATGGTCCATCCTTCCCTGTTGCACAACACAATGCAATGGTCTTCTGCTGCTGTAGTTGTCCGTGTTCGATCACCTGCTTTCCTTCTGGGAGAAGAGTCTGTAGTTCGAAATCCTCCAATGAACGTGAAACAATGCTGTCAGCAATACAAATTTCTTGGGCAGAATTAGTCACTCTTCATTCTTCTTCCAGTTTCCCGACGATTCTTCCCAGTGTGAAGTCGCAGATATATTAAAAAATGGCTCTGAGCACTTTGGGACTTAACATCAGTGGTCATCAGTCCCCTAGAACTTAGAACTACGTAAACCTAACTAACCTAAGGACATCACACACACCCATGCCCGAGGCAGGATTCGAACCTGCGACCGTAGCAGTCGCGCAGCTCCGGACTGTGCGCCTAGAACCGCGAGGCCACCGCGGCCGGCGTAGAAATGTTATTTCCCGGCCATGTTTTACTGAAGAGCACCTGCTGGCTGATTGACACACACACTACCCTCTCCCGTTCCTTCAACTGCCAGCCCCAACTGCTACTATAGTCACTCTGGCCTCTCGTAGTGTAACGCACTGTTTTCTGAGCATGACTGGGAGACTTCTGGCAACAAGCCCTCGCACTTTCGTTCATTTCCACCGAGTCACTAGATAATATGTTCCAAAACGCCATGCATAAATATGGCCTTATTTGGGCTCATATTTTGGGTTCTATTGGTGAGAGAAAGGTAATGTTAAGTCCTTTGGACAGCCATTGGGTTAGGGACCATTTTCATACCCATCTGTAGGTTCGTGTTACTGTAACCATTCTACAGCGCTGTGTCAAAATCAGAATATTACACACTTATCCAGCTTAGGCAAATTGAGCAAATCGTTTGGTCCTTTTTTTTGAATTAGATGCGGTCTAAAGTGCGCCGTAAGGACTAACAGCCGGCCGCTGTGGCCGAGCTATTCTATGCGCTTCAATGTGGAACCGCGCTGCAGCTACGTTCGCAGATTCGAATCCTGCCTCGGGCATGGATGTGTGTGATGTGCTTAGGTTAGTTATGTTTAAGTAGTTCTATGTCTAGGGGACTGATGACCTCAGATGTTAAGTCCCATATAGTTCAGAGCCATTTTTTAAAAATAAAAGCAACAAATTGCAAAAAATTCTAATGGTGCGTTCTGTAGGCATTTATCTAAAGAAGCCATATTTCAGTTATCAAAAATATTTGTCCGTTATCGCGAACAATTGAAAAACATGTCTTTTGTGTACCAGAACCGAGCCGCGGATTTCAATACGGCTATGTAAAGCAAATGACTAAGTTCTACGATGTATCCCTGCCATCCCAACCGCGAAGTACCTTTAAAATTCTCTTGTATATTTATCCGTTACCGAGTTACAGAACTTCAAAGTTACACTACTTGCACATGTAATATCGTGTGTGAGGTGAAAACGAAATAAATTGACGCAACACGGAGAAATATGCTTTGAAGTTTCTGCGCTATAATCGGAAGGCTCCTGGAAACCCCATGTTGTAGTGCTGAAGGACATTCATTATTTGTGTGCACGTAAAATTCGGTTTCGGGAGTAAAATTAGTTTTGCGTTATTTGAATTTCATGCAAGTAAACCATCAAAATTTTCTGATCCATGAAGTTCTTTTCACATTGATATGCCCTGCTGTAGGAGTGAAAGAAGGGAACTAGAGGAAAAATGCTCCTATCGGAGTATAAAAAGGTCTAATATGCTCGTGTTTTTAAAGGATCTCATTGAAAACTGGGGAAATATCTCGCTCATTCTACACTCCTGGAAATTGAAATAACAACACCGTGAATTCATTGTCCCAGGAAGGGGAAACTTTATTGACACATTCCTGGGGTCAGATACATCACATGATCACACTGTCAGAACCACAGGCACATAGACACAGGCAACAGAGCATGCACAATGTCGGCACTAGTACAGTGTATATCCACCTTTCGCAGCAATGCAGGCTGCTATTCTCCCATTGAGACGATTGTAGAGATGCTGGATGTAGTCCTGTGGAACGGCTTGCCATGCCATTTCCACCTGGCGCCTCAGTTGGACCAGCGTCCGTGCTGGACGTGCAGACCGCGTGAGACGACGCTTCATCCAGTCCCAAACATGCTCAATGGGGGACAGATCCGGAGATCTTGCTGGCCAGGGTAGTTGACTTACACCTTCTAGAGCACGTTGGGTGGCACGGGATACATGCGGACGTGCATTGTCCTGTTGGAACAGCAAGTTCCCTTGCCGGTCTAGGAATGGTAGAACGATGGGTTCGATGACGGTTTGGATGTACCGTGCACTATTCAGTGTCCCCTCGACGATCACCAGTGGTGTACGGCCAGTGTAGGAGATCGCTCCGCTCCCCACACCATGATGCCGGGTGTTGGCCCTGTGTGCCTCGGTCGTATGCAGTCCTGATTGTGGCGCTCACCTGCACGGCGCCAAACACGCATACGACCATCATTGGCACCAAGGCAGAAGCGACGACTCTCATCGCTGAAGACGACACGTCTCCATTCGTCCCTCCATTCACGCCTGTCGCGACACCACTGGAGGCGGGCTGCACGATGTTGGGGCGTGAGCGGAAGACGGCCTAACGGTGTGCGGGACCGTAGCCCAGCTTCATGGAGACGGTTGCGAATGGTCCTCGCCGATACCCCAGGAGCAACAGTGTCCCTAATTTGCTGGGAAGTGGCGGTGCGGTCCCCTACGGCACTGCGTAGGATCCTACGGTCTTGGCGTGCATCCGTGCGTCGCTGCGGTCCGGTCCCAGGTCGACGGGCACGTGCACCTTCCGCCGACCACTGGCGACAACATCGATGTACTGTGGAGACCTCACGCCCCACGTGTTGAGCAATTCGGCGGTACGTCCACCCGGCCTCCCGCATGCCCACTATACGCCCTCGCTCAAAGTCCGTCAACTGCACATACGGTTCACGTCCACGCTGTCGCGGCATGCTACCAGTGTTAAAGACTGCGATGGAGCTCCGTATGCCACGGCAAAGTGGCTGACACTGACGGCGGCGGTGCACAAATGCTGCGCAGCTAGCGCCATTCGACGGCCAACACCGCGGTTCCTGGTGTGTCCGCTGTGCCGTGCGTGTGATCATTGCTTGTACAGCCCTCTCGCAGTGTCCGGAGCAAGTATGGTGGGTCTGACACACCGGTGTCAATGTGTTCTTTTTTCCATTTCCAGGAGTGTACTTTCCTCAGCTCGAAAGTTTTCCCAAAGGTTTCGACTTGTGAGCACATTCGCGTGTATTTGTGCTAAAAGAGAAGGGGACAGTGGCAATGGGAAAGAGACGGGAGAGTAATAAATACTGGATCGTAGTAGATAGTAGCTGTGGCGTAGAAATAAAGATGGAAATAGACAGACAGACGGACTTGCAGTGGAATTTAGTTGACAGTGACAGTAAAGTGCTAGGAAAAGAGTGAAGGAGTCAGTGTTAGAGTATAAAGCGAAAGAGAAAGTGGATATGGGACAGAACAAGTGACAATGAGATACAGAGTCGGTGGTAATGACAACGAGGAAGAGAGGTACAGCGACAGTGAGAAGAGACAGAAGCAGTAGGAAGGAATCAATCAGATAGTGGCAGTAAGAGAGATCAAGAGGCAGACAGTGAGAGAGAGAGAGAGAGAGAGAGAGGGGGGGGGGGAGAGGAGACAATAGTAGGAGAACAGAACGGTGGAGACTGTATCTGTGAGACAGAAGAAACTCACAGAGAGACTCAAAGGGAACGTTTGAGTGAGAATGGACAAGTTGCGGTGAATGAGGATCAGTGACTTACCAGCGATGGACTAGTGGGTATAGGCGAGTGCAGTTACGGGAGCGCGTGGGGTCAGATGTGTGGTTCGTGTTACAGAATGTTTCACATGGTAAATTTGTTAGGAAAAAATTTAAAGATGGTGAGGAAGGTAGAATGAGGCAGCTCTATCCCCACTTTAACTAAGTGGAAAAATGATGGTAATAACGTTACCGTAACACTGAGCTTTGTTATTTCCGGTTTCACATGAATTGACGTGTGCTATGGTATTAATCAAAGCAGATTATCTGACATATTCATACAGTTTTAGTTAACGTTATTACCACCATTTTTCTAAAATTAAACTCTCTATAACTTCTGTTGAAAACTTTGTGTCATTGTCTGGAATTTAAAAAATAAATTGGGCGAAGTAGATAATAAATTAAAAATTTTACCGAATTACGTCTTTGCTTCTCTGGCTGTTCTGGAAAATTACTGCAGATACAGGTCTGGCACGTGTTTTATTAGATTCACGCGATCAATAACAACAAAATAAATGAAGATCGTGCCTTACTTAAACCTCGTACAGTTTTGCAATGGCTTCATATTAGCGAAGTGGCTAAATTTCAGGCAAAATCTTTCATCAGCTGTATCTCCTTAACCAAACATTTGCGGACCGATGTTTATATGGACTTCTTTCTTTAGTTTTACTTGTAGAATAACATATTCAAATATTTGCATATCTTCGTGAACAACCAAATAAAATCACACAATGTACGACCTGCTATATAATAACAGGTAGTAGGTATTTATTTAAGAAGTAAATAAATAAATAAATTCACCCATGCCGCTCCTACCCCTTTACTGCAGCGTCAGCCTTCTTCGTATACGCAAGTGTGTGCTCTGCCCAGGAGCTGCCAACACGGCACAGACATTGCCATAACTGAAGCCAGCAACGGTCGTGATTGGACAGCCTGCGACCTGTTCGTCAGTGTTCACTACACACACCCCAGCTTATACGTTGATGCTAGTTTGTCTGAATGGCAAAGTGTGATACAAAGTCAACTTAAATATTTCGAATGAGAGCGGTGCCAGCTTCGTTTGGCAGACCACATCACACCGTACAGTGTGAGCCACAAGTAAAAAGGAGTTTGGGCTACTTTGTGTGAATGGCAGGGTGTGATGCAAAGTCAAATTAAATATTTCGGCTGTGAGCGGTACCAGGTTATTCTTCTGGCCACATGGCATTGTACAGTGTGCGCCACAATTGAACAGGAGTTTGTATCTGTGCCACTCAGAGTACTCACCTTAGCGAAGAACGCGGGCAATGAGGCGACCCACGGAGTGACGAGCGACTGGTCCCCGAACTGTCCGATGAGGGTGACGACGGTGTAGGGCGTCCACGACATGAGGAAGAGCAGCACCAGCGTCACGATGATCTCGACGGTGCGCACAGTGGACGAGTAGGGCTGCAGCTGCGCGCACGACCGGTGCGTGCTGCGCCGGCCTCCTGCAACGTAGCCACCTGCACAAGCAACTCTTCACTGGTTCAGGTAAATTTTGAGGAAGCTGCCGCAATGGCAACGACGAAGTCTAAATTAGTACTAACGAGGTGAATCAAATGTAAATCGGAATTTCTGTTTTACATTTCTCTTTCTGAACGGAGACTAGCGCACCTCCGGCCAGTGTTGCGTTCGCTTCCAGTGTTTGTTCTGCACAGCTATGGCGTTGTCGTACCGTTTCCTTAGTCAGAATCGCAATGCCAGAGCAATAGATGTCATCATCTGTCGTCCAAGGTATGATAATCAAATTTCTCAGAAGAGAGAGCGTATATCGTCCCAAAGTTTAAAAAAGACGTCCTGACAGAGCCTCAGGTGCACGCATGGCACAAACTGATCTTACAAGGACTACAAGCACGAAAACATCTCATCGACGTCACGTTATAAGCCAGCTTATTTACACGATCGCAAAATAACAGTTACTGAAATCGCTAATGAGGTTGGCGTAAGCCACAGTAGTGCTCAGACGATCATTATTTGCAACTCTGTACGGCATGGTGGGAGCTGCGTCTCCTCACCGCACACCTCACATTTCATCTAATTTTTTTTTCTTTTCATAATGCGGGGCCATAGTCGTCATATATTTCTTTAAAGATAGTACCACCATTAGACTGTTTTTTATTTACAGCGTTACATTTACACTTACACAATCATGATTTCGGCTTCAAAGTGTCATTATCAAGTGTTTTCTGAAAGCAATTTAGATAATAACAG
This sequence comes from Schistocerca nitens, assembly GCF_023898315.1. Taxonomy (NCBI): domain Eukaryota; kingdom Metazoa; phylum Arthropoda; class Insecta; order Orthoptera; family Acrididae; genus Schistocerca; species Schistocerca nitens. The sequence continues at coordinate 1,021,310,375 of NC_064614.1, forward strand.
TGAAATACATAACAAGTGATATAACCGTATAACAATCCATATTTGTAATGCTTACTTGCATGTGTTATAAATTTCCTAAGGTGGCATACTGTCGTATTAAACTACACTATTAGACACATTGTCTAAGGGTCGATATTTATGGACTTTTATGTTTATGGATCGAGAGGTTTGTTATTGTTTATGTTTATGAGCAGGCTACTTCATTGTATACCAAGATAAACAGATACTGCAAAGATGTAACAACCACCAAAGTAAATTAATTGTTCCTAAGATTTCCTATTCTATCGGACACTGAATCCAAAGACAAAGAAAAGAAAAGAAAAGGTCACCTGCTTGTAACAGGAATTTCTTTCACCAAGACAATTTGACACTTAGCCAACTGTCATTCAGTCAAGATGGTGTACTCTGTAATGAAACGAAGCAGTAGACTCTGCCAGAAATATCAACTCTTAGAAAATATGTCTAACAGTGTAGTTTAATACGACAGTATGCCATTTCGGCAATTTATAACACTTGTAAGTAAGCATTACAAATATGGACTGTTACATGGTTATATCACTTGTTATGTATTTCACTGTTATTGTATAACCTGCTTTCAGAAAACACTTGATAATGGCACTTTGACGCCGAAATCCTGATTGTGTGAGTGTAAATTTAACACTGTAAATAATCAACAGTCTAATGGCGGTACTGACTTTAAAGAAATCACATTTCAAAAGGCTACTTATGCGTCACGAAACTGAAAGGGAACATGTTTTGAAACACATCATGAACTGCAATGAACCGTGGGTGCACTATCACATCCAGAATCGAAAAAAAAAGCAGCCTGTAATGGTGCATAAATGACGAATTACTACCCGCCATCTTCAAACATCGTCGCGCCATATGGAAGCTTCTTGCAATATTCTTGATTTTAGCGGAGTGTTTTTCATAGATGTTCTCCACAATCGTCATACTAAGAACATTCGGTGCTACTACCAAATTTGGACTAAACGAAGGATGCTTATCGTCAGAAAAGACGCGCATTTTCAGTCCGCGATGTCATTGTACTTCACGACAATTCCTGATTCCACACAGTTGCCCGATGTCAACAAAAAATTCAGAAACTATTCTGGACCACATTACAATATTCTTCACGCCGTTCGGACCTACCGCCCTGTGATTTTCAGTTGTTTGATCCACTAAAGAGAGCAGTTCGGGTACACAGATTTGACGACGATGGCGCTGTATAAGAGTTCGTGCGCAACTGGTTGTTATCACAGCCACGATGATTTCACGAAAACTAGTTCTTTCCACTGAAAAATGTGTGTTCTTCATTCAGGAGACTAGCAGAAAAATAATTTAATGTGTCTGAATTTTTCTGTAGCTCAAATAAACTTATAAAAAATTGATTGAAATTTGATTCACATTCGTCTTCCCACCAGAATGATACTGATGCTCTACAGGGTGTTCTTCCCAAGAGACATTACAAACAAAATGAGTTTTAAAACGTAATCTTACGTGCCCAATCCATAGAATGATCACAAAGTGCTCTAGTGCGATATTTTTTTATCTTTTGTATTAACAGGCACAGCAAAAACACGAAGAATAAATGTTACTCCAGCACTGACAGTACCGACATGGCCCACACTGACTTCTACTGCCACGCAGCAGCAATTTTCAGTACTGGACTATTGGTTTTCTCCGTGTTTTGCTCTCCCTGTAATACATTCCGATAAAACAAACATCACACTACACAAATCTGTGACTGCTCTATTGAATGGGCACGTAAATTCCTCTTTAAAAATCGCTTTTTTTTGTAACGGCTAACAAATCGACGCTTTCCGACGCCACCGTCCGTCGTATGAAAGACGTGATGAGCAGTATTTGTTCGGGCCGACTCCAGCTGCACACTGAAAAAACGGAATCGCAGATATCTGCCAAAACATCGGAGAAAATTCACCTGGAAACATTTACGAGGGCAAGCCGGTATATGTACATCAATGATGCGACGACCATATTTTCTGCTTCAGTAGGACAGAATAGGTTAGAAAACAGATTTTTTCAGTCCTTTGAACATTGTTTATTATTTCAAAATTACGGGTTTCAGGGACTGTAAACCACCTTCGAAACATATTTGTAGTCCACAGGATTTTGGTCTACAGATACACTACAGGTTCCAATGTCCAGTACACTCCTACATGACACTAAAAGAGTGCCTCTGTAACACGGATTACTGTGTAACTTCGAATATTGTCTGGAAGTGGAACAATGCCTGAAATAAAGAACATTGACTGACAGAGTGAAAGGAAGCGTTTTTTATTTATAGGGATAAGAATCGTGTATCACTTTTTACTCAGAAACATTTCCAATTTAAGGCGAAATAACAGTACGTAACAGACGTAACGAAATGCCTTTTGGTGTAACTAGGCCTAAAACCACAGTAACATAAGGGGTGCTACATTGTGAGTAAATTGCTGATTACGTCGCCAAAAGGGGTAATAGAAATGCGGAATCGTGGGTTTGCTGATACCATTCTCTTCTATGACTCACGACATTACGTCATAAAGATAGAATGTTTTACCTCGAGGTGAGTAAGATGAGGCAACCAACTTTTTCATTTCGTAAGGTGAGGTTATACCGTACGACTGAAATTCCGTTTGTTATGAGACTTAGAGTGATATTAATTTAGTATAATAATGTAGTAATAAACCGCAAAAATTAATACTGAAGCAGGGAATTAACATGTGAGTCAGACCATGTTGGGCTCTACAACTTTAATGAACTAAAATTTAGGTAGCAAAGAAGAGAAAGGATTAAGACATAGAAACTTGTAGTTTTATTATAATATCATCAACACAAATATAAATCTTGGGGCCAATTTTACTAGGCATAAACACAATTCAGTAAATGGGCAAGTAATACTGCGGTCGGCGGGAGGGGGACGGATTGTCTCCTCTCATGACTCATTATTATGAAGGCTTCTCGTGACGATCACCTCTCATCGAGTGCCTTTCAACCTGAGTATTCTATGGATTTGCCTCAACGCCCTCCGTGGGATAGCCGGTTCGTTCTTCTGCACTCGCTGCATTAATCCCCTTTAGGTATAGCGTATTCGAAGGGGGTAGCTATGTTTGTATACCACCGAATACTGTCGGTAATCATTGTTTCTCAGAAGCTATGTTAGTCTGTTATTTAAGGGTTGATATCAGACATTGATGTGCATTCAGATACTTGAAGATCCAAATACTGGACCGCAAGGAAGTCCGTTCTACAGTATATGAAAATCACTATTTCACCCAAGTTAAAATGGACACAGGAATAAAAGGAGGGATCCGAATCAAAGCCGAATAAGGACCTGTAACTGCCTACTCGCTTTCGCATTACTGCCTGCTCCAGTGGCGGTTCACGTATAGGCACTGTGTACCTGCAACACCTACTATTTCCGCTTCCGGTTTTTGTTACATTCAATATAATGCTGTCTTATTTCTCTAGTTCGTTCTTTATCTCTGTATAACAAACAATTCTCAACTGTCAACAGCCGCAATCCAGTTTATGAAAAATATACAACGTTCTCTGTATGGAACCGTGCGCTGCACAATTCCAGAGGCGTGGTATTTTTACTGTTATGCGTCTGTGCACATATCTGCTAGTGAGACCGCGATGGACAGAGAGAGCAACGTCGTTCTTGCAGTGTCGACTATCGACATTGCCGTTGTAGTGGTAAGCGTTCCTTTTTACTCAGCCTGTGTTGTGATTAAAAGCCATGTACCATGTTCTTCAACGCGATAAACTTCAGAAGTACATTATTATCCTCCATTCCATGTGTTGAATTTAGTTGTTTCACCACTTTTATTTTACAGAAAATTTTTAATCATGACCTCTAGTCGGCAAGAAATACGTTTTGTGGCTGTAAGAAAACTTTAGTAACTTAAGTTTTGGCACTTGTACCAGCATGAGAAAATTACATTTAAGAAAAAGACTCGTTCAGAACCTGTTAGCCTAATACCGCAGCCTTGAAGAAACAACAACGAGGAATATATTCTAAGCTGTAATTCTGAATGGTACCAACGGAAAAAAGTTGGCTTCTGGGCTGTAAAGTAAGATAGGCACTGCTTTTGTTTTCGTGTTTGCTGTTTTGAGTTGAGGTAAGGTCGACAAAAGATGATTTTCGATATATATGCAAAACGAAAGGAAAACCTGAAAAGAATGGGACATAAAGAAAGCACTTTGATAATATTGTTCCACTGTATCTTTTAGGAACCTTAGTGAGGCATACACCTTCAAGCTAAGGGTGTACTACAAATGTTGAGATGAACCTCAAAGTTTGTCGAAATTAATCGATTGTATTTTCTTTTGTGGGAACTTTGAAACTCCCTTACTTTCACACGGCGAAGAAAACGAATCAATAAATCTAAACATATTTACATGATTAGTAAATTTTGCATGTAATTTAGAATCTGATTAGAATAATCTCTTGGAAAACAATGCAGTCTTGAAAGGTGTTTCAAATATCAGATACTTGACTGTGTCATAAATATACCAAGAGGAGACAAAGATGGAAGTTACGAAAGTTCCGTTTGTAGCTGTCATAGCTCACGAGACAACAGATGCTCCGGAACAACTTCAAATGGTCCGTGTTCTGTGGTGCATAGTAAATGAAGAAACGTGGAGCGATTTTGGGGTTCTGTACTGCAGAAAATCAAAATACAGAAAACATATCAAAATGTATTTTCGAGCCATTGGACACAATCCTTCAACGAACGGGCAAAAATCAGATACCCCAGGCATTTGATGGTGGAAATGACGAGAAAGGTGAAGACAAAAACGTTCAAGCAAAATAAAAGTAGCGTTTCAATAACGTACAGTAGGTTCACTGCTATACTCAGAAATTGAATTTATGAATGAGAAATACAACAAGTATTACACCAGCCACAATAACATTTTTCTCTAACATTTTGCCTGTTTCAACATACTTCTCAAGACCACCATAACCTGTTTCCATTTTTCCATTCTCAAGAAGCACATGGAAGTCAGCATTCCACGCTCATCCTCTACAAGATTAAACGTCAGTATATGACCCATAGACATTGCTCACGGAAATCTGCAACCTTTAAAAAACTGTCTTACTGAAATTCAGTCAACATTCAATGAAGATAAAACCACTGTAGCAGGTACAGGACTCTTAAAATAACTGAATTATGATATTTGTAGTTTTTTAGAGCTTTTTTAACAGATTAAATAATTTACATCAATTCTTGAGAAATTAGTGTGTTTATAGCTAACGAACATAAAAAATTTTCAAAACTGCTATTCTAGAATTAAGAAAAAATCGGGTAACCTTAGCCGGCCGGTGTGGCCGTGCGGTTCTTGGCGCTCCAGTCTGGAACCGCGTGACCGCTACGGTCGCAGGTTCGAATCCTGCGTCGGGCATGGATGTGTGTGATGTCCCTAGGCTAGTTATGTTTAAGTAGTTCTATGTCCTATGGGACTGATGACCTCAGAAGTTAAGTCCCATAGTGCTGAGAGCCATTTGAACCATTTGAACCATTTGAACCAGGGCTGGGCTCGTGATTGGACCGCGGACACTGTGGGCAATTGTACCGCCGTGTGGGCACGATGCGCGTGCAGCCAACACCGACTCAAAGGAAGGCCTCGCCGCTTGTTCGCGACGTCACGTCAGCTAGGCACAGCGAACGCCAGGTCTGTTGCAGGCATACTCAAAATGGTGGTGTCTCCCTCTCTGACACAGGAAAATGTGAAACTATTGGCGGTAGTTGAGCAACACAAATTGTTCTGAGAGATTTCTGCAATCAAATAATTGTAAACTTCATTACACTTCTTAACAAATAGCGTTCTCCTGAACTTAAATATCCACCTGTTTTAAGGACTGACATACAAAAACAACTTCATGGTCCAGCAGCAACAGAATTCGTGCTTCTTTACCTTATTTGTAAATCTGAGGAAGTTACGTTTGTACTGGGTTGCTTTTACAAGAAACTGTGAACATATTGGTGCTCTTCTTTAGGTATCTTGGTTGACTATGGGGTGAGGAGCACTGAATGTTGAAATATCTTGCGATTGTACACGTTGGGGAGGGGGTGGGGGACAGAAGAAGAAGCAAACGAGAGATACGTGTTTTATCAAATAAAATTTTTGTATCTTATAAAGTTTCTCCTTTCAGTTGCAAGAAGGGAATATTTATCTTTTCTAACGTGCCTGTTTAAAAAAGTTTAAGTTCAGCAGTATTTTCGATGTATGAAGCTATTTTGCTTCCTGTTTAGAATTCCTTTCGTTGAAAACGACTATAATCTATTGACTGGCAACAGTTGGACATTTACACATGTAAATTAGTTCACATTTCCAGTGACGATGTCAAACGAAAATAAATAAATAAATAAAAGAAACGAGTTCATTGTAAGGGGGCTGGGGTATGTTTCGATAACAAACCATTTTAGTTACTTGAATGTAAGATTTCCGAAGCTTGCAATGGGGCAAAGCATCTTCTCATATTGATCTACGTTTGTTTCGACAGGATTCAGTAATACAGAACTATGATCTTCATTTGCAGCTTTACGATAGTAAGAAAATATTTCATCTAAATAAAACTGCAGAATCCAAAACAATGCCAAACATTTTGTCCAAATAAGAGATTTATAGTGATAAGCACGCCCAGGCGTTTTTGCCTGCAACAGACCTGACGTTCGCCGTGCCTAGCTGACGTTACGTCACCAACAAGCGCCGAGGCCTTCCTTTGAGTCGGTGTTGGTGCAGCTCGCATTCTCCTACTCGCGTACAGGACCGAAGACTGCCGATAACACACGACCGACAGCTGGCGCTCGAATTTTTAGTCATGTTAGAAGTATTCTCTGCATTGTCATAACAGCTACTGTGCGACAAGGCAATGAATACTTATTACGTAATATACCGTATGCATAGTATTTGATGAAGTGTAGCCTTTAAGTTCAATCTTACACTGTACAACACTGCAATCGAATGAAAAGTAGAAACCTGTTATGACAGTTATGTCGTGAAGAAAAATGAATTGACGTTGGTGTGTATGATATTATGCGCCATGCCATGTGTTCACATAAGGTTTTGCCAGGCAATTATTAAGCTATAAAAGAGTCGACTTGTTTTTCTGTGCTTGTTAGTGTGCGAAATTTTATTTCTGATTTTTTCCTTGCGCGACCAGCTCGTACATCATGTTCCACTTACTTTCGAATGCGAATTTATCGAATCCCGCTTCGTTAAAAAACTCTGAAGGCAGGTACACACGTTCAGACGACACCAGCCGATGATAGGAAAGCTTTTGACAGCCTGCATTTCGGTAGAGGCGCATCACAGCAACGAACAAAGAAATAAAGAACAGTCTTTTCACTGCGGAATGTAATGAGTACTGCAGCACCGCAAACAATAAACTGCACAGCTTGACGGCAATTAAAAGCAGTGCAAAAGATTTAACTTTCTGTCGCTCAGTTCAGTGGAGAAGTGCAGAGGAAGGGAGCGAACAGGGATTAAGGAAAAAAGTATCATTCTCGTCGACTTAATTTCCTGGTCACAAATACTAGGAATAGAGCAATGATCAAAGAACACTGGCTTTTCTTTATTAAACGTCTATTTACTCATGACCTTTAATTTAACACAGAAGCGTTAATCCCAGAACTACCCTACTACTTATGAAAGAGAAGGAAACTTCTTTTTTCATTTTAGGATCTCCATGACTGGAGTGAGAATACTCGTCAACAAATGCATTGCTTCGGCCAGATCAACGTCGGTAAGATTACTACTAAGCTTCGATTTTTGTAATTTCACCGCTGAAAAAGCACTTTCACGCAAGTATATGGTACCGAACATACTGCAGACGCGAGCAGCTGTTCGAGACAACTACGCGAACTGTTCTGGAGGGAAACATTTCAATACTTTTTGCAGTGCGACACCGCTCCCTGAGGACAGGACCACATCTGAATTTCAGGAGTAGCGCTTCGAACGCCCACAGCAAAAGGAGTTGATAAAATACTAAAATCAATTTCTAATTGATTTAAGTCACTAATTCTAATGTCAAAGTTTTTTAACAAAGCCTGTTGCACTGTAACAAATTCAAGAAACTGTTCGTTCAATGTATCCTTTTCAAGATTTTCTAATTTTACAACTAATGCAACATTGGAAAAGAGCACAGTCGACGTTTCTGAAAGTTGATTTATCCTAAACAACAGTTTTATTTGAAAACCAAAAACTGTCTCAAAAACATATGTAATTGGTAGATTACCCAGCGAAGTAGTTCTCGTGACATTAAGGTACTTCGTGGCTTAATTTAGAAATGCAAGATCTTATACTCCTTGTGGGTCATCGTTTTCGTTCTGAGGATCGATAGTCCTCCTCAGCCATTTTCTTCTCAATAATTTTGTTCCACAACGAACGCCAATGAGACTTCAACACCGACAACACTGACGAAAGGAAACAGAAAAGACCATTTTGCTTGGCGGCAGTCGTTAACAAATGAATCATCTTAGTAGCGAGGTGCCTGAAAGCGGGCGAGCAGTGCGGGAGCACACGCCTTCCCCCCCCCCCCCCCCTCCCACATTAGCGTATTTATGTACCCCTGATCTACATGATGGTGTTCGTGAAATTATGAAACGAAGAAATCCGTTTGTCAGGTCCCATGTCTATGTTAGAGGTAGAACGCTTGTTTCCAACGACGATATGAATTAAAACATCCCTAAGTAGCACTTAGTTTTTAAATGAATAGGTTAAAGTAAATAAAAGTGTTTGACTTGGTTCTTTTACAATTTTATCAAGTTTCTGAATAAATTTTCCTTTCTCACTGTTACGCAATCTCTAAGGCTAAAAATATTCTGGAGCAATACCCCATCGATTACAGCTACTAGCCACAAATGGACAGCTTGTTGTCTTTTGACCATCTGACTGCACATTGCCTGCTCATTCCGTGGATCGACTAACTACTGTGTCTCCTCTCATTGTTCCCTCAATAATCGATTTGTATCTGAATCACTCTCGAGAACTCTATTTACCCTTCGGCTGTTCCTTCTTATTACTCGTCCCTCTCGACCTGCCATCCGGGGCACTGAATCTTCTGACGTACCTACTTAGTCACTGTTGGGAGACAAACTTGCAACAATCCCTGATTACTATGCTTCCCATTCTTCGTATAGGGTCAAAGTTTCTGATCCTGAGAGGTGGCTGCACTGTACCCCAGGAACTGCTGTCTTGTTCTCAAGCTGTCCTTCATTGTGGGAACTGAACCAGAGCCCAGTACTGGCTGAAATCTCCCCAAGTAACTGTAAAATGGCAGTCATTGCCTCAAGTATTCGACTGCATCTCTGCTTCCAAAAAGCAGCCACCCAACAACAAAGCCATTCATTCGTAAAGGAGATGCCGGTACTTGCCTCAAGTATTCCCAGCTGCTTATAACTAAGCAGCTTCTTTCTTGCTGTCCATCAGACTTTACATGATGCAAACCTTCCCGAGTGAAGAAAACACTTCATTTAAGCCACCGCTCTCTGGTATTTGAGAAATATATTAGCTGCAGATTAAATATCCCTCTTGTCCTCAGCGCCCGGTGGTAAAGTATCCATCTACTGATGATATGATTTTTAAGAACTGTGTTGTTTGCTAAATTTTATTAATATGAATATCTTGAGTATATTGTAACCATAAATTGCTAGGTTGTGTGAATAAAGATAACAACAGTTCGAACAATAAACATGTCATGTCTTATTATATGTGTTTTTTTGTAAATGCCATAAAAAGAGACAGCGTGCTGTTGAAGTGGCACGCCGACTGAATGGAAGCGGCAGTGGAATTCATAAGAAGTGGGCCGGTCTGCTTGCAGCAAGAGTTGAACATGCAGTACTATATGATGTGCTACGGAGCCATGTGATTTTCTCTCGATAACACAGAATAATATAGGAAAACAAGCTGTTTTTACAAACTGCGCTAGCAGAGAGTTTCTCAGTGGTTTTCTCCTCACCCCTTAGGATATTTGCGAGGCAGCCTTTCGATACGGAGAACATCTGAAATTTCAAAAATGTTTCAACAAAAATTAGCTGGGTACCATAGGCTTCAGAAATTAATGAGCAAACACACTTGTGGACATTCCAGAGTCCAGAGATTCAGAGTTGGCAAGGAAATCCATCACTGAATTCTATAACCTGTCAGAGTCAATACTGACAGAATTCAAATTTTCGGACAGCATTGATGAGATTAACCTTGTTCTCGATAATCGTCTTTCTTTTCGAGTGACTGCTTCTAAAGGGCAAAAGGCCATTGGTAGTGTGACACGTAAGGAATAAGTAGCGACTAGAGTGACCCGTTCATTTTTATGTTCACTGTTTACAAGTGAATTAGACCTCAAAATTACGTCGATAATGGTTTGCCGATAGGATCCATCGCCCATATGAGAGAGGCCCCATTAATGAAGAAGAATTTTGTGCAATCCAGTGAGTACTGGCCAGCTTTTAACCGGCAGTAACTCGACCCACACAAAGTTTTTGGATTTCACATGGAATACGACATTGTGGCATTATGTGTTCCCAGACATACAGCATATTTACTGCATTCCTTGGGCAAGGCACTTTTCAACGCACTGAGCACCTTCAATGAGAAAGAGTTCCATCAATGGGTATTCACCACCTACGGCAGGACATAACGAATGCACAATTTGGTTCTCTCTCGAGAGAAACCTCCAGAAAATCGGTTACAATCCCAAATGCTATAGGAGTTTTGAGGAAGATGATAAATGTCCCTGTAAATCGGCTCGCAATTCATGAAGAAAAGTAGTTTTCTGAAACTGCCTTGTTATCATTCAGTGACTGTCCTCCACAGCTTGAATTTGCTAAAAACTTCTGCAGATGGCTGAAGCTGTCAGCTATCAGCAGCCTTAAGTGGACACTGCTGTCTCGGCTCTGAAAGACAGCAGCTTGGTTCACGTAGTATGGCTGATGTTAATCTGGGATAGAACTTGTAAAGATATCACTGGGGCCTTTGAAATAATTTTTTTTTTAAATCAGTTCCCTAAAACGTTCCTTAACTGGTTGCCACCTTGTACAATATTGTGTCGACATGTAAGTAAAATGGTGGATGAAAAATGTCTCCCGCGGTCGTTCCTGCTTAACGGAAACTTAAAGAGACACAGTCTTCACATACGAAATTTTCCTGTCAAACATTACAGCTTTTGAGAGCTATAGCGAAGCTGAAAGAGTTTTGTGTCTTAACCCAAAACGAATATTTTGGCCAACCTTACGCAAAAGGAAGTCTTTGTGGAATAACAAATTTGAATATGATGGAACAATGGTTCTTTCCGCAATTTACCGAAGATCCACCGGACTATACAGGGTGTATCATAATTACTGGCGTAAACGCATACAGTTGAAAGTACACGATACTAGAAACAAGAAAGTCTCAGTAAACATAGCGTCGAAAACGCATACCTTAAGAGCTACGAGCAATTTTTCATCTTCGATACTGTGAAGAAAATCTCTTCTACTGCAAGCTCTTTGCTTTCCATATTTTGGGAAGTGATAATATGATCCAAAACAAGAAAGAAATGTCCAGTAAACATGTGCTCTAAAGCGCATACCTTAAAAGTTGTGAGCACTTGTTATTAGAAGAGTTGTATTTAAAAGTACCGCAGATGAACGAGTTCTCATTGAAAAGGTCAACTCTATTTTTAACCTTGCTTCATGAAATACAAGTTACATACACTGACGGAAAAAAAATCATAAATGAAGGTTGGTAGGCGTGTGTCTACATCTGAAAGATGAAGTCTATTCAAATGTCGCGCCAGTCGCATAACAGAGGCGCTAGTAGTAGTTGAATGTTATCATGTAATAGTGCTACGAGAAGCTGGATGTTGCTTCTGCGATACTGCAAAAAGACATAGCAGGAACGTAGCAACTGTTCGTAATTGCTGGCAGCGAGGGTCACGCGAATCTAAGGTCACAAGAAGAACGGGCTGCGGGATGCCACATGGTACTACCGACAAGGAAGACCATCCTGTACGGCGTATGGCTCTGGAGCATCTACTGCGTTTGTAGCAGCAATGTGAGCAGCAGTTGGCACCATAGTGACACAACGAACTGTTACAAATCGATTAATTCAAGGACAGCTCTGAGGCAGACGCCGTGTAGCGTGCATTTTATTAACCCCAAACCACCGCAATATGCGACTTTGGTGGTGTCAAGGGAGAAGTCATTGGAGAGCAGAGTGGATCTCTGTTGTGTTTATGATTAAATCTGGATCTGATTCGGTGCCAGTGACAGCCGTGTGTTTGGTTAGAAGGGTCAAGCTGAGGGCCTGCAACGAACCTGCCAGCGTGCTAGACCCTCTGGACGTACATCTGGAGTTATCGTCTAGGGTGCGATCTCGTGTGGTAGACGGAGCACTCTCGTAGTTGTCAAACGAACTCAGACTGCAAATTTCTTAATAAATCTACTGTTTCGACCATTTATGATATCACACATGAACAGGATAACGCTCGCCCACATATCGTTGTTGTAAGCCAACATTCTCTACAGACTGTCGACATGCTAACTTGGCCTGCTCGATCACCCGATACGGGTTCTGTTGAGTACATAGGGCACATCGTCAGACGACAACTCCAACGTCATACAGAAACTGCTTTAACCCCCCTCGTGCCGGCCGCTATGACCGAGCGGTTCTAGGCGCTTCAGTCTGGAACTGCGCAGCTGCTACGGTCGCAGGTTCGAATCCTATCTCGGGCATGGATGTGTGTGATGTCCTTAGGTTAGTTAGGTTTAAGTAGTTCTAAGTCCAGGGAACTTATGACCTCAGATGTTAAGCACTATGGGACTCAACATCTATGGTCATCAGTCCACTAGAACTTATAACTACTTAAGCCTAACTAACCTAAGGACATCACACAACACCCAGTCATCACGAGGCAGAGAAAATCCCTGACCCCGCCGGAAATCGAACCTGGGAACCCGGGCGTGGGAATCGAGAACGTTACCGCACGACCACGAGCTGCGGACCTAAGTCCCAAAGTGTTTAGAGCCATTTGAACCATTGTGAACTGCACCCGTATTGACCGACCCAGTGCTACACGCGTGAAACTTCATCCCATGAATTGACATTCGGCACCTGTAAAACCCGATGCACGCACGTCTGCATGCTTGGATCCATCATTTTGTCGCTTACACCTGTTATTAATGTATCAGCATTTCACATTTGCAATTGCCAATCTCGCGTTTAGGTAATCTTGCAATGTTAATCACCTAAATATGTTACCTAGACAAATCTATTCCCGAAATTTCACTACCCTACGCCAATTAATTTTTGATGGTGCGAAGACGTACCTGTGGATTCAACTCCCTGCATCTCACGGCCGTGCTCGTGAATAGCAGCCAGGATGAAGGCATAGCAGTAGGCTATGACGCCGACGGGCAGGACGAAGCCGAAGGCGAGCAGGTAGATGTAGTAGGCGCGGTTGGCGGGCGTGCGCGTCAGGTAGTCCCAGGAGCAGGAGGTGAGGAAGCCCTCCGGGATGTAGCGACTCCAGCCCAGCAGCGGCGGCACCGACAGGAACAGGCAGTACACCCACGCCGCGGCGCACACCTTGTAAACAAGACCAGTACTTACATTGCAAGATATGGCAAGGGGATTGCTAGAGCTATGGAAAGTTTCAATACAAGAGGTGATACGGTTCCGTCGTATCCATCTAATTTATTTTGATGCTGTTTAACATCATTCTTGTGTTTCCGCGCTCTTCCTACATGAGAATGTAATACACCTTTAACAATCAGGTGATACATTTTCTTCTTGGATTTTACTGTGATATTTGTGTACCTACATCCTTTCACTTTCAGTTAATCCACTATGCGTAATTGAGATGAGCGAATATGTGTATTGTAACAGTAGCCAGAACTGAAACTTCTGCCACAGTTTTGCCGACCAGTAGTAGCGAAGGCTGAAAAGCATAGATGTCTTCCTGCACCGTCAGGAAAGATGTTTTCACGGAAACTCAGTTAAATTGGCAGGAAGAAAGTTGGTTCTCTTTGGTGCCCATCCCCTCTACACTTGTGAAGAGAAAGCGTTTGCTTTATGTATATCCTGGGGCACTCTACCGCTGAAACTAGTGTTGTTGGTATTTCGGACACTCTGTGGTTTGAAGAATCTGAATGATTTTATTGTTTGTTATTTGTACTTCATAATCTTCATTTCAGCATTTTGGATGTTATGGGCAAATTATGTTAGTTATCGTGGGGATAATTTCGTCTGTGGAGGCACATCTAAACAAGAAGAGATAAACTTGTAGGGCACATCCTACGACACAACAACATCTTTGGAACGATAGCAGAAGAAGCTATTGAGAGAAGGAATCGGTGGGGGCGTCCAAGGACATCATACATGCAACATATCATGAGTGACGTTGGATGTAACCCATGCGTGGAAATGAAGAGGAAGGCAGGCAGAAGAGAGGAATGACGCTCTGCTGCAAAACAACCTCAGGGTTGAACACTAAAAGAAGAAGAAGAGAGAGGTTATGTATTACTGATAAGTAATGCCTCCAAATTTCTTATGCGAAAAGTGTTAAAGGTTTTTCAATAAAACAAATATTATTAAAAAATTATATCTTCGTTCTCCATGTCTACATACTGTACATTCAGTCCTATGCCTCCAGAGGGTCTCGAATTGTGTAATATGGTGGTGTGCAATATAAGTATGTCGGTACATGACGAGAAGTGTGCTGTAGTGGAGTTCATCCACACATGGGGCTCCCTCAATGACAGAGCACACACGAGCGCTGCGACTTCTGCGACAGTCAGACGCCTAGGGTCCACTGTCGCCGATCATCCTCCATACAGTCCCGCCGACATGGCGCCATACGATTTTCATCTGTTTGCGAAACTTAAACAACACATTCGAGAACTTTGCGTTGATGGTGAAGCGATGGAAATATGAGGGTTGCAGCTCCGCCAACAAAGTGCTAAATTTTTCAGTATCGGTATCAAGAAATTGGTCTCATTGGGAGGAATATGTTCATTGCCAAGGTGACAATGTTGGGTAATAAATATGTAGACATGAAATTAAAGCTGTGAAATGTTAATAAAGGTTGATTTATTTAAAAAGGTGTAAGGGTTTTGATATAAAAAAATCCAGGGGCATTAGTTTTCAGCTCACCCACGTCTGTGTTTCGGTAATACTTAAGTAGTGAGTTGGTTTGAAACCATGTGGAGTACTATGCAAAGAAGCTTTGATCTCGTGCGAAGCTACAAATGTGGAAATCATTTCAGAGTGTAAAGTACATTTGCGACACATAATTAGACAAAATTTTACGTTGAAATTTTTTATTTTTCTTCAGTTGTGAGATGCTGAAGATTGGTGACATTGTTCTGACGTGACGCCACGTGACCAGTGGGATGAACAAATTCCAGTCTTTCATTAATCTTCAGTAAACAAGTGCGCCTTCAGCACTTGTGTTTTATGTACAGAGATTTAGAAATTTTACTCGCTTTTTCGCGAAATAGGCGTGTTGTTTCTGTGTGTCAACTGCTACGTTCAGTCAGGTGTTAGAGTCCATCAACATTCATTCATTGTTAACCAGTGAATAGAGCTAATATTGCAGAATAGAATAAACGTCTAAACATGTGGATTATTTCTCTAACATTATACCATGTGTAATTTTAATAATTTTCGCAGATTGGTGCATGGTCTTTGATTGATGAAAGGGCATGCGATCGCGCTATTTACTGTCTTAAACGGCAGGTGTCTTTTGTGTAAATACGCATGTCGTCCCTGTCCTCCTGTCTTCATGTCACTGTGAAGTAGCAGTTATTTTCTATAGAATGTTAACTTCTTTGTGTGATACTCTCGCAAATTTATTTTTTCGTTGAAGGTGTGTACCATGCATTTAGGTTGTCTCGCAGGGTGTATTCTCTTTGTATTTGATTCAGTCATGTGAACTATAATTTGGCCATAAACCATTTGAATGGAATATTTAAAATGCAGCAAAGTCTTATGTGTTATACTCTTATCGAAACCTGAATACTTTAATAAAACAAAAAAAAAAGACTTTCATTTGTAAAAGCTGTCGTATGCCGATTTCTCTACAGCTGGGATCGAGACAAATGCGGACAGCTTCTGCATCGCGTACCCCATGTACACATAACATAATAAGCTTTTATATTTACCCAGAATTTATCTTTTAAAAGTCTACCCAATGCCACCATGGACGTGCCGCATGACGGGGAGGTCATCACATGTCCCCTTATTCACATCTCTCCCCTTCTCTTGACGCTTCTGCGATGGAGGTCGGAACCGAAACGTCCGGTATTGTAATCACGCATTGTTCTTACGGCTGGATGAGCAGAACATTTCAGACACACTGCTGGTCAGAATCAACACACGAGGCCTGATGGGGTGGTTTAAAGGGCATCAACGAACCCAGGCCTTGTCTCAGGGCGTTCATTTACACACATTTCGCTGACAGAAACAGTTTTCAGCGATATGTGCAACTGAAAGGCGTTTCTGACAACTTTTGACACTACTGATAACCTCCCTCCCCCCCCCCCCCCCGTGCCGCCTCCCCAACTGATTCACGCCTTCTTTGAGCACAGAGTGCCAATAAAACCATTTGAATGTGATCTGACCCCTTCCTACGGAAGTACATCCATATTTTTTGCTCTTGTGTACAAGGTGGAATCAGTAGGATTCGGTCAAAACCATTCGATGAAATGTGAATATGATCTGAAGCAGCATGGACTTTTTACGCTTTTCAGCGCTTCTATTTTGTGCCCTGGTGTGGGCCTGATCACGGGAGGAGGGATTGTATGAAGAGAATGACAAAGACCCTCTTAGCAACGCACGTACCTTTTTGGAGCACTTTTAAAAATATACCTGCACGGGGACACCTGTGAGCAAGCAACGCCTTTGACGTCCCTCAGATGCCACATGCCCGCCAGCATGCAACGAGACTCAGTAGAAAGGCGACAAACAGGCTGCCTACTCGGGGGTGCTCATATCTCAGTCAAAGGTTCTTTCGGTACTGGAACATTGTAGTGTTCAACAAAAGTGTTCGGTAATACCGAGAGTGTTGGTGCACTGGAAGGGTCTTAGAGAGACCATTTGCTGTCTTATTTATGCAGCTGTTACTTTAAACCCCCCCCCCCCCCGCCCCTTATGATCACACCACCAGCAGACGTGAAACGGGACGGCTGGAAAAGCATGAACATCGTCTCTGGACCATGTCATGTTAAAATTTCGTCGAATGGTCCCGAAAGGCTGTTAGTGGGTCCACCCTGTGTACGAGACTAACCAGGGCCCAGAGGTCTCAAGAGACGACTGGTGGTCGCTTTCAACATCTGCTACAGTCAGGTTAGTGCTGTATCTCCTTTCCTCTGCTGTGTTTCTTTGCATCCTGGAACTCTGTCCCCTGAGCCTCTTTTATTGGCCCCACTCTCTTTTTATCCATCATCTATACTTGCAAATTGTGACCCCTATCAGAAATTACATCCCCTTGTTAACATACATCTGTCTTAACGTGAATGAGGCAAGTGTACGTCCGGAGCAGAGGATTATGGGGAAGTAAGACTTGTGTAATTATAAATACGGATCTACTGAAGAATGTTATGAATGAATTGGGCAAATGCGATGGGTAGTCATACAGTTGTAGTTATAACTGGAAAATATTATGTTGCATAATGTATTTTCTGACTACTGGAAGCACAATGTTTTGGTACACATAGGTGCCCTCATGACACAGTGTGGTAGCCCGCCCTACGGGGGCTAAATCCAACTGGTGCAGTCCATCCCCACTTCATCAATAGGCTCCGCAATTTTATTTTTTTCAAGTGGTAATTAGAACATTATGAATACATCTTGTAATATTTTAGTATTTCTGTATTAAAATTAATAGGCGAGGAAAGCGGTGTATGAAAATATCTCGTAAGGAAAACAGCAGGGCAGTGCACCAATGCTAGGAATGTCTGTGAGATAGCTGACTTTGATCTGGAAACAGCATTAACAGAAATATATATATATATATATATATATATATATATATATATATATATATATATATATATATATATATATATACGCTCCTGGAAATGGAAAAAAGAACACATTGACACCGGTATGTCAGACCCACCATACTTGCTCCGGACACTGCGAGAGGGCTGTACAAGCAATGATCACACGCACGGCACAGCGGACACACCAGGACCCGCGGTGTTGGCCGTCGAATGGCGCTAGCTGCGCAGCATTTGTGCACCGCCGCCGTCAGTGTCAGCCAGTTTGCCGTGGCATACGGAGCTCCATCGCAGTCTTTAACACTGGTAGCATGCCGCGACAGCGTGGACGTGAACCGTATGTGCAGTTGACGGACTTTGAGCGAGGGCGTATAGTGGGCATGCGGGAGGCCGGGTGGACGTACCGCCGAATTGCTCAACACGTGGGGCGTGAGGTCTCCACAGTACATCGATGTTGTCGCCAGTGGTCGGCGGAAGGTGCACGTGCCCGTCGACCTGGGACCGGACCGCAGCGACGCACGGATGCACGCCAAGACCGTAGGATCCTACGCAGTGCCGTAGGGGACCGCACCGCCACTTCCCAGCAAATTAGGGACACTGTTGCTCCTGGGGTATCGGCGAGGACCATTCGCAACCGTCTCCATGAAGCTGGGCTACGGTCCCGCACACCGTTAGGCCGTCTTCCGCTCACGCCCCAACATCGTGCAGCCCGTCTCCAGTGGTGTCGCGACAGGCGTGAATGGAGGGACGAATGGAGACGTGTCGTCTTCAGCGATGAGAGTCGCTTCTGCCTTGGTGCCAATGATGGTCGTATGCGTGTTTGGCGCCGTGCAGGTGAGCGCCACAATCAGGACTGCATACGACCGAGGCACACAGGGCCAACACCCGGCACCATAGTGTGGGGAGCGACCTCCTACACTGGCCGTACACCACTGGTGATCGTCGAGGGGACACTGAATAGTGCACGGTACATCCAAACCGTCATCGAACCCATCGTTCTACCATTCCTAGACCGGCAAGGGAACTTGCTGTTCCAACAGGACAATGCACGTCCGCATGTATCCCGTGCCACCCAACGTGCTCTAGAAGGTGTAGGTCAACTACCCTGGCCAGCAAGATCTCCGGATCTGTCCCCCATTGAGCATGTTTGGGACTGGATGAAGCGTCGTCTCACGCGGTCTGCACGTCCAGCACGAACGCTGGTCCAACTGAGGCGCCAGGTGGAAATGGCATGGCAAGCCGTTCCACAGGACTACATCCAGCATCTCTACGATCGTCTCCATGGGAGAATAGCAGCCTGCATTGCTGCGAAAGGTGGATATACACTGTACTAGTACCGACATTGTGCATGCTCTGTTGCCTGTGTCTATGTGCCTGTGGTTCTGTCAGTGTGATCATGTGATGTATCTGACCCCAGGAATGTGTCAATAAAGTTTCCCCTTCCTGGGACAATGAATTCACGGTGTTCTTATTTCAATTTCCAGGAGTGTATATTTCTACTTGTCTCAAGTTCGCATTCTTAACTGTCCTTGGCGATATGTGACGACACCAAGGACACAACACGTCGGTGTGGTGTTAATCTTTATACGTACACATCAGCGGAATCTACTGACCTTCACAATGTACTCCTGGGACACAGCATTGGATAGAGATCGGAAGGCATCAGAAAAAAAACAAAGCTTTTGAAATGTGGTGCTCTTGAGCTACGTTGAAAACTAAGTTGTCAGATAAAGTATAGTATGAGGAGGTCCTATATTTGAATATATAAACAAAGAGATCGTAACGGTGGAACGTCTGGTAAGGCACCAAACTCAATGAGTCAACGGCATTACACTGAGGAGCCAAAGAAACTGGTACACCTGCCTAACATCGTGTTGCCGCCTCCCCGCCCCCCTGCCCCCGCTCCAAAGCACGCACAAGTGCCGCAACACGACGTGGTATTGACTCGACTAATGTCTGAAGTAGTGCTGCTCCGTAAGAATTCGACGGGGTAGACATCTCTTCTGAACACCACGATGCAAGGCGTCCCAGATATGCTCAATAATGTTCATGTCTGGGGACTATGATGGCCTACGGAAAATTTTAAACTCAGAAGAATGTTCCTGGAGACACTCCGTAGCAATTCTGGACGCGTGGGGTGTCGCGTTGCTGCTGGAATTGCCCAAATCCGTCGCTATTCACAATGGACATGAATGGATGCAGGTAATCAGACAGGATGCTTACTATGTGTCACTTGTCAGAGTCGTATCAAGACGTATCATGGTTCCATATCACTCCAATTGCACACGTCCCGCACCATTACAGAGTCCACCAGCCTCAACAGTCCCCTGCTGAGATGCAGTGTCCATGGATTCATGAGTTTGTCTTCACACCCGTACAGGTCAATCGGCTCTCTATAATTTGAAACGAGACTCGTCCAACCAGGCATAAAGCTTTGTGTCGTGCAGTCATCAAGGATATATGAGTGGGCCTTCGGCTCCGAAAGACAATATTGATGATGTTTCGTTGAATGATACGCAAGCTGACACATTCTGATGGCCCAGTATTGAAATATGCAGCAATTTGCGGAAGAGTTGCACTTATGTCACGCTGAGCGATTCTCTTCAGTCATCGTTGGTCCCGTTCTTGCAGGATCTTTTTCCAGCCGCAGCAATGTCGAACGTTTGATGTTTTACCGGATTCCTGATGTTCAAGGTACACTCGTGGAATGGTCGTATGTAAAAGTCCGCACTTCGTCACTACCTGTGGGATACTGTGTCCCACGTTCAAACATACTTAAATCTTGATAACCTGCCATTGTAGCAGCAGTAACCGATCTAACAACTGCTTTAGACACTTGTCTTATATAGGTGTTGCCGACTGCAGCGCCATATACTGCCTGTTTACAGTTCTCTGTATTTGAATACTCGTGCCTATACCAGTTTCTCTGGCGCTTCAGTGTATAATTGTCTTTGACAAGTTCAGTAGAATGTCAGGAGGAAACTGTTTGAGGTTCCGGTACCCGCAAGCCAATGAGATACGAGTCAAGCACGTAGCCTACTCGAGAACAGTGTTTTGAATTAACAAAGGGAGAATCCTCTCTACAAGACTCTAGTAGGGCACTGCGGCTTGAATTGTATAGATGTTGTAAGACATTTTATAGTTATTTAAGCTCTAAATACGAGTTTGCTGTTCACTCGCTGGCATCGTGTTGTTAATGTGTGCCTATTTTTTGGTTGATATATTCCAAGGCTTGGAGTGGTGATATTCACAGTATTTCCAGAACCACAGTTACTGCTTTCTATGTTGAGACGTTACGTTCTTGACTCTGTGGGATGGGTGATTTTCGAAGCACGGTACAGAACGGTAGTTCCAAATGATCCATCCTAACATATGATCCATCCTAATATTAGGGCACTTAAACTTGTCAGATTTCTCGAATATCCGTCGTAGTGGACTGGTGGTAACGCAGTCGTTTATTACAATAGCAATATTTCATATAGTCTCAGGCATTTCGGTTTAATAGCTTTTATATTCCATGACGATTTCGAGGCCACACGTCCCATCTTCAGACGTACCTTTTCACACTAAATTGCAGGTGCGCACATCCGTTTTCACAACAACACGCAAACCGACACCTCTGGTAGGGCGTCGCACGCGCAATTTGGTTGATACGCCGATGTGGCCTTGGAAATTACTAATTAACATCGACTAGATGTGTACAAAGATACATCTGACACGAAGTCTCGAAATCAGTCACGGAACATAAAATTTATTAAACCAACTTTGCAACCTGAGGTTGTTTCCGTCATTGTTATTCTCACATTCCCATTTCATGATGTTCTTTCAGTATTTTCTGAGGTAGACAGATTTTTTTGTTTGTATGTTGAAGCTTCTGGTACCTTATAGTATGCATAAATATTTTGTGTTTACCATGATGACTCAGTCATATTTATATACAATTACGTGTTTTCAAACATTCTACAGGTGATTCGTAATCCTTTGCCCTTTTTTTTCAAATTCTGACGTCTTCACGACCAAGTTAGATTGTTCAGCCTGTATCAATCCATTGCATTCAGCAAATACAGTAATTTTACTGAATTATCGCTGTAATCAATATTAATTCATCAGAATAAGCAAAGGATACCCAATACGCGCGGCTATGCTTCAATCTCAGATGCTTACACAATATTCATGTGAATTCATAATGTTTATCACAGCTCAGCAGGCTCCCGCATTTCAAATTGATTATTTGCTGATACCCATTATTAATACGTTGCACAAAGTAACTTACTTCCGTTATCTTGTCACATTTCGTTAAATGTGCAGTCAGAGAGCGTTACTATATGAATTCATTTGTTTAAATTTAATGCATGAGAAGGAATTTCTATTCAATGCATATTCGGGCTTCACATTCGCTGTAATCCAAATTTAGGAGAAGAACAAGAGGCGTACCAAGTAAACTGAAGAAATGCTTACCAACTTTGACCAAATCTTGAGAACAGTAACTTTGGACTTTAATAATTTAAGAGAGATGGGAATATGTTGCTTCTTGTCACTGATGTCTCACTACTAACAAAACAGAAAAACCTTGCGAGATCTTAAGCATCTTTTCAATGGAGACTATATGAAAGCTGCAGTCTTTCTTAAACATTCGATGTAGTGTAACTGGGTGAGAGAGACAATGGACATAAATCGTCCACAATACGTCACTGATGGAGTAGGAAGTCGCCTTCTGAGTCTGCAAGTTACATGTAGGCTAGGGCAAGAGCTACTGACCACATCCACGCCTCTGAGACAAGTACCACTGTCACCGCTTTACATTCCTCCTGCCAACATTCTCCCACACTAACGCCTCTCGTTTTCGTTATGTATCACCTATTAAGAAAAAGTCATAACAGTACAGAAACATCGATCGAATATCAATCAGTATGTCACGACTAAAACATATATGTCAATGTTGACAAAGTAATAAATTTTGTTTTTATATACAGGCTGAGTCACTAACTATTGCCACCAAGTATAACTCCGAAAGTATGATAGCAGCTGAAAAGTGTGGGGGACAATTGCTGCACGGGAAAACGGGGGCCATAATATGACGACGGTTTTTTGTTGCTAGGTGGGGTCGAGTAAGAGATATGAAGGTCAACATTTTTTTTTAATGGGATGCTACAGTGTGATACTTATTTTCTGATAGAGGCCATCGAGACAAATACAATGATGTGTAACAGTAAGATATTTGAAGATCAACGAAGGTCGAAATGGTGGCATGAACGTCCATTTACAGAAGGTGTTCGGAGTGATTGGTATAAATGTCGTGCTGCAATCTTCTTATCATGGACTGAGTGGTAGTCCTTCTAACTTCGGCACTTACCGAAGCACGTGCTCTGACAATTCTCTCTCACATATCTTCACGTGTAGTTGGAACGTCTTTATAACCAATGTCTTTTACTGATCCCGGCAAGAAAAGATCCAGAGGCGTCAAGTCTAGCTAACGAGCCGACAATGACACACCACCTCCGCGTCCAATACAACGATTTGGGAATTATTGCTGCAACTCATTTCTAGCCATCAGCGAAAAATTTGCGGGACACCCATCGTGTTGATACCACATTCTGTTCTTTGTTCCTAATGGTATTTCTTCCAATAACAGATTTCATGTTTCTTGCAGGAAACACCCTCTGTAAATGGATGTTCATGCCACCTTTGTGACCTTCGTTGACCTCCAAAGACCTTACACATCATTGGATTCGTCTCGATAACCACTATCAGGAAATAAGTACCAAACAATAGCATCCCATTTAAGAAAACAAAGTTGATCTTCATACCTCTTACGTGACCCCGACTAGCAACAAAAAACCGACGTCATATTCTGGCCCCCGTTGAAACTACAGCATGCCATTTTGTCACATGATATACTGCGAACTATGCGTAAGGGGCCGCAGACAGATTCCCTATTTCTCGATTTCCGGAAAGTCTTTGATACGGTGCCCCATTGAAGGCTGTTAAAGGAGGTACGAGGTATGGAATACGTTCACAGATAAGCAAGTGACTTGAATACTTCTTAAGTTACAGAACCGAGTATGTCGTACTCGACGGCGAATGCTCATCAGATACAGGGGCATCGCCCCAGGGAAGTGTGACAGGGCAGCTATTATTCTCTGTACACATAAAAGGTTTGGTGGACAAGATGGGCAGCAATCTGTTGTTGTTTGCTGATGAAGCTCTGATGTACAGCGAGGTATCGAAGTTGAGTGAATCTAATTGGATGCAAGATAACTTATCAGACAAAATTTCCAGTTGCTGTGATGGATGGCAATTAGTTCTACATGTAGACGAGTGTAAGTTAATGCGGATGAGTAGGAAAAACAAATTCGTAATGTTTTGTGAAAGCATTAGGGGTGTCCTGTTTGACATAGTCACGTCGTCTATACAGGGTGAGTCATAAATGAGGAAAAATATGCCGAGGACGACATGCTGCTATGCGTAACACGTGACGCACCGTTGTTAATTTCGTTCTCCTCGGTGTAATGTGTACGTAAAACAAAAACACCTGCTAACCATTGAACGAGATACCGTTCGAGCCTCATGATCACGACATGTCATTCATCCGTAGATACAACGCATGACACACCAGCGAGCTGATTTGTATCTGCCAGCGTTTGAAAGATACGAGAAAGAACAAATCCCATCGCAATGTATGTGAAATTGTATTAAAACTTGTGAATCACAAGTTACCGGCGGTAACGGAGTGTACAGTCCCATGTTAGGGATTGTGTGTCCTGTAAGCGAAAAGAGTGGTCAATTGCGGAAGTACAACCGCGGCGTGCATGATGTGTTTACAACAGCTCTGCGCTGCTCACTCTGCCCGATACTCGCCGTGTCGACAGATGCTAAGGCGGGCCGCAAGAAGAGACGCAGGCCCAACTGCCGCGTCGCAGTGTTACTACAGTACCACGGCTAGTTTCCCAAACGATGAATACACCGACATCCACCTCAGCTACGGGCTTGCAGATGGAAGAGCTGACGTTGCAAGGCAACTGTACCGCGAGAGGTTTCCTAGCCGGCACCTTCCATCCGCAAAACGTTTTACTCTGTGGACAGGCGCTTGAAGGAATTTGGTGCTTGTGTAGCATCTCGTGGACGACCGTCGACGTACAGTGCGGATGACAAAGAAAAAGTGTTACAAACCGTTCCGGAGGACCGAACAATGAGCACCAGGTCTCTCTCGGAAGTCGTGGACGACCGTCGACGTACAGTGCAGATGACAAAGAAAAAGTGTTACAAACCGTTGCGAAGGACCGAACAATGAGCACCAGGTCTCTCTCGGAAGTCACAATCTACTGCGATGCAGTAGTTTTACAGTACAGGGACAGGGAGTGCTACGAACGTCGCAAAAATCATGCGCTATGAAGACTGACGGCGGCCTTCCCGCAGACAGCGTAGTCCCCTTTCAACTGGTGGACACCATTCGCTGTCTCGAATTGTTGTACACGCGAGACTGCACCTCAGCGATCAGTTTACCGACGCTACTGCAACGCACCTGGGCAAACATACAAAATAACCTTACAACGCCCGCTGAACACGCCCCAGAAAGTCACCTTCGTCAATACCCGTCTGGCTGCCCGGATACCCCACATCCCGCAGAGTCTGCCCATCACTGCGACAATGGCAGCCAGACTACGGGCGGCTTCCGGGTATATTATATGTTCTGCACACATCTTCAAAGTTCAGTATGATGCTCTAACCTTACGAAAGAGAGATAGTGGCCTCGATCTAGTTAACGTGAGAGCCAGGACTACGGCACTTTACACCAATACTATGCTCCGGTTATGGAAAAGCCAGAATGTTAGTCTTACTGGAATGTTGACAACCGCGCTAGCAACCGTTTCGAGACGCCCACTTACGTGTTTGGCACATAGCGCAACTCCGATGTCGCACATCGGCCGTATCGTTTTGGAAACAAATGCACCGAGCTCCACAGGACCAGGAAGATGCCTTCTCCGAAAGTACTCGCCCCGAAACCACGTCGAAGCACGTCACCTCACGTTTCATGGCCTACAGTATGAGAAATTATACACCAATGATACCACACGACTGACACCAGCGCAACGTGGTACCTTCTCGCGAACGGCAAATATACCACAAGACAGAAACTGCATCGCATCGCGCTGGTGGACTCACTCCTGTGCCTCAAGTTCAATGTCGAAGATACAGATTTACATCGTTTTGAGTTTGGGCCAGCAGCAGCTGTCTGCACCCTCGTACAGAAGATTGTGGCTTTCTATCACCGAGTATCCCCCACATCACGTTTTCCTAACCTGCTTTCCATCGTCTAAGTGGCACGCTATCACATGGGTGAATGTCATAGCTATCAACTGCCTTTTCTGGGACGACATCGTCGATCCGGCGGACTTTTGGACAACCTTCCAACTACACCACCACAACCTTCGCCTACATCGACAGTATCGGGCAACTTTAGCGAGCTACACTCATGGAAATTGAAATAAGAACACCGTGAATTCATTGACCCAGGAAAGGGAAACTTTATTGACACATTCCTGGGGTCAGATACATCACATGATCACACTGACAGAACCACAGGCACATAGACACAGGCAACAGAGCATGCACAATGTCGGCACTAGTACAGTGCATATCCACCTTTCGCAGCAATGCAGGCTGCTATTCTCCCATGGAGACGATTGTAGAGATGCTGGATGTAGTCCTGTGCAACGGCTTGCCATGCCATTTCCACCTGGCGCCTCAGTTGGACCAGCGTTCGTGCTGGACGTGCAGACCGCGTGAGACGACGCTTCATCCAGTCCCAAATATGCTCAATGGGGGACAGATCCGGAGATCTTGCTGGCCAGGGTAGTTGACTTACACCTTCTAGAGCACGTTGGGTGGCACGGGATACATGCGGACGTGCATTGTCCTGTTGGAACAGCAAGTTCCCTTGCCGGTCTAGGAATGGTAGAACGATAGGTTCGATGACGGTTTGGATGTACCGTGCACTATTCAGTGTCCCCTCGACGATCACCAGTGGTGTACGGCCAGTGTAGGAGATCGCTCCCCACACCATGATGCCGGGTGTTGGCCCTGTGTGCCTCGGTCGTGTGCAGTCCTGATTGTGGCGCTCACCTGCACGGCGCCAAACACGCATACGACCAACATTGGCACCAAGGCAGAAGCGACTCTCATCGCTGAAGACGACACGTCTCCATTCGTCCCTCCATTCACGCCTGTCGCGACACCACTGGAGGCGGGCTGCACGATGTTGGGGCGTGAGCGGAAGACGGCCTAACGGTGTGCGGGACCATAGCCCAGCTTCATGGAGACGGTTGCGAATGGTCCTCGCCGATACCCCAGGAGCAACAGTGTCCCTAATTTGCTGGGAAGTGGCGGTGCGGTCCCCTACGGCACTGCGTAGGATCCTACGGTCTTGGCGTGCATCCGTGCGTCGCTGCGGTCTGGTCCCAGGTCGACGGGCACGTGCACCTTCCGCCGACCACTGGCGACAACATCGATGTACTGTGGAGACCTCACACCCCACGTGTTGAGCAATTCGGCGGTACGTCCACCCGGCCTCCCGCATGCCCACTATACGCCCTCGCTCAAAGTCCGTCAAGTGCACATACGGTTCACGTCCACGCTGTCGCGGCATGCTACCAGTGTTAAAGACTGCGATGGAGCTCCGTATGCCACGGCAAACTGGCTGACACTGACGGCGGCGGTGCACAAATGCTGCGCAGCTAGCGCCATTCGACGGCCAACACCGCGGTTCCTGGTGTGTCCGCTGTGCCGTGCGTGTGATCATTGCTTGTACAGCCCTCTCGCAGTGTCCGGAGCAAGTGTGGTGGGTCTGACACACCGGTGTCAATGTGTTCTTTTTTCCATTTCCAGGAGTGTATTTACAGATTATTTTCGGGAACCCGCCTTGGAGCTGTAATCTCAACGAAACGTGCCAGCAAAGACTGGACGATCCTACGTTCCCGTCTAATAATCAATGACAGAATGGACATTGTTCTGATGGCGCGCCAAAGTGGAGCATGGCGCAGCAAGTGTTTCTAATTTATTTCACTTCTTTTTTCTTCTCATCCTCTAAGGTTTTTTTTCACTACACATATTTATCCCGTTCACGTATGTCTCTGATCTCCAGATTATTTGTTTTCTTTCTGATGTGCTCCCCTAATAACAGAAAAAAAGTTGGGTTGCTACTGATGTTGAGACTGTATACTTATTTACGGATAAAAAAAAAGGATGTTCAGAAAATAAAATAATTACGTTTTACGTTTTCAAAAAAAAGTTGATAGAGCACTAAAAAACTAAAAAAAATGTGGCGCCCACTGAAATAAGACTTTCACTTGGCGGCCGAACCCGAATGGGCCTCCCGGTCAAAAATGCCATACGATCATTTCATTTGTTATAGCAGTATCTCATAGCAAGTACACTACATTAGAAGCCCTGCTGTATACCAGCAACAGAATAATGTTTTCTCATTTATCTACTCTTTCGTTACTGCATTCTGTATCAAAGACCTTGTAGTAGCAGACGAGTATTTCACAGTAGTGGAGGTGAACAAGCTCTCGTGGCTCTCAAGACGCGCTTTTTAGAGCCCATGTTTTCTGATATTTGTTTCTTCTTTAGGTCTATACTATCATCTCTCAAAACATTCAATACTTATTTTTAACACCGTGTAAACTGTATATATGTAAATGACTACTGAATGTCAATTCTACTTCATGGTTGAAATAAGCATTAATGGCCAGTTTGTGTGTGTTTTGATACCTTCCTTACTTCTGTCGTCGTATGTATTCTTGCTTCCTAGACCGAATCGCTTAACATCGTCTAGGATACTACTTTTTTCAGTCAAAATTATGTTGCAGTTTGTTCCTCAGTTCTTCGATATACAGGTGAAACTACTGGGGCTACAACTTTGCTTCCGCCGTTTTTTCTCAAAGTTCGAGGCTTTATTGTGAGCATCTTACAAAAAATTTACGTTTGAAAGTATTGGCCATAGCTGGCCACTACTTTCTTCCGTCTTTCGGGTAGGATACGAATCCCACTGCAGAAGAACTGGGCGTCTTTCGAGAAGATCCACGCATCGAACCAATTTTACAGCTACGTCGTGTGCAATTGCACTAAAAAGTTGCTAGTCAAAAGGGACAGGGTCTGGAGAATACGGCGGGTGGGGTAGGACTTCCCATTTCATCGTTTCCAGGTATGTTTTGGCGGGTTTTACGACGTGGGTTCGAGCACTGTCATGCTGCAAGATCACTTTTCCCTATCTATCACTGTATTGTGGCTGTTTGTCTTTCAGTGATCGGCTCAAACACATCAATGGCTTTCGATAACGATCTCATGTGATCGTTCCCGTCGGTTACAGTAGCATCGAAAGCTTTTTCTCTTTCACAACCAAACCGGTAGTCAACGTCAAAATCACCGTTCTTGAAGTATGGAAACCATTTGCTGAAAAGTTCCGTCACTAACAGACGTCTCAGCATAGGTCTTACCCAGGTTTTTATGAGCCTCAACCGCAGATTTCTTCATATCATAGCAGAAAATTAAAACTTCCCGCAGACGACGAGAATTGGGCTCGTAAGTTGACATATTCAGCCGAGAATAACTTTAAGATGCGGTCAAAAATCGCTTAATATTTTGAGGGTGTTATATTCTCAAATTCCTAAGCTAACTATATGACATTTACGACCTACGACTTGCACCACTACTTTCCACTAATGTCGTCTACTGCTAAACGGCGGAAGCAAAGTTGTAGATTTAATACAATTTCAGGAAGTTTCAGCCCCGTCTTTGATCCTTTCCAGAAGACTTAGTGCCCATTACTGTATTACTTTTAGTTATCATATTTAGTTAATTTATATATTACACAGGCTGGTTCAGGTGCATCAGCTGATGTTTTATGCAGCCAGCAATGTTATATCTGGCCTTCACAAACCACGTCCTACAGAAAAACGAACGGGACCACTTTGTAGAAAATTTACTGTAGTTAAAGTTTGTTCTGGGATTCGTTTTCGCTAGAGGCCATATTTGTCCAGTTATTCAAGAGAAACGTAGAAAAGAGATTTTAAAACGCATCTCCACACCTACACAGACCCATCACCGGTATGATATCTAGTATATTGTTCATGGAACTCCCTCGTACCACTGCACAAAAGTTTCCGACTCCACGAACTATTTCTGATATTCGAATTTTTTGTTCTCTATAGATTGAGTTTTACCCCTAACGTAGTTGACAATTTCGTTAGAATAATTAATTTAGACGTGGCTGCGATGGTAATGTAAAAAATGAGTTTTGTAAACGTTACACTAAATCTAATTACGTTGATGTTTCGATCCAAACTGAACCCTTACAACCATAGTAGTTTCATAATCAGTACATCTATTACATAAAACGTTGTAATTATTTTATGCTGTTAAAATTCATAAATGTTTAAGGTAAAATATACACAAATGTCGATTTTACAGTGCATAAGTGCTCGACTAAGCCGGTGGGGTAATAGAGCTAGTCAATTAAGACCAATAAAGATCGAATAAGGGAAATAATTCGTGCAGTTCTAAATTTTTTTACTGCGGTAGGAGAGAGTGCGACGAGTAACGTATTTGAAATCCCTACCAGTGGGAACTAAGTCTGGGAGTTGGGGTGCGTTTGAAGGTCACTTCTTACTTGTTTGTCTCGAATAACTCGAAAACTACAGCCTCTAGTGGCAACGTATCCCAATCCAAAATTTAATTATATTAAGTTTCCTACAAAAAGGTGCAGCTAATTTTTTTCTGTAGGAGTTATAGTTTTTCTGTAGCGAGCAAAAGAGTATGATAACCTCGCGCGTGGGTTTTGAACACCAGGATAACATTGCGGGTTGCATAAAACGGCACCAGTAGGGGCAGCTGCGTCATCGTATGTATTAGTAGTTAGCCTTCATACGCTATCTTAGGCAAATAACAAAACGATGTAGGATAACAGGTGAGTGCTAATATGGGGCGACCTACACGGTACCGCTTTCGAAGTGTGGGTGCAGTCGCCACACACAGTAAGTTGCGGCGGCAGCCGTGTTCCGTGTCGTTAGCGCTGTTGCAGCGTTGACACAGTCAGGGGTCACGATCCGCTGATCTCAGCACCGCCACCCTGTGGCACGTCGCCTCACGTGTCTTCCCACTAAGCCGTCTGCCGAACTTCGAGGTGAAGGTCACATTTCGCTTTCGAGGCAAGGGCACGCAATCTCACGGCAGTCCCCTTTGCCCTTTACAAAACCTCTTTCACAGCTCAGCGGGACAAAAGTAGGCAATTTATTTCTTCGCAGACGGCGGCCGGTGACATGAGTAGTGTTAGGAGACCTTTATTGGAACAAAAATCATATTTTTGCACGGATCAAAGCAAACAAATCGTAACGTGAAGATTCAGATACAAAACGTGTTGAGTGAGGCAGTAACGTTTCTTGTAAATACATGTTTGGAGAGAGCAGAACGCATGTTGCTCTAAGATAAAGTATATGACTTAACATCTAACTTAAAGACAATGATGCACTCCTTTGCTGAAATTATGAGTCATCGATGAAATAATGTCTATTCAAAACTCTCAGTCTTTATGAAACATAGAACCTCATTACTAATCCTTAAATCTGTACTTTTGTAATAGTGATAGTAAATATAAGTCTCTTTCTTACTTGGTTCTATGGGCGAATCTGTTGTCCCAACTCGCTTGATGTTAGTTATCAACTTTAAAATAATCCATAAGCAAAGATCCTACAGAATTGCGGGTGGGAGAATGACCGCACGTTGTTGAAGCTTCGGTTCTATTACAGACTAATGCTCAGCAACCGTCGTATCGTATTTTAGAAAATGAAATAAAATTTTCCCCAACTACAGCTCGATCGGAAGCTGCAGGCTATGGCCACTACACCACTTTCCAATAACTTCTCCGAATGACAAGCTACATTTGCTCATTAACATGGGTAAGGAAGTCGTAAGTAGAAACTCGACGAAGTAGTATACTCATGCAACGCTTATTCCTGACAGATCAAACTTGTATTCCATTGCCTTAAATCTACGGCGAATGAAGTAAACCTGTTCCACAATTCAGACACCTTTAAAATAATTGCAACTCCTTTTATCAGATTAATACATGGTCAATTTTAAAAGATATCTTACATTCGTGATCGCTAACCATAGATAGCCTCATTCCTCTTTTTCTATCCTAAAAGTCACAGCGCAAAAGAACAGGCGCACAGCACACAACTTCTAGCACAATGCGCGTTCGGCGAAAGCAGACGATAATTGTTATCTCTGGCACATTGAGTGCATGGCGAGTATTTAAAGATATAATACAGCCACGTTACGTCAACATTACGCCCACTCTGTTCACTTGATAACAATGTAAAGCGGGGCAGTCAAGAATTCGTCTCATGAACCCTGCCACAAGTGCCATAGCTCCTCCTCAAGAAAATAGATCACAAAGAAAACAAATTTTGGGTATTATGTTATTTTTTTCCGTGCTGTGAACATAATCTTTTTTTTTTTGTTCATCAGTCTTATGACGGGTCTGCTGCGGCCAGCGTCGAATTCCTCACCTGTACCAACATCTTCATCTTAGAGTAGCAAGAAATAAAATAAAATAAAAAAGGCTCTAAGCACTATGGGACATAACATGTGAGGTCATCAGTCCCCTTCAGAGTAGCACTTGCAACCTACGTCCTCAACTATTTGCTGGATATATTCCAATCTCTGTCTTCCTCTACAGTTTTTGCCCCTTCCATCTCCCTCTAGTACCACGGAAGTCATTCCCTTACGTCTTAACAGATGTACTATCATTATGTCAATTCTCATTATCAGTGTTCTCCACATATTGCTTTCCTCCCAGATTCTGCGCAGAACCTCCTCATTCCTTACCTTATCAGTCCACCTGAATTTCAACATTATTCTTTACCACCACATCTCAAATGCTTCGATTCTCTTCTGTTCCGGTTTTCAAACAGTCCATGTTTCATTACAGTACATTATCAGAAATTTCTACCTCAACTAATGCCGATATTTGATATTAGTAGATTTCTCTTGGCCGGAAATGCACTTTCTGCCGTTGCTAGTATGCTTTTGATGTCCTCCTTGCTCCGTCATTCAAAGGTTATTTTACTGCCTAGGTAGCAGAATTCCTTAACTTATGTACTTCGAGACCATCACCCCTGATGTTAAGTTTGTCGCTGTTCTCATTTCTATTTCTTCTCATTACCTTCCTCTTTCTTCAATCTACTCTCAGTCCATACTCTGTATTCACTAGAGTTTTCATTCCGTTCAGCATATCATGTAATTCTTCTTCACTTTCCCTCAGGATAGCGATGTCATCAGCGAATCTTATCATTGATATCCTTTCACTTTGAATATTAATTCCACTCCTGAACCTTTCTTTTATTTCCATCATTGCTTCCTCGATGTACAGATTGAACAGTAGGGGCGAATGGTTACAACCTTGTCCTACACCCTTTTTAATACAAGTGCTTCGTTCTTGGTCGTCCACTCTTATTATTCCCTCTTGGTTGTTGTACATATTCTATATAACTCGTCTCTCCCTATAGCTTATCCCTACTTTTCTCAGAATTTAAAACATTTTGCATCATTTTACATTGTCGAACGCTACTTGCAAGTCGACAGGTCCTATGAATGTGTCTTGATTTTTCTTTAGTCTTGCTTCCATTATTAACCGCAACGTCAGAATCGCCTCTCTCGCGCCTTTACTCTTCCTAAAGCCAAAATGATGGTCATCTACTGCACCCTTAATTTTCTTTTCCATTCTTCTGTGTATTATCCTTCTAAGCAACTTGGATGCATGAGCTGTTCATCAGATTGTGCGGTAATTATCGCACTTGTCAGCTCTTTCCGTCCTCGGAATTGGGTGGATGATGCTTTTCCGAAAGTCTGATGGTATGTCGTCAGACTATACATTCTACACACAAACGTGAATAGTCGCTTTGTTGCCACGTCCCCCAACGATTTTAGGAATTCTGATGGAATGTCATCTGTCCCCTCTACCTTATTTCATCTTAAGTGCTTCAAAGCTCTCTTAAATACTGATTCCAATACTGGATTCCTTATCTCTTCAAAATGACTCCTGTTTCTTCTTCTATTACATCAGACAAATCTTTCCCCTCATAGAGGGTTTCAGTGTATTCTTTCCGCCTATCACCTCCACAAATGACGAGAATCATTGTACTGGAATGTTATTTAACTGTATATACACTATATGTGTTCTGGCCGGAGGCAGTTCGCTCCGCGCTCTTTTATGTGCAAGTGTCGAATAAGCTTTCGTTAAGTGGAGTTAGTGTTCGTCATTCATCTAATTACACCTTCTTCTAAGTGACAATATTAATGAGAAATTCCGGATAATGGTCTCCACTTAATCTATCGCCAGGTACGCCTGCCATGCGTTGTTTGGGAATCGGTGTTGATCCGCTCTTTACTGAATTTCTTGGGTATTTACATCAGCTCAGACATGTTGGTTATGGAAATTCACAACACCATCTCTTGTGTACCTTGCCTCGGCTGTGAATAATATCTTGGATGGGAAAAGTGGATCTGCGGCACACTTCTGCAACAGCCATTGTAGAACCACCGTCTACCTTGATGATGTGGTGTTAGGGCCTGCCTGAACGCGCAGTAGGTGATACAGGTACAGCAATTTTCATGAAGTACCCAACAGATAAGAAAGTGACACGGGCCTACTGCTCCTGGTAATTGTCGCACACTGGTGTCAGGGGTTTCTTCCAACGTACATAGCACACGCGCCTCCATGTCAGGTGCGCGGAGTGGGTGGGGTCTTTTACTGTCAGTCTCCCAAGGTGTGAGTGTACCTGTGTCCCTCAGACGATGGAGAAGTCTACCGAGAAGGTTATCAGAAGGCGCTCTAGGCTGTAGATATTTTTCTGCGTAGAGGGCACGGTCTCCATTTGTTAAACCTTAGCAGAATATCACATCCGCCATTTCAGTTGTCGAATAGCAGGCTTCCATTGATTCGAAGTGGTGGAAGAGAGAAAATGTAAAACTACTATTCATCTGTACGTACAAAGAACGAAGTAACAGTAAATATATAAGTGAATTCGCGTTTGAAAGTAGAAAACCAAGATACGTATCCAAGATTGACAGTACTGCACAATAAGGCACACAAACCTGACGAAAACTACGGCCCGAACCACACTACTGACTGCAGACCACCGCCGGCCGATGTGGCCGAGCGGTCTTAGGCGCTTCAGTCCGGAACCGCGTTGCTGCTACGGTCGCAGGTTCGAATTCTGCCTTGGTCAAAGATATGTGTGATGTCCTTAGGTTAGTTAGGTTTAAGTATCTCTAAGTCTAGGGGACTGATGACCTCGGACGTTAAGTCCAATAGTGCTCAGAGCCATTTGAACCATTTTTTTGCAGACCACCTAATGATAGGTAGAGTATTTGAAGATATCATAATATCCTGCCGAAACTTTTCACGGAGCGCCACTGCAATGACTGTGCTAGTATGTACAACCAATTGTCTTCCAGCCCATCCTATAAACACGTGTTCACCTCGGAAAGTATGCGTTTCCGGACAGATGTTTATTGAAATTATATTTCTTGTTTCAGAGTACTACCACCTGTCAAAGGAT
The DNA here is from genome assembly GCF_023898315.1 of Schistocerca nitens. Lineage (NCBI taxonomy): Eukaryota > Metazoa > Arthropoda > Insecta > Orthoptera > Acrididae > Schistocerca > Schistocerca nitens. The sequence continues at coordinate 1,021,345,986 of NC_064614.1, forward strand.
TCAACCCTTGTATACACGAGTCTCCACACTCTTCGTACACTATCGAAAACTGTTGCAACTGACAGTGGAATGATGCACGTAATTTTAGAAATTTTACTATTCCTGTCACCAAATTCTTTCCATGCTCCATTCCTACAAATTTAACACAAAGTGCTTTTCGATGTGCAAATGAAAGTCTTCTAGTGATCCTTGTAATTTTCTGCTCTTTCATTGTCAACTAAACCTTTGAATTCGTTCTGCATGAAATTTAATATCACATCAGAGGCAATATGTTGTACCCATGGATTGTACGACTGCATAATAGATAGTGAGAGTTCTCATCCCTGTCTTCTGTCATTCCCCACTGACCTGTGAACATCCTTCATACCACGAACAAATAGCAAAGGGTTAACGCCACTCACAACACGATTCTACCGAGATGAAGAGAGTTGTGCCGACCGAAAAATGTCGCACCGCAGTACATAATAAAACGTCACGCTGTACCGAATACTTCCAAGAAGGACCGAGTAAATCTGAGACAGGGTGGGCCTCCCCACACCCGCTTCGCGAGCGTTTGGCAGACCGTGGCCGACCCTGTTGTAAAGTGTGACACTGTTCTTAGTTTCTTTCGATGAATCACATATTTCGGCATCTACATGTCAAGAATGGTACTTAATTATGCAACTAATATTTCATACCACCTAATTCGACTAACTGCACCGAGGTCATAGAATGAAGGCTTTTCACGGCAGGTGTTGTCATCACTTGACACTTCCTGGCTGAGATATCGTGGTCCGTACATAAAGCTCTCCCCTGACGTTTCGCCTTCGACTGCGAAAGGCATCCTCCGAGGACAAGCGGCGAACTGCAACGAGAGCGCTCTCGCTGCAGTTCACCTCTTATCCTCGGAGGATGCCTTCCGCAGTCTAAGGCGAAACGTCAGGTGAGACCTTTATGTATGGACCACGGCATCTCAGCCCGGAAGTGTTAAGTGGTGCACCGAATTCATTACCATTTCACTGAAGAAAACTGCGAATATCCGTTATATATGTACAGTGACAATTAACTGTTGAAGGAGGTCTACCTAGCGAAATTTCATAGTGATTAGTCATGCTCTTTGGCGAGACCACCGTTTCTGTGCACACGGATACATTTGAGGTCATGGTGTCTTCTGTTGCCACAATGCACTCTGCGACCACCTTAATAAATTAGAAAATTTTGTATTAAGTTTAACTGAAAAAATTAAAGCAATTGAAGAGTATGGTGGAGGAATTTATTAACAGAAATAAATGTTTTATTTAAATTTAAACTGAAAAGTATACAAGTAGACCATAATATTTTTGAAAAAAGTTGTCATACAATGCATAATACGGTTGGCCATTCATAACACTCGAAAGCTGACTGCTATCTCCATTTCTTGAACTGCAAAATACCAATCAGGATGACAGCGCTAAGAAATTTTTCATTAATTGCGAAACTATGTCCAACAAGTATTTGTAAACGATTTAACCTTCCTTGTTGCTCCGTACAAACACACACACACACACACACACACACACACACACACACACACACACACACACACACACGCTGTCAGTAAGGCACACGAAGAAGCATAAATGAAACAGGACTCTCCCACTACCACATTTCCTAATCGTATACCATGTCTTCTTTTAATTCATCCTGTTTGTTCCGCCTACCAGAAATTTCAGTCTGAGTGGCTGTAGCCCATATTTCATTCCCATTACGAAAAAACAATAAGTCATTCTCAACAGAATTTGTATTAAAGTGTTCTTCTCCTTCTTCATAATGGGATGCTTCATGATGATCATTATCATCTTAGTGCTGTTCTGAGATTTCAGTGACGTCTACCACCGCATCATCATCACTGGAAGACTCATATTCCCTAGGAGTGTTTTCAGAGTCAAAAAGTTGCTCCTCTCCCTTTGACAGTCCTTTTCCCCATAACATTTTCAGTTTATACAACAGACAGTTGTTACGAAATAATGTAGTAAAACGTGAACCAAGACTTTAATCTAAAGTCATGCGTAAATTTTTATAAGAATGTTCCAAAATTATGGCAAGCAAAACAATTTAAAAAATATCCTAAAATTTCGTTGAAACTAAATGTGTAGTTATTGATACGGAAGATAATAAAAATGATAGACAAGACTCTGAGGCCCGATGGTACCTAAAGGGTTTAACGGCAAGTAATAAGTCTTCTGCTTATCTTTCAACAATTTTCTATAAGTTTATGATGTTTCGCTTTCGTATGTGCAGCTGTATTATTCGCAAATAATCCCACGGAACTCCCGAAGTTATCCAATAAATCATTTACATTGCTGGCCACCAGGGAGGATATAAAATAACAGAATTCTACTTATTGTGAAGCTCTGGCAGCAATAATGTCTCCAACAACGCTGGGCATAGAGTCGAGATTGGATAATAGATACGGGTATGTCATTCCGAGCTGCTTCAACTCTATGCCACTAGAATCGTAGTGGGTAGTGAGCTTGAATCTCTTCCAACTCATGGCCAGATATTTCGATGTTTGCCAGATTAGGAGAATTTGCTGTCCAGAAAGGTAACCGTGTCCCAAATTACCTGTTGCACGAAATCAACAAGCTTATTCTTTCTAGCAAATGAAGGTCTATAACATCGTGCTAGGTGATGGTATATGACGATGACTATTCAATATGGCAACATTTCTGCTCTACGGTGGCTAGAACACAATGCGCCCATCGTATTCCTGTACGCACAACTAGCACTCGTCGCAAAATATGGCTAAGTCGGCTTACTGTCTCTGCTCCTGGATAAAGAGAAGCCATAACGCCATTCGTGTGGCGCGGTTGAGAGCTTCATGGCGGTGACTACTGGTCCTGAACCCGTCACATCCACATTCATATTACAGTCGTTACCAGTAACATCGCAGAACTGCAAACTGCAGTCAGGACAGGTCACTATCCAGACGCAGTCGAATCGACATGTGCTGGCAGACGTTTTTCCTTCTTCCACGAGGAATAGCACAAACTTCATCCAAACAAGCGATAATGAAATGCGGTTTATGACTTGAGAAACACGGTATCCATCCTTACGTAGAGACGGAAATGAAGTTAGTCATGCGTACAAGGGTAATTCAAATGACGACCGAACACGCGCAACGATGGAACTATTCAAAAGTAATCTCCTACATCTACATCGATACTCTGCAAAACACATTTAAGTGCCTGGCAGAGGGTACATCTAACCACCTTTACAATTTTCTATTATTCCAATTCGTATAGCGCGCGAAAAGAACGAAAACCTATATCTTCCCGTACGATCTCTGATATCCCTTATTCTATCATTTCTCCCCATGTAGTTCGGCGTCAACAAAATATTTCCGCATTCAGAGGAGATAGTTGGTAATTGGAATTTCGTGAGAAGATTCTGCCGCAACAAAAAACGCCTTTGTTTTAATGATGTTCAGCAAAAAATCCTGTATTATTTCAGGGACACTTTCGCCAATATTTCACGATAATACAAAACGTACTGACCTTCTTTAAACTTTTTCGATGTACTCCGTCAGTCTATCTGGTAAGGATCCCACAACACGTACCAGTATTCTAAAAGAGGACGGACAAGCATAGTAGATCTGTTACATTTTCTAAGTGTCCTGCCTTTGGTTAGCCTTCACCATAACATTTTCTGTGTGTTCCTTCCAATTTAAGTTGTTCGTAATTGTAATACCTAGGTATTTAGTTGAATTTGCGGCTTTTAGATTCGACTGATTTATAGTGTAACCGAAGTTTAACGATTTCCTTGTATCACGCATGTAGATGATCTCACACTTCATTATTTAGGGTCAACTGCCAATTTTCGCAGAATTCAAATATTTTTCCTAAGTCGTTTTGCATCTACAAACAACCTAAGACGACTGCTCGGATTGTCTCCCAAATCGTTTGTACAGATAAGGAACAGCAAGGGGCCTATAACACTACCTTGGGGAACTCCAGAAATCACTTCTGTTTTACTCGCTGACTTTCCGTCAGTTACTACGAATCCTCTCTGACAGGAAGTCACAAATCCAGTGACATAACCGAGACGATATTCCATAAGAACGCAATTTCACTTCAAGTCGCTTGTGTGGTATAGTGTCAAAAGCCTTCCGGAGATCCAGAAATACCGTATCAATCTGAAATCCCTTGTCAATGGCACTCAACACTATGTGCGAATAAAGACTTAGTTGTGTTTCACAAAAACGATGTTTTGTAAACTCATTTTGACAGTGTGTCAATAGACCGTTTCCTTCGAGGTAATTCATAACGCTCGAACACAGTATATGTTCCACAATCCTGCTGCATATCGACGTGAATGATATGGGCCTGTAATTAAGTGGATTACTCCTACTACCTTTCTTAAATATTGGTATGACCTGTGCAACTTTCCATTTTTTGGTACGGTCTTTCGTAGATGGCTCTGAGCACTATGGGACTCAACTTCTGAGGTCATCAGTCCCCTACAACTTAGAACTACTTAAACTTAACTAACATAAGGACATCACACACATCTATGCCCGAGACAGGATTCGAACCTGCGACCGGTTCTTCCGTAGAGCGAACGGTCGTACGTAATTGTTAAGTATGGAGCTATTTTATCACAGTACTCTGAAAGGAACCTAACTGGTATACAGTCTGGACCAGATTATTTGGTTCTCTTATGTTATTTAAGTTGCTTCACTACAGCAAGGATATTTACTTCTATGTTACGCATGTTGGCGGGTGTTCTTGATTCGAATTCTGGAATATTTAATCGTCTTTTGTGAAGGCATTTGGGTAAGCTGTGTTTAGTAATTCTGCTTTGGCAGCACTGTCTTCGATAGTATCTACATTGCTATCGCTCAGAGAAGACATTGTTTCTTACCGCTAACGCACTTCACATAAGTACAGCATTTCTTCGGATTTTCTGGTTCCGAGACAAAGTTTCACTGTAGGAACTATTATAAGCATCTCGAATTGAAGTCCACGCTAGATTTCGGACTTCTGTGAAAGATCGCTAATCTTGGGGATTTTGCGTCTGTTTAAATTCGGCATGTTTGTTTCGTTGTTCCTGCAACAGTGATCTAACCCGTTTTGTGTACCAAGGAGGATCAGCTCCTCCATTTGTTAATTTATTTCGTATAAATCTCTCAATTGCTGCTGATACTATTTCTTTCAATTCAAGCCACAGCTGGTCTACACCTGTATTATTAATTTGGAATGAGTGGAGATTGTCTCTCAGGAGGGCGTCAAGTGAATTTTTATCTGCTTTTTTAAATAGGTTTATTATTGTTTTATTTTAGGAGGATTTCATAGCTACAATATTCAGTGTCGCTACGACAACTCTGTGTTCACTAATCCCTGTATCCGTTTTAATGCTCATCATTAACTCAGGATTATTTGTTGCTAATAGGTCAAGCGTATTTTCACAACCGTTTACTATTCACGTGGGCTCATAAACTAACTGCTCGAAATAATTATCAGAGAATGCGTTTAGCAGAATTTTGGATGATATTTTATGCGTACCTCCTGAATTAAACATGTATTTTCACCGACATATCGAGGGTAAATCAAAGTCGCCACCTACTATAATCGTATGAGTCGGGTACGTGTTTGAAATCTGATTCAAGTTGTCGTTGAACCTTTCAGCAACTGTATCGTCTGAATTGGGAGTTCAGTAAAAGGATCCAATTATTATTTTATTCCGGTTGACGACAATGACCTCTGCCCATACTAACTCACAGGATCTATCTACTTCAATTTCGCGACAAGATAAACTACTTCTAACAGCAAAAACACGCCACCACCAACCGTGTTTAGCCTATCCTTCGGAACACCGTTAGGTTCTTCGAAAAAATTTCGGTTGAGCTTATCTCCAGCTTTAGCCAGCTTTCAGTGCCTATAACGATTTGAGCATCAGTACTTTCTAAGAGCGCTTGGAGCTCTGGTACTTTTCCAACACAGCTATGACAATTTACAACTTTTATACCGATGATTCCTGTATCTACGTTCTTCCTGTGTTGGGCCTGCACCCTTTGTGACTGAAGCCCTTCTTGTTTTTTTTCTCGCGACCCTCTAACCTAGAAAACCGTCCAGTCCACTCCACAGAGCAACTGCTAGCCGTGTAGCCGCCTCCTGCGTATAGTGGATACCTGAGCTATTCAGCGGAACCCGAAATCCAACCACCCTTTGGCGCAAGTCGAGGAATCTACAGAATGCACAACCGTCTGAGCCTCCGATACGGACCCTCCACTCGGCTCTGTATCAAAGGTCCGCAATCGGTCCTGCTGAAAATGGTTAGCTCAGCTCTTATCTTCCAAGCAAGACTGACAGACTTTACCACTTCTGTTAGCCACTGGAAACCAGAGAAAACATCTTCTGATCCAAAGGGACACACATCACTGGTACCGACGTGCCAACCACACGCCTTAAGATATTTATCCCAATAGAAACGTACCCAGGCTTCCACTTCCTCGTCCGACTGAAGCCGACGTCCACGCAAGTCTTTCGTCCAGTTGCCAAATATGTGAAAATCACACGGTGAGGGATCCTGGCTGTACGGAGGATATTGCAGTGTTTCCTAAACAAATCTCTGGAGCGTAGCCTTCGACTGGTTGGCAGTTTGGGGACGGGTGCTGTCCTGCAACGTAATGACTCCGTCCGACAGCATTTGTGGGCTTTTTGGCTTCATACATGTCGCAGTCCCAGCAAAGTGTCCTCATACCATTCCGCACTGATTGAGTTCCAGACTCTTGGAACTCGACGAGAGCCCCTGCAATCGAAGAAGAAGGTCAGCATGACCTTACCGGAATTTGTTTGAACAGATTTCGATTTCCTCGGCGGGGGAGATGTGGGTAGTCTCCAATGTTGGCTTTGCTGTTTGTCCTGTGACTACCGGAATGCGTCGGGTGGAATCATCCTGTTCCATGAAAACGCTCCCCCCCCCCTTCCCCCCACCGCCCATCTAACTGCCAAACGGACGAAGGTAACGCTTGAGTGATTTGGTTGGGAAACACTGCCACATTCGACGTACAACCTGATTCTTTCATCGTGTGATTTTTCACATCACTGGGGACCTCAAGAAAGAAATGTGTGGGCTTTAATTTCAGTCGGACGAGAAAGTGCAAGAGTGGGTGCCACTATCGCCCGACCGCGCCATACAAAAAAGGAACTGATCGCCTCGTTTTCCAGTGAGATAAATGTTTTAACGCACATGATGATTACATTCGAAATGAACTATTCAATATTAGGTAACTGTGTATCTACAATTATGGAGTGAGTGTTCTTTGCTAGTTAAGGTCATCGAATTGTGACAGGAAATTTAAAGTTTGTAATGTATATATGGAAAAAGATAAATGATTGTTTAAAATAATGAAAAACTTTTTTAATATGTGAAAGTTTATAAGGTAAACAATGTGTATTGAAAGCTCGTTCATGCTTAGGGCACTTGTATTGTAAAATGTAAGAGATGTAGTGAAGTCCCTCCACAACGGAAGTGGTACGGCGCGATGTAAAAGGTGGTTTTGGCTTTCGAACTAGGCGGCTCCTTCGTGTGAACGGTACGGAGTGAGTGGCTAGCCGTTGCAAGATACACATCGACGATGCCAAGGGAAGCAATTGGAAGCCATTTTGCCGCGGATGTGGATTTAACTGTATCTTGGTACTCTCGGCAATAAGGAATGGCTCTAACACGTTAAAGATCCGTCGCCAAGAAGAAATTTTATAGAGCATTCAAACATCAAGAGCCGTGAATACACATCGCTTGCCGCCACAACTTCGCCACTGCTACACCAACTTCATGCATACAGATATGCATCAGAGCCTGGACCAGTTAATTCGTATGAGTGATTTTAATAACATTCCAAATTCTACAAATCTGTATTTGGCATCGTATCTTCTATCCTGATCATGAACCTATGTATGGTACCGTCCTAAGTGTGTGTAAAACCGAGTTTCCTATTTCAAATGAACTAGTAATTTATTTATGTTTGTCAAATGTGCAAGGATCAACAAAAGCAAAGTTAATTAGAATTTTGCTAAAGTGCTCTCATGTTATTGCAAAGTATCGTTTTGCAAAAGTACTGTGCCAGATTGTGTATACTGTCTAAAATACCTACTTCACAGTTGATGAAAAAGGCATATAAGTTAAACTTGTTTGAAACATAATTTAGCCTTGATTACTATCATGAATGATTTTTTAGTTAATTGAGCTCAGAGTTGAATAATTTGCCGTGAAAATTAAAATATAAACTATCCCAAGTGAAGTTAAGAAGTGACTTTGTTGAAATTAAATTTCGCTACTAAAATAATCAGAGTTGGACGAGGGATACTATACCAGTTTTTGGGTCCGCACCATATTCTTCTCATATTAGAAAGATAAAATGGAATACTGCTGCTAAGGAAAATAAATTTAAGCAGCTGGATACGGACAGTGTAACTGTGGTGTCATTTATTTTTATTTGTGGTTTTTACATGCCAGTTAAAGCAGAGGCCCCTCAGGTCCAACTTTAGTCGGTCACTTCTTGCATTAACATTTCAGTACTGGTTCAAGTAATGATCATGAGTGTAACTGTTATTAGTATAAGTTTGGTACAAATTTTTCTTTCTATGAATACTAATTTGTGTATTATTGGTAACTACTGCCACCCACAGTTGGAGTGCCCTGTGTCCGCTTGTATCCTGTGTGCTGTGCAAAGGGAAATATTAATGAAATTAACTTCAATAAGTAACATTCATTTTTCCTTAAACATATATTTCCTAATTCATGTGCCTTATTGGGCTGGCGACCGTTTATTGTTTCATTCGTATACGCATTTTGCTACTTTCATTAACCCCAAAGTTAAAGCCTGTTTAGTTTTACCGTTAATTCCAATATATTCAAAATTACAGTCTGATAACTTAATCCATTAGTCACACGCGCGGTCAAATTTCCCAAATCCTCTCAGAGGGCAATATTATATTGTGTCACAGCAGACTAATGTTATAGCGTATGCTCGCTTTTCATTTGGCTCCTCCCAATACTCCGAGCAGTTGCTCTGAAATACTGTTGGCATATCCATGAACTTATTCCACCTTATGAGAATTTGACTTTTGTTGCATGTGTCCTTATTGACGTTACAATATTGTATATATAGTATAATGTAATACAAACAGGACGTTTCAAAACTCGATGGCATAACTTCAGCAACGAATTTCTCGTGTGACAACTAGGAGGAAGGTCTACGTCAAAGTCGGTCCGAAAATGCATAGTTATCGAGTTATTCCTGCATATTAGTGTTACGCATTACATGCTGACTAGTGCTGTTTGCCACAGGCAAATATACGACGTCGGTTACAATTGTCACAGAAGGAATCAAATTGGGAATCGATATCCCTCAGTATGCGCAAAAAAGGTATAGTGATCGCCAGTTAAATACGCGGCGGTCGTCATATCTGTGCTTAATAACTTTGGCGTAGAATCTGACCTGAAGTGACACGTAAGAACTAGGGAGGTTAAATGTATCCGTAACCATTAACCAAGGAGTGTATTGCGTGGTTTGTAACTGCCAATGCCCTTGGTTTGTCGTCTGAAGATGTACATTAACCAAGAGCGCGTGATTGTGCGTTATATGTATGGTTTGGTGGACGGGAACGCCGGGAGGCACGTCTCTCTATCAGGAACGCTACCCATTGCGCAGATTACCAGACCAAAAATATTTGAAAGAATTCATCGCCTCCTCTGTGAATAAGGGAGTTTCACATACCCACCAGAGAGGGGGACCGTGTGGAACTTACATCACCAGAAGATGAGGAAGATCTACTCAAAACTGTAGAAGTACCTGAAATCAGCAAGGTATTAAGTCTTCCAGAGGAATGTGCCGCACGTGACGAGTTGGACAAGTGTACGTAAAAACGTGCTGTATCTATAACATCTGCTGTGTCTAAAAGTCTTCTGCCGATTATCCACCAAGAGTAACTTTGTGCCAGTGGTTCTTACAGCAGTATTTTATGACGCCCAGCTTTGTAGCACAGGCGAAGTAGCACTGGAAATAGTTGGAACACAGAATTTGCATAAGAAGTACGTGCACTGGACGCAAATCGTCACGCAACTATACAAAAATCTCACCAACAGAGTTTCTGCAGTAACATCCGGGCAGCCATTGTAGGCGATTGCTTGTTGCGGCCCTACTTCATTCCTGGGAGAATTACTGAACAAAACTGCATAGATGTCTTGCGTACGGCACTGCCTGAATACTGAGGAGATATGCTACTTGATCCAGTCGGCAATGGAATTCTTGCACGATGGTGCTCCTTCACATTTCAATCTGTCCGTCAGGAGGCACCTGAATGCACATTTTCCTGATCGCTGTCCTCGGATGTATTACCATAGTGGCCGGCCGCGGTGGTCTAGCGGTTCTAGGCGCCCAGTCCGGGACCGCGGGACTGCTACGGTCGCAGGTTCGAATCCTGCCTCGGGCATGGATGTGTGTGATGTCCTTAGGTTAGTTAGGTTTAATTAGTTCTAAGTTCTAGGCGACTGATGACCTCAGAAGTTAAGTCGCATAGTGCTCAGAGCCATTTGAACCATTTTGAACCATATTACCATAGTGTACCAGCCGGCGTTAAAGACGCAGAGCACAGTTTTTAGAAACTGAAACTCAAGTAAATGTGTTCATTTCCGGACCCATGTTGGCAAGGGATTTTTATCTTATATGAAGAATCCATAGCTGATGTTTTGTCAACGAGTTTTGAAACACCTATAAGTGTATCTGAACATATTACTAAATTAAAGTACACCACTGTGTTTTTATGTCTGAATGAGAAGGCTGTTATCAAGAACAGCTGCAGAGACATATAGCTATCCGAACAGCACTGCCTTGTGGTCCACCTAAAGTTATAGTGCCATCTCTCCTGTAAGAACGAGCACCTGTTTACAGACAAGCGCTCTATTGAGTCACACACATAGTATTCATGTATCGATACCACGCGATTTACTCGACACCGATATCTGCGGACCGCGGTGATATGTGCTATGTGATCGAAAGTATCCGGACACCTGGCTGAAAATAAAAGTTCGTGGTACCCTCCATTGGTAATGCTGGAACTCAATATGTTGTTGGCCCACCCTTAGCCTTGATGACGGCTTTCTGTCTCGCAGGCATACGTTCAATCAGGTGCTGGAAGGTTTCGTGGGGAATGTCGATCGCTGAGGCCTGGCACGAAGTCGGCGTTCCAAAATATCGCAGAGGTGTTCTATAGGATTAAGGGCAGGACTCTGTGCAGGTAGGTCCATTACAGGCATGTTATTGCCGCATAACCACTCTGCCACAGGCCGTACATTATGAACAGTTGCTTGATCGTGTTGAAAGATGCAATCACCATCCCCTAATTGCTCTTCAACAGTGGGAAGCCACAAGGTGCTTAAAACAATGTAGGCCTGAGCTGAAATAGTGCCACGCAAAACAACAAGGGGTGCAAGCCTCCTTGATGAAAAACATGACCTCACCATAACACCACCGCCTCCGAATTTTACTGTTGCCACTACACACGCTGGTAGATGACGTTAACTGGGCATTCGCCAAATCCTCACGCTGCCATCGGATCGCCACATTGTATAACGTGATTCATCACTCCACACAACGTTTTTCCACTGTTCAATCGTCCAGTGTTTACGCTCCTTACACCAAGCGATGCGTTGTTTGGCATTTACCGGCGTGGTATGTGGCTAATGAGCAGCTGCTCGACCATGAAATCCAAGTTTTCTTACCTCCCGCCTAACTGTCATAGTACTTGCAGTGGATACTGATGCAGTTTGGAATTCTTGTGCTATGGTCTGGATAGATGTCTGCCTGTCACACATTACGACCTTCTGTCAGTCAACAGACGAGGTCGGCCTATACGCATTGGTGCTGTATGTGTCCCTTCACGTTTCTACTTGACTATAATATCGGAAACAATAGGCCTAGGAATGTTTCGGAGTGTGGAGATCTCACGTACAGACGTATGACACAAGTGACACCAAATCACATGAGCACGTTCGAAGCCCATAAGTTTCGGGAGCACCCCACTCTGCTCTCTCACGATGTCTAATGACTACTGAGGTCGCTGGTACCTGGCAGTAGGTGGCAGCACAATGCACATAATATGAAAAACGTATGTTTTGGGACTCCGGATACTTTTGATTACATAGTGTAGGTCTGATAGAAATACTGCACTGCGGAACAAGAAGCAACTGCGTTTGTGACGCTCCATGCCGCTATAAAGTCAGTAAGATCTGTTGGAAGCTTATCGTTACGAACAATATCAGACCTTTCACATTTACTCGGCTGCTCTCCTCGTTTCTCTTGTTGTTTACTATTGGAACCCATCTGTGGCAAACAACGACTTTGGCCGCTATTACTACTCCTCCATACGGTTCCCTAGTGCGCCTGGTAGGCAGAGCAATAAGGTTTAATTGAAAGAAGACCAGAGACCTACAAGCTATTCAGTTAGGAAACATGATAATGAAGAGTATTGTTTCATTTATTATCTTTCATGCACCTCCATTGACAAAGCGTGTATGTGGACGAACAGGGAAGGTCAAGCCACTTGCAAGTACTTGGTGGATATAGTCTTCCATGAAATGAAAAAAGTTTCTTGGCGTTGTGAACATGGCTGATGTTTTTTAATTCCGTAAATTAAGATTAACAGTCAGCTTTGGAGTGTTGAGAATGGCCAGCCACATTATGCGTTGCGGTCTCCTCTGCATTTTTAGCTTTGAATTCTTCTACCGCTCTCTCTAATTGCTTTAAGTTTTTCAGTTTAGGTTTATACTGATTACATCTTCACTGTTCACGCTCATCAATCCCCAGTGTGCGTTTTAGTGCGATACTAACGCTAAGCTTGAATTTTCTATTTTCTTTACTAAACGACAGCTCGGAACTGAATCAAGATAATTAGCTTTAACAAATTCATTTTTAAATGTCGTAGTGTGACTAACAATTGTACCAAACGGTTTAATATGCTGTTTCTCCCAAGATGATAGTAAAATAGTAGACGTCGCTGAAATCTCAGAGCTACACGAAGATGATCGTGATGATTATCATGTTGCACCCGATTAAGAAGATGGAGGGGAGCACTTTAGTAGAATTTCTGTTCAGTATTACTTACTGTTTTCTCATAGTCGGAATGTAATATGGGACCCAACCCCTTGAATTGGAATTTCTGGTAGGCAGAGCAAAAAGCAAGAACTGTTTGAAGACCAGGGACCTAGAAGACATTCGACTAGGAAATATGTTAACGAAGAGTCTTGTTTCATTTATGATCTTTAGTGCACCCCCAATGACAAAGTGTGTGTGTGTGTGTGTGTGTGTGTGTGTGTGTGTGTGTGTGTGTGTGTGTGACCATCAAGGAAAGCCGAATCGTTTACAAATACTTGATGGCTATAGTTTTGTATGAAATGAAAATGTTTCTTGGCCATGCGATCCTGACGTGTTTTGCAATTCAAGAAATAAAGATAAGTCAGGTTTCGATTGTTGAGAAAGGTCAACCACATTATGCATTACTGTCTCCTCCGGATGTCCTCTTTTTGTAAATGTAGTAATCTATTTTCATACTTTATACTATAAATGTAAATAAAACATTTCTCTCAGTGTTTGCTCTTACTATATTCTTTAATTGCTTTAAGTTTTCAGTGAAACTTATTCGAAAATTTTCTGCCTAATGAAGGTGATCACAAAGTTTCTTTCCACCGCTAACCCCAATGTGCACTGCGGCAACAGAAGACACCAATACCTCAAATTTAACTGTGTGCATAGCAACCGTGTTCCTACCAACGAGAATGATCGCTTCTCTTTGGTTTCTGATTGGTCTGATGACGTAATAATAATTTGTTTCATGTTCTTTCTTGTTCAGTCTAGTGCTATAGACTACTGTAATTGAAATTGGTCGACGTTCGTTTAGTGACAAAAATGTTACAGGTTTCAGACGGTTTTACAGATACTGAAATGGCATTTGATGATACTAAACTTAACGACGTGGCCAGGAAAGAAAAAAACCTAATAAGGAACTACTTTTTCTTCAAGAACTGAAGGTGCAGGTCACAAAACAACACATTGAAAATAGGGCTAGAAAATATATCCGGGCGTCAGAAATCTTTGGTTTCCATCACGGAGGATATTCTTGGACGTAAAATGAAGTTGCGCAAAGAAAGGTCATGGAAGTAAAGGTAGATGTCATTTATGTACTAGTGAAAGCTGGTCAAAAGCAGAAGGATACAACAAAGTGAACAGAAGATGCATATTTTGCGACAGCTGTAAGGGCTCACATGCCTTAAACGCTGCAAGAAAACTACTGTGTTCGGAATGTGAAGTAGATTCTGGAGAATGTGATCAGCTGGCCGGAGTGATCGAGCGGTTCTAGGAGCTTTAGTCTGGAACCACGCGACCGCTACGGTCGCAGGTTCGAATCCGACCTCGGGCTTGGATGTGAGTGATGTCCTTAGGTTAGTAATGTTTAAGTAGTTCTAAGTTCTAGGGGACTTAAGTCCCATAGTGCTCAGAGGCATTTGAACCATCTTTTTAGAACGTGATGAACACTTTTTTTATATATATATATATATATATATATATATATATATATATATATATATATATATATATATATATATATATATATGAAGATGGTATCGGTTGTTTTGGACATGTCCGAAAGAACAGACACCATTTTCATATATAGTTAAGGCTCACCGGCCTTTTGACCATCTTCTGTGCGGATGCACAAACAGTGCCGGAACTCTTACAGGAATCGGCAAAAAGCAGCGAATATATGAGTATAATGGGCAGGGGCACTATGAATATAGTGCGGGGCAATAAGCTGGGAATGTGGGTCTCACGGGAGGCATGCCAGAGATAAGTCCCTGCAGTCGCAATATCCACTGCATCCTCGGTGGCTCAGATGGACGCCGGCGTGTTCGATCTGAGAGATGCGTACTCTGGGTAGTAGTAGTAGTAGTAAAAAAAAAAAAAACAACTGAGTCAAGGAATCAACGATCAACTTGTACGGATGTCTTGTGACGTCCGCCCAGACCAAACGCAATGAACTATATCGAAAAGAAATGGAAAGAGCGTCTGCCATGTAGCAGGTGATCTCGGATCTCGGGTTCGAGTCCCGATCGGGGCGCATATTTTCAACTGTCCCCGTTGACTTATATCAACGCCTGTATGCAGCTAGTGATATTCATGCCATTGTACTTTTTTTTAGAAATTACTTCGTGTAACCTGTTCGAATTATACCTGAAATGTTTCTAATATCTTTAATTTGTACTACACTTTTCGGAAGAAGTTCTGTAATAAAGGTTAATATCGATATAAACAAACAGAGCTCAGTACTGTTAATTTTACAGCAGTGGCGTTTCAGGCTGACTTTCGAACTTACTCTATTACATTTTGCACCTAGTTAAACTGCGCTAACAGTAAACAATCTAATTTCACCAGCAATACGAATGTGAATCAGACATGTTAAATACATATTCCTTATTCAATCTTCCAGCTTAAGGATGTCAAAACGCCCTATAATAATGCTGATAATTATCCTGGTAATGCAGAATCTCCTAGGCTGTTCCGTCGTTCAGTTTCGAATGGCATATTATACTGATGTAGTACTTTCTTCAGTATACCACCACAGATTGAAGCGGTGCTCTGGTCCTAAAGGAGAACTGGTTGGGCTTCTTGAAACGGCAGAGCCAAGCTTTATATAATTCTCTGAATTCCAGACAAAGTAGAAATTGATGTTCACTGCTTTATTCTACAGGGTTATTCAAAGTACCTCCAAGGTGTCAGAAGACCCTTGAGTGAAAACTAAAAGGCCTGCAGAAAAATGTTACATAACAGTCAATCTTGTAATTTCGATTCATCTATGCAAAGTGGCATTGAGGCAGAGCGCACCACTAGGAAGCAGACGCGCTGGAACGTACAGACAAATCATGTGCTCCACATGGTCCCACCAAATTGGCTTGTACCTGCAGACAGTCACAATCGACAAACTTCCCAAGTAGACTGATATCGCATCTTCCTCCAATGGACTGTGCGCACATATTGACGTTCGTCGTGTCACAAATGATGCTCACATTGAGCATCCGAAATGTGAATTAAGACATGAGATTACTCTATTCACTGATTTGTTTCATTTTTCTGAACGTCTTGCAATTTTTGCGTAGTCGTCTTCTGAAACACTTAAGGTACTTACGCGTAACTTCGAAAAATTTTGCTCAAGTCTTGGAAATGGTAAATTGAAATATATTAACTGCAATGGATTGGTTGCTCCTTTGCTAGATTCAATTCTGATGTTTCTTTCTGTGTGGCTATAGAGAGTGATAGGTCCTATAGAAGATATTCCTTCGTGGTACAAAACTTAAATTTTCGTCACAAATGTCTTTTTTGTTTCTTTAGTGTTCGTTCATTTTTTTTAATCAGTCCTCTAACTGGTCTGATGTGGCCCGTCACGACTTCCTCTCCTGTACTACCTTAAAATTTTAGGGTAGGGCTTACACCCAATGGCCTCAATTATTTGTCGGATATATTGAAATTTCTGTCTTCCCCTGCTGGTTTTATCATCCACAGTTCTCTCTCTAATACCACTGAACTTATCCCTTGATGTGTTAACAACGCCTGTACTATCGTCCCGTCCTTTCTTCTTGTCAGTGTTTTGCACATATTTCCTTCGGCGCCGATTCTTTGGACAATCTAATTATCCTTAATGTAATCAGTCCATTTAATTTTCAAATCCTTCTGTAAGACCATATCTCAAGCACTTTGATATTTTTCTTTTCTTGTTTCATTTTGTTGACTAAATAGGTTAAAAACCCTGTGGCACGCCCTTATCAACAACTGTTTCCTTAAACCCTCCTTCTTGAAGCGAGCGCGTCCAGAAGGTCTCTTAACGCTACTAACTGCGAATTCAGTTCTCATTAATGAGCGTGGGCTAGGTGAGAACGGTAGCTCACAATAAAGACGCGGTTTCCGGAAAAATTACGAAACCCTTTCATTCAGAGTGACCAACGGTCTTGCTGCAGTGGTAACACCGGTTCCCGAAAAAAAAAATGGTTCAAATGGCTCTGAGCACTACGGAACTTAACAACTGTGGTCATCAGTCCCCTAGAACTTAGAACTACTTAAACCTAACTAACCTAAGGACATCACACACATCCATGCCCGAGGCAGGATTCGAACCTGCGACCGTAGCGGTCACGCGGTTCAAGACTGAAGCGCCTATAACCGCACGGCCACACCGGCCGGCCGGTTCCCGACAGATCACCGAAGTTAAGCGCTGTCGGGTTGGGCTAGCACTTGGATGGGTGACCATCCAGTCTGCCGGCCATCTCTGTCACAAACGTAGAAGTCTGCCCGCTAATAGTTTCTGATCACTGCGCTTATCAAAGCAACATCCAGCTCCCACGAAAGAAAATCGCAGGTAAGATAGGAAGATGGTAACTGAATACGCAGGATCTGCAGGACGAGAGCTTACGTGCAAAAGTTACAAGTACAGTACAAGAATGTACAGAGAAGCGAGCCAGCTACAGTTCCATCACAGAGTAGTGGGTGGAACATACCAAGCCAATGATCAGAAGAGGGTTAATAAGGTACAGCGCAGAGAAGGCGTTTGGGCGTAGGAACACGGCCGACTTCTATGCACTCTGTCTGAAGGACGCACTTTTTTTTTTAATCTCATTTTGTTCGCTTTTGTTCGTTGCATCTGCTCGGGGCGGACATCGTAAGACATCCGTTTAAGTTCGTTGTTGATCGATTAACTCAGTTCTTTTTTATTACAGAGGGCAGCTAACCCTCTGACCGAACACGCTGAGCTACCATACCGGCCACTAAACGCCCCGGTGGACAACTATATGTATGTGACATGTGTGAGGAAACTGAAAGCACGACTCCTCAATATCAAGCAAATGAGTTGCAAGTAGCAATCACGCGAGGCCAGCCGCATGGCGACATCGAGAATGAATCTGCAATATTGCACCACCTGCACAGAGAGACACAAAGGGGCAGCAGCAAGGCAATTACAGAGCTCCATGACAACGAAGGGAGAAAGGTCACAACAAAAAGTGGAATCATGGGCCACGTCGAAGAGCACTTCGCCAACCTCTTCAGTTGGGACGAGATAGATAACATCGAAGTCATGAGAAGCTTTGATGGAACCCAACGAGTTCCAACGAACTCTGACAGAGCCCTCCTGACAGAACAAACTGCATAGGAGGCGCTAAAACTAATCTTACAAAGCAGTACAAAAGGAAAAGTACCAGGAGCTGATACTGCCTCTGGATCACGGCATCCCGGGTTCGATTCCCGGCTGGGCTGGAGATTTTCTCTGCCCGGGGACTGGGTGTTTGTGTTGTCATCATTTCATTACCATCATCGGTCATGACGGTGGCTCGACTGGATTGTGTAGAAATTGCACTGCGTAAAAGTTAGGATTTCGTACGGGCGCTGATGACTGCGCAGTTGAGAGCCATCAACATCACCAGGAGCTGACGGCATGCCAAACGAATTTTGTATTGAGTTCCGGAAAGTAATCGAAGAAATTATCACAGAAGTGACCAAGGAAATTTTAAACGGGAGTGACGGTAATTCTGTTCCCAAAAAACAGGCAGCAAAACATATCGACGAATACCGGTCCACAACGCTGCTAAATGCCGACTATAAATCAATAGCAAAATGTCTCTCTGAAAATATAAAAGTTGCTATGAAGAAAGCCATCAGACAATGGCAGACATGTGCGGTGCTAGACAGGAGCTTCTTCGATGCCGTCACAACATACAGGGATATAATCTCTCATGCAACAACAACAAATACCAACGCAGCGATCAAATGGCTCTGTACACTATGGGACTTAACATGTGAGGTTATCGGTCCCCTAAAACTTAGAACTACTTAAACCTAACTAACGTAAGGACATCACACACATTCATGCCCAAGGCAGGATTCGAACCTGCGACTGTAGCAGTTGCGCGGTTCCGGACTGAACCGCCTAGAACCGCTCGGCCACCGCGGCCGGCCCGCAGCGATCCTGTCGATCGATTTCTACAAGGTTTCGATAGGATCTTTCACAGTAACGACTTGGTTTTGACTCAAAATTTATACGTATCATCAAGGTCATTGTCACAGACGCCATATCCCAAAACACAATAAACGGTTGGATAAAAATACAAAAATCACTGCGCCAAGGATGCCCTTTTTCCATGGCCTCATTCGCCGTAGCATTAGATCTCCTGCTACGCAAACTCAGAAGCAGTATCAAAGCCTCAAAATAGGACAATCCAGTCGGATGCATAGCCTATGCAGATGACATGAGAGTCTTCGCTGCTGACGAGGAAGACATTCATAAATCCTTATAGATGATGATGTCGTCTGAAAAAGTAACAGGTGCGAAGCAGACCCAAGGGAAACGTCGCTGCTCTCCATTGGAAGCCGAGGCCTAAGAGCTGCGGGGCCATGGTACCAAGCTGCTGACAAACTCAAAGCACTTGGCGTAAATATGCAGAAATGTCCTTTGAAAATGACAACTGGCGTAACATTCTGCACACCATAAGGGGGCTCTGCAGAACACACGCCAATAGGAACCTGACGCTAACTCAAAGAAAAGAACTAATCAATATGACGATCCTATCGAAAGCCTGGTACATGGCGCAGGCGCCGTGTACTACCTAGTATGGAGACGACAGATATTCAAAGTCCCTCAAATAGGGTGCTTCCTGACGAGGCAAGAAGGCGGGCTTGTCCTAGTGGACATCAGAAAAAAATGCGCTGCACTGTTACCCCATAGGAAACTGAAAACTGAGCAGAAGGATGCGGACAGTGTTACAGACGCATTCCTCAGAAATGAAAGACCGCTGTCTGAAGAAGCGCCAGTATACACCGGACAAATACCCCACAAGCTGCGTCATGTAAGACACATAAGCAACGTGATCGCGACGGTGCCGAACCCGAGCCTCAGGAAGACGCGAAAAACCTATATGGAGTGCTGAGGGGGAATACTCCTAAAACAAAAATCGAGAGAAAGCTTCCAGGCCACGTTTGGCCACAGGTCCTGAAGAATATACTTCCAAGGTGGTCAGGTAATTGTGTGACACTTAGTCATAAGTCTGTACACGAAATTTCCCCGCTCCTAAACATCCATAGGTCCACTGCTTCCGATTTTTTAGTGAACTGGAAACGAGAAGGGACACGAACAGCACAAAAGCGTACAGGCCGATCTCGTCTGTTGGCTGCAGAGACCGCCGATTTTTGAAGAGGGTCGTAATGTGTAATAGGCAGACATCTATCCAGACGATCACACAGGAATTTCAGACTGCTTCAGGATCCATTGCAAGTACTATGACAGTTAGACGGGAGGTGGGAAAACTTCGATTTCATGGTCAAACAGCTTCTCATAAGGTTCAAATGGTTCAAATGGCTCTAAGAACTATGGGACTTAACATCTGAGATCATCAGTCCCATACACTTAGAACCACTTAAACCTAACTAAGGACATCACACAAATCCATGAACGAGGCAGGATTCGAGCCTGCGACCGTAGCAGCTGCGCGGTTCCGGACTGAAGCGCCTAGAACCGCTCAGCCGGCTTCTCATCGGCATCACGCCGATAAATGACAAACTTCGCCTCGCTTGGTGTAAGGAGCGTAAACATTGGACGAGTGAACAGTGGAAAAACGTCGTGTGGAGTGACGAATCACTGTGCATAATGTTGCGATCCGATGGTACGGTGTAGGTATGGCGAATCCCGGTGAACGTCATCTGCCAGCGTGTGTAGTGCATCAGTAAAATTCGAAGGCTATGGTCTTATGGTGTGGTCGTATTTTTCATACAGGGAGGTTGCACCACTTGTTGTTTTGCGTGGCACTATCACAGCACAGGCCTACACTGATGTTTTAAGCACCTTCTTGCTTCCCACTGTTGAAGAGCAATTCGGAGATAGCGACTGCATCTTTCAACATGATCGAGCACCGGTTCATACTGCATGACCTGTGGCAGAGTGTTTACAGCAATAATATCCCTGTAATGGACTGTCCTGCACAGAGTCCTGACCTGAATCCTATAGAACACCTTTGGGATGTTTTGGAAGGCCAACTTCGTGCCTAGCCTCATGACAGATATCGATAACTCTCCTCAGTAAAGCACTCTGTGAAGAATGGGCTGCCATTCTCCAAGAAACCTTTCAGCACCTGATTGGACGTATGACTGCAAGAGTGAAAGCTGTCATCAAGGCTAAGGGTGGGCCAACACCATATTGAATTCGAGCATTACCGATGGAGGCCGCCACAAACTTGTAAGTCATTTTCACCCAGGTGGCCGGATACTTTTTATCATTCATATAAATGCTCTTTGTCTCTCTCTCACACACACAAACACACACACACACACACTCTCTCTCTCTCTCTCTCTCTCTCTCTCTCTCTCTCTAATTCACTCCGTCCTCTTTGTATATATTCTGCTTTTAAATTGTATTTAGAATTAACACTCTGTAATACGTAACTTTTTAATGCCATCAGTATTTGCTCCGCTAATTTTACATGTTAACATGAAACTGTGTCGTGTATTTGTACTACTATGCAAGCTAATTACTAGTTACCATGCCGTCTACTCCCTCATTTGCGTTATAGTGTATATTTGTCTATCACCAATATGTTTATTCTCTCCATTCCTCTATAAAATAAACCATTCAAATTTGTTTACTGCATATCCCTTTCTCCTCTGCTTTCGTTTATAGTAACACTCCCCAAAACGTACTTTTGTATGCCATCATTATTTGTTCCACCAACTTTACATGCTAAGATAATAAATTTTGTACCCAGTTTTTTCCTTATTATTACGCAATTTGTTCATGACGACATATTATGTCCCTTTATCTCTTTGGCATATACTGCATATACTTTTATCAGCAATATGTTGTGTTCTCCACTCATAGAAGAAAATGGCCACGATTTGTCTTGTACACTATTTTCAGTGTAGCTTCGTAAATGTTCTTCCCCAAAAAAAGTTTTTACTGAGACGACAGCATTAATGAACACCTGAAAACAAAAATCAACTGCTAATAGATAGGGAAACTACTAACAATAACAAAAACTATGTAATATAGAAAACCGGATAACCGAAAACAAAGTAATTGATTAAGAGATGTATCCTGTCACACAGTATAAACGAAAACAAAAACTTGAACTTACACTGTGGCAAAAATGAAACTTCTGTAAATATATGTACTGTTTATTATGCAAATAAGAGTTTATATAAGGTAAAAAAGCGCCGTTGACACACTGAGTGCACTCAGCCCTTGTAGGGCAAACTGGGGAGTTATTTCATTGAAAAGCTGCGGCTCCGGTCTCGTGAATTGACATATGGCGGGAGAGCAGTGTGAAGATCACATGCAGATCCATATCGGCAACAACTGACACCAGTGGGTTGAGGATGACATGGCGGCCGGTCGGTCTCGATGGGCCTTCATGGCCTGTTCTGGCGGAGTTTGGTTTAGTTTTTTACTCGAATCCCCCTCTATTAACACACTGACTATTTCTTGATTGGATGAGTGACACAATTTAACAGGAATCCCCATCTTCTATACTGTAACGGAACTGTCTTTTCTGCTATAGTGAAATATAGTTGCAAATTTATGATATACAGATTGTATCAGGAATAGTTGTCATACGCTACCTCAAGTGCTGTTCACAACCTATGGCACAACATCAAATAGATTCCGCCTGCAGAATGCAGGATGGTCATTCTCTTACAACATAGGCCAGTAGAACTGGAGATACGCAGAGAATAATTTAAAAAAAAGATTAGAAAAACTGCTCCCGTCTTCCCCACCCTTTCACGCCCTTCAGAATGGATGCCCGTGATCTTACGAATTTGTTCCTCTTCTGGTCATTGCCCGTTGTAGACTTCTGCTGACGGTTCTTGGTTCTTGTTATCCCTCACAAACGAAATCACTAAGATAAATAATTAGTTACAATTTGCATATATTGCTTAATAATTAACTTTCCTGTGGAATCTTCTCTCTTCGCTTTACCTGCTGAAATTATTTAAACTACAATATATCTCGCGTAGTAGTTGCCTCATAGGTCGTGAATATTTAAGGTCATTTTCATGTAATTCCGTAAGCTGCCACTACATAAACGTTTATTTAAAACTCGGATCCAATAAGGGCCGTATTAGTAACTACGAGAAAGACAGGCAGTGGCGCGAACGTCACGAAGGCAGGCCTAACTCAGCAGAAAAAATGCGTTTCTAAAGCTGTTGACTCGCAGCTGGGTGCGTATGTGTATCTTCTTCTGGAAGCCGCTATTATGAATTCTTACTGATTGACAGTACTACAACAAAATTTAATTTAAGATCTACACTCGATATAATCTATGTGATCAAAAATATTCGGACACCTGGCTGAAAATGACTTTCAAGTTCGTGGCGCATTCCATCGGTAATGTTGGATTGAATATGGTGTTGGCCCACGCTTAACCTTGATGACAGCTTCCACTCTACATCTACATCTATCTACGTCTACATCTACGTGATTACTCTGCTATTCACAATAAGTGCCTGACAGAGGGTTCAATGAACCACCTTCAAGCTGTCTCTCTACCGTTCCACTCTCGAACGCCACGTGGAAAAAACGAGCACTTACATTTATCTGTGAGCCGTGATTTCTGTTATTTTACCGTGATGATTATTTCTCCCTATGTAGGCTGGTGCCAACAGAATGTTATTGCAATCGGAGGAGACGCTTGGTGACTGAAATTTCATGAGAAGATTCCTTCGCAACGAAAAACGCCTTTGTTTTAATGATTGCCACTCCAATTCACGTATCATGTCTGTAGGACTATCTCCAGATTTCGCGATAATACAAAACGAGGTGCCCTTCTTTGAACTTTATCGAGGTCATCCGCATGTCCTACCTCATGAAAATCCCACATCGTACAGCAGTACTACAGAATAGGGCGTACAAGCGTGGTGTAAGTATTCTCTTTAGTAGACCTGTTGCACCTTCTAAGTGTTCTGCCAACGAATAGCAGTCTTTGGTTTTCTCAACACGCAACACTATCTATGTGATCGTTTCAATTTAGGTTATTTCTAATTGTAATCCCTAAGTATTTAGTTGAATTTACAGCCTTCAGGTTGGCGTGACTTATCGCGTATTCGAAATTTAGCGGATTTGTTAAAGTATTTATAAGAATAACTTCACACTTTCCTTTATTCAGGGTCAAGTGTCACGTTTTGCACCATACAGTTATCGTATTCAAATCATTTTCCAGTCCGTTTTGGTCATCTCGCAGTCATACGTTCAGTGAGGTGCTGGAAGGTTTCTTGGGGAACGGCAGCCAATTCTTCACAGAAAGCTACACTGAGCAGAGGTATCGATGTCGGTCGATGAGGCCTGGCACAAAGTCGGCGTTCCAAAATATCCCAAGGTCAGGCGCTGAGCAGGCCAGTCTATTACAGAGATGTTATTGCCTTGCAACCACTCCGCCACAAGCCGTGCATTATGAACAGGTGCTCAATCGTGTTGAAAGATGCAATCGCCATCCCTGAATTGCTCTTCAACAGCCGAAAGGAGGAAGGGGCTTAAAACGTCAATGTAAGCCCGGGCTCCCCCCCATGAACCATGGACCTTGCCGTTGGTGGGGAGGCTTGCGTGCCTCAGCGATACAGATAGCCGTACCGTAGGTACAACCACAACGGAGGGGTATCTGTTGAGAGGCCAGACAAACGTGTGGTTCTTGAAGAGGGGCAGCAGCCTTTTCAGTAGTTGCAAGGGCAACAGTCTGGATGATTGACTGATCTGGCCTTGTAACAATAACCAAAACGGCCTTGCTGTGCTGGTACTGCGAACGGCTGAAAGCAAGGGGAAACTACGGCCGTAATTTTTCCCGAGGGCATGCAGCTTTACTGTATGATTAAATGATGATGGCGTCCTCTTGGGTAAAATATTCCGGAGGTAAAATAGTCCCCCATTCGGATCTCCGGGCGGGGACTACTCAAGAGGATGTCGTTATCAGGAGAAAGAAAACCGGCGTTCTACGGATCGGAGCGTGGAATGTCAGGTCCCTTAATCGGGCAGGTAGGTTAGAAAATTTGAAAAGGGAAATGGATAGGTTAAAGTTAGATATAGTGGGAATTAGTGAAGTTCGGTGGCGGGAGGAACAAGACTTCTGGTCAGGTGACTACAGGGTTATAAACACAAAGTCAAATAGGGGTAATGCAGGAGTAGGTTTAATAATGAATGGGAAAATAGGAAGGCGGGTAAGCTACTACAAACAGCATAGTGAACGCATTATTGTGGCCAAGATAGATACGAAGCCCACACCTACTACAGTAGTAAAAGTTTATATGCCAACTAGCTCTGCAGATGACGAAGAAATTGAAGAAATGTATGATGAAATAAAAGAAATTATTCAGATAGTGAAGGGAGACGAAAATTTAATAGTCATGGGTGACTGGAATTCAAGTGTAGGAAAAGGGAGAGAAGGAAACGTAGTAGGTGAATATGGATTGGGGCTAAGAAATGAAAGAGGAAGCCGCCTGGTAGAATTTTGCACAGAGCACAACTTAATCATAGCTAACACTTGGTTTAAGAATCATGATAGAAGGTTGTATACATGGAAGAACCCTGGAGATACTAAAAGGTATCAGATAGATTATATAATGGTAAGACAGAGATTTAGGAACCAGGTTTTAAACTGTAAGACATTTCCAGGGGCAGATGTGGACTCTGACCACAATCTATTGGTTATGACCTGTAGATTAAAACTGAAGAAACTGCAAAAAGGTGGGAATTTAAGGAGATGGGACCTGGATAAACTGAAAGAACCAGAGGTTGTACAGAGTTTCAGGGACAGCATAAGGGAACAATTGACAGGAATGGGGGAAAGAAATACAGTAGAAGAAGAATGGGTAGCTTTGAGGGATGAAGTAGTGAAGGCAGCAGAGGATAAAGTAGGTAAAAAGAAGAGGGCTAGTAGAAATCCTTGGGTAACAGAAGAAATATTGAGTTTAATTGATGAAAGGAGAAAATATAAAAATGCAGTAAATGAAGCAGGCAAAAAGGAATACAAACGTCTCAAAAATGAGATCGACAGGAAGTGCAAAATGGCTAAGCAGGGATGGCTAGAGGACAAATGTAAGGATGTAGAGGCTTATCTCACTAGGGGTAAGATAGATACTGCCTACAGGAAAATTAAAGAGACCTTTGGAGATAAGAGAACCACTTCTATGAACATCAAGAGCTCAGATGGAAACCCAGTTCTAAGCAAAGAAGGGAAAGCAGAAAGGTGGAAGGAGTATATAGAGGGTCTATACAAGGGCGATGTACTTGAGGACAATATTATGGAAATGGAAGAGGATGTAGATGAAGATCAAATGGGAGATACTATACTGCGTGAAGAGTTTGACAGAGCACTGAAAGACCTAAGTCAAAACAAGGCCCCCGGAGTAGACAACATTCCATTGGAACTACTGACGGCCTTGGGAGAGCCAGTCCTGACAAAACTCTACCATCTGGTGAGCAAGATGTATGAAACAGGCGAAATACCCTCAGACTTCAAGAAGAATATAATAATTCCAATCCCAAAGAAAGCAGGTGTTGACAGATGTGAGAATTACCGAACAATCAGTTTAATAAGCCACAGCTGCAAAATACTAACACGAATTCTTTACAGAATGGAAAAACTGGTAGAAGCCGACCTCGGGGAAGATCAGTTTGGATTCCGTAGAAATACTGGAACACGTGAGGCAATACTGACCTTACGACTTATCTTAGAAGAAAGATTAAAGAAAGGCAAACCCACGTTTCTAGCATTTGTAGACTTAGAGAAAGCTTTTGACAATGTTGACTGGAATACTCTCTTTCAAATTCTAAAGGTGGCAGGGGTAAAATACAGGGAGCGAAAGGCTATTTACAATTTGTACAGAAACCAGATGGCAGTTATAAGAGTCGAGGGACACGAAAGGGAAGCAGTGGTTGGGAAGGGAGTAAGACAGGGTTGTAGCCTCTCCCCGATGTTATTCAATCTGTATATTGAGCAAGCAGTGAAGGAAACAAAAGAAAAGTTCGGAGTAGGTATTAAAATCCATGGAGAAGAAATAAAAACTTTGAGGTTCGCCGATGACATTGTAATTCTGTCAGAGACAGCAAAGGACTTGGAAGAGCAGTTGAACGGAATGGATGGTGTCTTGAAGGGAGGATATAAGATGAACATCAACAAAAGCAAAACGAGGATAATGGAATGTAGTCGAATTAAGTCGGGTGATGCAGAGGGAATTAAATTAGGAAATGAGACACTTAAAGTAGTAAAGGAGTTTTGCTATTTGGGGAGCAAAATAACTGATGATGGTCGAAGTAGAGAGGATATAAAATG
Source organism: Schistocerca nitens (assembly GCF_023898315.1). Classification (NCBI taxonomy): domain Eukaryota; kingdom Metazoa; phylum Arthropoda; class Insecta; order Orthoptera; family Acrididae; genus Schistocerca; species Schistocerca nitens. The sequence continues at coordinate 1,021,373,349 of NC_064614.1, forward strand.
TAGACTGGGAATGGTAAGGAAAGCGTTTCTGAAGAAGAGAAATTTGTTAACATCGAGTATAGATTTAAGTGTCAGGAAGTCTTTTCTGAAAGTATTTGTATGGAGTGTAGCCATGTATGGAAGTGAAACATGGACGATAAATAGTTTGGACAAGAAGAGAATAGAAGCTTTCGAAATGTGGTGCTACAGAAGAATGCTGAAGATTAGATGGGTAGATCACATAACTAATGAGGAGGTACTGAATCGGATTGGGGAGAAGAGGAGTTTGTGGCACAACTTGACCAGAAGAAGGGATCGGTTGGTAGGACATGTTCTGAGGCATCAGGGGATCACCAATTTAGTATTGGAGGGCAGCGTGGAGGGTAAAAATCGTAGGGGGAGACCAAGAGATGCATACACTAAGCAGATTCAGAAGGATGTAGGTTGCAGTAGGTACTGGGAGATGAAGAAGCTTGCACAGGATAGAGTAGCATGGAGAGCTGCATCAAACCAGTCTCAGGACTGAAGACCACAACAACAACAACAAGCCCGGGCTGTGATAGTGCCACGCAAAACAACAATGGGTGCAAGGGTCCCCCATTAAAAACACGACCACACAATAACACCATCGCTACCGAATTTTACTGTTGCCACTACACACGCTGGCAGATGACGTTCACCGGGCATTCACCGTACCTACACCCTGCCATCGGAGCGCCACATTGTGTACCGTGATTCGTCACGCCACATAACGTTTCTCCATTCTTCGATCGTCCAATTTTTACGCTCCTTACACAAAAGAGAGACGTAGTTTGGCATTTACTGGCATGATGTGTGGCTTACGAGTAGCCGCTCGATCATGAAATCCAAGTTGTCTCATCTCCCGCCTGTCATAGAACTTGCAGTGGAACCTGATGCAGTTTGGATGGTCTGGATAGATGTGTGCCTATCATACATTACGACCCTCTTCTACAGTCGGCGTCTCTATCAGTCAACAGACGAGGTCGGCCTGTACGCTTTCATACAAGAAGTGGTGCCTCATGCAACTCATAATCATTTTGGCATGATTTTGATTTTGCTGTACCCCACTACAGCCTCCAAATTGTAAGTAAGACTATGGACCTCCAATCAGTGTAGGACTAATAACACGAAGACTCCATAACAGCGGATTGCAGTAGATGATGCAATTCTCGTTTGTACGTACACGCCTACGTACGAAATAACAGGTGTAGAAACTTAGTTTGTCTGCGGAGTTGAGCGTGCGAATTCAGGCCTACCTTCGTGACGTACGCACCGCGGCCTGTCTTTGTAGCAGGCCTCGTGTTGGACCGAGTGACGTCAGATGGCGCACCGAGCCGGCGCCACGTTTAAGTATGCCGCTCCCGGCTTCCTACAAGCGTCAATTCTCCGCCTTTGCAGTCCCGAACATATTAGTACATAGGCTACGGTTACTTCTAAGGACAACCATCTGGAGCTTGAATTTCAGCATTTATAGCGCCTGTTCAGGAAAAATAGTTACAGCAAGGGAGAAATTGCAAAACGTGGCCGGTGTCTCAGACGAAAGAGGTCTCGGGAGTCAGCGAAGGAGGCTAAGCCACCTGTATTTCTTTTAACTGTAGAGCAATGACTAGCAAGACAAGACGTGTGCTGAAGAGACACGGGCTGCGACCAATACGTTACGTCCGTTAAAGCTAACATCGGTCTTCGTACTCCTGGTATGTATAGTGTTCCCTGTGAGTGTGGCAGCGCGTAAATACGAGAGGCTATTTGCACTGTCACTGAGCGTTGTACAGATGGAACATGACGCGTCGGCCTTGGCTGAATATTGCCTCCAAAATGAGTATGATGTACCATTAGCAAAGACAAAAGTTTTGTCTCAACCGTCATCATATTGAGGTTGTATTATAAAAGAAGCGGCTGAAATTAGAATAAATAGCAACAATAGATATGTGAAACATTTGCCTCGCCTCTAATCATCTATCATCTGGAATCAAAAGCTGCCCAATTCAGTACTCTACATACTGCAATATTCTATACCGCAGAGAGAAGGTTTGAAATTTTTCCCAACCACAACTAATGAAGAAAGTCATTGTCATATTCGTGGGATGATTTCGTGCTTCTAACGAACTCTGTGTTCTTAGCGGAGCATTACAATGGTGTGTTGTACGACAGCAGCTTAAAATAGTATATTCTCTACGCGAACAACAAATGTAATCGGTGTAACTTAGGATGTAATGCAAGTAATTGTATTTATCACAGGAAAGAAATGCAGCAGGAACTTTGCAGCCACAATGACACCTGAGTGTAACTGTAATATTCTTACTGCACGTGTACTAATATTTCTCTTAAAAAAGTCATCAGCTGTGACACTCCGATTAGTGATAGATAAAAGCCATTATGTGGCACGAAAGTCTCAAATTCGCTAAATATTAATTGTTGACACAACCCTCCGATAACGATGAAATCTTTATTCACCTATTATAAAGCTCGACGCTCATATTCTACGCGAAGCTGTGGAAATCAAGTTAGTTTGGTGTAATTGAATATGTAGACGGCAGACGACCTTGAATCCCTGTAAAGTACTCGCTTTATTACCTGCCTCCCAAGCCAATCTCATTCCAGCAAAGATGGAAGAGAAGTCTGCTACAGGCGATGGAATTTAATTATTTCCTAATGCAAAAAGATACGTACTGCCTGTTCAGTTGCTGTACTGGAAAATCAATTACTGGACGCCCCTTCGCAACAAGTCAACAGAGCTATTTTCAGCTTCATCAGTAATGGGAACTAAGCCAAATCCTAAACGCAGTTAATATTTTCACGTAACGACCCGGCTGGACTTATAATCTATGCATGTATTAAAACCAAAACTCTGACCTGCTTTAATTTCTTGTAGGGGGGACACTAGGGCAGATAAAAGATAAGTACACCACGAAAGGACCCAAGTGAAGTGAGGAAGAGATGAGAAAAAAGAGAATTCCCTTACCGACATATTTTCAATGGATTTGTTCGATTATCTTAGTAACATACGGATCTTTAAAATTAAAAGCCAAATTGTTAGTGATTTTGTTTATCTGCAGCGATCAGTTTGTACTTGCCCACTACAAGTCACAGATCGGTCACTGTATTGTGTTTTCTTATTCTTTAATAGCGAGTGCAAATAGCTACGAAAATGAATGGAATGAGTGGAATACGGGTCCGCTGTTCGATTTCTTAACATACTACGTGATGTGGCTTGTATCAGTCATCAAGAGGATTATATCTACGAAAGTTTAGTTATGAGTAAAGGGAAAGCATAACAATGGGGACTAAAAGTCAGTTCCACGAGAGTGTACGCCATAACGCTAAATGTAACGCCCACAGCGACATCTCTGGTAGTAGTCTCGACTCTTTACTCAAAGCGCTTTTGCACAGTGTATGGTTAAACAGAATGAGAGTTGAATGTTTTGTTTGTCTGTTGCAGTTTTGGCTATTTGCTCTTATTTACAACCAGTTTAAACTCTAAAAAGTGTGTATGCCTTCTGTGGCCGTTAAGAAGCTATTAGGTTCGAATGGGTGCTTCAAGAGGATAATGATCCAAAACATCTCAGTGGTCTCCGGAAAGCGTCGAACAAGAGAATGGGGTGTCCACGACTGATACCCCTGCAATGTCTCCTCATGCAAATCCGACCGTATATGTTCGGTCGTATATTGACATGAGGCTTAAAGCAAACCCACCGTATAGCTTGAAGCAGCTGCCATACTAAATCAGGACGACATGGAGATCATTACCGAGGGAATATGCATAAAATCTCATGAAAAGCACGCCAGAAAGTGCCAAGCTACAATCGATAATGTTGGCGATTGGATTAACTATTAGGTAATTGCGCAAATTGTAATAAACTGTATTTTCATGTAAACATATATTTATAAGTGTGTCTTTTATTTGATACAGTTAACGGCGTGCTAATTCTTGTGGACCTGGCTGTACTTCGTACGGTAAGTGCGACGGTCAGAGTCGATTGGTAGAAATTGATTCAAAATTGTCGCTTCACAATTAGACGTACACTGACTTCTAATACCGTGATACCAACGCACGTAATCACTAAATATGATTTCTTTCGACCTGCAAAATGTATGTAATAGTAGCAGTCAAGTATTTCTGACAAAGCTGGCCAATAACTATCATCAGAATGTCAAGCAATATGGCAATGTTTTCCCCAACGATTTAACGGAATTGCTGAAGGAAACCGTTGTGTACCACAAAAATTGTGGAAACTAGATTTTGCAATCTAATAGATGTGCTCTTAGATTTAATGGAATCAGATACTTCAGCAACGTTGGAGGAGGACTGTAAAACCCTTTAGATACCGAGAAGTGTCCGTCACAGGAGACGAGAAGGATAGGTAGGATATGAAACGTAAAGCACCTCACGCTGACTAGCGTGAAATTCAGATAGAAACACCATGGACACCAACATCACAGTTAATATTTCGCACCCACAATCTATCAGCTCACCTACCATCTCAGAAATGGTTCTGCTTCTCAAAGTTTGAGACGTACTGAAATGCTGAAAACTTCGCTTGAAACCTGGGTAAAGTCCAAGATAATAGAAATATTCAGGGTGATCATAAAGTCTGGATCCATTTCTAAGCAATTATTAAACCATTTATTTAATATGCATATGTGTTTAGTGTCAGTGTTTAGTGAGTGCTCAAATGTACTAAACGTTGTAACAATCAAACCGGTTGAAATTTGCACATACCGATTTAAGATAACGTAATAAGACATCTAGGGACGAGACTGCAGGCTCCGTCGTGGTTGTGCGAATGCATGAGAGAAGCAGGTAGTTGTGTGTTTCATTCATTTGAGACAGCAGTGCGTTTAACGACATCATGGCATTCACATTGCAAAATACGATGAGAGAGGAAAAGGGACATCAACCGCCGGACGTTGGAGGAATAAGGGAAAGACTGTTGTCCGATAAGTCCTTAGAAAATAGAATGTCCGTTTTCGTGAGGGCTGGGAGTGTCTGAGTGCTGAAATGAGACCAGACGAGGCAAACATGACAATCACATGCTGAGAAGTGCTCAGAAGCGATCATCGACATGCTGAGAAGTGACGATCGTGTCACAATGAGAATATTGGCACAGAAGGTGGAGTCCAGTGTTTTAAGAGCGTGAACTGTTGTGCACGACAGATTCGGTTACCGGAAGGCGAGCGTGCAGTGGGTTCCCAAGAAGTTCAGCGAATCACAAAGGGTAGTGCATATGGTACTGGCACTGCTACATCTGTTCTGCTGTCATGAAGACCATGCTTTTCTGGGGCAGATAGTCATCGGGGACGAGAATTTGGCGTCACTTCGAGCCAGAGACAAAGCGGGACATCACACGGTGGAAGCATGCGTCATCACCTCCCTCTAACAAATTCAAAGCAGTGCTCTCAGGAAACAAGGTGATGCTCACCGTCATTCTCGTCGTCCGACGTCCGATACTCATCGCATTCCTCGACCATGGAGAGAGCCATTGGCCTGTACTGTGAGACACTTCATAGCCTACTCAAGTACAAGAGCAAACGGCCTGGGCTGCTCCGCTATAACGCGCTACCGTACGTATCCAAACTCACACAAAGTGAAATGGTCAAATTAAAGTGTGAACAGGTTTACTATTTACCCTACAGTCCGAAGACATAGACTGCACACCGACCAGCGCAGTGCCGTGAAACGGCATCAAGAAGGGACCAAAAGAGATGTGTGTGCAATCTTATGGGACTTAACTGCTAAGGTCATTAGTCCCTAAGCTTACACACTGCTTAACCTAAATTATCCTAAGGACAAACACACACACCCATACCCCAGGGAGGACTCGAACCTGCGCTGGGACCAGCCGCACAGTACATGACTGCAGCGCCTGAGACCGCTCGGTTAATCTCACGCGGCAAGAAGGGACCCACGCGCAAATGGGAAGTGCGGACCGCGCCACACCTACAGGAAGGCACAGTACAGCGCCTTGTGTCAACACCCATTTAATCAACCGCCTATCGCTGATCATTCAGTTCGGTCGCAAACTTCAAGAGCATCACAACTCCGTAATTTCAACACGACATTTGTCCCGCATTCTGCGAGTAGTAGTAGTGGATAAACGTAATCGCATGTAGGAGGCACAAGAAGATAAGCTCGATTTTCATATAGAAATATATTTTTCTATTAATTAGAAAGTACCAGAGGTTGAAAACACCGCTATAGTTGTAAGATTCTTTCATTTAACACACGACCGGTTTCGGGCTCTTATACGCCCATCTTCAGGTGTCGTACTGAAAATAGCAAGAGATAGAGAATAATTTTAACACGAAGCAATACACAAAGAAAAAATCCATAAATAATTTAAAGACATTTAAAAAATCGCTGGTCGGATTACGTGCTGTGAAACCCGAGTCAATGCTAAAGGGACACCAGACAGTACTACGGACGACTGTCTGGGTAAAGAAACTCAATAAGGCGGTAAAGTATGAACCACCAAATGATAAATCCTCTTGTGATAATGTATGATGTTCCAGTCACTTAAGATCAAAACGAGATTTATTAAACAATTAGGATACAGAATTTCGAAGACACAACTACAGAAGATTTCAGAAACGCTTTTAAATTACGATTTAAAACTGGTAGACCACGTTGCCGAGGTTTCGGGAAACATGTGGAGGAAGCTTACATCTATGGGCAAACTTTACAATGGGTTCCATGTCATTAATGTGGTGGTGCCTCGCTGCCATAACTGCGGAGCCTTACATCACGTACACAAGTATTGTGATCAATAGCCGGCTTGCTCCAGGTGCGGAGCGGAAGTTCACAAAAGAAAAAATTGTTCAAAAATTGGAATTTGCATTTCCTCTATGTAGAGGGTTAAGAAGACATGTAACACCACCGGTAGGAACTGCCCCACGTACAGGATGTTAGAACAGAGACTAGTGTCTAGGATCAATTATGGGTGAGGCCACAACACAGCATGGGAACCCAAAGAGAAGGTCCCCATGCAAAACGAGAAGGGATGCGGAAAGGGTTTGAAAGGTTCAAGCGGTTCCTGAGAATGGTCGCAGAAGGCCGAACACGAAGGTGGGAATTGTGGACGCCTCACGAACGAGAGGCTGCTCCCTCTGCCTATTGCTGGGGTTACAGGTTGCCACAAGATCGGACTCGGCAAGAAGGGAGTCCTGTAATGGTGGGCCGACTGCTGGCTGTGCATGGGAATGTTGTACCAGAACAACTGGTATAGGTCAACGCCGTGAATATCACGAGCGTTGACTTGACAACACCAGATCGATCAGCTATTAGAAAATTAGAAATCGATCCTATTAGAATTTACCGTAACCTGGAGTACTCCGTGCATCAATGCCTCCTGGAGGAGGCACACTTCTGACCACACTTCTGAGACAAGTGTTACGTGTCGGAAATAAGTATGGGCGTAAAGCCACCTTCCCGGCCATGGAAGCTGTAAACAATCTTCCCACTGACTTCGGTGCCCTTTGTGACTTGGCTAGGTGAAGAAGGTTTTTGAAAGACGAAATGAATCATTCGATCTCGACGAAATATACAGTTAATCAATCCTGTCCCATAGGAGAATTGCTTTCGAATGCAGAAAAACACTCCCGGAATCACACGTAAACGCGTACTTTCCATGACAACAGAAATACAGCTGTGACAACTGAAGGCACACAACAGCAGGTTGGTCATGCAGGAACTTCGGAGGGTGGTGGAGGGGATGAACCTTGATGTGCTTTGTCTACAGGAGGCATACCCTCTTGCTGGGAAAATAGCATTTGATGCTGTCTTCTGGCAAGTAATAAGTTTCGGTGATGAGCCGAAAGACGCTATTAGCCGGCCGCGGTGGCCGAGCAGTTCTAGGCGCTTCAGTCGGGAACCGCGCGACTGCTACGGTCGCAGGTTCTAATCCTGCCTCAGGCATGGATGTGTGTGATGTCCTTAGGTTAGCTAGGTTTAAGTAGTTCTAAGTTCTAGGGGACTGATGACCTCAGATGTTAAGTCCCATAGTGCTCAGAGCCATTTGAACCATTTGAAGATGCTATTAGGGTAATAAACAAGACTCTGTGAGTGACAGTTTTATCACACCTATCGAATGATCACTACAACGTCGTACAGCTCCAGTGACTTCTAAAGGTAACATATTTCATTAACATGTTCTTCCAGTATGGAAGAGAGACAGACGTGAATCTTGACCAACATGTGCAGGTAACCACAGCGTTGAGGGGAGCAAGATTGTAGTGATGGTGGGTATGAACGCTAAATCCCTCCTTTGGCACAGCAGCACTTGGGATGAGAGAGAAGATAGAACATAGAAGAAACCATCATGGCCTTAGAGTTTTTAATTGCCAATAGGCCAGGAAACACCACCTCCCCCTACAATGGTGGAGGCGGTTACGGCACTAACACTGACATCAAGCTGGTATCAGCGAATATAGCTGAAAATGTCAAAATTTGGACTCTGAGGGACAGGGTCGCCACAAGGGACCATAATCAAGCCACCTTTGCACTTTGTGATAGTGGGTGCCGCTTGGACATAGGGTGGTGAGTGCAGCTAAATACAACGGATCCGACTGGGAACACCTGGCAAGAGAGTTTGACGTCCCTGAATAGCTGGAAGGTGACGAGTACGTCGATAGACACGCCGAGAAACTGGTGAGTGCATTTACTAGAGCAGTAAGGTCAACCGTACCAACCAGGAGGAGAGCCGTCGCGGCGTTTCCGTCGCCGTGGTCTGCTGAATTAGGGTAGGTGCATCAGTCTGTCAGGAGGACGAGAAGGTATTATCAGCGAAGTGTCATCTGCGAAGAAGAACAGCATGGCTACAGATATAACGGGAAGCTAATGAGCAATTTCATAAAGAGCTGAGGGCAGTAAGGCTCCGAAGTTGGGAGGAGTTGTGCTGAGCCTATTGGCTATCGTTCTCTGAGGCGTACCTTACAAGCTTGTAAGGCAAAAACATACGGTTACACACGGTGCTGTACACTGTCAAGGACAGGAATTGGACGACGGGATTTGGGCAAGAAACTGCTGAGGTCCTCCTCTGATCCTGCTGCTTGACGACAATGCGGAAGGGGACGCAGAGGGACAACGCCTAATTAGGCGGGAAAATCAAGATCATTATGAGAACAATGCCATGGTGTACTCATTCTCAGAGGAAGAAGCGGCTGCTATCTTAAGGCCCCAGGACCAGAAGGTATTGTAGTGGAGGTGGTGCAGTACCTTGCCCCTCTACTAGCACCACCTGTGACAAGGATATACAATGAGTGCTTACGATTAAGAACGTTTCCCTCCATCTGGAAGAAGGGCAATGCAGTCATTATCAAGAAAGGCCACGATAAACACCCAAAGGAAGTAAAATTTTAAAGTCCCATTTGTCTCTTACACCTCCTGGGTAAATTGCTAGAGCGGCTGCTAGCTGACAGACTGACAGCATACCGAGTGTTGTGTGGGATGAGCGACAGGACGATTGGCGTCTGACGCAATAGTCCTGGTGGCCGAGATCTGTGAATCTTCCCCACACAAGTTCATAGTTGGGATCATGGTGGACATCAGCGGTGCCTTTGACAACCTTCGGTGCCCTTCGCTCTTCTCCTGCTAGCAGGAGAAAGGGTATCCAGAACCACTGTATGGCTGTCTTAGGAGCTATTGTATGAGAAGTGAGGTCTGACTAACGTCCACTAGCGGAAGAGTTGTTAAAAGGATTACAAAGGGGTGTCCACAGAGTTCTGTTCTGGAGCCCATCTTTTGGGACAAACGTGGAGCCTCTCCTGGACAGCTTGGAGGGCAGTGTAGATGTGCCAGAATGATAGCCTGTTGGTTGGCGGCGATAGCCGTGAAGACCTCGAGCCCTAAGTAGATAAGTCAATGACTGTGTTGAGGGATGGTGTCTAAGAACCAAAATGAAGGTTGCACCTAATAAATCAACATATCTGTTGATAAAGCGTCAGCTAGTGTGAAATCCAACAATCAGAACTGAGGGCTCACCTGTTCTTTGGCGACAGGAGGCCCGATATCTATGCATAATCATCAATGAGGGGTGGAATTTTGTCCGGCATATTGACATGATGACCCAGAGGTCGTTAGAGGTTTCTGAACAACCTGGTAGCGAATGGGCATAAAAGGTTTCACCTGCCAGCTGGTTTAACAAAGTTACATCATAACACAATTCTCAGTTCCATAGTGGGTTACGTATCAGGAGTATGGGAACATGGGCTCACGACGGTCATGTCTGCCATGGCTGTGAGGAGGGTGCAGTGAAATATCCTCTTCAGTTGGGGCCGACAGAACATCTCCTGAGGGGGGAGGGGCATTATTGGTACTTATGGATCTTTTTCCCTTGGATATAAAGATAAGGGAACAGGCAGCATGTTACTGGTTTAAAAAGGTAAAATTTACAGAACAGAAGAAATTCTGAGAGTTCATAGCAGGCACAAGTTTGCCATCTAAATAAGGGGGGGGGGGGGGGGGGGGGAGACTGGCAGGAATACTGGGATAGTGAGGTAACTGGACTCTGTTAGCCAGTGTTAGAGAACGCTTGCAGCTCAAACACTAAAAGCCAAGTAGAGGGCTACTGCACTTCGTCACTGGACATGGACCGTACACGACTGGTCTTAGTCGGTTCGGGAAGTGGGCTACTCCATTGTATAATTGTGGTGCTGAGGAAGGCACTCCAGACGACATGATACATGGGTGCCCCTTGTTCGATGATGTGTTCACCAGATTACGACGAGAATTACCTAATCATGCCACGTGCCACCTGATTAGAGAGCCGGATACTTTCAGAATTACTGATAGTCTTACCAGTGAGGTATCATCAAAGGTCTTGCGAGATAATCGAAGGAAAAACCAGTGATTAACAGCAGATAGCAAAAGACTCCACTTGGCTATCCCACTCAGTTGGGGCGCCGACTGGACGATCGCCATGACGATCGGGATCCGCCGCGTCTTGGAATAGGGGCAGTGTTCGTCACTAAGCCGGATATGACAACGCACACCGGTTGTGACTTGTACAGTCAGGTTAGCATTTAAGTAGGAAGTAATTTTCTGCAACATTATTAAGTAGTAAAGTGTGGCGACTCAAGTTCACCGCCAGCCCGGTGCCAGTGGCATGCCCGCTGGCATTGGCTCGGTGGGCACGGCCTCACAAAAGTAGGTTCGTATTCTCTGGCACACTTGTAACTCTGCAGGTAGTGTAGTTTGGTGGAGTACTTAGCTACAGCAGACTTAGCGATAAAGAGTAGTTGTTGCCCATAGAGTTAGCTAACACGTCCTGTAGTAGATATGCTGCAAACTACTGTATTGTATAAAAATATAATCCACTAATGTATTAGGTGGTGGTCTTCAATAAAATTCTTCAGGGTATCAGACCGCATCGTCATAATTTAAAATGCGCCAACGTTTCGGCCAGCGTTGCAGCTAGCCTTCATCAGGGCCTTACGTTTTCAATAAAATTCTTCAGGGTATCAGACCGCATCGTCATAATTTAAAATGCGCCAACGTTTCGGCCAGCGTTGCAGCTAGCCTTCATCAGGGCCTTACGTTAACGTAAGGCCCTGATGAAGGCTAGCTGCAACGCTGGCCGAAACGTTGGCGCATTTTAAATTATGACGATGCGGTCTGATACCCTGAAGAATTTTATTGAAGAAGACAACGGCCGCGGAAGCCTACGCTTACAATTATTAGGTGGTGGGTTAATGTAGTATTCGTATTGTTGTTGAAATAAATAACTTTTTAAAAAAGGAAAAGGCTAGCTGCAACGCTTCATCTATTTATTTGATTTGCTTATAATTGGTTTGTTGTAACACTCTTCTCATTATAACGGCCTCTAACTCGCCTCCTACATCGCCTGTGCCTCCGCCTCCGGTTCCTGCGGGCTTTGATCTAACTCAGTTTATTCAGTTTCAGTACCACCAAATGTCGCACTTAACGATGGCGTTCCAGCAGCTCATTAATGTACAAGTTGCTATTGCATCGACTCCATCACAACAGGTAGCCATCCACAGCACCACCTCCATGCATTCCACTATCCCGAGCTTTCAGTTAACAAGAAGAGGAATGAAATGAGTCCTACGATCAGTCCGACACTCATTGTGCTACATGTCACTTGCAAGGTGCTGTGAAACTACATTTCTTGTGAACGGTCGGCACTGGAGTTTATTGCCTGACTCAGAATTATTGCCTGAGTTCATAGTTGTTGAAGATTTAGTTCCACCCTCACTAAGCATTATGAGGATCGGGAACAGGTTACTGCAGATTGTTGCAAGTTCTTTCGATTGCTGGAGTAGCCAAATGAGACATACCGTCAGTGGGTCACTGAAATTCAGGGCTTGACATTACAGTGTCGTTTTCAGTGCAGCGGTGGACAGCAATGGTGATACAATAATTCGTGATGCACTTACCTACAATGCGCCTGACAGTATGATAACTGTAAAAATTCTTAACCTTTTTGATCCTACTTTGGAACAACTGTTACAAATACAGACCATCAGGACTCTTGTGATAGTGCCGTGAAAAACTTTGAGGTAGCTCTCATTTGCAGTGTGACGCGACGCGAAGTGACAAGCAGGTAAGGCCTCGGGACACGCGTAAACGGGCCACCACGCCGTGTCTAGACTAAACAAGTGTCGATGGGTGCGTCTGCTGTGAAATCATGTCCCCACCGCTCATCCATGCATAAAAGACAACAATGCCCTTCACGGAAAGCGACTTGCTTTGGAAGGACACATCATGCACAGTCTGTGTGCTTGCAACAGAAAAAGAACTCCACCTACATTTGCTCTCGTAAGCACTCCGTCAAAGTAGTTTTTCTAATATGGCCACCACTTCTAGCAACCACCAAATTCATGATGTCCCTTCATCCCAGCCGACCGCTGTGGCCGAGCGGTTCTAGGCGCTTCAGTCCGGAACCGCGCTGCTGCTGCGGTCGCAGGTTCGAATCCTACCTCGGACATGGATGTGTGTGATGTCCTTAGGTTAGTTAGGTTTAAGTGGTTCTAAGTCTAAGGGACTGATAAGCTCAGATATTGTTCCATAGTGCTTAGAGACATTTGAACCATTTGAGCCTTCATCCCGCCCAAGCCCTCTGCAATGGCAATGTGTTTGTGAAATAAATCGTTGTCGGACGCTGTGGGCGAGTTCAGTGAGAGACTGACGCTTCCGTTACGTTGCTGAAATGTGCCACTTATGAACAGTTTGGCTCGCCACAGTTGACAAAGTTTTGCATGCAACGTACTACCTATGACGCTCAGGACATTCTATTGGTTCGTACTCGTTTGCCTGCCACATTCCAGTCTCACGCCATAACCATGACTTTTACAATTTTGCGTTCACGAGGCTGTGAAAATGTTTTTGGACTAAATTCTGTTGATTTGTTCGCTCTTCCTATTCATCGCAAGGTGATTTCTGTTTCCGCTTTGCTTTCAACGCAAAAGACCGTGGTTAACGTACACCATGCATGACAAAATCGGCAACAAGGCAACTGTGGTGCACCATGGGCCATAAGATGACAGGGGTGAATGACGGGTGCGGAGATGTGTACAGACGTGGAACTGTTGAGAAGCTGATCGCCCAGATGAACCAAGGGGCCGCTAACAGTGCCTGACCAACGTTGCTGCGTTGGTCCTCCGCAGTCGACGCCTTATACATGCACCCATGGTGACTGCTGTTCACCGGAGACGAAGATTAGAATTTGCACGCCAGTGCATTGGCTCTAGGTGACTTTCCGGCTGAATCACTTTTTATGATGTATCACACTGACGCACGTTGGCGTGTACGGCGTGAAAAGTCAGGAAGCAAATACCCTGCAACAGTCGTCCTATGGGTTCAGGTCGAGGGAGAGAGTGTTATGAACTGGGGAATGTTTTCGTGGCATTCTTTGGGTGATCTTGTCATTCTGGAAGGGATAAAGGGTCGAGAAAAGAACGGATGTACCCTTGGTGTCCATAGGCTTCAGACAAGTGGTCACATTAATGTGACTGGACAGTGTATACTATGTAAAGCAATCCATTATATCTTAGAAATGGATCAATGCTTCATCACCACCCTGTACTTGGAGCAGAGAATAGCCTGTTTCACGGTAACGTGAGGGCTTTGAAGAAGACGTTACTTATGAAGGAAACATTGAATATACGTGTAGAGAAAGTGACACAAGTTTCGTCTGCTTCTTTTGTAGGTAAATGGATGTAACGTTTAAATCTTACATTGTAGAACCATGTGAGACATAGGCAAAACAGTACATGGAAGAACCGTGATATGTCTCTCAACGCCGTTGGTGCATCTGATAAGAAGATGCATAGAGTTTGTTGAGAGATAAAGCACTTTTACCTGAAAAAACTTATTTGTTAAAGACAAGACCTCGTGCTATTAGTATTTCTGAACATCAGGGCATCTGATAAAATATTCATGCGCCTTGGAGCTCAATCAAGCAGGAGCTTTATTGGCTACTCTAAAAGAGTCGTGCTTCAGACTCCCACCGACGAAATTTTCGTGATGTTCAGTTGGCAATGTCTTCCATTACGAGCGGTAATGGAATGAAAGAGTATTGGTCATCCGGAGACATGACTTGTGCGGTACTCCTAGGCGCCTGCCTGGACAAGTGCAGTCCTGTTTTCAGACGTAAGGGTACAAATAAGTTTGTCGTAGGATTTTACAACTTATTTGAATACCTACACCTGCGAACAAACCAAATAGCAAATAAAATCTAGTAGTGCACCAGAATATAATAAGCGCTGTCACTTCAGTATGAACATGGATAATGTTCTGTGGCGGATACCTTTGATTATTACACTGTCACACACAAACCCTAATATCACCACGCTCGGTCTTTAACTTCTGCGAGGGCGCTTGGTGTGAACTTAGCCGTTTCTGGCTCTAGTCATGGAACAGAGTTTCAAACTCAATATGTTGATGGTATGACAATGGAGGTGGTGGTGTGCAGTTCCTGAGCATAACACTTTCCGCCAAGGTCCTGAATAATATTTCAAAATTACAAAATTCTACTTAGAGTGACATGAAGTGAGGGTATATTACACTACAGATGGAGAACCGTGCGTTGGATAGGAAAGATAATCTCTGTGACCTCTTTAGAGCTGTTCGAGAGGAGTACGTTATGTGTCGGGATCGATTTGAGCATTCTTCCTCATCTTCACCAACAATAAAGCGTGACACCAAACTCTACGCACACTCATCACGATCGCCAGTACAGCAGAGATATACTTCACACATTCACACTTCACAAAAGAATATTTGTCATTTAAATTGCTCAGAAGCCACAAAGCAGACAATACCATACTCTTTTAACTCTACTGTAATTCGTTAAATGCTAATGAACCGTGTAGACATTGAAGATGACGTCTGTAACAATATTGTAATGATGAATAAACTGACGAAAAGTTGTTTCTCAGGACACTATCATGACTGTGACGTGCAATTCTGTTTTGTTAACATGCCTCTTAATAAATTTTGGGGGTTATGTGTCTTACAGTTAAAATCACTTTATTTACACAAAATACTTTGCATTAATATTATTTCGCATAACGAAACCAAAAGTACACGACCCTCTTCGAGCAGGGCCTCCAGTGACAACTTTTCAAATGGCTTCTATGACTTCCTTATTATGAGTTACAAACATGAGACGCCTTATTACACGCACTGTACCTAATTTGGAACGAGTCAATAACGCACCACCTGACTGTAGCTAAAAATCCAGAAGGAATAAAACAAACATAGAAAATCAGTTAATAACAAAATAAATGAGAAAAGAAGTATCATACCGATAACATAAATCGCCTCATTGTGCTCCTCTTTCAAACGAGTCACGGTGTCCTTTCAAGCTACATTATGTACCGATTAATGTCTGCATAATTTGCTACCACGTGGCGTTTCTATTAACCGTGTAACACGCTCGTCCTGAGAGTGCAGCTAATGTACGCCTTGCCTACCCCCCCACAAACCATTAGCTAAGTCTACTTACTACTTGGTAAATGAGCATACTGGATCAAAAATTGGACGCTCCCGCCTGCTCCCTCTCCCTCAGGATAATAACGCTACTACCAGGCCTTGACAATGGCCTCAGTTCGGCGGTGAAAAGAGTCCTTAACTTTCTTCACGTATGGTACATCCAATTGAAGCCAGTCGCTCCAGATCTAGCAAATTGCTGGTAAATCGAGTGCTACCTTTCAGTTGCCGTTGCCGACGGTCATAGACATTTTCTGTGGGATTAGGAACTGATGATTCAGCTAACCAATCAAAACGCGGTAGAGCACATGAATGTTCGTCAAACCAGAAAGGTGTGCCTGCAGCCCGGCGATCACGACTGTTTCGACTTTAGGAGCGACCACAGCGTAATCATCATGAAGATGCAGAAAATGTTGAAGTTACTCTACTGATTCACGCTCAGTGTAAACCGAATGAGTGGGTCTAGTTAGCGTCGAAATATAACAGGTCTCGCTGGGTTGTCGTTGCATTCGGTGACTTTCATCATTTGAAAATGAGTTAATTTAGCTACTCGTCGACCAGATTATACTCATCGAGTAAGCCAGTGTACAGTTTATGTGTTGTTTGAGGACGTGTAGCTTCATGTTACACAGCTGCGACCAATGACCCTTAGCGAGGTTCCCGACTCCAGATGTCCACTGTGCGCAGTTCCCTTCGGAATTTTTAGCTCAGAAACTGGTTTAGGTGGACCTTCATTCACTGTCGCATTTCACTACTCTTGTAGACACGTTCGTCTGTGTTGATACACCAACAAATCAGGCAACTACATTCTTAATGTTCTGCGCTACCTCGATACCATCGAGTGGCACATCCCTCCTACTACAGTGTAGTGACTTACGTCATCTGATGATTGTTCGCCTCCTCATGACCTTAATAGAAGTTGTCGATATTTACATGTCTTTATTTCAAATATTCGTTTTATTAGTATGAATACAATAGACACGTATTTTGTGTAATTTTATATACCTTGCATGAACGAGAAATGGCTGAATGAATTACTCTTTGCAAAGACACTAGTGGTGGGAATCAGTATTGAAATCGGAACTCGTTCCCTTGAATGAACAAACCGAGGGAGATGGCGCAGTGGTTAGCACACTGGATTCGCATTCGGGAGGATGACGGTTCAATCCCGCGTCCGGCCATCCTGATTTAGGTTTTTCGTGATTTCACTAAATCACTCCAGGTAAATGCCAGGATGGTTCCTTTGAAAGGGCACGACGGACTTCCTTTCCCGTCCTTCATAATCCGATGAGATCGTCGACCCCGCAGTTTGGTCTCTTCCCCAAAATAAGCCCAACCCCTTGAATGAACAATCTGATGTGTCACTCATGGTCCACATATGGCAGCCGATTTGTGGTGAAAATTGACAGCGACAAGTTGAGCGGCAATGAAATTTCTTTGCACAAACTCTTTGTTGCATCAGGCCAAAACTGAATATACATTCCTAGCAATCCAATAGATTTATAGCTACATGGGTTGTCTATAAAGCTGGAAATTTTATTTTCGAGGCTCATCAGAGAGTGAGTGAGAGATGTGTGAAGAGAAAGAGAGTAGAGAGTAGAGAAAGAGAGAGAGAGAGAGAGAGAGAGAGAGAGAGAGAGAGAGAGAGAGAGAGAAATTACCGACAAATGTTCATGAAGTGGACTGTTAAGGCAGCCAGTCCACAGTGAAGTAGCCGAAAGGGCACGCGTCAACTCACGCCGTCTGGCGTTAAGTCTGGAACAGGATTCGTAATGAATGTGATAAAGAAAAGAACGTAGCTACTAGAACACTTAACTTTTATATCGTCCTTTGGTATACAGCATTCTTGATGATACAAGTGAGACTATCGTGAGATACATGCAATGGTACAAATGGCGCCTTGCTAGGTCGTAGCCATTAACTTAGCTGAAGGCTATTCTAACTGTCTCTCGGTAAATGAGAGAAAGGCTTCGTCAGTGTAGTCGCTAGCAACGTCGTCGTACAACTGGGCGAGTGCTAGTACGTCTCTCGAGACCTGCCTTGTGGTGGCGCTCGGTCTGCGATCACTGCCAGTGGCGACACGCGGGTCCGACATGTACTAATGGACCGCGGCCGATTTAAGCTACCACCTAGCAAGTGTGGTGTCTGGCGGTGACACCACAGTTCAAATGTGTGTGAATTGTTAAGGTATCAAACTGCTGAGGTCACCGGTCCCTAGAAATGCACACTACTTAAACTAACGTACGCTAAGAACAACACACACACCCATGCCCGAGGGAGAACTGGAACCTCCGGCGGGAGGGGCCGCGCGAACAGTGACATGGCGCCTTTAACCGCGCGGCGATTAGCGACATCTTCAATCTGAGGAAGAGAAAGATCTCTTGTAATCAGAACAGACGTATGATTGTTTGAAAGAACCGTTTTCATAACTGGTATTCGCATTAGACGAGAACATTGGCAGTACTACGGAACATCATTACTCGGGCGTAAAAAATACAGTTGGGAACAGAGGCTCTGAAATGATCCGACTCAGTCTCAAGCCTAAGTAAGAAAAGGTAAATATTATTATTGTAATTATTTTATATCCCTCACCTCTGCTATTATTACGTGTGTCGTTGGACTGAAAACGAGTTGGAAAACAGGTATAACACTGGAATGAGATTTTCACTCTGCAGCCGAGTGTGCGCTGATATGAAACTTCCTGGCAGATTAAAATTGTGTGCCCGACCGAGACTCGAACTCGGGACCTTTGCCTTTCGCGGGCAAGTTCTCTACTATCTGAGCTACCGAAGCACGACTCACGGCCGGCCCTCACAGCAGTTTGGAAGGTAGGAGACGAGATACTGGCAGAAGTAAAGCTGTGAGGACCGGCCCTGAATCGTGCTTCGGTAGCTCAGATGGTAGAGCACTTGCCCGCGAAAGGCAAAGGTCCCGAATTCGAATCTCGGTCAGGCACACAGTTTTAATCTGCCAGGAAGTTTCAGGTATAACACTGTTGATTTCACAGTGCCAAACTACTATTTTTTTATTTTGGGGGTAATATTTTATTACTGGTAGTTGGAAAAGCGAGAAGTGGGCGACAAATAATTTGTTCGGTGAACCTGTCTCCGCTATAATGCACTTAAAATATGGGCCATCTCTCTCCCCTTAATACACTGCAATTTTATGGTAAATGTGTTAACGAGAAATAATGCTTTAACGTCTGTATCATAGTCTTTCGATATGAACATAAAAGCTTCCAGATCATAAGTAGTAAAGCCAGTCTTGGTATTCGGGAAAACGGTTACATGTCTACACTCCTCATAAACCAAAGCAAAAGACGCATTAGTGTGTCCATTTCAACTACTGAAACAGTATCACTTTGACTATCTGCGATTTACTTTTTCCGAAAGTAAGTTAACCACAATACGTGTTGAACACGTTATTTGTGTGTAAGAAACCATTTGTCCGAATGTTAGTTGTGCACTGAATTCTTCAATCTTAATGTACTGGCCAATACCGCGAGCTGTACTCCAGTGAATAGAGTATCTACCGCTAAAAGTGCAGAAGCCACTTCCACACATCACTAAATGGATATAGCAGGTGCAGACAGAGTAAATGAATCGTGGTTTGGTACATAATTTTGGATGACACGCTTACAAGACGCATCGACCAAAATTAATAACACAGAGTAAATAGTATTGATTATGTATGTGGGCCTCCATACGCTCTAGCGTTTTCCAAAATCCTCTTAGGAAAACTGTAACGTAAACTGAAACATTAAGAC
This sequence comes from Schistocerca nitens, assembly GCF_023898315.1. Classification (NCBI taxonomy): domain Eukaryota; kingdom Metazoa; phylum Arthropoda; class Insecta; order Orthoptera; family Acrididae; genus Schistocerca; species Schistocerca nitens. The sequence goes on from NC_064614.1 coordinate 1,021,393,061, forward strand.
GAGTAATCATAGCCGGTATATGCACTACTGGCCATTAAAATTGCTACACCAAGAGAAAATGCAGACTATAAACGGCATTCATTGGACAAATATATTATACTAGAACTGACACCTGATTAAATTTTCACGCAATTTGGATGCATAGACCCTGAGAAATCAGTACCCAGAACAACCACCTCTGGCCGTAATAACGGCCTTGATACGCCTGAGCATTGAGCCAAACAGAGCTTGGATGGCGCGTACAGGTACAGCTGCCCATGCAGCTTCAACACGATACCGCAGTTCATCAAGAGTAGTTCAAATGGTTCAAACGGCTCTGAGCACTATGGGACTTAACTTCGGTGCTCATCAGTCCCCTAGAACTTAGAACTACTTAAACCTAACTAATCTAAGGACATCACACACATCCATGCCCGAGGCAGGATTCGAACCTGCGACCGTAGCAGTCGCGCGGTTCCGGACTGAGCGCCTAGAACCGCTAGACAACCGCGGCCGGCTCATCAAGAGTAGTGACCAGCGTATTGTGACGAGCCAGTTGCTCGGCCACCATTGACCAGACGTTTTCAGTTGGTGAGAGACCTGGAGAATGTGCTGGCCAGGGCAGCAGTCGAACATTTTCTGTATCCAGAAAGGCCCGTACAGGACCTGCAACATGCGTCCGTGCATTACCCTGCTGAAATGTACGGTTTCGTAGGGATCGAATAAAGGGTAGAGGCACGGGTGGTAACATATCTGAAATGTAACGTCGGCTGTTCAGAGTGCCATCAATGCGAACAAGAGGTGACAGAGACGTGAAACCAATGGCATCTCATACCACCACGCCGAGTAACTAGCCAGTATGGCGATGACGAATACACGCTTCCAGTTTGCGTTTACCGCGATGTCGCCATACACGGATGCGAAGATCACGATACTTTAAACAGAACCTGGATTCATTCGAAAAAACGACGTTTTGGCATTCGTCCACCCAGGTTCTTCGTTGAGTACACCATCGCAGGCGCTTCTGTCTGTGATGCAGCGTCAAGGGTAACCGCAGCCATGGCCTCCGAGCTGATAGTCCATGCTGCTGCAAACGTCGTCGAACTGCTCGTGCAAACGTCCCCATCTGTTGACTCAGGGATGGAGACGAGGTTGCACGATCCGTTACAGCCATGCGGATAATATGCCTGTCATCTCGACTGTTAGTTATACGAGGCCGTTAGAATCCAGTATGGCGTTTCATATTACTCTCCTGAACCCACTGATTCCATATTCTGCTAATATACATTGGATGTCGACCAACGCGAGCAGCGATGCCGCGATACGATAAACCGCAATCGCGATAGGCTACAATCCGACATTTATTGAAGTCGGAAACGTGATGGTACGCATTTCTCCTCCTTACACGAGGCATCACAACAACGTTTCATCAGGAAACGCCGGTCAACTGCTGTTTGTGTATGAGAAATCGGTTGGAAACTTTCCTCATGTCTGCACGTTGTAGGTGTCGCCACCGGCGCCAATCTGGTGTGAATGCTCTGAAAAGATAATCATTTGCATATCACAGCACCTTCTTCCTGTCGGTTAAATTTCGCGTCTGTAGCACGTCATCTTCTTTGTGTAGCAATTTTAATGGCAAGTAGTATAAGTTGCTTGAAATTTTTAGTCGTCGTGTCGCCTAGTGTAATGGTTGGGGACAGGTGCGTACTACTTGCCGGAATATTTGACAGCAGGCCAATGAAGGGCTTAAAGTGTCCAGATACGTGCGTCTATTGTTCGTGAGTTCCGCCAATATTTGTTCTTTATATTAGGCGCAGTGTCCACATGCGCACGGCGCACTTTTTACGGTTATCGGCCGCCTGTGGCGCACACAAAGTTCGCCTGCGCTAGAGCGGCTACTAATCCCCCACAACTAGCCACGAAACCTATCCCGTTAATGGAGCACCGGGGAGCGTCTGCTGGTGAACTGATGCGAGCGAGATGCGCCACAGGTACCGACAATATTGGAGTCAGGTAATAACTATTCAAACTATGAAACTAACAGTTACTCTCAATTTGTTTTCACAGTTTTTCTATGTTTTACTCTATCTCGCTAATGTCCTAAGTGATAATATAGTTTTCCATTTTTCAATACGGAACCCAGAACATTTCCTGACCCCAATGTCATTCAAAACGTTACCTCCGTTTCCTCTATCTGCACGAAAACGCCTGTGAATGAGTTTCTTAGTTTTGAGTACACTAACGCAAGAAATATAGAAACAACTATGAGAGGTACTGATTTATGATGCTTAGCTTGCATTCAATTCTGAGTATTATTAGTAACTACGCTCCAGTCCCTAAACCTAGTTACAGAAATGCGAATCAGACGCATTACGTATTCCAGGCCGTAGCAGCTGCGACTTGGAGACACCAGCTATGGTTACTTCCCAGCCCGCTGTAGGATCACATCGGTTCTTCTTCTTCCTGCTGGTACTGTAACTGAGATATGGCAACAAGGCAGCGTATGTTTGGCAACTCTGTGATCGACGAGTTACTTCCTGGTGTGCACGGAATTAAACCTCAAAGTTCACTTGATTTTACCTGTCATTTCCATTGAATAATCTGAGTTATTATCGAATGAGGTGTAACAAAAGATTGTAAACTTACGGTTTTCAGCCCAGGAAAATCGTTGCAGGTGGAAATCGCAAGTAATCTCGTCCTTTAAATATCGGTTTATGAGTTCTAGGTTCTATTTGCCGCGTAAAAGGAAGGTAAGACACATACCTCTTCGCCAGCTGTGTGGCAACGTGCTGATGTGTGAAAAAGCTGCTGTTATGGTTCGCAGTTCAAATCGCACTGACTGCAACGTTTTTATCCCTTCTGTGAAAGATCTACAAGCAGTCAGATCAAACATCAATAAGGAAATCGCAAGAAAATACTTTCGGCTCATAGTGCAATGATGAAAAACTTACAATGCTGCACAGCAGGTAACGCCTCTTTCCGCTGCTGACAAGCAAATTTTGGGTTTCTAGAAATACATAAATATATTTATGAAATTCCACGTTTGCATACCTCTGGAGTATGACACAGCATACCAGTTAAACACAGACGCAATCAAAATCTAAGTGAGTAGTATTTTACTAGTTCATGTCGATAGAGGCACGTTTGTGTACAGATACTCAATTTCATTAAAACAGACTTTCGTCGTAAGGTTATCGTGGGTAGTTTTATTTCATTTCTTATAATACAGTACACAATTTTCGTAAGGTTTCCTTTAGTGTTGTTGAAACAATAGTAAACATGAGATCGAAAATAATCATCAACGATATATGCGAATTCTCTGATGTTATCTATAACAGTCTGACAACTTTTTCTGAGTTAAAGCTGTCAAACAATGTTTGAAGAAGAATAAAATGCCACTACCACACGACAGCTAATGTAGAAAATACTTTTCTGACGTATTTGGGCACGATGCGCTCTCCCCATACATAATACAAAAGCTTCGAGATGCATCTGTTGCCTGCCTGTCTATTAAACCTGAGAAGAACAAAATGTCACAGAAGTTAGCCCTTTTTCCACATGCGACTATTTTGCATTGAGAAGTGAAGGGAATTATGTTCAAAGTTCCAATAGATTGGTAACTTCAACAGACAGCAAAATTGCGCTTTAAAAAAAAGTAGCAGTAAATGTAATCGAAGTCGCGACATCTTTCCATTACGCTTCTAGTTGACACATACCTACAAGAGCTCCAGAGCTTAACAACAATTCTTCGAGAACTTCTGCATACCACAGCGCTGCGAGGTAATGCAAATGGCCGGTTCTAGACTTCTGAGAGAAACAGTTACAGCTTTTCTTTTGCGCTGAACAACGTTTTCTACAAACAGATAGCGCAATAGAATAGCTCAAGTGGAAAGGAACACTTCCTATTTAAATTTCTGCATCCTACACTGTTGGCAGTTCTGTGTAGGTGGCAGTTACGTGATTTTATTTCGGTCATTACAAAATAGAGTCGAATGTATGCACTGGGTAGCCGAGGCAGCTAGTTCATGGTGATTCGGTCAACCAAGTAAATGAATTTACTGAACATGCTGCAATTTACTACAGGGAGCCTGTGTGTCAGAATTTTCATACTGTGGGGCGCAACGGTGTTACGGTAGAAAAATGAGTCACGGAAATGAGGATTTGGCGGTATGTTGGACTGATGATAGGTTTTTGTACCTGTCGTCTGGGTTCGATTCCCACTTCCGTCAATGATTTTAAATAAGGAGAGAAAGATTCCATTCTCTTCTGGCTACACCAAGTGAAGAAGATATAATGGCAGTATGGTCTGAAATTCACATTAAAGATGATAATCCTTCGCTGCCAAGTAGACGTTAGGTTGAACCATAATAAAGTCTGGAGTGGCGATATGTGGAAACTCTAACACCAGTAACCTTTCTTATACTAGTTATTTATTTCTAGTGACGAAACAAACGCTATGTAGGGTTACAGGACACGTATTCCATCTTTTATCTGAGCTTCTGTATGTCGATAAAATTGGTTCTGAACTGAGAATGCAACTCAGACTGCCCTTAACGCGGAATTTGATCCCTTCGTGACAATACAGCTCGGCTACAATTTGTTGTGTGTTAAAAACTGCAGATTTCTCAACATCTTCACATATTACGCGTGAATGGGTTCGAATCCTGGCCCGGCACTAAAGATTTCATTATGTATTATCAAGCTCTAGCATGAGAACACCTATCTGCTGGTGGACAATAATTTTTATTTTTAACGTATTTTCATTCGTTGTCAACGCTAACGATATCTGACGTTTTTGACTCCCAGTGGGATACAGAACTATTTGCGAGATCACTGTGAGTTCAAGATGTTTTTTCAGAGCTGCTGGTGGAGAAAAATTCGGTAGTTTACGTCTCTTTGTGTGTAGTCAACAACGATATGTGTGGGGCTCTATTCCTTGTGAGCACTGAACTCTTCGTCATATTATTTCTAGTTCAAACATGCTCACATGTCGCTGCTGGTGCAACAAATCCATATTTAACGTTCGTTTTCTCTAGAATATAACAGCGATAGGTGCAGGGTTGGAGTCCTGGGAAGGAAAAAATTAATGTTTCGTATCGTCATTTCAGTTAAAACATCTAGTTACTTCCGAGAAAATCCGATATGTCACAGTTGATTGTGCTTCTATATCAATCCGATTACGTTCTGGGTTCGAATCCCTGTCCAACAGCAAGGCTTTACCTCACGGAATTTCAAGTAAGTTACTTGTTAAGGAGCAATATTTAACATCTCTGGTAGTTCGTTAACAGAGACAAGAGATGCTGGGTAGGAATTCGCGTCCGTTAAAAATGTTTGCGTTATGTAATTTAAAGTTGATATTTGCTAACTGATACTGTCTAAATCGAGGTGTATCACTCTCTGTATGCCTAATCAGGAATGACTGTCAGTTTGCGTCAATCACGAAATCTTTGCTTAGTCTGCCTGACCTGGGTTTGAATCCATATGCAGAACGAGACGGTTCTTCGTGTCATTTGAAGTTCATACATATTCTCAACTAGCTGCTCGCGGATAACTTAAATTTTTAATGTCATTTCGTGTTAAATAATAAGTTCGGTATGTTACTTTGAAGAGGAAATCATGAATACGACGAACTTACTACGTGCATTACCTATCTGACGTAATAATGAGAGTGGTAACAATTCCGGTATGTCATTTATTGTAATAAATGTGAGCTTACAAGCCTTAAGGACAGTCTTATCTGTGATAAGGTGTTCCCTGATATTTGTAACATCGCGGTATTACTTTACATCTTGAGTTATTACGATACAGAGCAGTGCTTCTAGTGGTGACTTGTTGGAACCATTTTCAATAGTCCAACGACTGTACCAAGGAGCGATTAGAGGACCTGCTCGACAGCCGTCTTATGCCGGTTGCATGCGAATCAGGCAAAATGCAATTCAGGTCATTCGGATACTTTTGAGTACGACTGTACATCTAACCTCTCTATTCATCTAATAACATGAATAAAAAAATAAATATTTATTTACTTTAGTGCGTCTTCATTTGGTACGTTAACTGCCCATTTCATTTGTAACAATCTTCTGGATTAACGTATTTCATGTCTTTGTAGCGTCGGTTCTCTTTATTTTCCATGTTCCACGTTCCATATCAGTATAATAGTCTTAACGCACTGATCCACATACTTTTTCTCCATTTCTATATGATGAAGTATCCCTGACGCCCTGTTTCACACACTAATTCTCCAACTTCATGTCAATATTTGATACCAGTATACATTTTTTTTTTCTTCAGATTTTTTCTTCCACCTCTTCCTTATTTTAACGCCTTCGTTGTTTCAGTAATTCCGTGTAATCGTGCAGTCTTGGTGGGTTTAAAATTCTTCTTCTACCAGACTCTCTTCAACAAGTATGAAATTAACCGTGTCTTCGATCGTCTTGCTCCTACTTTTCTCGTGGTTCGTCTTAGTTTGGTTCTGCTCGTATACAGGGTTTGGTTTTGCTCGTATCTAGGGTGAGGCAGGAGAAAGGGTACACGCTTCGAGGGATCATAGTATCAGTGATTCTGAACAACTTCATAAGGACATATTCCCAATTCCGACTGCTTCTGAGATGGAACATATTTATTCTAGATTGTTGTTTATTTTCAATATTATTTAAACAGTGTCGTTGTTTAGACGTACCACATTACTGGAGAGGAAGGTGAGATGAGAAGTATGGTACAGGAGGCTTTTGGTCTATGAATTCAGGAAATGACCCCAAATTGGCCTACGAAAGCTACCTAAGGTACAGCGCATGCGCGGCGCGCGAGGTTTTGTGATCTTCTCGCATTCCCTTCGAATGAACTATTAGTTCTAGAGAAAAATGAGTTGGATCTTTTTTGTAGGAAATTTAACGTAGATTGATGTTGTGCTGCGACAACTTCTCACTGAAGGGTGCAGATTTTCGAATAATTAAAAACACTACTGAAGTGATATTAAAAGTGTTCTATTCGGAATAGGGCTCGTGAACATGTTAAATTCTTTAATCCTGTCTCCCCTCAAATCTTGTACGTTTCCTCTTGACGTACACTGTATAGTCCATTCATTTTTACAATTCCACCAAGTATTCCATGTTTTCGGTTAGGAACTGTAGCTTTGGTATCAGTTAAATTTGTTGTTTTATTTCTCTTACATACAAAAGTCTCAAAAGTGAGATCGACAAGAAGTACAAAATTGCTAAGCAGGGATGGCCAGAGGACAAATGTAAGGATGTAGAGGCTTATCTCACTAGGGGTAAGACAGATACTGCCTGCAGGAAAATTAAAGAGACCTTTGGAGAAAAGAAACCACTTGCATGAATATGAAGAGCTCAGTTGGAAACCCAGTTCTAAGCAAAGAAGGGAAAGCAGAAAGGTGGAAGGAGTATATAGAGGGTCGATACAGGGGTGTTGTTCTTGAGGACAATATTATGGAAATGGAAGAGGAGGTAGATGAAGATGAAATGGGAGATATGATACTGCATGAAGAGTTTGAAAGACCTGAGTCGAAACAAGGCCCCGGCAGTAGACAACAATCCATTAGAACTACTGACAGCCTTGGGAGAGCCAGCCCTGACGAAACTCTACCATCTGGTGAGTAATATGTATAAGACAGGCGAAATTCCCTCAGACTTCAAGAAGATGTGAAAATTACCGAACTATTAGTTTAATAAGTCACAGCTGCAAAACATTAACGCGAATTCTTTACAGACGAATGGAAAAACTGGTAGAAGCGGACCTCGGGGAAGATCAGTTTGGATTCCGTAGAAATGTTGGGACACGTGAGGCAATACTGACCCTATGACTTATCTTAGAAGAAAGATTAAGGAAAGGCAAACCTACGTTTCTAGCATTTGTAGACTTAGAGAAAGCTTTTGACAATGTTGAGTGGAATACTCTCTTTCAAATTCTGAAGGTGGCAGTGGTAAAATATAGGAAGCGAAAAGCTATTTACAATTTGTACAGAAACCAGATGGCAGTTATAAGAGTCGAGAGACATGATAGGGATGCAGTGGTTGGAAAGGGAGTGAGACAGGGTTGTAGCCTCTCCCGATGTTATTCAATCTGTATATTGAGCAAGCAGTAAAGGAAACGAAAGAAAAATTCGGAGTAGGTATTAAAATCAAAGGAGAAGAAATAAAAACTTTGAGGTTCACCGATGACATTGTAATTCATTCAGAGACAGCAAAGGACTTGGAAGAGCAGTTGAACGGAATGGACAGTGTCTTGAAAGGAGGGTATAAGATGAACATCATCAAAAGCAAAACGAGATTAATGGAATGTAGTCGAATTAAGTCAGGTGATGCTGAGGGAATTAGATTAGGAAATGAGACACTTAAAGTAGTAAAGGAGTTTTGCTATTTGGGGAGCAAAATAACTGATGATGGTCCAAGTAGAGAGGATATAAAATGTAGACTGGCAATGGCAAGGAAAGAGTTTTTGAAGAAGAGAAATTTGTTAATATCGATTATTGATTTAAGTGTCAGGAAGTCGTTTCTGAAAGTATTTGTATGGAGTGTAACCATGTATGGAAGTGAAACATGGACGATAAATAGTTTGGACAAGAAGAGAAGAGAAGCTTTCGAAATGTGGTGCTACAGAAGAATGCTGAAGATTAGATGGGTAGATCACATAACTAATGAGGATGTATTGAATAGCATTGGGGGGAAGAGTTTGTGGCACAACTTGACTAGAAGAAGGGATCGGTTGGTAGGACATGTTCTGAGGCATCGAGGGATCACCAATTTAGTACTGGAGAGCAGTGTGGAGGGTAAAAATCGTAGAGGGGGACCAAGAGATGAATACACTAAGCAGATTCAGAAGGATGTAGGCTGCAGAAGGTACTGGGAGATGAAGCTTGCACAGGAAAGACTAGGATGGAGAGCTGCATCAAGCCAGTCTCAGGACTGAAGACCACAACAACAACAACATTTTCCTTTAGTTTCTGTCGCTCCTTTACATACAAAACACACTATGTGAGGCGAATGTCCCATTTTGTACATGCAGTCTAAGTGTAATGCGGAGTTAAGAATGCATATGGCTATGAGTTCCACGGTTCAATAGGCCGACTACAAGATGGTTTCCAATTCTCAGCTTTATCCTCCTGGCACCGTCTACAATACATCGAAGTTTCCTTTCATCGCTTCCAAACATCTTCTAAAATCCTTGTTTAAATGTTAATATAGTCGAGTCGTAACAGTGTAAACGATTCATTGTGTGTGAAAAGCGAATGACTCTTACGATGAACATTAGTGAAGCAATTACTTTATACTAGTTACAGAAAGATCTATGCATCACATGCGCGACTAGAGAAGTTTCGACGGTAGACATGATGTTATTTAATAAACTTTAGCGAACACTATAGAAACTTATACAAGATAAACAGTAAAATGTTGATCATCATCACACTCAGCGCCAATTGTATTGTCATCATTATCGTACGGCGTTACGGAACATCCATATTTACATACACAATGTACTTAGTTGAGAATATTTAATTTTTTAATCGAAATTGATGCTTTCGGGTCACTTCATTCAAGCGTTTCATGTCTCCTTCGAACGCATCTATCGGACAGTTCTCCACAATTGTTAGACAGTCTGTTCCTCCACACACACAGCATACGCGACCCTGTCTCATGCCTGTCAATACCGCTAACGGTTCCCATGGGCTCATGAGGACGTAAATCTTTCCTATTTTATGTCGGTTGTTTCCCTAAGCAGAGTACAATCAGCGGAGTACCCTGGTGAAATACCAGCACTGCGTAGCGTATCTACATTATCTTCTCAGTTATTTCCAGCTATTTCGTCGAGTTCATTTACTCTTGAACCAAGCTTCTTTGACATGTCATTGCAGTGTTGCTTAAGTGGAAGTATCCGATGTTTACGATAGCAGTTAGGGGCAAAGTAATTTCTGTTTTCGTTTTAATTATGGAGGTGAAACTTCGTGACTTCTGCTTTACCTGGGTTTGGCTCGAGTTACCATTTGCAAAAGTACTCACTCAGTAAGGTGAGATACTCTCAGAATTCTTTGTTCTGATGTACTATGCCAGGTGGAATGGGAGTTAGGCATTATTCAGACAGGCCATTGTTCCAGATTCTGCATCTGCTAGTGTTTCCATTTAGAAGAACTCAAAGGATCAAATCATACGGGTTGTTGCTGAGTAAAACTGGTAGCTTCAGACACGGAATTAGATGAACAATCAGGCCATCTCTTCATATTATATCTTAAGCTGTCGTCAGATCCACGAAAGCTGCAACCAAACTAAGGTCTCACTGAAATGGAAAGGTCACCATATGGTCGCCGAAAACTCGACATTTTTCTAAAGCTATATGCACAATTTGGACTATTTCGTGAATGAAATCTGGGATGCGATTGGTAATTAGCGTCTCTAGTTATTTACAGGTCTAGCCGTGTACATACATAGACCGGTACTCGATAGCTATGCACATCTTTGCCTGACTTCAAACATGCGATTACTTTAGCTTTCCTAAATATCTTTTCCTTTTCTAATATTTCGTTGAAGAAATCTGGGAGATACTTTCTCGCTCCGGGGCTTACAGGCTTAAGAAAATAGAAATACGTTTTATAAAATACGGTAGCTTCACTAACCTCTCCAAAGATTGTGTAAATCTCTCAAGCAAAGAGTTAAATCTCGGCCAGTTCTTCAAATAAGTGTTGTTACACAGCGCCTATTGTAACAATGATACAGTGTCACACTGCTTGCGTGGTACGCGCTGTATACACTTGTAGAACTGATGTAACCATACTGTTTTTTATTTTCTGGTTTCTTTGTCTTGAAACGATTTATTCCTCATCAGGTATTAGTTACATGATCCAGTGACACCCGCTAGGCACCATAAACTCTGGGCACTTGTGAAAGAAATCGTCCCAACATTCACACGGAATCATTTGCTGGAAGCAAATTAAACACGAATCAAAATGGTAAGAAGTGTGTTTGATTAGGAGGACCATTATTTCAATTCAACAACTGTGGGTGATTTGTCTCTATGTCGTCTGTATATTCATTCGCCAAAGTAGTCGAGTACGTCTTGCGTGATTATGAGAGTTTAAAAATTCATCTTTCCCTCATCTCTATTACTGAACCATATTTAGTCAATCATTTGTCCTTTAGCTTCTGATATTTTATTGTACATAAGCAAAATTCGTACTCTAATACTGTTACATGTTACTTGATTATGTTATTTTTTCCGATTTACTACGAGAAAGAGACGAAACTGGAGAGTAGTTAACTAATAATAAAAATAACAATGCGCCATGTTAATGTCTAGGGCCGATGGTGTTCAGCTCGTTTCGCATAAACCCATCAACATGTGCGACATTGCCGGATATACCTTCATAGGCGAGAGATTTGACACGTACTGCACTCATGAGCATTTCCGAACACCATTTTTGTTTTCCAAGTATTATTCTAGCGACTACATTGACAAATCTATTGACACATGCAACTTTCAGAAAGGGTAGATTGTTACGGCCCAACGCCTGGAAATGAGTTACTCTGAAATGGTGAAGTTGTTTGGCCGTTCCCGTTCTACTGTCGAGATAATTAATGTAAGGTTATTGTGCTTAGCAGTGAATTCAGTCACAGGGCTAAGAGGTCTTCCTTCGAGATCTGATGCGGAAACAAGGGTGTAACTACAAATAGCAGAAATCTGCCCATGGCATTATACAGCCCACCAGTTGGAAACTTTCACTACAAAAGACCTTTCTAAATTATACGCCCACAAATACAAAGCTCTTAATTATTCTCTGGATGAATAACTGAGCTATTCCACTGACATCCCTCAGGCCCCCGGCAAACAATAGCCTCTCAAGGCCTATTGACGGCGACCGCGTAACGCTACGCAGCCTAACTCTCAGGGGCGTCTCTATTCTTCGCAACAAGCAATCAGTATACACTGGAAAATTCGTCAGCAGAAAAAACAGGCTATTAAAGCCTCCCAAAGGAATCCAGAGGCGTCTCATCCTCCACATTACATAGGAAGCTGAAACACTCAGCAGAATATTCGTTTGCCGAAATATCGGAACCAATCAGTATAAATATTTTAGCACAACGTAATCAACAGCAACGCGTTTCGGGAGGTTATATTAAATCATCTGACTATCTAAGTTCATAGCAGATAAAATGCACTTTAAAAGTATTGAAAGTTAAAGTATAAAAACAAATAAAATTATTCGGACACTGATCCTATCTTACCATAAATAGACTCATATGTTTAGCAACTACCGAACTACCACAGTTGCCAGTCTAAAAATGCTCTCTATATCTTGTCGATGATTTCCTACCTGTTTGTTCTGTACAGAATGTCTTTCCTTAGAGTCGCCAGGCGTATTTTCTCTGGTGTTTGGGCAGATACATGAAATTTTGTTTTTGCGTTTTGTAGCTGGAGTCAAACCAAATAAATAGTATTCACTACCTTCTTCATACGATGCCCAGTGTCGACAGGGAGCCCTGGTAGGTTTACCGTTATTAACAAAATGATTTTTAAAACAGTAATTTTCATGCCCATTCGAAAGTGTGGTTCCAGCTTAGTCTAGTTCGATATTCGTTTTATCGATACGTGTTAAAGGGGACAGTAAAACTCGAAGAATAACCGGCACTCCGGCAGAGCTGCAACGGCAAGCATGCAGCGCTACTGAATCGCTGTTGGATTCCTGTTTATTCTTCGATTTTTACTGCCCCTGTTAATACATGTCGATGAAGCGATTATGGGACTAGACTGATAACGGAGCTCTGTATGGAATCCGAACGTAAAATTCCGATTTAAAAATAATTTTGTTGGTGTTGAGAAACAAAACAACGTTTTCTGCTGACACAAGGCGTCGCGTCAAAGACATGACGAGCAGTAACTGTTTGCGCTGACTCAAGCTACACAATGCATAAAGGAAACTGGAAATCTCTTCCGAAACCCTACAGAAAATGCGGCTGACGCTTCTTAGTAGAGGAACTGGTGTATTTTGCTTCACGCGTTTGACATTGTATTTTGTAATATTTTATAATAATAGTAATAATACTAACATGGTCACCCCCGGAGAGTAAAAGAGAGGACTCAGTGGTGACACATGTAGATAAGAAAGGAAAGAAACCCTACCTGTTGAGGAAATTGAAATAATAATCCCGTGGATTATGTTTGATAATATCTTTCATGTACAAACCGGCGAGAAAACTGAATCTATTTGATTTGCTATTGCAGTAGAACGACGATAGGTATTTGATAAGTGTGAATATTTATTAAGCATTCGAGTGATTAAGATACCAATGAATAAACAGAGTGTGTGAAAATTACGTCCTGTGTCCGTTTGCATCAAGCCAAACTAAGCAAAGGCAGGAACGACGTGACGATACAACCAAATGCTACGGACTTATCAAAAGCTCCACAGCTAGCTCGAATCATGAAGAGTTTTCATTATCTGTACAGTGATGATCTGAATCACACTAGTAAAGATTTGGCAAGATTCAAGACAGACCAAGTTTTATTTCGGGAAGATAGAGGCAGCGGAGACGCAGTTCGGATGTTGCGATTGATAACAGAAGCAAGACTTCAAAAAATCCAGACACACTCATACGATATCAGAAAAAGAGTTCGACAATATAAAATAGAGTATGTCGTTCGAAAGTCTGAGAAAAATATGCTTGAGCTATAGGGAAAGAGATGTAGTGTATAACATGCAGAAGAACCTCGAGATAACAAAAAGTAAAGGAGAACAAGAACGAAGTACCATAGTTAAAAAGCGTGTAAGACAGGAATGTAATCTTTCAACCGTACTATTCGATCAGTAGAAGAAATAATGACCAACATACAAGAGATTTTCAGGATTAGAATTAAAGTTCAGGGTGAAAGATAATAGATCACAAGATTCGCTATGACGTTGCTAAAGTCAGTGATCCTTAAGAAGAACTATAGGACCTACAGACCGAAGTAAACGGTTTAATACGTACAGAATATGTACTGTCGGCTGAGAGGATACTGGAGAAGGATTAAAGTTATTAAGGCCGGAATAAATGAGATTAGCGATAAACTTAACATTACAACTTTGGACAACGCATTAGACAAAATTAAGGAAGTCTTCTAACGTGGAAGCAAACTAACACACATCGGACGAATCAAGAGGACAAAGGAAGTAGTTTACCACATCAGGGACAGCTTTTCTGGTCAAAGCAAGCCTTCTAGTAATAAACGTTGACCGTAGTATGAGAGGAGATTCATGATAATCTACGTTTGGAGCACATCATTGTCTGATAGTGGATCATGAACCTTCTATAGAAGGATGTTGCAAATTAGACTGATAAGGACCGAGGAGGGTCCCCGCAGAATCGGCGGAGAAGGGAACATGTGGAAAACACCGACAGGAAGAATGGGGAAGATGGTAGGACTTGATTTAAGACATCAGGGAACATCTTCCGTGGTACTAGCACTACCCGTAGAGGGAAAACCTGTAGGGGAAGACAGACACTGGAATTTATCCAACTAATAACTTAGGATGTAGGGTGCACCACTCGTCTAGGGATAGCATCATTTATTAGTAATCAAACCGTCCTGCGTCCCAGGTACGATCGCAGCCACTGATTAAGTTTCGGGAAAGAATTATCTACAACGGCGGCCGGCGACTTCTGGCAAAAAGTTAACCTTGTTCTTCCAACAGCACTATCAGAGAGGGCCGAGGAGCGGTCAGATGTTCATATAACATTCTTGCCCTTCGAGTGCAGAACTGCACCTCAAATGCGGAATAATCAGCAGCATGGAGATCCAGAAGAACGTAGAAACCTTTGCAACTATTCAGATCTCCGTGAAGGTACTGCCGAGGGGGAAATAATCATGAGAGAAGATTTAACAACCAATTAAAGGGTAACATTCTACGACTCTGGGCGTGGAATGTCAGAAGACTGAAGCTAGAAAATCTAAAAAGGGAAATGCTAAGGGTCAATCTAGATACAGTGGAGTTAGTGCAAAAAATGGTTCAAATGGCTCTGAGCACTATGGGACTCAACTGCTGAGGTCATTAGTCCCCTAGAACTTAGAACTAGTTAAACCTAACTAACCTAAGGACATCACAAACATCCATGCCCGAGGCAGGATTCGAACCTGCGACCGTAGCGGTCATGCGGTTCCAGACTGCAGCGCCTTTAACCGCACGGCCACTTCGGCCGGCTGGAGTTAGTGCAATTAGATGGAAAGAAGACAAGGATTTTGGTCAGATGCGAATAGGTCAATGTAAACAGCAGCAGAAAAGGTATAACGGGAGTGGGATTCGTAATGAAAGAGAAGGCAGAGCAGGATAAGAGTTACAGTGAGCGGTAAACAGGGTTGTTCTCAACACCGACAGTTATAGTTTAGATTTACATACAAACGCCGCAATCAGAAGACGAAGGGCTAGAGAGTGTACAAGAAGATATTGAACGGGTAATTCACTACGTAAAGGGAGATGAAAATATAATAGTCGTGGAGAAACTGAATACGGTTGTAGGGGAAGGAGATGAACGGGTTACGGGAGAATATGGTCTTGGTAGTAGGAAAGAGAAAGGACAAAGACTAATTGGGTTATGCAGTAAATTTTAGCTTGTAATCGCGAATAATCTGTTTAAGAATCAGAAGAGAAAAACGTAGGTACAAAAGAGATACCCTGGGTAACAAAAGAAATACTTCGGTTGATCAATGAAAGAAGGAAGTACAAAAAGGTTCAGGGAAATACGGGAATACAGAAACGAGGTCGCTTAAGAAAGAAACAAATCGGATCTGCAGGGAAAGTAAGGAGAAATTTGCACGGATATCGAAAAACAAATGATTCTCGGAATGACTGAATTAGCATATAGGAATCTCAACACATACATAAGTACAATTAAAACCGAAGACGGTAGCAGTAAGAATGCAGTGGGAGTTCTCCTGTTGAACGTAGAGGTAAGAGCAAATACATGGAATGAAGACATTTAAGGCCTTTGTGAGTGGGAGAACTTGTCTGATGACATGATAGAAAAACAAAGAGTCTATAGGAAAAAGATATGGGATCCAGTATTAGAATCGTAGTTTAAACGAGCTGTGAAAGACGTATGATGAAATATGGCAGAAGGTATAGGTAACGTTCCATTATTGGGGGAAATGGCAACGAAGTGTCTATTCACTTTGGTGTGCGCAATGAATGAGACTGGCGATATACCATCAAACTTCGGATACACGTTATATAACACAATTACGAAGATCGCAACAACGGATATGCGCTAGAATTACGGCATAATCACCTTAACAGCACACACATTCAAGTTGGTGAGAAGAATACTATGCATAAGAATGGAAAAGAAAATTGTGGAACAGTTAGACGACGATCAATTTGGCTTTATAAAAGGTAAAAGAACCAGAGAGGCAGTTCTGATGCTGCGGTTAATAATGAAAGCAAGTCTAATGAACAATCAAAACACGTTCACAGCATCTGTCAATCTGGAAAATGGCAATGTCAACCTAACGTTGCAAGATGTTCCAAATTCTGACGAAAATAAGGGTAAGATATAGGGAAAGACGCGTAACAAACAACATTTACAAGAGCCAAGAGGGAATATTTAGCGTAGATGACCTAGAACGAAGTTCTAAGATTAAAAAGGGTGAACAATCGAGATATCCTCATAAGGTTTATCGACATGGTAAAAGCTTTCAAAAGTGTGAAATGATGCAAGATTTGCGAAATTGTGAGGAAAGTACAGCTAAACTAAAGGGAAAGACGGGTAGTGAACAATATATACAGGAACCGAGATGGAGCAATAAGACTGGAAGACCAAAACGAAGTCCTTAGATTAAAAATCTTAAGATGGGGATGTACTCTATGACACCCCCTGTTCATTCCACACATCAAAGCAGCAAGGACGGAAATAAAACAAAGGCTTAAAAATGTGATTAAAATTCAAGGCCGAAAGATAGTAATGATAAGATCCACTGATGACATTGCTATTCTCTGTGAAAAAGAAGATTAATTACAAGAGCTGTTGAATCGAATGAACAGTCTAACGAGTAAAGAACGTGGACTGAGAGTAAATCGAGGAATGACGAAAGTAATGCGAAGTGGCAAAAATGAGAACAGCGGGTGACTTACCATCGGAATCGGAGATCATGAAGGTGCACACTAAGAAAAATAAGCCGTGACCGACGGAGTAAGGAGGGCACAAAATGCAGAGTAACACTAGCGAAAAGGGAATTCCAAGTCGAGACAAGTCTACTAGTATAAAACATAGGTCTTCATGTGACAAATCCCTGAGAATGTACGTTTGGAATACAGCATAGTACGGTAGTGTGACATTGACAATGGGTAAAGTGGAACTGAAGAGAATCGGAGTAATTGCGATGTAGTGCTACAGAAGAATGTTAAAAAATTTGGCGGACTGATAAGGTAAGGAATGAGGATGTTCTCCGCAGAGTCGGCGAGGAAACGAATATATGGGAAACACTGACAACAAGCAGGGATAGGACGGTAGGACATCTGTTAGGACGTTACGGAATAAATTCCATTGTATCAGAGGAAGCTGTAGAGGATAAAAACTGTAGAGGGAGACATAGAATGGAATACGTCGAGAAAATAATGGAGAACGTTTGTTGCAAATATTACTCTTAGATGAAGAGGTTTGTACAGGAGAGGAACTCATGGAGGGTCACATCAAACCAGTCAGATTATTGAAGACTCCAAAAAATTTAATTAACCAAATCACTTTGCTTAATTGATCGTATTCTGCTGTTGCCTAGGAGGTACATACGCGTCTCCACAATTTTAAAGCACGACGAGTTAACTTTATTAATGTGTATTGAGCGGAGAAGTTAACGTGTAACTGTTTCATTATTTAAACAACAAGAAACTGTGGATGAAGCATGAGTATTGGAACTACTCTTATAGCTATGAGCAACAAATTGATTTATTGTGTTGTATGGAAAGTAAATATAACAGTAAAGCCCATGAAATGGAAATATTAACATTACTTTCTATGATGAATGTGATGTGGATGGGGAATTATTAGCATCATTTGTCTTCAACGAGAAGAGTAACTTTCGGGGCAGACCTTAAGTTATCTACTTCCAACAATATCAACGGAATCCATTGCGACACAAACACACTTCTGTTCGTATAAAAGTGAACATCAAGCTCACCCATAGGACGCAGAATAACTGTACACGCTTATTTATTATTTATGTATTTATTTATTGTCCCGTGGGACCACATTAAGGAGATGTCTCCATGGTCATGGAACGAGTCAATATATGAAATTATAACACGAATGTAGAAACAGATAAAATGAAATATAAGAAACATATTCAGGCGACAAGTCGTTAGTTTAAATAAAGAAAATCAAGAATGTAACACTGGAATTTGCTTAATTTTTTAGCTCTTCCAGGAGCTCCTCGACAGAATAGAAGGAGTGAGCCATGAGGAAACTCTTCAGTTTAGACTTAAAAGAGTTTGGGCTACTGCTAAGATTTTTGAGTTCTTATGGTGGCTTATTGAAAATGGATGCAGCAGAATACTGCACTCCTTTCTGCAGAAGAGTCAAGGGAGTGCATTCCACATGCAGATTTGATTTCTGCCTAGTATTAACTGAGTGAAAGCTGCTAACTCTTGGGAATAAGCTAATATTGCTAACAACAAACGACATTACAGAAAATATATACTGTGAGGGCAATGTCAAAATTCCCAGACTATTGAATAGGGGTCGACAAGAGGTCTTAGAACTTACACCACACATAGCTCGAACAGCCCGTTTTTGAGCCAAAAATACCCTTTTTGAATCAGAAGAATTACCCCAAAAAATAATACCATATGACATAAGCGTATGAAAATATGCGAAGTAGACTACTTTTCGTGTTGAAATGTCACTTATTTCAGATACTGTTCTAATGGTAAATAAAGCAGCTTTAGTTTCTGAACAAGATCTTGAACATGGGCTTTCCACAACAGCTTACTATCTATCCGACGCCTAGGAACTTGACTGTTCCATCTCGCTTATAACATGCCCATTCTGTCTGATTAAAATATCAGTTCTTGTTGATTAGTGAATTAGAAACTGTAAAAACTGAGTCTTACTGTGATTTAGCATCAAATTATTTTCCATAAGCCACGAACTTATTTCAAGAACTACATTATTTGATAATGTTTCAATATTATACACAAGATCCTTCACTACCAAGGTGGTGTCATCAGCAAACAGAAATATTTTTGAATCACCTGTAATACTAGAAAGCATATCATTTATATAAATAATAAACAGCACCGACTCTTGGGGAACGGCCCATTTAACAGTGCCCCATTGGGACTGAACTTCATTACCACTCTCAATATTGCGGAGAATTACCTTCTGCTTTCTGTTCTCAAAGTAAGAGGCCAACCAATTCTAAGCTACCCCCCTTACTCCATAATGTTCCAACTTCTGCAGTAATATTTTGTGGTCAACACAGTCAAAAGCCTTCGTTAAATCAAAGAAAACACCTAACGTTCGCAACCTTTTATTTAATCCGTCCAAAACCTCACAGAGAAAAGAGACTATAGCATTTTCAGTTGTTAGGCCATTTCTAAAACCAAACTGTTCATTTCACAGAAAATTATGTGAATTTAAATGCTGCAGTAACCTTGCATATACAACCCTCTCGATAACTTTAGCAAACACCGATGGCATAGAAATAGGTCTAAAATTGTCAACATTATCCCTGTCTCTCTTTTTATAATGTGGCTTCACTTCCGAGTACTTTAATCGGCCAGGAAACCGACCACTCCTAAAGGAAAAGTTACAGATATGGCTAAGTACTGGGCTAACATACATGGAACAATACTTCAGTATTCTGATAGATACCCCGTCATATCCATGAGAGTTCTTGGTCTTTAGTGATTTAATTATTAACTCAATCTCCCTCTTGTCAGTATCATGAAGGAGCATTTCAGGTAACAGTCTACGAGCGCTTTATGATTCCCTGTTGGGACTAGGTTTCTATTTAGTTCACCTGCTATATTCAGAAAGTGATTATTAAGTACTGTACATATATGCGACTTATCAGTAACACGGAAATTCCCACTACGCACTGATTCTATATCCTCGACCTGTCTCTGCAGACCAGCCACTTCCTTTACGACTGACCATATGGTTTTAATTTTATCCTGAGACTTAGCTATTCTATCTGCATACCACATACTTTTTGCCTTCCTAATAACTTTTTAAGCACCTTACAATACTGTTTGTAATGGGCTGCTGCATTTAGATTGTGACTGTTTCTAACGTTTTGATATAATGGCCACTTTGTTCTACAAGATATTCTTATCCCTTTAGTCAGCCACCCAGGCTGCCTGTTTGTGCTAGTACCCTGTTTTGAACGTTCTAACGGAAAGCAACTTTCAAAGAGCACCAGAAAAGTCTTGAGGGAAGCATTATATTTATCGTCTACTGTATCAGCACTATAAACATCTTGCCACTCTTGTTCCTTGATAAGGTTTACAAAAGTCTCTACAGCAGCTGGATCACCTTTCCTAAAAAGTTGGTAACTATATTTAACATGTGTTGCAGCACAAAAATCTTTTAGACTTAAAATTTGTGCATCATGATCTGAAAGGCCATTCACCTTTTTGGTAACAGAATGCCCTTCTAGTAATGACGAATGAACAAAAATATTGTCTATGATTGTTCTACTGTTCCCTTGCACTCTCGTTGGAAAGAATACGGTTTGCATAAGATTATATGAATTAAGGAGGTCTACCAGAATCCTTTTCCTTTCACAATCACTTATACAATTAATATTGAAGTCACCACATATAACTAACTTTTTGTATTTCCTATAAAGTGAACCAAGAACCTCCTCTAGCTTTAGCAAAAATGTTGTGAAATCGGAGTCTGGGGATCTATAAATAACAACAGTAAGAAGTTTAGTTTCACTAAATTTAACCACACCTGCACAACATTCAAACACCTTTTCAGTGCAGTACTTTGAAACATCAATTGACTCAAATGGGATACCGTTTTTCACATACATGGTTACTCCCCCACACCGCAAAGAGCTCCTAGAAAAGCTGCCAGCCAACCTGTATCCTGGTAAAGGAAACCTCTGAATTATCTCCTTATTTAAGAAGTGTTCAGATTCACCAATAATTTCAGAGTGAACATCTATATGCAGTTCACTAACTTTATCTCTAATACCTTGTATATTTTGATGAAATATACTAATTCCCTCATTAATCGGATACCTAAGCTTTGTCGAAAGTGATTTCTTTGTTAGAGAGACTTCCCTTAAGCAGGAATACCTATCAGCTGACTTCAATCTAAAAAAGGTACAGCTCTAACACCCACAACTACCGGAATGTTCCCATGAGTGATCCCACCACCCCCACCTATGCTGTCACCTATAAGCTTTGCCAACCTCCCCTTCCCATACCTGTTGAGGTGCAGGCCATGTCTAGTGAAACACGACCTGCTGATAGACACCGACACCACCGAAATGTGACTGATGCCTTCTGTCATCAGCGCACCCCCAAGTCTCATGTTATTACGCCTGACGGCTGTATTAAGATGAGGCCGATCGTGACGCTGAAACAGTTCCACGAAATGCACATTCGTGTTGCCAGCCTGAGTGGCTATCATTTCCAGGTCACCATCTATGTCATATTCCCCACCCCTATCAATACTATTACCAGCCCCACCCACAATCACTACCTTATCCTCTTGTTGGTACACCTTACAATTTCCAGGCACTTTCGGACAACTGATACGCAGCATGTGCCGGTATCTATATCTATGGAAATATACAGTTAAGGTATAGAGTTTCATTTCGGTCCTACAGATTAGTTTGCACTTTCCATAAACTAGTAGCTGGCCTTAACTGTTGAGCACAATTCACGATTTACTGACCACTGACAAGAAGTAATGCATGTATACGAAAATAGTTTATTTCGACATGACCATTGTTTCATATAGAGCGTCGAAGAGAGATCAGCGATGCCGAAAACTTGTGATATTCACTGTTCAGAAGTTCTTTCAAATCATGTGCGTCATTGCAAGTTTAATTGGAAGAAAACAAAAGTTTCAACATTATGATTCGTTACGCTATAGGAACCGCGTGACAGGAACACTATCAGTTACATTATCATCGTCTTAAAGCACTGATGTTGTTTATTTGAAGTGGAATTTGATGTAAACACAGTTATGTTACTGAGCATCACAGGCGGTAATTGTGTACATTATATCTTTGAGTCTTTTTATTTTATGGTTTGACTACTTGAGTCTATCATGAAACTGACTATACCTGAAAGACACATTGTGCAGATGAGTAAGAAATGGATTAGTATACGGTTCTCTTCATAATCCGATTTGAAATTAATCATAGCGATGGGAATCTTTATCTTTAGTTATTTAACAATTTGATTGTTTCCTGTTGCTGCATTTGATAAGACAGTCTCGGGGCACCAGATATCAGGAGTTTTGCATATTTACCAGCATCAATAAAATTTTTATTTAACTTGCCGACTACTAACAGGAAGATATTATTAAACCTTTCATATAACTCTGGTGGGTCATTAACCGTTTAGCGTCATAGAAAGTACAAACTGCGCTCACAGATCGCCGCTATTTGCAAAACGTATCTCCTCTGGTCTCCTTGTTGCACATAACACGACACACGGCGACGAGAGGCAGTTAATCACAGGTGCTACTAACTTCCACCTAAGTCGCAAGAACAGGGATTAGAGCAAGCGAGAAACTTCCGCTGGAAACACTTAAGGCTCCTGTGTTTATTACGAAGTTGTCACTGTGGTTTCCAGAAACTGCTGTCAAAGTCATTAACTACGGAGCTCCGTCTAAAGGTTTAGGATTATTTGGTGTTTAACAAGAGATTTTGAAAAATTAAACATCTCGGTTACTGGGCTCTCTTGAGTCACAATTATTTCTTTGAGTGCTTATTAATGCTAATGTTGTTCCTGTTGCGATACTTTAGTTAGAAGTGACACAAACGGCAAAATTTGATGTCCCCTTAGACAGCTGTTACAAATCACATTAACTTTTAGGAATTAAGAAAACAAATTATGAAACGTAGCAAAGAGATCTAGAATCACCGGTGCCAAAAGGACACAATGATATATGTCGATATTAAATTATTTTCCTGTGCCTCTCTCGCCCGCTTCACCATTCCGAAAGACTCTTTCTGCGTTGTCGCTGCCGTTGAGTTCGTATTACAGGAAATGGCAGCAAAAGGACATGGTGAGGACAGGTTTGGAATAGGAAAGGGGCAGCGATAAGTTATGGGACACACTTTGTCTGGCTCCTCCCCTTTGGCCTTTGGCACTAATACATCAAATAATGTGTATAATCGGAACAGAAACGAACTGGGAACCATTCTAGTGACGACACGAGCCGTAAATTGGGAAATCCACTGGCATGAGAGACTTTGTCAAAGGGAAGATTGCTATGGTGTGGAGCTCGTAGTAGTCTGTTCGCGTATTATTGTCTTGAGAGCGTATGGTATGTGTTTTAGGGACGGAATAACAACAAGTAATCGACAAAGTGCAGAACTTGCGTGGAACACGGAGGTCGGAGTTTGTAAAACACGATAGACGGCAAGCTGTGGCAGTTCTGACAACAGTGTACAATGCTGTTGCAAGCACAAGTGTTTCACAGTACATTCAGTGTCTGACGGAGACGAAACATACATTCTCCCATGTTGAGTCGACTACATTGTTAACTATGATTGGAGTGTTCATCAGGTAATCTAGACTGGACCATGGATCAGTGGAAACGTATCGCCTATCCGCAGGAATCACGTTCTTGTTACACAAGATTCATAATCGCGTCCAGATGCGCCACCACCGAGGAAACTGGCTGCTGGGAGCGTGCACAATTCTACAAATGTAGTTCGATGGGGGTGTATTATGTTATGGCAGATATATATCTGGGCTTTTGTGGGACCTCTAGTCACTACGACAGCTACGGACTACGTGAAAAAACTTTTTTTTCCGTAACACCTGCATCCCTTCATGCGTGATGTCTTCGTCGACGGTGATGACCTCTTCCAGCATGATAATGTCTCGTGTCGCATGGCCAGAATATTGCTGCAGTGATTTGAGGACCATGACCACAAACTAAAACGTAAATGTCTTGGCATATGATTTTGCATGATCTGACTTCGGGATGCTACCTGTCAGCAGCTCCGCTCCCAAAAGCCTCCAACCATCAATTTACGAGAGTTGCGTGACCAGTGCGTGGGCATCTAGTGCCACATACCTCCGGAAAGCAACCACGTACCTGTGGAATTCATGCCAAGGCGAATCACTGCTGAATTGCGTGCCAACACAATATTCAGGGTAGTGGGCGCGTGTAATGTCAATTCAGTCATGTAGGGAATTTCATGGAACATTTCTTATCTTTCTATTGCTTCAGGTACGCACTGGAATGCCATCTTAAACTCCGATAAGTTGTTAAAAAGCCTTTTATTCATATGCAATGCAATGTACGAATTTGATTAATTTAAATATCACAGCAATACACACAATTCTTCAGTCTTCGTGTAGTTGTGTGTTACAAGGACTGCAAGGAATGCTGTATAAAATGTAGGCGATGGTGTATCCCAATCGCCTAGGCTTTGCTCAAAGGTCTAATTGAAATAAGTGATCGAAACTTATTAGTATGTGAACACATTATTTCTTCGAAAAGAACAGCTATTGTGCTGCTGTCAGAAGGCACGATTATCACACTTTGTGTAGGCTGCTTCGCCCCATGACTAATCACAACCACGAATAAACGTTCTCAAATATGTAAGAAACATTAATGAGAACTCGGTTCTTAACCGTATAATCTTTTTCATTTTCGTCTTCATTCTTCTTGTTGTAAGTTTTACTTTTGTTTATTGTTATTATTTTATAAGCTGCGAAAATATAGCCTTTTATTGTTGCATAAATTGTTCTGCTTCTTTATTGTAAAAATGTAAAGGAAGCAAGAGAATGCTTGGTGAATGAAATAATTAATTCACGGTTTACGCGGAAAGTGTATACATAAGTACACAAGAAAGAATCGTTTGATGTGGCTGAGTCCCTTTGGATGTGGCAGGGAAAGATGACACATCACTTTATTTATTGTCATGTTCTCTGGTCATAATATGTTTTTCTTGTACATTCGTAGCATAAGTCTGTCAAAACGCTACAAACATGAATTTATGTTCCTGTATTGATTTTTGAATATATATACCAGCAAACCCAAAGCACTAGTACGAAACTATAAAACAAGTGCTACTTGACGTTAAGGTGAATATATGAGGGAGGGCCCGTAGTTGCCAGATAAATCAAACAATTTTCGCTTAAATCACAGTCATTCCATAAATATTTCCCGTCATATTTTGGATAAACTGTATTAGTTGTCTCCATCAGAAGGGTTCGTATTTCATTGTGTCATGTATCCGCCATTCACCTACGGCGATCGGCAAGCATCACAGGTTTGCATATGTACAAGGCGTTGCCTTCTCGGATTGCGTCGGTCACAACGACGACAGACGCAAGGACAAGCGCCATCAGAGGATTCCCGTGAAAGGAACCTATTTCCTCCGTCGTGTCAGGTGTGCTGAATTCGATCGGCACGAATTCCTCCGCGCTCTGGCTATAAAGAGCGGCGCAAGTCGACACGTCGGCAGTTCGCTCCACTGGAGCTCTGGGCCAATTCATGCTCGGTTCTTAGCAGCCCATCCCTTGAGCCCTGTCAGAAGATACTAGAGTAGGACTGAGGACTTTTCAGCGATATCCCGAGATGTATCTGTTGGCCGAATATGCCGAACACTGAACCTTCGTCGTTAGGGATTATCAGTAGCATAGGCCTCACGTCCACTTACGTTTATTCATTGTGTGGTACATGCATATGCTTGTTAGTGTCAGAATTTGTATTACTTTTTTGAGGAGAGTTTTCCTTTGTTATTAAAAATCCCTACTGTTGTCGTAGCAAACCCTTATGCTTGTTTACTTTTGTCTGATTATTTCGTATCAAGCATGTCCCTGTGGGAATTGTGGCAGTGATTTGGAGCCAGGTGATCACG
Source organism: Schistocerca nitens (assembly GCF_023898315.1). Classification (NCBI taxonomy): domain Eukaryota; kingdom Metazoa; phylum Arthropoda; class Insecta; order Orthoptera; family Acrididae; genus Schistocerca; species Schistocerca nitens. Next base: position 1,021,419,086 of record NC_064614.1, read on the forward strand.
AGCGTATTTTTCTGTTCCTTACTCGCACGGATCGTCTGATATTCAGTTTCTTTTTATTGTTTTTCCATGGATGAACAACCAGTATCCGACCACCATGACACAACGCAATAAATGTTGCTCTCTCTGCGGGCCGAGCAGGGTTGATCGCCTGGTAGCGAACTTAACCACAGCGTCCGCTGTTGGCTTCAAACGCCATTCTCAGCAGGACCTCACGGCTGAAGGCTTCCGATGCGCCGCTCCACCATTTCCACAAGAAATCTGAACCTTGGACGAACTACGTGGCGCACCTTGAGCAGCGTTACCTGGCGTACGGTATTTTAGTCGACGCCCACCATAGGGCCTTTCCCTCGACTATGCTGGACCACAGGTTTACCTCCTTCTTCAGCAAATGAAACCTGAACTAGAATCGCATGCCCTATTACATTATCAAGAATATTTTGATGCTCAGGTACACGTTGCTGCGCCACGGCACAAATTTTTCAGCTGCTATAAGCAATATGGTCAGTCCTATCTGGAATGTATCAAGACGCTTCACGGTCGTTCTCGGTAGGGACAACGTCACCCTGACCGGTGAAGCGGCAACGTTTGCCAGACGTCGGCATCTTGACGGCTGTTTCCAGTAATAATTGGGTAATATCTATCGTGTTGGTCAACAAAGCGGATGGCTCCCGCCGATTTTGTGACGATTTGAAGACGACGATAAACGCATATTCTACAGAGAATGCTTATCTCAAAGGTCGACGGGCGAGATATTCCTGAAAACCGACCTCAAAGACGCATATCTACAGCATCCGCGGGATCCGGGGTCACGCGATTTGCTGGCAACCGACACACCTTTCGCTCTCTTCCGCTACAACCCCCTCCCCTTTCGGACTGCGAGCATCTCAACGATGTTTCAGCGAAATTTGCAACACATTACATGGGGAGTGCCGGGTCCAGCCAACTACCTACCCCACACCTTGCTGAAGGATGGTCCATACGGCTGAAATCTTTTCATCATCCTACTCGCTGAAAATTTTAATTGTAAACAGGAGACACGGCAGTTTTTTGTTCCTCAAGAGGAATACTTCAAACATATCCTCAGTGCCTCAGGAATGTGGTTGAACTGCAATATTTCCAGGCTGTGCATTATTTATCAACACCGACGAATGTCGACCAACTTCAGTCGGTGCTAGTCTTCTTTAACTACTATCACATCCTCCACGTTGCAACTATTACTGTTCCACTGCACTGTGTCTTACCCGAGAATGTGGAATGGCATTGGAACACGAGCTGTGACCTTGATTTCCAGGTCCTGAAGCGGGCATTGTTTCGGCACACCCGGCTGATGGCTTATGATCCATCACTTCCTCAGGTCATAGCGGCAGACGTACCCGACTATAGAGTAGGAGCCGTCCTCTCGCTTATAGTCGATGAGGTGTCTCGAAGAGATTGACATCGAACCATTGCAACTATGGACAAATAGAGAAATAAGCCTTGGCTTCTTTGCTTTAAAAATTTCCATATATCTATGATAGTTATTTTACCATACAGACCTACCACAAACCATTGCTGTCACTATTTCACTGCAATGCCAGTCATCCATCGTCGACGCCTTTAACGATGGCTCTGTCTCTCGCCAGTTTTTCACACGAAGTTCACTACCGTTATACGGTTCACCAAGCCATTAACGATCTATTTTGTGGTTGCTAGTGGATCAGGACTATACATTTGATTCCGATCTAGAAGTCTGTGGCCGCTTACTGAGGCAAAAGCAGCTCTTGCTTCAAAATGGTTCAAATGGCTCTGAGCACTATGGGACTTAACATCTATGGTCATCAGTCCCCTAGAACTTAGAACTACTTAAACCTAACTAACCTAAGGACATCACACAACACCCAGTCATCACGAGGCAGAGAAAATCCCTGACCCCGCCGGCAATCGAACCCGGGAACCCGGGCGTGGGAAGCGAGAACGCTACCGCACGACCACGAGCTGCGGACAACTCTTGCTTCACTTTCTATCAATGCTTAGATCGTGGCCCAGCATACTGTGGGAGACTTATTTCTTCACGAACTTCTCCTGCTGGTCCAGAATGGATGGACATTGAACTGCTGGCAAGTAGTCATTCCAGACAACCTAGGTTATTGGCATCGCCAGATAAATTCTCTGCCCTAAATGGTGTCTTGTTGCTTCAGGGCGAAAATGGCCACACTCGAGTGATCATCCCATCTTCTCTTCAACGCCAGGTTCTACAGCTGCTTCACCAGGGTCGTAGGGGCATCACACTGACGAATGACGAACCCCCTGGCACAGCACCATGCATATTGCACATCTTACTGAAGGAAACAAGCAGCTACACTGAGTCGCTATTTTCCATGGCTTTGCTTTCCCTTTTCTCAGCCATTCGTGGTTCATCGTGGTCGACGCCAGAACAAGTTTTCCATATGTCTTCTACATCACCCCAGTGTGTGACTCAGGTCGTGACTCTCATCTTCACGACTCAAGGTCTGCTAGAAGCAATAGTCGCCGACAACGGGGACTCAGTTTACATACGCCGCGTTCACATCTTTCTGTTTGTCCATTGGTATTGCTCTTGTCCACACAGCGCCTTTCCAGAGGGCACCCAATGCGCTGGTGGAGCATTTTGTTCGAACATATAAGGATCAATTGTCGAAGCTTCACAATCACCACCCTCTGTACTATCGATCAACACCATAACCGGGGTTCATTTCAGCTGAACAGCTCCATGGATTACCGCAGTGATCCCTCCTCTATTCGCATCAGACGAAGGTACCACCAGCACAAGGTCATATACACCACTTTTCCAACCGTGATAACGTGTGGGTCCTACGTTCTCCCGAAAAGGAGTGATGCAGATGTTAGGACCGGTTGTGGTGGAACTACAACTCTCGAATGGTTCACGCAGTCACAAACATCTGAACCTCGGCCGCCCAGGAACCCACCGTTGGAAACCAACACGACTCAGGACCTTTCCTTGTTTATGTTCATATGCACCACAGCGGTACTCCGTTCCCCACGCACCTCTTCTGTCACCCCTCCATCTTCCCCTGTGGACAGAGGTCTTCCTGTGCCCATCCCCAATCCAACACCAATGGATGTTGAACAGAAAGCTCGGAACCCACACGCGCCAGCGCCTCTGCTGACCCATAGAAATTGACCCTGACGGAGAACTCAACTACTGTCTCTCTCATCCTCTTGCCGGGAAGATAACCTATGTACTACTAGCCGCTCGGCTTAAGGGATCGTCAACCCCTCAGACACTGAGCATCACGAGTTTGCATATTTGCAAGGCGCTGCCTCTCCAGTCTCTGTTGATCACAACAAATGGCAGGACAAGCGCCACAAGAGATCCTCCGTGCCAGGGACCTATTTCCTCCATCGTGTTACGTGTGCGGAACTGGATCGGCTCGAATTCCTCCGCGCCTTTGCTGTATAGATCTGTTTTAGCCAGCACGTCTGCAGTTCGCTCTTCCAGAACTCTGGGCCTACTCATATGCCGGCTCTTAGCAGCCCATCAGTCAGAAACCGGTCGGAAGTCACCACAGCGGGACCTATGACTTTTCAGAGATATCCCAAGACGTACCATTCTGAAAACTACGCCGATTTTCAGCCTTCTTCGTTATCGATTATCAGTGGCATCGTCTTCACGTTCCACTACGTTTATTGGCTGTGTGTTCCAGATATACTCCTTTTAGTATCTGACAATTTATAGTATTTTTTGTTAAGAAGATTTTTCCTTTATTATTATATCTCTCTACTGTGGTTGTCATAAACCAGAGTTCTCGTGTACCTGTGTCTTATTTCGTATCATGCATCTCCCCACAGCGGCTATAGCACATTCCTCCTCAAGCACAATAATACTGCTAGACCAAAGACACACCTCTTAAATTCCTTGTAGGAAAATTTAGATATAGTAACGAAATACATGTTTTTGCTGTTGATTGAGCAACTTATTTTGTTGTAGAAAACTGGTGGACAAAAGGACTATTGTATCAGTTGTTAACATAGTAAAATATTCAAGATTTACGACAGTATTAGTAACTGGCGACACTAGTTTGGACATTACGAGTACCAGTTCCAGAAATTTACTTTCCCTGCATCATGTCTGCATTTTGTGGTAATCATGAAACTGTAAGTTCTTTAGTCTTCAAATTGATTGCGTTATTAAATCGCTCATCAATGCAATAAGTCATAGCTGCAGCATAATGAAAACCTTTATCGTGCATGTGTCCTCAAGGGACAGGACATGTATGTCCATGTGTACCAAAACCTCTTAATCGGTATACACCTCCAAAACCAATTGAGTAGTTTTTTAATGACACGATTCTTAAATGCCCTGGATATGCAGATTCTTCGCACATATTCCCTGTTCATAATAACCGTTTCCATTCCAGCACAACATACTGTACTTGTTGTGGCCACATATGTGTTTTATACACCGTATTAGTCATCTATTTGTCGTCACGAACAGTCTTAGGTCATTGGTTCACATAAATGCGAAATAATAAAATTAGAATTATAAGAATTAGGAAGGGTTCCATAAGGTTTTGTCTGGAGAGCATCCTTGTACGGAAGTGAAACGAGGAGAATACACAGTTCTGACAAGAAGTACTACATGTCGTTAAGTTTTATTTAACTTAAGGAAATGTGGTACTACAGAAGATTGCTGAAAATTGGATGTGTAGCTCGAGTAACTAACGAGAAGGCACTGAATTCAATTGAGGAAAAAATTATGGCACAACTTGTTACAAGAAAGAATTGGTTCATGGGACGCATCAATGAGGAAATCATTAATTTAGTCATGGAGGGAAGTGTGGGGGTAAAAACCATAAAGAGAGATCAACAGTTGAGCACAGAAAAAAGGTTCATACGGAGCTATGTTGCAGTAGTCCTTTGGAGAGGAAGAGGCTTGCACAAAACAGAGAAGCTTAGGGAGCCGCAAGAAATCACTGTAACAAATCGTTGTGACCACGTCTGACTGTTACGGCTAGACAGAAATTTTACTTTTTTCTCCTTTTATTTCTTACATGTAACACTCTACTTTCGGCACGGAGAGGTGTTCTCGGTCGAACATTTGTATTTTATTCTCTCTCTCTCTCTCTCTCTCCCTCTCCCCCTTATTGTATCATACCATGCATCTGTGTGTGTGTGTGTGTGTGTGTGTGTGTGTGTGTGTGTATGTTTGAGTGTGTGTGTGTGTGTGTGTGTGAGCGAGCGCGCAAGCAGTTTTCCATCTTCTAGGGTATGACATGTGTTTGTACTAAGTTGAGGGTGCATTGTACGGAGATAGATGTTCTAATTTACACATGCCATCGACTTATTTAACTGCAGCGACTCAAACATTTGGATGGAAAATGTAGAGATGATGTCAAGTCATCGTAGAAAAAGATTGCTTTCGAACAAAAGTGACCAGCAGAGCCTATTCATCAACACTGTGAGCATCAATTATCTAGTCGTGTGACGCGTGAAAAGCTTCATACATTCACCTCTCATCTGCAAAGGATGACGGATCGCTATTTCTGACATTGCGAAAGAGACAAAAACGAAGCTGAATGGTACTAAATTTTCTTTCTTCAATGAACGATGGCTGACTGAAACAGGCTGACAGTCTAATGGCGCTAGGCTTGATAGTGTCATAATACGGAGAAACAGTGACAGGGAAGCAGTAAGCATAATAAATCCACTGTTATGATTGAACTGTGTGGCTCCTGCTGTGAATAATAAATAAAGGTCCATCGGCTGCTAAAGCACCCTAAATTATTGCCTAACAAGGAGCGCAGAATAGTACAAAAATAAGTTTCCATTGCTCCCCTAGTTTTTAGTGTTGCTTCCTGAAGTGCGAAGCTAATTAGGAACGTACATTTTTATCGGAGTATCCGTAAAATTAGCTACTTCCTTGTAACGGAGTGCTTGTCTAACTATTCTGATTTTAGGATCTTGTTATACTTTCGTGAAATCTACTCGACACGTTATTTATATTGGAACATACATTTCGCAGTGCAAACGGAAATAAAATGTTGTCTCTCTTGGTAGCTAATGTTTATATCTTGGTTATCAGCTTCTCATCTTATTTCAGTACATCAGTAATCTAACATTGATTATCATCCATCATCAAAATAGTTCTTGAAATTCGTAAGTCTGATGTAGATAGAAAACAGTGTTCCCGAAAATCTTTCGCAAAAAGGAATGCTACATTCCCCAATGATGTAGTAGTAGTTTTTCATATAGTCTTTCACAAGTTGTACATATTTTTTCTCGCAGCATTCCACGAAACACTAACCAGAAAGCAAAGTGTCATCTGTCTGACAATCTCCTCAACCTAAGAGAAATATAAGGGTTCCCAAGCTATCAAAGCCCTCACCAGACCCCAAGGTGGGCCCAATTTATATATATTCCTGTCTACTTCCTACGTCAACTTTCGGTACGAATTCATCGGAAGTTAATATATTAGACATGATGTAAAACATTGTTCACATTTGTTGGTCATTTGCTATACTGATGTTCTATGAGTTCTTTTGCCAAATTCCTAAGTTTAGCCTTCCTTGTTCTGACAGATAACTGTCCGCATTCCAATTACCCTCTCCTTGGTGTGTGACCACCTCATGGTATGGAAAACCACTGATGTTTCGGCAACTATTTCAGGAAACCTCACGCGGTCACACGCTCTGAAGAATCTTATTGAAATAGACACTGGCGGCGAAAGCCTACGTTCATAGAAATCGTTATCACTCTAATTACGTGAATGTATAAATTTTCCCAAGTAGTGAAAACTCCCTCAAAATTTCGTAAAGGTAGCAATCTATAGAAATAAAATTACGGTAAGCAAAGAAACGAGTGTTTATGTGAATGACTAGTAACCATTATTTAGTATACACCAATAATTTGAAACGTGTTTTTACGACGTGTGTTTAAAATATTCCGGAACATTCGTAATTTCGCACCAGTGGTGTTGGAGCGAAATGTGGTTGGCATCCGTGCATACGCCTGCACTTAATGTGTAACTGCCGGAAGTTGCATTGCTGTATGTATATTATTGTTCAGTGGTGTATAGAGTAGAACTTTATATCGAGTTAGAGGAGCAATACGTCTGCATTAAATTCTGTGTGAAGCTCAAGGAAACCTTTACAGACACCAAATGGTGCAGGAAGCCTATGGTGATGAGTGCTTAAGCCGTAATGGTTCACACGGTTTAAGAATGGTCGGACGGAAGTTAAAGATGTCCCTCATTCAGGACGCCCCTCGGCGTCTGCCGGCGACATTCGTGTCAGGAACGTCAACGAAATTGCGTGTACCAATAGCAGACTGACTGTCCGAGAGGTTGCAGAAGAGTATAACATTTCAGTTGCATTACGTCATCATATCCTGCATCGTGCCGCCGCCAAGTTCGTCCCACGGCTCATGAGTGAAGGCCAGAAAGACCTTCGCCTCTCAATCTGTGAAGAGCTTTCGGAGCGGGAAATGAGAACGAGATATTCATTAACAGGATCATAACTGGTGATGAAACTTGGGTCTAGAGTTTTGATGTTGAGACCAAGGCCGGAAATGTTCTTCAACAAAAAAAAAAAAAAAAAAAAAAAAAAAAATAGATCGTCAAGTCAGGTCCAATGTCAAAGCCATTCTGATAGTTTCCCTTGACTTTGAGATTAGTTCATAATGAATTCGTGCCACAGGTACAGATTGTTAACCTATGGTGCTATCTGGACGTTTTGCGACACCTGCGCGAATATGAGAAGGAGAGAGCCTGAAATGTGGCGATAACGCACCCGCACATTCATCCCTGTTGGTGTGTGACTATTTTGGAAAAAAACAAAATCACTGGGCTTCCTCATGCTCCGTACTCTCCAGACCTAGTTCTTTCGGACTTTTTTAAGTTGAAAATCCCACTGAAAGGACGAAGATTCGAAGACGGCGAGTTGCACGATCCAGCAAGAGACGCGCCATGACTGCTTTCGGAAGTGGAAAAGGCATTAGCAGTGGTGTATCAATCGTGGAGGAACATATTTCGAAGGAGACTACGCACAATAAGTAAAAGGTAAGCGTAGAAAACTCTTTTGACTAGACCTCGTATGTCAAAGAAATTACTTTTTTTCCCGGAGTTCTGGAGCCCTCTCAAAGATAAATGCGGTGATTTGACAATGCTCAGTGTGAAAAGACGTTTCATGAACTTAAAATAATACGTTTACCATGCTAGCTTATGTACTGCTCCCTTACGCAAAGTTCAGATGCGTATATAGCTGATCCAGAAGTGGCTTGGATGTCTGGATCTCAGGTGATGAAACTGCAATTGCTGGTGCGGAAGTTAACCTCCAACGAGCTGTATAGTCCTTATAGCATATCCACAAACAGAAGTTAAGTTGTAGCCTTCTGTGGAAAAGAATTTCTTAGAGATAAAAGCGTAATCAGGAATAACATACTCGAACGAGCCAATATATACTGTTACGTCAGTTGCAATATCTCTTATGTTTATGAAACCGACCCTGAAAAGAAATTGAAAAGGTGCTTATACTCACCAGGTACGACTAAAAGAACTTTCCTGCATTAAATCAGGAAACTTACAATATTTAATTAGTATAATGTTATAACTGTACCTTTACTTTATTACGGATCCTAAAGTATGAACTTCAACGACCAATCAGTTATAGAGAAGTAAAGCGGCAGAAGCGGGACTTCTAAGAATTTTTGCTGTATACAGATTACAAGCTCATAACAGTAACACTGAGATAACAGAGGAGCTCCATGTTACAAGTATACTAGCAGAGATCCATCTGTATAGAATGCAGTGGCATGATCAACTGCTCTGTGTGGATCAAGCCAGATACCGAAAAATATAAGAAGGGTAGGACGACTACGAAAAGGACGGTGCGCTCAGGTTTCAATTGTTTGATTTCTGAACAGACAACGATGTCTAATCCGAAAATTTACATGGACCTCTTATATCAAAGACGAGAGTTATACGAAATCGGTCGGCTTTTCTATCGCTGTTATATGTTATTCACCACACATCACTAAATTCCATTTCCCTCCAGGCCCCACCTTATACTTGGTCAACGTCAACTTGTAATGATATGGCAATCCCTTTGTGGCGTTTACGATGTATGTTGTTCCACGCAATAATCCAAGTGTTCTTACAGCTCAAGGAACCTGTTGTATTATTGAAAACAATTACAGTATACGCGGCGTAATAACAAAATTCTCCATGCCGTTACGTGAGTGTTAGTTTTATTCGTTTTAACTTTGGGTTGTTCTATCAAATATCTGCCGAGGATAATGATTTGCAGGTTACAATTTTCGTAGCATGCGAAGTCTTAACTCAAAAGTTGTGCCGCGAAGGTAGCCAGGTTCGAGCGGCTTCCCCCATTGGAGGCTGGAGTCTTCCCTCGGGCATGTGTGTGTATATTGTACTTAGTGTAAGTTAATCTAAGTTAGATTAAGTAGTGCGTAAGCCTATTGGCCTATCACCTCAGCAGTTTGGTCCCATAGGAACTTACCACAAATTTCCCTTTTTTTTCAAAAGTTGTAACAATATGGCACCATCTACTTGGTGTTGATGAAATAGTACTAGAAGCCACTCAAGAATTAAAATTGCCGTGTTATAATACGGCTTCTATATCTTTGCCGTATCATAAGTTGGGTAAATAGTTCAGGAAGCAGTATACCGGTACGGAAAATAGTTTAAAAGGCTATAACAGGATATGGGACTAGAAGTAGATCTGTTTCAACACTACAGGCATTTGAAACTAAAAAAATGGAAATGAGTGTTTAATGCAATTTATTGGTACAATATGCTACTAGCACTTTGCATTAAATTTTCAAAATTCTAACAACTAGCAAGTAAATGGTCGAACCTGACAATAAGAATTCCACCCTGAAATTCTGTAGGCAGAAAGAGTAAACGAAAGAATTTCAGTCCCAAAACTGTAGCTGCTAAGACGCACTGCAAGTACTATTTAAAAATTGTTCAGGTTACTCGTTTGTGTTGCACCAATAACAGCTTATGGCAGCGGTTTGTACAGTCCTGCCTGCTTAGCACAGAATCGGCGGTGACAAGATATCGTAGCAGCGCGCAGTGCTAATAGCACGAGTGCCACAGGCGAATCTGAAGCACCTACATCATCATAAATGTTTTGAAACAGAGGTAGTTTGTATTGACAGCTAAACAGTTACATAAATAATTTTACCAAAGGCGACTGTTCGAAATGTCTGATATTATACTGAGACGACTTCCATCAAAAGTGACTTTAATTTATTGGAATGAAGTATTTCTTACACATAAATCATTTTATACCATATCCTGTAGCACAGTTAATTTGATAATTTTTAGTAACAATGAAACAGTTCCTCGTTTATTCCCCAGAGGCATCACAATAAACTGAAGAGTAATTGGAATGACGAAAACAAACATTTTTCTTACACAAACAAACATGACAAATTAAAAATTAATGTTTTCAGGGTCGTCACCGTAATTACAGGTTTCATTTAGACAAAACTGCGGTGGAGTACAAAATGGGCCTTGTCACTGTTCGGCTTGTTGTACTCCGTAAGCACCATATCAAGGCAATTCGTAAAAAAATGGCTGTAAGTCCCCTAGACTTAGAAATACTTAAAACTAATGACATCACACACATCCATACCCGAGGCAGGATTCGAACCTGCGACCGTAGCAGCAGTGTGGTTCCGGACTGAAGTGCCTAGAACCGCTCCGCCACAGCGGCCGGCAATTCGTAAAATGTGCAGGTGCAAACTGATAACGTACAAATGCCTGAAATTTGAGGATACAGTTCTCCTGGTACACCTCAAATGACGTGGATGTATCGGAAATTTTATTGCCCGCCAGGTTCCTTAAAAATGCATTCCACAATCGAAAAAATTCAGTATTGGGAGTCATATGGGCTCTTCTGGGACAGAGTGGGTGGCGCTGTGTTTAGCATACTGGAGTCACATTCGAGAGGACGACGGTTCGAAACCGCGTCTGGGCACCCATATTTAGGTTTTCCGTCGCTCCAGGCAAATTCCGTGATGTTTCCTTTCAATATAATGTTAAAAATTATTCTGTCCTATTTTTCCAGATTTTGACATGTAGATTGTGAGATTTATGTCACTAAATAGTCCTTTTCCTTAATTTGGGTTCTAGTATGTGTTGATGTCCTTGAAGAGAGATACAAAGCATTAATCGCTTTTACAGGAGACTCTCTCTGTTTAGCCGTTTGCTAGTATTTTTTTCACGAAGTCTGACTGATCTGATTTAGATATGGCAGATGTAGGAATAAAAGCAACCTTCGTCTGCCAGTCAGCTACGAATTAATGGAATCACCTCTACACTTTTACTTGAAACAAACTTCGTCATTTTGCGACTTACTAGACTGTATAATGTCTTGAATCTGCTGAGCCACTTCGAACGAGACTTGACATCAGCAATGTCCATATCAATTCCCATTCGGAGGGCCCAGTCTTGTAGATACCCATCGGAAACCCTGCAGTGTCTCTCACAAGCAGCTTCTATCAATAAAACTCCTTTAAAGAACTGATATTCATTTGATTCATTCTAGTTTGCGATCTTATGTCTGTTATTAATGGGAAGTAGAGCTCTAGTAGAAGTTTACAGTTGTTTCTGTCTTGTGTGGCGTATTTAGTAACTGTTTATCGTCACTTGCTCTGGTAGGTACAAGAAACCGTCTGGAAATGAAAACACGTTCCTATAAGCCCGCAATAGACTACTTCATAAAGTGAATGTAGCACTGTTAAGTCCGGTACGTAACGAAGTCGGCGTAACAATAGTACAGTTCCCAATCAATAACCACTCGAGATAGGAAACGAACTGAGTCAATATGGCTGTGCAGTGGCGCGATACGAACAGCTGTAAAGTTCAGCAGAGCGAGAGCTAGCGCCGGATACGGCCTGCATGCTCAGCGGAAAGTTGCCACCGGATAGTGTCACGTGACACCCATATTTCGGTATTCGCTTCCCTTACGACGGCAGCACGCTGCCGCCGTTCACGGGCTTAGTACCTCGGGTGTATCCAGGTCTGCGCTAGCCGGGGAATCCCAATCACTGTCGGATACAAAACAGGTCTGCGGCCACGTGGCGAGCTACGAATATGGCATCTTTCAATATGGAATATTTGCAGTCCGTTTTAGTGGAAAATTTGGAAATTGGTGGCATGATCTTATGGGCTCAAACCACTGTGGTCATCGGTCCCTAAGCTTACACATTACTTAGTCTAACTTAAACTATTGTTCTTGAGGTTCTTGATTTTAGATTCGATTCGATTTACTTTCATTCCAATTGATCCGTAGTGAGGAGGTCCTCCAGGATGTAGAACATGTCAGAAAAACAACAACACATGACAAATACGTATTTACAACGCAAACAAATAAGCTAATGTACCATTCCACAGGTCCCAAGTGGAATGATCGTCATTTTTTAATGAACGCTATATGAAATAATAATTTTACAAATATTAATGCACTGAATTTAAAATAAAAAAGTTTTCTATTGATTTATAAAGTAATAAACGTGTAATACAACTGAAATGGAAATGAAGTCCCATGCTTCTTTACAGAGCGTAATGGAACGATGCGGGAGACCCGCACCGCCTTACTAGGCAAGGTCCTAATGGAGGTGGTTTGCCGTTGCCTTCCTCCGACCGTAATGGGGATGAATGATGATGATGAAGACGACACAACAACACCCAGTCATCTCGGGGCAGGAAAAATCCGTGACCCCGCCGGGAATCGAATCCGGGACGCCGTGCTCGGGAAGCGAGAACGCTACCGCGAGACCACGAGGGGCGGACGTAATACAACTACTAAATACATATTTACAATGAACACATTACTGCACTGAACTGGTGCAGAAGTTAGATTGTACTTTCACACACACACACACACACACACAGTTACAGCACTGAAACTGTGCAGAAGTTGTATATATATATATATATATATATATATATATATATATATATATATATATATATATCAGTTGGTTCTACTGGGAAATTCATCAATGGAGTAGAAGGAGTTGGCCACCAATAAATCCTTTAGGCTTCTCTTGAACTGAATTTCATTGGTTGTTAAGCCTTTTATAGCTGCTGGCAAGATATTGAAAATGTGTGTTCCTGAATAATGCACACATTTTTGTACAAGACTAAGTGACTTTAAATCCTTGTGAAGATTGATGATTGCTCTTACTTCTTCTATGAATGACGCTTCGCTGTCTGGGTTTGTTGCGAGTTCTTCTGTGTCCAATTTGTCTGCTGGTGATTCTGCGTCTATGAGTATTTCGGTAGGAGGTTACAGGACAACACACACACCCATGCCCGAGGGAGGATTCGAAGCTCCGACGGGGGGAGCCGCGTAAACCGTGACAGGGCGGCCTCGAGCGCGCGGTTACCCCGCGCGGCAGTCCGTTTTAGTACATAAATGTTTAATAGGGTCTTTCTTTTGGCGTATTCTTCCCGCATAAAAAAATTTTGCTGCATTTTTTCACATGTCAGATTGGCCCATTCCTTTGTAAATTCAATAGATACATTGAAGCTCTTATCAACAATTTGCACTTCGTGCGGGACACCTTAACGTGCTGGTATGAGGATAGCGCTGTTTACAATGTTAGCAATTAAATCACCTTTTGCGTTTACTTATTCCATATAGCGTTAACCTTCATCAACAGACCACTCAAAATATTAGTCTCGTTTGGTTTAGACATATCAGGTGCCACTGCGTCGTTATTTAAACGCTTATACCCATTATTTTGAACTTATGCAACAACATATTGCAGTTGTCTCTTCATTCTAGTCAAAAACCGTATAAATGTCCATATGAAATATTTACACTACTGGCCATTAAAATTCCTCCACCAAGAGGTAATGCAGATGATAAATGGGTATTCATTGGACAAATATATTATACTACAACTGACATGTGATTACATTTTCACGCAATTTGGGTACATAGATCCTGAGAAATCAGTACCCAGAACAACCACACCTCTGGCACTAATAACGGCCTTGATACGCCTGGGCATAGAGGCGAACACAGCTAGGATGGCGTGTACAGGTACAGCTGCCCATGCAGCTTCAACACGATACCACAGTTCATCCAGAGTAGTGACTGGCATATTGTGACGAGCCAGTTGCTCGGCCACCATTGACCAGACGTTTTCAATTGGTGAGAGATCTGGAGAATGTGCTGGCCTGGACAGCAGTCGAACATTTTCTGTATCCCGAAAGGCCCGTACAGGACCTGCAACATGCGGTCGTGCATTATCCTGCGGAAATGTAGGATTTCGCAGGGATATAATGAAGGGTAGAGCCACGGGCCGTAACACATCTGAAATGTAACGTCCACTGTTCAAAGTGCCGTCAATGCGAACAAGAGGTGACCGAAACGTGTAACCAATGGCACCACATACCATCATGCCGGGTGATACACGCTTCCAATGTGTGTTCACCGTGATTTCGCCAAACACGGATGCGACCATCATGTTGCTGTAAACAGAACCTGGATTCAACCGAAAAAATGACGTTATGCCATTCGTGCACCCAGGTTCGTCGTTGAGTACACCATCGCAGGCGGTACTGTCTGTGATGCAGCGTCGAGGGTAACCGCAGTCATAGTCTTCGAGCTGATAGGCCATGCTGCTGTACGCGTCGTCGAACTGATCGTGCAGATGGTTGTTGTCTTACAAACGTCCCCATCTGTTGACTGAGGGATCGAGACGTGGCTGCACGATCCGTTACAGCCATGCGGATAAGACGCCTGCCATCTCGACTGCTAGTGATACAAGACCGTTGGGATCCAGCAAGGCGTTCCGTATTACCCTCCTGAACCCATCCATTCCACATTCTGCTAACAGCCATTGGCTCTCGACCAGTGCGAGCACCAATATCGCGATACGATAAACCGCAGTCGCGATAGGCTACAATCCGACCTTTATCAAAGTCGGAAACGTGATGGTACGCATTTCTCCTCCTTACACAAGGCATCACAACAACGTTTCACCAGGCAACGCCGGTCAACTGCTGTTTCTGTATGAGAAATCGGTTGGAAACTTCCTCATGTCTGCACGTTGTAGATGTCGCCACTGGCGCCAACCTTGTGTGAATGCTCTGGAAAGCTAATCTTTTGCATATCACAGCACCTTCTTCCTGTCGGTTAAATTTCGCGTCTGTAGCACGCTATCTTCGTGGTGTAGCAATTTTAATGTCCAGCAGTGTATCTAGAATTTGTACGTATAACAGTTTCCTTAAATAACTAACATTCCTACTGAAATGCATTTTGTTAATAGAGCTTCAGGCATCTACTGCAACTGACAGTGCCATGAAAGGTTGTTTATTATCATCTAACGCTTCTAACTACTCTTGATGTAACAGCGGCTGCAGTTACAGTGTACCTGAACACTGTGTTTACAAGTCGTTATTGATGATGAGTCCCATACTCCTTTACAGAGTGTAGGGGAGCGACGCGGGAGACCCGCGCCGCCTTACTAGGCAAGGTCCTAGTGGAGGTGGTTTGCCATTGCCTTCCTCCGACCGTAATGGGGATGAATGATGATGATGAAGACGACACAACAACACCCAGTCATCTCGAGGCAGGAAAAATCCCAGTCGTTATTAAACCTTTTAATATTGTTCACCGCATTCCATTATTATTCCCCTTAGATTCGCATTACTAATACTAACGGATTTTGCTATAATTCTGTTATATATCCACAAAGTGTTTCCAGCTGTGGTATTACCATATTTTTACACATCCTCGTGTTTTTATTAACAACACATTCAAGTATTTACATCTACATGAAGCAATGTATCTAAACGTTTATGACCTTGTACCAGTTCCTTATTCCATATCAACACTTTATTCACTAATTCCAGAATAAATAAAGCGTATGGAAATGTTTCTTGTAATTTCAACACACCATTCGTTGACTGGAATTAATAACAAGTCACTAGCATCTGTTATCTCGACATTAAGTAGTAACAACATACGTGAAGATTAAGGATTATAGCGAGGAAGGATTCCATAAGAAACTTTTAAGCTGTGAAGCATTCGTCGTCCCTAAAATTACAAATGTATTTCCCAGCCATAAAAAAATACCTTTATTTAAAATGCTCCACCTATATCTTGCAACGGTCATTCCAGCAACAGAATTGAAACAGCAGTGTATCGGCAGACGTTTGAATGTCTGTTGATTTTCCCACATCGCATTGTTTGTACGCTACAACCTTTTCGCTACTCTCTGCAAATAATAGACGAGATTGGAGAGCACTCCTGCACACTAGTAATTAACAGCCGCAGCTGCGCCACATACGATGACGCTGTATGTTTGTCGGACGTACCCAATGGCCTTTACTCTTGAATCTGCACAATGCACAACACGTGGCTTCCACAGTCATTCGGAAAGAGGGATGAAAGTGACAGTGGACACCAAAATAGTTTGGTTGTCACTTCAATCACAATATGTAAACGTGAACACGTATTCCGGAGTGATGTAAATTACTGTGTGCAGTAACAATTCGCCCGAAGTCTTGATGCCAGCCGTTCTGTAGTACCCATTAATAACGTTCGAAATACTTTCAGATAAAGTAAATATCGAATTAATTAAGTTACCCTTTTGTGCATATACTTATTTAAAATTTTTAACATCAGGAAAATCGTAATAGAATTTATGAATTTGAAAGAAAAACCCCACTCAGAAATTGTTTACCACTAAAAAGGTACTATGGGTTATCCACTACCGGTACGTGAACAGCATGTCATAATTTTCAGCTAAGTAAGTAAATCAGTCATCAATCCGAAGACTGTGTTGATCACCGCAACAGTTTGCTAAGCATCATCCTCTTGGAGATTGTATGCCGTTGCTTTACTTCGACCTTCGAAAAGACTTGCCCAGCCAGTTATATTTGGACATAAAGTTTAGCGGTGCAACTCGTTATTTTTCATTTCAACAAACACTGCCAGATGTAAAATAAGTGTTAACTGACAGTGTTCTAGGACTGATTGGGGATAAGACGTGAGATCTTTGGACATGTAGTCTGCCACTTTACCACAGATTTTTGGCACAATGAAGCAAATATTATGTACTACCTGAGTACCTGTCATTACCCACATTTGCATTTAGTCCAGATTTATAATGGGCCAAATCATCCTTCCCCCTCTCTCTATCCATCCCCTCTTCCCGCTATATATCCATCTGCTCCTTCCCCTCTCTATACCCTTTCCTTGTTCATTTCATTTCCTTTCTTCCCTTTCTCTGCCCATTTCCTCCTTCCTCTGGGTTGTTCATCTTCACTTTGCCATTCTCTCTTCTTCGCCTTCTCTCTGTCCGCCACCTCCACCCTCTCCCTTTTCATATCCTTATCTTCCGTTCCTCTGTCCATTTCCTCCTTCCCCTCTGCTGTTCATCTTCACCTCCCCCCTCTCTCCTCTTCACCCTCTCTCTGTCCACTTCCTCCCCCTCTCCTCTCCCCATGTTGATCTCCTTATCTTCCCTTTCTCTGTCCATTTCCTCCTCCCCCTCTGCTGTTCATCTTCACCTCCCCCCCTCTCTCCTCTTCTCCCTCTCTCTGTCCACCTCCTCCCCCTCTCCTCTCTGCCTGTTCATCTCCTTATCTTCCCTTTCTCTGTCCATTTCCTCCTTCCTCTCTCCTGTTCATACCTCTCCCCTCTTTCTGGCTCCCTTTTTCTTCGCCCTGTCTCTGTTCATCTCTTTGTCTTTCCTTTCTCTGTCCTCCTCCTCCCACTGTCCATCTCGCCCTAACCCTGTATCTCTAAATCTCCTCCTCCTCCTCCTCCCCCTCCCCAACTGTGCCCATCTCATTCCTCTCAGTATCTTTCCAGCTCTTCCCCCTGCCTTCTCTCTGCACGATATCACGCTCACCCGAATAGGAGACTGGTGATTGATACGCCCACAGTTTTAGTTTCCATATTGTAACTAATATGGCTAAGGAATTAGAATGAAGTCGTTCCAGGGGTTTAGAAAGAGCTTTGCCCACGTACGCACATGTCAAATTATTTAACACCTGTTTAATATATTTCACACGTAGCTGTACACAGTTTTCGTCTGAATCTATATAAAATTTCGCCCGGCAGTTCCACTTCCCCGCAGATCAATGTTTATGATACCGTATTTCCTGAACTACACTCTGTGCAACGATACAATTGTGAAGGAAAATCTAAAGATATATGTGGGTACTGTCTACGGAAAGTGTTGTGAATAGAGTTAGTGGTAATAAGTAATAAACTCGTACTTGATACAAATGTTTTCCACGTATCTCCTGAACTAAACGTCATAAAGTGCGTATTTTTCTAGGTACATTCAGCAACATATGTGAATACTACTTAGGAAATGCGTTGCTTATAGTTAATACTAGAGAAAGGTACATTCAGAAGTATATGTTCATTGTCTACAAAATGTGTCGCAAATACAGTAATGAGTCACCCACTAGTTCATCTCTAAGCCTATATTCTCCTTTTTGTGCTCCGATAGGAGCATTTTTCCGATGGTTCCCTTCTTTACCATGCCGCAGCAGAGCATGTCACTCATATTAAAAGAGCTTTATGTGCCGGTAAATTATGAGAGCTTATTTTTGTGGAATTGAAATAAGGCAAACTAATTTCAACCTCAGACTGAATTTTACGTGCACAAAACCTTTGCAAATGCTTCATTGCCACAACGGGGGTTTCCGTAACCCTTCTGGTGATGATAGATGCACTTTACAGCCAGAAACACGTTCTCTTCTGACATCGGATCTTAGGAAAATGTAGTAAAAATTTCAGCCATTTACTGTACATATCCGTCTTGAAGTCTGCGGCTCGATTTTGGTACAAAAAATTGTAAAAATCTTTTATTGAATTTTCAAAGGTACTGCCCAGAGCTAATGATGCCTCCATAAGCCACTTAATTTCCATCACATTCCACATCAAATATAACAAGAACCAACCGATTTGTTCCATTTGCCGAAGCAGGAGGCAGTCCGTGTTATTCATACTTTGACTTTCATCTGTAGGATAGTGACACTAAGACGATCCTTCTGTTAAATAGCTATCCAAAACACTGGGCCCTTTCTTTCTGTCACCAACAGAACCCGAGGTGTCAACTGTGGAAGAATCCCATTTTTACGCGCAGCGAATTCAAACATATTGTGTAACACATGCTCTCGTATGCACAGCGATAGTTTTTCAACGAGAAAGTAAAAACACTATCAGTTTTCCTGACTTTCTAGCAGACTCCCTCTGCGAACCGACTGCTGTAGCTGGTTCCAGTGGTTGTCTGTTACTCAAGATGTGGTTGGCAGAATCGACTCAAGAATCCATTGGATATGACAAAATTGCTCATTAACGTTTCCTTGTAAGCTTTCAATATGTGAATACGTTACTGTCGGCAGTTAATACAACGCAGGAACGAAGATAAGACTGTCACTGAAAAAGAAGCACAAACTGGAATTGGGGGAGGATGGGGAAAGAAATCGAATCTGTCCTTTCGAGAAGAACTTCTTTTGCCGACAAACTACCATTGAACTTGCGTTAAGCGATTCAGAGAAACCGCCAGTTCTCCTACATGTGTGTCCAGTGTGCTAACCACTATTCCATGTAGATCATTTCAAATACTCTAGATAGAGGATGCAGCAAGTAAATTCATCTACCGGGCAGTCGCTTTCCTCCGTCTGGATTCTTAGACGAGAACGTCTTTTCCACTCTCCTTCGGATAGTATAGCATCCATAAATGTCTTCGTGCTGCAGCAAAAGAAATACCTCTCACCTTGCGTTCCCGTTCCTACTTCCCAATGTGCAGTCTTTGTGATGTACATACCACCAACAACTTTTTGTATTAGGAAGAGGCTAATTTACCTATGCTGCTGCCTTCAATTTTACCCGTGGTCTAGACGTAGCGGCTTTCATTAGTAATAAAAACGTCCTCGGTCCCGGGTTTGAACCCTGCCAGTGCTTAAATTTTGAATAATAATCAGCTTTGGCGGTCCGAGACTTCCGGCATAAAAAGTCACCCTCCCTCTACCAACAGCCTTGTGAAAGAGAGTGAAGGAGCCAACGCAGCTTCAGGGGACACTCTTGCAGTTGGGGTGGGAAACTGCCCCTAAATTCAGAAGAATCAGAAATCGTCAACGGCATGACGATGCAGAAGTCCATGGAAACCATTGCATTAAAGACACATAATGTGTATCCATAGGACATGTGACCTGTAACTGAGAATAGTGCCATGATTACCTCCCAACTACAAAAGATTCCGGAATAGCTCCTCATTTGGATCTCAAGGAGCGCACTACCAAGAGGAATAAACCATGAGTAAAACACTGTATAACTAACGATAACGTTCTACGAGTCGGGGCATGGAATGTTAGAAGTTTGAACGAGGTAGAGAAGCTAGAAAATCGGAAAATGGGAATGCATAGGCTCAATATAGATATAGTGGGGATCAGTGAAGCGGAATGGAAAGGAGTAGGATAATAGCACCAGCAGCAGAAAATAATATAACGGGATTACTATTCTTTGTGAACAAGAAGTTAGGGCAGAGAGTGTTTTACTGTGAACAGTTAAATGGTAGGGTTGTCCTCATTAGAATCGACAGCAGACACCAATTACGATAGTTCAATTATACACGTCGACGTCGCAAGCTGAAGATGAAGAGATAGAGAGGATATATGAGGATACTGAACGGGTATTTCATTACATAAAGGGAGCTGAAAATCTAGTACTGAGTGTTGTGTGGTGTCCTTAGGTTAGTTAAGGTTAAGTAGTTCTAAGTTCTAGGGGACTGATGACCATAGCTGTAAAGTCCCATAGCGCTCAGAGCCATTTTTTCGAAAATCTAGTAATCGTGGGGGACTGGAATGCGGTTGTAGGAGAAGAGGTAGAAGAAGAAAAGGCTACGGGAGAATATGGACTTGGCCACAAGAATGCGAGAGGAGAAAGACTAACTGAGTTCTGTAATAAATTTCAGCCAGTAGCAGCGAACTCTCTGTTAAAGAATCACAGGGAGATGAGGTATGCTTGGAAAAGGCAGGGATATACGGAAAGATTTCAGTTAGATTACATCATGGTCAGGCATAGATTCCGAAATCCGATTCTAGGTTGTAAAGCGTGCCCAGGAGCAAGTATAGACTCAGTTCACAATTTATACTAATGAATAGTAGGCTAAAGCTTAAGAGGTTAGTCAGGAAGAATCAACACCCAAAGAAGTCGGATAAGGAAGTACGAGACAATGAAAAGATACGGTTGAAGTTCCCTAAGGATAGGGTTACTGCAATATGGCGTAGCTCTGTACACAGTACAGTTTAAGAGGAATGGACATCTCTAAAAAGGGCAGTCACAGAAGTTGGAAAGAAAACCATAGGTGCAAAGAAGGTAACTGCGAATAAACCAAAGGTATCACATGAAATACTTCAGTTGATGGAAGAAAGGAGGAAGTACAAAAATGTTCAGGGAAAATGAGGAATACAGAAATAAAAGTCACTGAGGAATGAAATAAATAGGCTGAGGAATGAAATAAATAGTGAATACAGGAAAGCTAAGACGAAAGGGCTGCGTGAAACATGTGAAAAAATTGAAAAGAGATATTTGTCGGAAGGAATGACTCAGCACATAGGAACGTCAAAACAACCATACGTGAAATTAAAGCAATGGTGGTAATTTCAAGAGTACAAAGGGGAAGCCACGGTCAAATGTCAAGGCTGATAGCGGATGGTTTGAAAGATTTCACTGAACGCTTCCATGCGGTGAAAGATTTGTCTGATGTTATAGAAAAAGAGTAGGGAATCTAACAGTGGGAACTATCAGAGAGGGAGACAAAGAGCAAACTGCACGCATTAAACAGTGTCTATGACCGGGATGTAATCTTTCGCCCTTACTGTTCAATCAATGCATCGAAGAAGCAATGATGGATATAAAAGAAAGTCGTATTATAATTCAAGTTCAAAAGTTATCAATGATACAATTCGCTGATGGCATTGCTATCCTGGTGAAAGTGAAGAAGAATTATATGATTTACTGAACGGAATGAACTGTTTAATGAGTACAGAGTATGAATTGAGAGTAAATAGGAGAAAGAGGAAAGTAACGACAAGAACCGAAAATGAGAACAGGGAGAAACTTAGCATCAGGATTGATGGTCACGAAGTAGATGAAGTTAAAGAATTCCACCACCTAGGCAGAAAAATAACCAATGACGGACGAACCAAGGAGGGCATCAAAAGCCGACAAACACTGGCAAAAAGCCGTCTACTAGTGTCAAACAAACGTCTTAATTTAAGGAAGAAATTTCTGTGGACGTCAATTTGGAACACAGCATTGTATGGTAGTGAAACACGAACTGTGGGAAAACAGGAACAGAAGAGAATCGAAGTATCTATGATGTGGTGCTACAGAAGAATGTTGAGAGTTAGGTGGACTGGTAAGGTAAGAGATTCTGTGAATAATCGGATAGGAAAGAATAAGTAGAAAATGCTGAAAAGAAGAAGAGACGCAAGGTAGGTTATCTATTAGACTTTATGGAATATCTTCCTTGGTACTTGAGGGAGCTGTAGAGGGTAAAAACTGTAGAGGAAGACAGAGATTGGAATACACTCAGAAAATAATTGAAGAAATAATTGAAAATTAGGTTGCAACAAGAGATGAAGAGGAGAGTGAGGAATTCGTGAAGGCCGCAGTAAACCAGTCGGGAGAATATAGATTTAAAAAAAATTGCGAATTAACTGTTTGTGAAATTTTCTCGCTGGTCCCTGAAATAACTCGGGGGCGTTTTCAATATAATGTTAGCCCTTTTGTCCCATCCAGTAATCTTCACAGCTTGATTGGAAGTGTATATGATTGTAACTGTAGAAGCATTTAAAAATTTTTTTTCCAAACGATCTAGAAATTTTAAATATAATGGCGAGTCAAACGAGAAAGAGATAAACGGAAAAGACAAGTAAATTGTTTAGTAGTTCAAAATTAATCGCCATAATACTAAATTTGTTCCATTGTCAGACAAAATGGTCAGTGCCTTCTTGGAAAGAAATCGATGACCACGAATGTCCTTCATCCTTAGAGTGACAAAACCATGAATATCGCATGAGGAGAAATGGGGACTGTGTGGAGGATTTGTAAGGGCTTCCCAGTGAAACAATTTCGATGTAATCAAAACAACTTCGGCAGTATATGAGCCCTCACAAATGGGGCTGGACCCACAACACGAGGATGTTGAAGGAACTAGAGAAGACAGTGACAATCAGAGAGCTTTTACAGCAGTGGACTGTGGTGGTGTTCTCAATAACAACATTGTCCTAAGATCAAATTTGGATGACCTCACATGAAGATGAATAGTCGTAAAACTGGAGGAAGCACAAAGTGTGACGAGACAAGTCCAGAAGTTTTGTATTGCTGCCCCAAGAAGAGATGGTAGTCGACCACAATCAACAAGTGCAGCAGACGACCGCTACATTGTGCAACAGGCAAGAAGGGACCCGTGTCCAACAGCGGCTGCAATTGGAACCACATTTAAAAGGACTGCGAGGAACACAGTGCCCCGCTCCAAATTTGCGCTGCAGTTGCATGGGAGTAGTCTCTTTGCCTGTCGATCACTACGTTATGTTCTGTTCACATCTGCACCTCGGTGGCACCGTTTGTGATTGCGCCAAGTGAACAGAGTGTGGACCGACGTGGAGGGGGGTTACGTACTTTCCTTATATGAGTGAAAATTCAATACGAGTAGTTATTCTGGAAGTAACGTTACAGAGCGAGTACTGACAATATGTAGTGCGCCAGAGAATATAGTCGAAAATGATCGTTTCCGTTGTCCAGTTGCTTTGAAGTGGGGAGGCATAATGCTGCATGGTCGAACCATCATTGAAGGTAGAACGCTGACCGATCAAAGCTATTGTGACAGTGTGCTCCTAGCGATTGAAAATCTTTCTCTGGGTGCATGCTGCCCTTACTTCATTTTTATGAGTGGCAATGCGCGACCTCAAACATCTGTGTGAGAACTCTTAGAAGGGGAGATACTTGGCGAGTGGACAGGCACGGCCATTCCGCACAACTTAATCTCATCGAGCACGTACCAGCAGTAGCCAACAGGGTTGGTGGGAGAATAGGACACCCTAGGATAATAACTCCCAACCTACCTTGCGCCGCCGGCAGTACCCTCCGTAAGGATCACACACCCTATAAAGCACCGTGTTCGGCCTTTTATAGTATCCAGGAAATGACCATAAATGGCGGCGAAATGTGCAATTATTGCCTTTGAGTAAAAGCATCGTTCCTGTTCGTTCCATTACGTATTTATTTCGTTTAATTTCTGGATTATACTGCAGCATTTCTTTCTATGTATGGTCCAGCTATTACTCTCGTCCTTAAGTTTTGCTCACCACAATATATCACAATTTTCGCTAATATGCCATGCAATACTCATTTTAAACCGATAGCACAGGCACGCACGCACACACACACACACACACACACACACACACACACACACACACACACACACAAACACTTGTTAAATGAGAAATATGAATCACGTTAAATCAGGGAGCTGAATCCTTCCCGCACCAAATGCGAGTCTGGTACGCTAATTTTTCCACGACCTTGCTCTGTGTCTTTGAGACTACAACTGTTGCCGGCCGGGATGGCCGAGCGGTTCTAGGCGCTACAGCCCGGAACCGCGCGACCGCTACGGTCGCAGGTTCGAATCCTGCCTCGGGCATCGATGTGTGTGATGTCCTTAGGTTAGTTAGGTTTAAGTAGTTCTAAGTACTAGGGGACTGATGACCTCAGAAGTTAAGTCCCATAGTGTTCAAAGCCATTTGAACCATTCTAAACTACAATTGTTGTACGAGTCAACGTGGTCAGCATATCAGTCTCTTCCACATATTAACGTCCTCCGTATGGGGCCTTTACTTTAGGGTGTTCTGTTATCATTTCCACTGCTGTTTCTCATTCCTTTTGTATTAAAATAAGGTAAATTAAATATTCTGAAAGATGTAAATCATTTTGTCCCTATTGTAACAGTTGTGTTACTAAATGTGACACTTCTGGCACTAAATGTAACTGGGTTTTCTCTTTTGATGCAAGTCAATTGTCAGGATGAGCATTCTAAAGCATTCTGTCAGGGTGAAAATATTAAATAAATTAATGTTTCTCTCTTAACAACATGTGGGCAGGGTGGGTTCTTTCTTGGCTCGGGTATGAGGTCGAATGAAACATCATTTTTACATAAGATAACTTTTATTGAAGATTTGTACAACTGTATCTTACGGAATGTTCTGGTTCGGAGAGTGGCAGCTGTGTCATTTGTGAAGTCTTCTGCTGCGGCAGCGGCGGCGGCGTCTGATTACGCGTAGCGATGTGTATCTCGTGTCGCCGTCTCGCCCAGTTGACTGGAGACGCGCAGCGCGAGGTGGCCCGTTTAATTATTGCGAGCGAAATCGTGCATCGGATGATACCTTGGGTGTCGCGTCCCAGTGTTTCTTTTCTCTAAGCGGCCGCGTGTGTTCTGCGTCGGCCAGCGGAGCGGCGCGGCGGGGGAAGGCCAGTGTGGCGGACTCGAACCACGGACTCCCGCTTGCCAGTCTTCGGCTGTCAGGTCTTCATCCCAGCTCACAGGTGACTACTGATGTGAGGCCGTCTCCTTCCCGTCCTCACGAGTCACCCGGGTATGTAAAAACCAGACTTCAAATACCTTTTAACTTCTGTCTTCTGGCGCCGCGGCTGCTGCTTGCTATTCCATTACAGTGGCGGACTTGGTGCGTCTGTGCATGATGCAGTCTCTTCTTGCACGACGGTCTTCAGCACCGAAACTGACCGAAAACTACTGCTACTTCTTCGTCTTCTTCGTCTCCGTCTCCGTCTCCGTCTTCATCTCCGTCTCGTCTTCATCTCCGTCTTCATCTGTCTGGCCCACCGCGTCTCGCGTATTTATTCACTTCAGTTCACTGGAGGTGAACGACTTCACGGCCATTGCCTCTTCTGTCACGTTGAGAAGCTCCTCGAAGAATCTTCTTAACGTCGGTCATTGGCTCTTGGAATGTAGGCGAGGGCTTTTGATCCCATGTGACGACTGAGAAACACGTGAGCCGGTCATTGCCTCTTCTGTCACGTTGAATAGCTTCTAGAAGAATCTTCTTTACGTCGGTCATTGGCTCTTGGGATGTAGGCGAGGGCCTTTGCTCACATACGACAACTGAGAAACACTTGAGCCAGTCGGGCGATGCCCTGACGGCTGAATCGACAGCGCCCGCTTATGTGGAACTTGCTGACTTCACGGTCATTGTCTCTTCTGTTCTGCTGTTCGGCCCGCTGTTTGCGAGTATGTAACTCTCTAAACTAAACCAAGTTTTTCATTTATATTCTAATTTCTAGTTCACTTTGATTTCATTAATTTATTTACTTAAGTACCACTCAACACTATGAAGTAGTGAGTATGGCACTCTCAGGGATCACGATTAATTAATTAATAACTCATTAAAGAAGATTAAATGTGTGGATATTTGGATGAGAATGGAAAGATTGGCAGTGGTTCTGATCTCCCAGAGGGGTACCCTGGTTGCACGTTTACTGCAAGGACGGATTTATGGCCTTGTGAAGCTGTGGAGGAGGGAATGAGCCAACAGACAACAGCATCCCACCCCTCAACAGCCCTCTCCTACAGTCCTCCCCCCGAGTGAGAAACGAGCTAGCAGCGAGTGACGGACAAAAAAAGAGGAACTAACGATCGCTTCGTTTGTTTACTGCGCTGTCTGCTTGCACGCCGTAGCCAGCCGACGCAATTACGGCTATGCCCCGTGGTGTGACAAGGGCCGGAATACCGTAGCAGGTGTAACCCGGCCGCGTAAAGCGGGAAACAAAATCTCTCAATGCTCTAACATCACAGAAAGAGTACAGGCGTGATGATCAGGATTACTGCAGTAAAATAGAGTTCATCTCTACAAAAAGCGAAATTAAATTTCTTCGTGAAGCAATAACTGTGAAATTTTATTTGTGAGAATTTAATACACCCTATTTTTAAAAAAGACACGCATCACGAAGGAATTATCCAGATTCACATGTACGGAGAAATAAACCATTACAAAATCACGGAAATCTTATGATTTATTCAAGAGAGAGAGCTTGAGAAAGTGAGCAAAATAACGCGTTGGTACACCTCTGATTCTTATGAAAGCAGTTATTCTGGATGGCGTTAATTGAGAGAGTTGTTGAGTCTCCTCCTGAGGGATATCCTGGCGAATTCTGCCCTAGGGTGGAGTGTTATATTGTCAAAATTCCGAGCTTATTGGAGAATCCTGCCTATAAAGTTCTAAATGTTCTCAATTAGGGAGAAATCTGATGACCTTGATGGCCAAGGTAGGTATTGACACGCACGAAGACAAGCATTAGAAACTCCCGCCGTGTGCGGGTGGACATATCGTACCGAAATGTAAGCCCAGGATCGCTTGCCACGAAGAGCAATAATATGGGTCGTAGGCTGTCATCGACGTATCGCTGTAAGATCTGTAGGGTTGCCGTGGATGACAACCAAAACGGTTCTGTTAGACACTCCAGACCGACACTCCTGTTTAGGACCTTATGGCGGGTGATATTCAGGCTGGCATCCCACCACTGACCAGGGCGTCTCCGGACACGTCTTCGCTGGTCATCAGAGATCAGTTCGAAATAGGACTCATCTCTGATCACAATTCTACACCAGTGAATGAGATGCCAGGCCGAAGAAACGTCTTCGTGTCATCTGCGGCACCCTTACAGCACAGAGGCACATCGACAATATTCCACGACCCGTTTTGTTGTCTTTGACGGTCAGCTATCCTGGGCTTACAGTTCACCAAGGTAATGCCCGCCAACACACAGCGAGAGTTTGTATCACTTGTTTTCGTGTTTCCCAGACCTCACTTTTTCCAGTGAGTTCGCCAGATTTCTCCCCAAATGAGATCGTTTGGAGCATTATAGGAAGAGCCCTCCAACCATCTCGGCGTTCTGACGATCTAACGCACCAGTTGGACAAAATTGGGCACGATATCCCTCAGGAGGACATCAGGCAATTCTTTCAATAAATGTCAAGGCGAATAACTGCCTGTATAAGGGCGAGAGGAGGACCAACGCGTCACCGTCTTGCTCAATTTATGAAACTCTTTCTCTTCGATAAAACATCCAATTTTTCTGATATTATAATCATTTGTTTATCTGTGCATGTATCTATTTATTTCTGTCACCTTCGGATAATTCCCTCGTGGTGTGTAGTTTTTTCCCTTTTTTCCCTCAGATGTGTAACCACTCGGAACCAAAAACTACTGAACCACAAGAAGACTTCAAACTAATACTCATCAATTCGGAAAGGAAGACTACCAACAATCTTCTTTCTGTAAGCATTACGGTTAGTCCCCGTACAGGTACCAAACTGCGGAGATTCTGAATTCTACGTTACACCCACTGTACCAGGAATTCTACATCAAGTAATCTTCAGGTGTCCATTATAATTATCCGGGCTGTTATGCCGTGGTCGGTTGATGAATTCAGTCAGTAGCGAGCCAGTGGGTGTGTTGGACCTTCCATTGAGCTACAGACCCCCTTGAAGATGTCTCCCGCAGTCGGAGACGAAACGTTGGGAATCGACACAGAATTCATCAACCGACCACGGCATAACAGTCCGGATAATTATAATGGACATGATATTTCCGGCCGTGAAATTCTACATTTTAGTATAATGTTCAGGTGGTTAATCGGACTACTCGAGTTGCAACAGGTATTTCGCAAATCAGGAATGTATATGTGCAACATTGTTTTGTTGAAAAATTGGAAGACGGGTGTGTCCACAGCGTACTCATTTTGAAGATGTAAGATTAAGGTCAGCACCTTATCACCGAGAATGATGAAATAAACAGAACCATTGCGCCAAAGTGGCGGTACAAGAAAAACCTTCAAAACTTCACACGACCACCTCTGGCCTGAGCTGCACGTTCCACACACTGCGCGTTAAACACATCATTGGGCCATTGGAGGACTCGACCCTTTACATATTATGACAAGACACGAAATCGTGACGCAACGTACCACACAAATAGGATACGCCCCAAGTTCCTGTGTGTTCGGCCCATGGAGGATGCACAGCTGTACGTGCCTCTTTGGTCAATCGCGAGTTATTCGACTGCAGATGTCCTTCCCGTGCAGTTCCCTTCGAAATGTTTGCTCCAAAACTAATTGGATTGACTTCATTTCAACAACAGCAGCAATTGCTATCCGCATTGAAACATGTTGTCGTTCACGTGGCTTAGTACTTATGTCCTGTATGTTTTGGTTAGAACTTTTTTTTTTTACAATCAGTGTTTTAGATTATGTTACATGATTTCCCTGCGAGAGGTGCAACGTTCCTTATGGACAACTCAGACAGTCGACGTTGATACGCTAACAAATCAGGCAACTTCATTCACAGTATGGTAAAGGTACGTCCAAACGTGATGGCTCCTTCCTGTCATTCCGTCAAGTCGCCATGTCAATCCATTTTACTGTACTGATTGTATGCAACTCAGAGGCCTTCACACACCAATTCACTACCACTTACGTCAGCGTCGGAGAGGCCAAAAAATGACTTGCTGGCACCATTCCACACTACCTGCAGCGCTCAAAGGTAGCCATTGTGCGGTTTGGATGGGGGGCCTCCTCTCGTTTTTCTTCTTTTTTTCCCTTTCAAACTAACATACGTCGATGACGACTACGTCAATGTTATCGTGATGGGTGACACTAGCAGTTGCCTGGCTAACAAATAACTTATTTGATATTAACTGAATTTTCCATTGGTGCTTGACAGAATATGACAGCAATATTAAAAAGGGAAACCACACCCTAATGTTTCGAAAATGATATTTATTTGGCCATGAACCGCCTTTCGGCATCTTAGGTGACAAGTGATTGTCGCAAACCCAGAAAAAACATAATGCGCGACTTACGCAGATATTATTTCTGTTAAAAAATCAGTATATTAGTCAATCTCGTGGCCTTGCTAGTCCTGTATTATCTGAAATTTTCACAGACAATTTCTTACAGAAAAATCCATGGAATTGCAAAATTAAGTACTGGTTCAGATATATCGATCAGGTGGTGTGTTTGTGGTCCTTTACCAATAGACAATTAGATACATTACCACACTAGTTAAAATCACAACATAAGAAAATTCAATTTACAATGGAAATAAAAGGTTCTTCGATGAACTTACGGACCTTAGATAGATATTAGCACAAGGAAACACGTATTCAGCATTCACAGAAAAACATAGCTACTGATACAGTAACCGCCTCACGCTAGCAGAATCCACACAGCCACAAATATGCAACCCTCCATCCAGTGGTGTATCTGTTCCGTTATCTAACTCAGCCCTTCAGACTGGACTGCAAACCATCAAGTAAATTACTTGCAGCAGTGGTTACAGCTCCGCTCTGATTGATCATATCTGCGAAAACACAAAATGCATCATACTACAACACTTCTGTACTCTGTCTATAGCAGTCACTCAGTAGCTACAAAGCATGGTGCTAAATTCCATATACTCGCCACATTTCAGACAATCGGGCAAAAAAGTTAAAGTCTTACGACTCTAGCCCAGCATTTTATAGTACCAACAACATATCAAAACCTTTACAAACTGCAACCCTCGACGCAGCGTGGTGTATATAAAATCACTTGCAAGCAGAGTGAAAAACTGAATATTAGTTAGTCAGGCAGAGTTGTGGCCATTAGGCTTTGTGAACACGAAAAAAGATGGAGATTAAGGAAGAAAGATTGAACTTCTGCTGACCTTCTTTCAGCAGAATACCAGGCCGTGAAGTTTTATATTCTGTCAAAGAAAGAAGAAAGACGATGATACTGGAAATACTGGGAACCAAATAACACATTATACAGACTGTCAGCCTACTATTAAATGATCAGACTCAATTCTCATTTTCCCCTTTGTTAAATTAAATTTTCATTACCAAAACTATATTCAGATTGTACATTCATTATATTTATCATCAACTATCAACTGTATAAAAGTACTCTTACTCCATTTTTTGTGAAAGTAATTATTTCCATGTGATAAAAAGAAATGAAATGTTTTGCATATGTAAAAATTCTGTCATGTTTGTATCTTCTGTACAAATAATATATGAATGAGTCTGTATTTGCGACATACTGTTGTAACATGAAGATCGCCTGAGAAGCTGGAAGCCTGTTCGTAGCCAAATAAACATAATTTTGCTGAACCCAAGTATTTTTTTCACTTTTAATGTTAATAACTGATTTCCTTCCACAAACGTTGCCATGATGTTGTACACAGGATTATCTGACTCACTGGAGATTTAATTCATAAAGTTAGTACTCAATCATAGCTATTTTCGTTCCTTAAATAAGCACATGCCGTTCCAACATCTGTGCACCACCGTTTATATCGTCGTTTATGTTGTTTGTCTCCTTGATTTTCCACCGTGGAAAAGATAAAATCTCTGAGAATCGCGCTCACAATTTGTTTCTACCAACTCTGTGAGGTTTTTGGTCGAACATCAGACAAAATCCCATACGCTATATTGGCGGAAATTTAACAAGCTAAACTACATAAAGGACGCTCAAGGCTTATGCATCCCACAGTAACGGTCAGTAAGTTTTAAAGCTTCTTACTGTGTCTAAAAGGTGAAAAAGGAGAATCCAGAATAATATTTTCACTCTGCAGCGGAGTGTTCGCTGATATGAAACTTCCTGGCAGATTAAAACTGTGTGCCGGACCTTTGCCTTTCGCGGGCAAGTGCTCTACCAACTGAGCTACCCAAGAACGACTCACGGCCCTTCCTCACAGCTTTGCTTCTGCCAGTACCTCGTCTCCTACCTTCCAAATTTTACAGAAGCTCTCCTGCGAACCTCGTAGAACTAGCACTCCTGAAAGAAAGGATATTGTGGAGACATAGCTTAGCCACAGCCTTGGGGATGTTTTCAGAACGAGATTTTCACTCTGCAGCGGAGTATGCGCTGATACGAAACTTTCTGGCAGTTCGAGTCGTGGTCCGGCACACAGTTTTAATCTGCCAGGAACTTTTCGAAAAACGAGAATGATTGCCAATTCTTTGTTCAGTTTTCCTTGTAACCGAATTTATTTTAATTATTTATATTTTTTGTTTTATTTGAACTGATCTTAGAGTCGTTGTGCTATCTCTTACATCAGTCCAAGGTATGACACTTACAGCACTGGTTTTACATTGTAGTTTCCTACAATATAACAATTTTAATATGACAGTATTAAAAATATTTGAGTGTCTGGATTGGCGACGTGAGTAAATAGTAGTTACTATGAATAAATAGAGCTAATACTGGTAGTATTTGTACTGCAGTTGATGTCACTAATAGCGGTAATTGTAATAAGAATAATAGTAATAATAGTAGCAGGTATAACAAGAATGATAGGTGTGAGGGATAGCTGTTTCCTGATAAGGCACGTTCTGGGAAAATAAAATTTAACGACATTGCACCAGCTAAGAAGACTGGGAAAATAGGATGATCTGGTTGGGAAGAAGAACGCACAAGGGTTACAAGTGCGCTCAGAACAACGTAAATCATTACTGTTACTTTAGTGGATATTTTATTAACTGTCTCTTAAAACTGCAGATGTTATTCAGTTGTCTAATATAATGTGGGAGGTCATTCCGGAGGGGGGTTCATGCTAGTGAGAAGGGCATCGAGAAAGTGGCTGCACGATGTAGAGGGACAGAAAGGATTTTGTCCTGTCTGGAACAGTTGTTTCTGCCGTTTGTCCAGATACGGACATTAAGGTCATGGCGAGATTTGAGTGACAGTGTTCGTTGATAAGACAGTAGAGAAGACGGACGGTACAGAAGCCTCTGCGCTTGTGTGCACGCAGACAGTATTGCTGTGCATATGATGGTCAAAGAGTCGAACATCCCAAATACAACGAACACAAGCATTCATAGCCAGTTCGCGGCGCCGTGAGCTTTTCCAAGAAAGGCCTTGCAGGATAACATCGCTGTAATCAATACCTGGAAAAATTAGTGTTGGTACAAGTTTATTTTTCAGGTCAATGTTTTTTTTTTTTTTACATTTTCGTCTTATTACTCCTAGATCTTTACTGAAGGAGAGAAGTTGATATTTGTTCCACTCAGGGCAAAAATGGTAGCGATTTCAGATATTTCGCACTAATGAGCATAGAATGACGAGCCCCCTGGGTTTTGAATGGGTTGAACTTTAACCCTACATCGTGTGCCAATTCTGATAGTGCACACAAGTCGGTAATGAGACACTCTATAGCTGTCTTCATGTTTACTGGTTTTGCACTTAGATACAACTGGAGGTTATCAGCGTACATGTGCTATTTTCAGAAGGCCAAAAGCGTTGACACATCATTTTCTTAAAATGAAAAGAGTATAGGACATAACACCGTACCCATGGGGACACCTCATACTACCTGCCCCCATTGAACTTGTATGGTGCTGCACATGACGCGTCGCTGGCGAGACGTCAAGTATAAGCGAAATCACTGTTCTGCAGTTGGCAAGAAGTTTAGGCTCCAAGGCAAGTAAAATGAAAAAGTCAGCAGAGTCATAATATTTGTCTCTTGCGCATCCATGGCAAGCTTCGGGTCATGCCTTTATTAAGGCAGATGTTGTGCAGCAGTGTTTAAGGAAGACTGATTAGTATTCATGAAATTACAATGAAGTCCAGACCATTAGTTGTGAACGGGAAGTTCGCTACTCGTCAGAGGCTACATTCCATTCATCTCACGGACGACAACTTGTGTCTGATATGCTCAGTCGTTCACTCGGATGCACACCGCCTGAGTTGTGCCGTGACCAACGAGTGCTGGCTACTCACGCAGCGCATGCTGGCATTACTATTGTGGCGATTGCTGGAGTCTGTCTCCCGTGATGATATACTGCGCCCCGACGGCGTATACTTTCCACCGACCAGGATCGAACGCCGTTAACTGGCTAAAAGGCCTGCCCCTTTCCCACATATTGTATGAGGCTCAAAAAGGTACACTCGATTTTTGGTCCCTACTGATGTCGACACATACGGGCTTCAGCTGCCACCCGAAGTACAGAACCCACTTCGCTAACTTTTTAGGTTCATTATTGGCGGACCTACCTGCTCACTGGGGCGTTCCGGGTATGACATGCTGCCATTGAAGAAGATTCATGGAGAATATTGATCCTATACGGACGGAATAGGAGGGAACCATACCAACAGACGAGAAACGACTCGGACATGCGGTTACGGCAGTTGTAGGATCTTTTTTTCATATAAATAAAATTGCGTCCATAAATACAAAAAACAATAAAAAATAAACTAAAATGAAAATAAAAATTAATAAGTAAAACACCATAGACATAGACAAACCCGCAAAATCCTTTCCCCTGATCCTTCGATCCACACGTTGCGTGGGTATGGCGACGGATAGCCAGGCCTCGGCTGTCGACCCCTGCCCTGCCCATGGTCCTGCTCCTGCAGCGGTTCGTTAAAAAAAAAGGAAAAAAAGGTCGGATAGAGTTTCTGCCGGGTTCAAGTCCCGGTCAGCGCACACATTTTCAACTGTCCCCGTTGATATTGATCAACGCCTGTAAGCAGATAATGGTCTGGATTTCATTGTAATTTCATTCTTCGAGAGCTGCAAGATCACCAATGCCATCTGTATTTTCGGCACGTGTCCGAAAGATTAGTTTTCTTCTAGCAGGTGTTTGTAGTTAGGTAGTTTGTTAGCTGGTAGTGGACTATATATTCTAAGGCCTAGGAGTGCGCAGGAAGAACGCAAATAGTTCGGTAATCAGAACGTGCTGTGGCAATGTCTTTTTCAGATAATGGCTTACCTATTCCCCATTTGCAGACGTCCTTGTGGCCAACGAATAGTTTGACTGTATATGTTATAGTAAACAGTAGTCGGTCAATAACAATCTTCATCACACGGACTGTAATGCCATCGTGTCCAGTAAATGATGATACGATACGCATTATGGCTGGTTTGGCGGTATTGCAAGTGACAGGTAGATGCCGTGTGTGTTGCCTTCCGCAAGGCGTTCGATACAGTTCCCCACAGTCGTTTAATGAACAAAGTAAGAGCATATGGACTATGAGGCCAATTGTGTGATTGGATTGAAGAGTTCCTAGATAACATAACGCAGCATGTCATTCTGAATGGAGAGAAGTCTTCCGAAGTAAGAGTGATTTCAGGTGTGCCGCAGGGGAGTGTCGTAGGACCGTTGCTTTTCACAATATACATAAATGACCTTGTGGATAACATCGGAAGTTCACTGATGCTTTTTGCGGATGATGCTGTAGTATATCGAGAGGTTGTAACAATTGAAAATTGTACTGAAATGCAGGAGGATCTGCAGCGAATTGACGCATGGTGCAGGGAATGGCAATTGAATGGTTCAAATGGCTCTGAGAACTATGGGACTTAACATCTATGGTCATCAGTCCCCTAGAACTTAGAACTACTTAAACCTAACTAACCTAAGGACAGCACACAACAACCAGTCATCACGAGGCAGAGAAAATCCTTGACCCCGGCGAGAATCGAACCCGGGAGGCAATTGAATCTCAATGTAGACAAGTGTAATGTGCTGCGAATACATAGAAAGGAAGATCCCTTATCATTTAGCTACAATATAGCAGGTCAGCAACTGGAAGCAGTTAATTCCATAAAATATCTGGGAGTAGGGATTAGGAGGGGTTTAAAATGGAATGATCATACAAAGTTGATCATCGGTAAAGCAGATGCCAGACTGAGATTCATTGGAAGAATCCTAAGGAAATGCAATCCGAAATCAAAGGAAGTAGGTTACAGTACACTTGTTCGCCCACTGC
Source organism: Schistocerca nitens (assembly GCF_023898315.1). Lineage (NCBI taxonomy): Eukaryota > Metazoa > Arthropoda > Insecta > Orthoptera > Acrididae > Schistocerca > Schistocerca nitens. Next base: position 1,021,454,905 of record NC_064614.1, read on the forward strand.
TTGAATACTGCTTACCGGTGTGGGATCCGTACCAGATAGGGTTGATAGAAGAGATACAGAAGATCCAACGGAGAGCAGAGCGCTTTGTTACAGGATCATTCAGTAATCGCGAAAGCGTCACGGAGATGATAGATGAACTCCAGTGGAAGACTCTGCAGAAGAGTCGCTCGGTAGCTCGGTATGGGCTTTTGTTGAAGTTTCGCGAACATACCTTCACCGAGGAGTCAAGCAGTATATTGCTCCCCCCTGCGTATATCTCGTGAAGAGACCATTAGGATAAAATCAGAGAGATTAGAGCCCACACAGAGGCATACCGACAACCTTCCTTTCCACGAACAGTACGAGACTGTAATAGAAGGGAGAGCCGACATAAGTACTCAAAGTACCCTCCGCCTCACAGCGTCAGGTGGCTTGCGGAGTATGGATGTAGATGTAGATGTAGACATGCTTTAAATAGAATTTTTCGTGGCAACACTCGTTTTTCCACATGAAATAATCAATTAGTGTCGGTTTTGTTTATGTTGGAATTGTGGTTGTCGGTGCTTTGAATCACAGCATTTCTTCGGCTCTATACTAAGACCACACAGTTTTTTCAATAGGACAACTGGTCTGTTTCTGCTGTCTGTTGCTCTGTCCACTTCTCTTTCCCTTCTTGTCTGTCAGCAAGTGCGGAGTGTTTATTTACTCCAATCTGTGGTTGTTAATGAGATAATTTGACCTGTTATTGCAGTGTTATATCGAGAAAATCTCATTCCCATGTAATCGAGGCCGGAGCATACAAATTACAAACTATTCACAGAGAGAATTACGCAAGTTGAGCAGCGAACCTGTAGTTACATCATCCAAATTGAAGGAAATAGAACGAAATATACACAGTTGAATGTAATACTGATTGTAATTGAGTCTCAAACTGTTGTAATGTCTCTGTGTTTCTAGAAAAATGGTTCAAATGGCTCTGAGCACTATTGGACTTAACTTATAAGGTCATCAGTCCCCTACTTAAACCTAACTAACCTAAGGGCATCACACACATCCATACCCGAGGCAGGATTCGAACCTGCGATCGTGGCGTGTGTTTCCGGAAGTTCATGTCCTGAGTCCCATATCCCGTAATACTAACTCATGTTGTTCCGTTGTCTCCAGCGCTGTGTGTGCGCTGTGCACATATTGTAATCTGGCGACATACAGTCGTTCCGTCTCTAAGACTCTTGATGCAGCAGTTCGCTCAGTGTTGTCGGGTGGCACGCTCCTGATCGTCTGTGAGGCTCTGAGGCTGTGGATGCAGGAGTTGGCTGTCTGTTATACTGTAAGCGGTTGTCAAGCCGTTGGTCCGTCACCGAGCCTCTACATGTTGAAGGTGTGGCGAGCAGCGTTGCAAGTCTTCTCGTCATTTCCTGGATACTCTCTTGTCCGCGGATTTGTCGGCCCTTTTGGCCGATTGCCATACGCTTCAAATGGCTCTGAGCACTATGGGACTTAACTTCTGAGGTCATCAGTTCCCTAGAACTTAGAACTACTTAAACCTAACTAACCTAAGGACATCACAAGCACCCATGCCCGAGGCAGGATTCGAACCTGCGACCGTAGCAGTCGCGCCGTTCCGGACTGAAGCGCTTAGAACCGCTCGGCCACCGCGGCCGGCATACGCTTCCTCATAGGAATTGTGACAGCAGCAGACTGCGTAACGATGCAAGAAATAATACAAAAACAGGCGGAAGGGCCGTGTGTTGTTACCATGTACGTACTCCTGTAGTCACGTTGGCACGATATGAAGCCAGAGAGTTGCGGTGGATGTGGCGCTGTTGCTCCTTCAGTTGAAGTACACCAATTTGAGCACGTCTCAACGCCAATATCGTAGTTTTGTTGCTGCTATGGTGACGGCCAATGGCTTGTGTGTCATGTCGCACTTGTGCCTGGTAGGCCAGTGATGCGTAAAATCTGCAGAGCTGGCAGAGCTGCAAGAGACGCTCATTTTTTAATGGCAGAGGTACGTTATGTTGGAATAAATATGCGAAAGCTATTTATATGTGGTTACCTTAGACGTAATCCTGTTGTCATAACTGCTAACCTTTCATCGCACATTGAGACAAGACGGTCAATACCTTCATGGAAAAATGTTTACGGTTACTTACGGAACCATGATTACATGCACCTCTTCGCTGGAAACAAGCCGACGGCTAGGCTTTCCTTTCGGCAGTACTCCAAAAATACGGAACTCGCTCGGGAAGAGATCAGGATTGTATGGTGTGTGTGTGTGTGTGTGTGTGTGTGTGTGTGTGTGTGTGTGTGTGTGTGTGTGCGTGCTTGTGTGTGTGTGTGTGTGTGTGTGTGTGTGTGTGTGTGTGTGTGCCACGACTTTCCAATGAAGCTTCTATAGTGTACTCGAAACACCCTTGGCCACTGTTGGCATTTGGCCCGCAATTTGTTTCATCTATACTCAAGAAGTATCCTCTGGAAGCCTTTATGCATCGTCCGTACAATGCCGATATATTCCCAGTCAATTTTTATATTTTTGGAGGCCTGATAAAAGGTATTCATGGCCGTCGATATGCTTCGAATGAAGATGTGCACGTCTCTGTAAAATCATGGTTCTGTAGGCAACCGCACACATTTTTTCATGAAGACTTTGATCGGTTTGTGTCACAGTACGATTAATATATTAGCAGTTGTGGAGTTTATTGTTCAAATAATAAAGTTTCCTTTTCTTCGGCCAGTCTCGTTTTCGTGTGGCTGCCCTCTATATGTTACTTAGCAGTGTCACTTAATGTGTAAGTTGCTTCCATCCGTAAGTTTTGCACACGATGGTATTTGTAATTGTTTAGTGAACAACTAGTTATTTTCTATTTCTGTGCTATGTAACGTGCATTACAAGTCAAGATACAACTTTGGTTATTTCGTTATAGATTTGGAACTATCGATTGAAATACACTGCTGCAGCTGTTCTTTTGTGAAGCTTGTTCGGATCTCTGCTTTCTCTCGGTACCTTCGTCAACGGGTATGAAGGAAGTGGATATGTAGATTACGTCTTCTAGATGTTTGCAGATAAATTCTTATGTTTTGGAGATATGAAGGAAAATAAATTTTCATGTTTCTCGACACGTGCTCGGACTTACTGCAGGTGCCGTTCTGACTTTCCGCAGACGATCCAGCGTACTGCAAACGCAAAGGTTTCCAGCGTTGTCCATCCTCAGCTGCTCGTGCCACTAAAACGTGACCTCGCTGTACGTAGTTCCCGACAATAGCGTTTGCGCAAAGACGATGGAACATGTATTTTACAAATCGTTAAATGTTTCGATAATTTTCGAGAGATTTCAGCAAAACCTCTCATATACAGGGTGGTCCATTGATAGTGACCAGGCCAAATATCTCACGAAATAAGCATCAAACGAAAAAACTACAAAGAACAAACCTCGTCTGGCTTGAAGGAGGAAACCAGATGGCGCTATGGTTGGCCCGCTAGTTAGCGCTGCCATTGGTCAAACGGATATCACCGAGTTTTTATTAAAATAGGAACCCTAATTTTTATTACATATTCGTGTAGTATGCAAAGAAATATGAATGTTTCAGTTGGACCACTTTTTTCGCTTTGTGATAGATGGCGGGGTAATAGTCACAAACGTATAAGTACGTGGTATCACGTAACAATCCGCCAGTGCGGACGGTATTTGTTTCGTGATACATTACCCGTGTTAAAATGGACCGTTTACCAATTCCGGAAAAGGTCGATATCGTGTTGATGTATGGCTATTGTGATCAAAATGCCCAACGGGCGTGTGCTATGTATGCTGTTCGGTACCGTGGACGACATCATCCAAGTGTCCGGACCGTTCGCCGGATAGTTACATTACTTAAGGGAACAGGAAGAGTTCAGCCACATGTGAAATGTCAACCACGACCTGCAACAAATGATGATGCCCTAGTAGGTGTTTTAGCTGCTGTCGAGGCTAATCCGCACATCAGTAGCAGACAAATTGCGGGAGAATCGGGAATCTCAAAAACGTCGGTGTTGAGAATGCTACATCAACATCGATTCCACCCGTACCATATTTATATGCACCAGGAATTGCATGGCGACGACTTTGAACGTCGTGTACAGTGCTGCCACGGGGCACAAGAGAAATTACGGGACGATGACAGATTTTTTGCACGCGTTCTATTTAGCGACGAAGCGTCATTCACCAACAACGGTAACGTAAACCGGCATAATATGCACTTTTGCGCAACGGAAAATCCACGATGGCCGCGACAAGTGGAACATCAGTGACCTTGGCGGGTTAATGTATGGTGCGGCATTATAGGAGGAAGGATAATTGGCCCCAATTTTATCGATGGCAATCTAAATGGTGCAATGTATGCTGATTTCCTACGTAATGTTATACCGATGTTACTACAAGATGTTTCACTGCATGACAGAATGGCGATGTACTTCCAACATGATTGATGTCCGGCACATACTCGCGTTCGGTTGAAGCGGTATTCAATAGCATTTTTCATGACTGGTGTATTGGTCGTCGAAGTAGCATACCATGGCCCGCACGTTCACCGGATCTGACGTCCCCGGATTTCTTTCTGTGGGGAAAGTTGAAGGATATTTGCTATCGTGATCCACCGACAACGCATGACAACATGCGCCAGAGCATTGTCAATGCATGTGCGAACACTGCGGAAGGCGAACTACTCGCTGTTGAGAGGAATGTCGTTACACGTATTGCCAAATGCATTGAGGTTGACGTACATCATTTTGAGCATTTATTGCATTAATGTGGTATTTACAGGTAATCACGCTGTAACAGCATGCGTTCTCAGAAATGATAAGTTCACAGAGGTACATGTATCACATTGGAATACCCGGAATAAGTTGTTCAAACGTACCTACGTTCTGTATTTTAATTTAAAAAACCTACCTGTTACCAACTGCTCGTCTAAAATTGTGAGCCATATGTTTGTGACTATTACAGCGTCATCTATCACAAAGCGAAAAAAGTGGTCCAACTAAAACATTCATATTTCTTTACGTACTACACGAATATGTAATTAAAAAATGGGGTTCCTATTTAAAAAAAACGCAGTTGATATCCGTTTGATCTATGGCAGCGCCATCTAGCGTGCCAACCATAGCGCCATCTGGTTCCTCCCTTCAAGCTAGACAAGCTTCTTTCTTTGTAGTTTTCTCGTTTGACGCTTATTTCGTGAGATATTTGGCCCGGTCACGATCAATGGACCACCCTGTGTATAAAATACACATTAGCAGTTTATGGTGTGTTTCTTGTACATGGGAATCCATATTGCTGAAAAGATTATTAAATAGTACGTGACTGTACGACAAAAATCTTATATTGAACCAGGATTTCAATGAAAGGCCTCACTGAACGTATATATATTTGTGTAATACAATTTGTTGCACAAAAGAACAGAACACGTAATCTTGGTCACCAAACTATGTGGTATTATTTTGGCCGTACTCCCTGTGAAGAAAAGGGTATACCATTGAATTGCTGATTACAGATCAAATGTATATCTCTACGAAGCATTGGAAGGAGTAAAACGTTCGATGATCCAGTTAATACACATTCGATTCTTTGTCTACGTTTGAGATTACTGCTTGGAGATCAGATTTGTAGATAAGTAGTAAAACATTTCCCCTGCAAATTTGCGCAAACTCGTCAAAGTACATCTAGTCTCATTTTGCTATTATTGTCTAGAATTAAACGAAACATTTTTATTCAGTCTCCTTTTCGATACTTACGCTTTTTTTGTTTGTCAGGAGAATCTAATTAATTTCTCCGTAAATGCTTTTTTGTTGTCCGACTTCCTGTTTTTCACAATGGACGTATGTCAATTTCATTCCTGGCAGCACGCCAAATCTGAAGCTTATTGAAATACAAAGCAGATAAGATTCTAATAATTTTCCGTGTTTATCATCAAATATGACGACAAAAGGGAAATTTTGTGTGTGTTCTCTTGTATGAAGAAATGACTGTTGCTTTTATTTTGCATTACTTTAAGCGGCATTTAGCTTGTTCTGCGTGTAGTATGAAAAGTGGCACGTTTTTGTGTACTACAAATTTCGCGGATGACATACTACTTATTTTGTGTCAGAATAAAATGCAGTCAACACTCGTATTTTTTCAGAGAACGTTTATTCTCGATAATAGAATTTCTGTTCTTTCAAATGAACTGTCCCAACATGACTAATCACAAAACGATGGTGGTAACTGAACAAATAACAATTCTGAACAACGACACTCATTCATTTCTACGTTATTCATTTGCAATTTTACTGAGCAGAATCGTTTAATGTTTAAAGCGGGCGATTTATGGACAGGGAGTAATCGTTCATCTTCAGTGATACACAGTACGCCTTTGTTATACAGCCGTGTGCTTGAATTTTGTTCACTATTTTTGCCTGGTCCGCCGGGACCAGCCGCACAGTCCATGCCCGCAGCGCCTAGACTGCTCGGCAAATCCCGCGCGGCTTCTGAGTAGGAGAGAAAGATTTGATGAAAGCAGTTTGATAGGATACTAAAGAGTCTCTTACTTTTTGCATTCTGTAGTTATCAACAATTTGATGTCTTCCCTTAGATTAAGTACTTGGACACTTTTTCTTATTCTAAAACTGGCACTGCACCTCTATATTTCTGCATCCCGCAGGCTGTGCTTGTCTATTATTCCCTGGTATGTGCTCCGCACTTGCCCAATGTATACTATGATAACCTAAATTGGATACGGATTATACAGATGGCAATACCTTTTTTTCGATGGTACGACATTCAGACATGAAAATTCTACGCATATTGGGATGGCTGAAGATAAGTATGTAGCATACTACCTAGTTACCTCAGTTGAGCATTATTTCATAACAGCGTCTTCATAAGAGCTGTAAATCCAATACAGTCCTTAAAATAAAATAAGTTCCTCTGATGCCATGAGTAAAGTTACTTAATCCTTCCTTCTCTCTTTACAAGTATACTGGAGCAGCAGTGTTACAATGAGAGGGTGAGAGTTATCTTGTAGTACACAGTAATTTTGCGTGTAATATTTTGAAAACTGCCTGTTCATTTGTATTTTCGTTTTTTTCCCACAATATTTTTTTTTTCTCTTTTAGAACTAGCAATACCGGACTTCGCTGTACGTCTTGAAGTACCAAACTGGTCATTTCTGACGCACAGTAAGGAACTACCTTTTTGTTGATATTTAGATGTCGCCACCTTAACAATAAGTTCAGGAAGAGACTAAAGTGTAACCAAATTAGATAATTAGGTCTCTAAAATGAATAGTACAATGCCAAAAATAACTTTTCGGTAATGAACGTTGTTTAGTTTAAATTTTAAACAAGAAGTTCCTCAGTTTTTTATGAAACATCGTTAAAACAAGTAAGTACAAAAATTTTACAAGGTTTTACTTTATAAGAAAGATGAAACAAAGTCAAAACACATTCTTTATATGAGTACTATCAGCATTTTTACTTTTGGAGACAAATGAAATAAGTACCGAGTATGTGTAATGCATTCTATAATGCAGCACGTAAATAAAATCTTTGTGTACATTTTTGCTTATTGCAATTAAGGAACAGAAGTATAAGAACAAACACTTTCACTCTATAAAATTATAATTATTTGCAAATATTTAGGAACAAAGGAGTGGACAGAATTGTCTAAGCTGGTATGGGCTCACGGTTCAGACAATCGACAAGAGATTTGGCTTGGCAGCTTTTACACGCATAATTCTTGAACTTGAAACATACGCGTGATTTTTATTCCCCATTTGTTCTTTGTCTGTTTCCATGTTGGCCAGCGACGGTACCGAATGCCTACAAGGGGATTTTGACTCCTCTCCCTAGTTTGTAGGGGTCAGCACCCTCAGCTGCTACTCTGAGGACAAAGTCTCCCCGTGAAATCTTCTTAGAAGTGAGTAACTTAAAAATGGTATGACCACTGATCACGCCAAGGTCAAAAATTCTGTGAAAGATATGCACGGTGGGTGCCAACTCGGACATTATAGGCCAGAGCTGCACAACTGAATTGTAATCTAGGACCAGACCAATCTAGTTTCTAAAACGGCGTCCACTGTAGACGTGTTGGTCGATTCTGTTTAGTATCATCTTTAAAATTTATAATAAATAATGATTATTACAACTATTTATTATTACTTTATTATATATTTTCGTTGAACTGTGACGTAGAAATAGCTGTTGCACTATATAGATACAGACTGTGTAAAGTAAGCAGCAACTCAGAATATTAAACTTCGTGAAATACCACAAAATTTATATTGAACTCCCGAATAAATACATTATTTACAAAAAATTTTTATTAAAAAACACGTTTAGCGACAATGAGGAATGATTGTTTTAATAGCATACTAACATGACAAACTATTAATTGTGAAAACAGTATAATACGATAAAACACTAAAACACAATTTTAATGTGAGACATAACACAAGTTTTCCAAAGTCTGGAGTCATAATTAACGGTGAAGTTTTTGCTATGTGTTCTAAGTGTTCGTCAGTTACAGAATAGCGAAATTTGCTTTCACTTAAGGTCAGATATGTAAGTGCTGCGAAAGATGCTGAATTCTTTTACTGTTGCTTATCTTGTGTTATGAAATTTACTTTTCTCCAAGCTTTTATAGGAATCGAGATCATGTTCCATGTGCTTGGTTTTATAGATTGGAAAATACTGAATTTCCCTGATCTTCAGTCAGGTATCTCTTCTGAGATTAAAGAAAAAGGATCTTCAACCACTCTCAATAGGATTTCCTCCTGCTTCGACGACGCAAATCTCTTGAGAAATTCTTCAATAAAGTTATCAACGTCGCTAGAAAATTTTCTTCCTAGCGCAGCGTATTTATGTGAAGAAATTTTTTCCAAATACGAAAATGAGTTATGTCTACTTTCAACAATTGGGTTTTGAAGAGAGCAAATTTCATTTTGAAAGCACGTACTGTTGCCGACAGTGGAAAATAAACAGCGCTTTTTTATGTATTTCTGAGTTCAGCTGCCACACCAGTGAGAAAATATAAGTCAATATTCCAATTTCCGTCTCCCAGTCCCGGAAAGTCGTTTGGGTCGTTTTTATGAAATCAACATTTTTTCTGTCTTAGTGCAAGAAAGCGCTGCAATAGTGTCCCCCGCGTTAGCCAACGAACGTCTGTATAATACAATAAATCCCCAAATTTCGTGCCCATTGTTTCTTCGAGGAATCCACGAAACGTCCGGTATTTAAACACGTTTGATTGTATGTAGTTGATAACAGAAACCGCAGTTGATATTATATGGTCATATCCCAGAACCCTACTGCATAAAACATGTTGATGAACAATACAGTGAAATTTGCTTACCGTTTTTCCGACAAATTCTTATAGTAGTGATACTGCACCAATCTTGCTTCCACACAGAGAAGGTTCTCCATCGGTGAAAATGACCACAAAATTATCAAAAGTCAAATCGACTTTCTTTGTCACACATTCTTTCACTCTATTAGAGATGTCTCCACCGGTGTTCATCCTTTCGTGGAACACAATCCTGCCTGTTCTTCTGTGATAGTGAAATTGTCATCAACACCACGGATTAAACCTAAAACCTGTGCATTGTCATTTATGTCGGTACTGTCGTTCGTGGCTAATGAGTAGTTTGTATCAAGATACCTGAATTTGAATTTGTAACCAATAACAATAATTTTCTTCTTTAATTACAACTACGTCAGCAATATTAATTCCACAAGGGTACAACAGATACAGAGGCGGATATATGAATCAATTCTAATGGTGAGATGTAAACATTTGTCAGAAATTAATTTAAGATATAATGTGACAACCTAACCACAGGACACAGACACTATAGTATAGTGCAGTCTTCGCAGTTTTTCCTCCTTCAACAACCTTAAGTACTGGAAATACTTCGCACGACGCTTTAAAGTGCAGCAGTCACATGCAGTGTTTGCTTGTGAGTGTATGAAATAACTACCCTATACCCGCGACTTTGTGCGCGTGGTATATCAGCCGATCCAGCAGTTTCCCCACACTGTATCACCACCTGCGCCCTACTTGGCAGGTGCGCACACCTCCTGTTTAGTGGAGAACATTAGCTGTGGAGTTTCTGTTCTGACCGCTGTACAGTGATAGCAACACTTGAGTCAAGCTCACAAATGCCGTCTTGTCGCAAGCACGTCAATTACTAGTAAGTTTAATAACATAAACCTAAAACGAAACTTCCTGGCAGATTAAAACTGTGTGCCCGACCGAGACTCGAACTCGGGACCTTTGCCTTTCGCGGCCAAGTGCTCTACCAACTGAGCTACCGAAGCACGACTCACGCCCGGTACTCACAGCCTTACTTCTGCCAGTACCTCGTCTCCTACCTTCCAAACTTTACAGAAGCTCTCCTGCGAACCTTGCAGAACTAGCACTCCTGAAAGAAAGGATATTGCGGAGACATGGCTTAGCCACAGCCTGGGGGACGTTTCCAGAATGAGATTTTCACTCTGCAGCGGAGTGTGCACTGATATGAAACTTCCTGGCAGATTAAAACTGTGTGCCCGACGGAGACTCGAACTCGGGACTTTTGCCTTTCGCGGGCAAGTGCTCTACCAACTGAGCTACCGAAGCACGACTCACGCCCGGTACTCACAGCCTTACTTCTGCCAGTACCTCGTCTCCTACCTTCCAAACTTTACAGATGCTCTCCTGCGATCCTTGCAGAACTAGCACTCCTGAAAGAAAGGATATTGCGGAGACATGGCTTAGCCACAGCCTGGGGGACGTTTCCAGAATGAGATTTTCACTCTGCAGCGGAGTGTGCACTGATATGAAACTTCCTGGCAGATTAAAACTGTGTGCCCGACCGAGACTCGAACTCGGTACTATTGCCTTTCGCGGGCAAGTGCTCTACCAACTGAGCTACCGAAGCACGACTCACGCCCGGTACTCACAGCCTTACTTCTGCCAGTAACTCGTCTCCTACCTTCCAAACTTTACAGAAGCTCTCCTGCGAACCTTGCAGAACTAGCACTCCTGAATGAAAGGTTATTGCGGAGACATGGCTTAGCCACAGCCTGGGGGACGTTTCCAGAATGAGATTTTCACTCTGCAGCGGAGTGTGCGGTGATATGAAACTTCCTGGCAGATTAAAACCGTGTGCCCGACCGAGACTCGAACTCGGGACCTTTGCCTTTCGCGGGCAAGTGCTCTACCATTTTTTTTATTTTTTTATTTTTTTAGTTTTTTTTCCGGGCCTCCTTCCCCCCTTACAGCCCGTTCTTCCGCTCGCCATTTGTGCCTTCTTCGGCTAGCTTCTGTGCTATGTTTGTTCCATAAGAGATAGTTGACCAACGAAGTAAATGTGTACATGTAAACAAAATCCGTTCTTTTGGAGTAGTGGAAAGAAAATAGTTCCGCTACATTCTTCCATCATTGTGCGGGAGCGATTTTTATAGGAGAGCCAGGCGTACTTCAGCCCGCTGGCGTCTCAGGGTTGCATCAGCAACCTATTAGTGCTGCTACACGAGGGCAAAGGGTAAACGAAATAGCCACCTTGTTGGCGCAAATGGAATGAGAAACTTAATAGAGAATTTCATAAAAAAAAAAAATCGTTTAATCGTTCTTCAGCTCTGTCGGTAGGACAAAGTTCGGTTCAAGAAATTTGCGTAATTTTCTTTGTATTTCTTTTGTCGTTCGAGCTTTTGAAGTTCTGTCATCAGGTACATCCAATAGTCTTCTGCACTCTTCGTCATAGCCGTTGAGATGTAATGGACTGTCAGTCCTTTGAGCCAGTTGGCTGACCTTTTAGTGTTAGGATATGGCACGTCATCTGGCAGAAGGACGTGTGTCGGTGTAATGGTGTTAGGTGACGTGCGGAGCACACGTGCTAGTTTTTGCCTGAAGAGATTCCACACGTCTTTCACATCGTCACAGACGAAACGATGTTCTTCGGTGTCGACGACATCGCAGCTGGGACAGTTTGGTGTGTGTGCCAGACGTATCGCGTGCAGTTTAGAGTTGGTGGGGATTTTTCTATTGACTGCGAGGTACCACGTCGATCGCACATTGGATGGTAGATGGGGGTCAGATATGTTTTCCCATATGTTTTCCAGTTATAATGTCGAAACTTGTTATCTATTCGATTGCGCAATTTTCCTCCCAGTAAGGTGTTGTAAACCTCCTTAACCTGATATATGTCCTTCTCCGGTATTTTATGGCGTACATAGCTGTATTCCACAAGAAAGTGTTTATAGTGGTACAGCTCGTGGGAGATGTGATGCACATCGATTGGTGGATCTCTGCTGAATGGGGTGATTTCACGTAAAAGATGAGCCACTAAGGTCCGCGGTGATCGTTGCCACTGTTTATAAGTTTTGCTAACGTATAGCGCTTGCGCTTTAAGGTAGATGTCTGTTAGATGTAGCCCTCCATTGCGTGTCGATAGCGTCAAGGTATCATAGGAAACCTTAAATATCTGATCTCTGCTGACAAAATAACCAAGCGCTGCTTGCATTTGGTGTGCTATGGTGCGTGGCAGAGGAAGCATTTGAGCAACATAGTTTACTTTGGAGGTTATATAGGTATTGGCTAGTTGCACTTTTTGTATTGCATTTAAATTACGCAAGCTGTGTTGTTTTATGCTTGCTCGTAATGTGGCAAGTAATTTTCTGTAATTGAGAGCGGCTGTGCGGCAGATATTATTCGTATATTCTATTCCAAGGCATTTTAGTTTTTCCACATTGTTGATACGTCCAGCGGCTCTGATCTCTATGCCCCTACCAAGATTCATAATACCAGATTTATTGCGGTTGAGTTTAGCTCCTGACGCCAGTTCGTAGGTCGCCACAACTTCAAGTACTGTAGCCACCTCGCTTTCGTCAGTCACAAGTACCCCTACATCGTCCGCGTAGGCTTGACATATGATCTTCTGTACGTGTATATGTAGTCCACGGAGTTGCCGAGTCAGGGATACTAAGAGAGGTTCAAGCGCAATCGCGAAAAGCGTCATGGACATGGGGCGGCCTTGTCTTACCGAATTGTGAATATTGATCGGGTGACTGAGTTGTCTGTTGACACTGATTCTTGACGTGCTATTCGTCAGTATGTTTTTCACGCAGGCTATAATTTTCTGTGGGAAGTGCATGGATGTCATACACCGGAACAGGTACGAATGATTAACTTTATCAAAAGCTTTTTCAAAGTCAAGCGACATCAGGGCACAGCGAATGTTGCAGGCTTCCGATATAGCTATAATGTCTCTGTAGTCGCATAAGGTCTGGAATATCGTTCTATCCTTTCCCACACTTGTCTGGTAAGCTCCTGTCACTATACGAATAACTGAATTAAACCTTTGCATCATGATACGGGCGAAGATTTTATAATCACTATTGAGAAGTGTTATGGGTCGAAGATTCTCCACGGTTTTGCCTCTTGGTGTTTTGGGGACTAAGACCACTGTACCTTCACAGAATTCCTTCGGAAGGTCAGTGTCGGCATTTAGTATTTCATTGCAGACGAGTGTCAATTTAGCAATTATCTTTTCGCGAAAAGTTTGATAAAATTCAGCGGGAAGCCCATCTGGTCCAGGTGATTTATTCTTTGGACTCCTCGAGATGGCATCTTCGACGTCTTCATCCGTTATTCTTGCTGCGAGCACATCAGCTTCTTCTGGAGTGAGTCGCTCTGTCGTCCTAGCAGTGAGAGCTTGCTGCGCTGTTTCATCTGTCTGTGTATTGGCCAGCAACTCACTAAAGTGTCGATGGATCTCGTCTCGTATTGCAGCTTGATCTGTCAAGAGTCTCCCGTCTGAAGTTTTGAGTTCCGTCAGAATTTTCCGTTTTTGTCTTTTGTTCTCTTGGAGGATGTGGTACATCGATGTTGTTTCTTCTCGTGTACCGTTCTGCAAACGCGTTCGTATTTTACAGCCTTTGAGATGGTGTCTCTGCAGGGTGAGCAATTTTGCTTTTATTCTGTTGATTTGCCCATAGTTTGTTATGATTGTAGCATCCCGAACGCACAAGTCTCTCAGACAGCTGAAGTAAAAGTCTAATGTCCGCTTCCGCCAGGCGACTTTTTCACGGGAGTAAGTTTTCATTGTCTTTATTATTGCGGGCTTCGCGCAGTTTAGCCACCAATTCAGCGCCGTACCATACAAGTGGAACTTCCTTTCACATTCTGCCCAAGTGGTGTGGAAGGCGGCGTGACATCCAGGATCCGAAAGATGAGCAACGTTTAGCTTCCACTGACCTCTCGCCCTGTAAGTGCCTTGTTTCTCTAAATTTATCGTACATATGTACGCGATATAATCAGAGAAAATAGTGGGCCATAGCTCGGACTGTAAAACGTGTCGCCTTAAATTGGACGTTGCGTAAATCCTGTCGATACGACTGGCAGAATGGCTGGTGATATAGGTGAAACCGAGCTGATCACCATGTTTTAGTTCCCAAGTATCTAACAGATGGAATTCTCTGACGATGTTCTCCAGCTCCAGAGATTTGTTAAAATTTGGCGTCTGATCTTTGGGACTCAGCACGCAATTAAAGTCACCCGCAAATATTATTTGTTCAAATCGCACCGCGAAAAGGGGGGGCGATGTCCTCCTTGAAAAATTCGGCCCTGCGGCGCTTGTTTCTGGTTCCTGACGGGGCATAGATGTTGATAAACCTGGTGTTGTTTATCGTGACAGCGAGACCTCTACTGTTCGGCAGTTTCGTCACGTCTGTAAGTAGGATCCCCTCTTTAGTCATAATCGCTGTGCCGAGGCTATTGTCATTACCAGGATTGATGACGGCGTTGTAGCCAGTGATGTCGTCCAAACGGATAGCCGTTACTTCTTGCAGCATTAAGATGTCAACATCAGCGGCGTACAGAAATTCTTGGAGATTTCTCAGATTGAGGGTGCTGCTAATTTTATTTATATTCAAGGTCGCAATTCTGTACGCCTGCAAGGACGTCATGTCGACTATACCGTGTCAGGTGGGATACTGTTTACCAGGTGAAGTGGATGTTTGCTCCACTTAGAAGAAGTCGGCATCATCATCTGCTGCACGAGCGTCTTTGATGGTGGTTTGTTGCCGGGTGGACACATCTTGTCGACGGTCGGGTGCCGTCCGTCCTGAACGTTGTGGTATGTCAGCCATCTCTGCATCATGGTTTTGCTCCTCCATGTCATCCGCCCAATCTCGCGTGCACGTAACTTCCCGCGTGTCCGTTTTTGGTACAGGTGGAGGGTCCTTCGGACTAGCTGTACCGTCCGGAATGTGGATTCCACGGTCGGGTTCAGTGTCCTCATTTCTGGTCTTCTTCTTTGTTGTTCGATCTTCCAGAGGAGTTGCCTGTGTCGTCTCCGCCAGTTCTTGGCCTATCTGTTTCGCCTTTTCACGCAGGATTGGCGCGATTTCTGCTGCTCCCTGTCGGGCTATTCGACGTTTCTTCCGTTTCTTCGGTGAAACAGTTGTAGGCTGCTGGTCATTATCCTCCGACGTGGCAACCGTGTCCTCTTGGTGTTGCCCGACTTCTTCGAGTGGTTTGCACATGCCTTCTTCTGCCGTCTTAGCCTGGTCAAGTTCTGAACGCCTGTCAGTTTCCTCGTCTTGTGAGTGTGCTGGACCTGTAGCTTCTGTGTTGCTAGTATCCATGGCTACGTTACCATCGGGAACGTCGGCATAAGCAACTACCGCCCTGTCGAAACACATGTCTGGGGCGACGTCACTGCGAATTGCGGCGGCGTACGTCACGGGTAGCGTGGCCATCTGACTAGGCGGGTCTCGCTCCCCAGTCGGCAGTTGCATCACACGCCGTTGAACACACTGCGCGCGGACGTGTTGGGTCGAACCACAACCCGAGCAGGTTCTCGGCTGCCCATCGTAAATGATGATCGCTCGATATCCACCAATCCAGAGATACGATGGGATATGTTTCAGCATGTCAATCTTAACTTGGCTGACGCCATTTAATACTGGATACTTCTGCAAGCTAGACCATTTTTCGGCGACATTGCTGATAATGGTGCCATAGTCTATCAGTTTGTTGTTAATCTCCTCGAGCGTTATTTCAAAGGGGAACTCAAAGATTCGAATCGTTCTTATTCCCATTCCGGCACGCGAAACCGTGACCTGCCCTATGTGTCCGTCTGAATGTTTGAATTTTGCCACCCCACCACATGCTTCTACAATTTGGTCGCACTTGTCAGAACTGGATATCTTAAGGAACACAGTCGGACTGACAATCGACAGGTGAATTCCAATCAATTCATCCACTTTGACCTGAAAAGTTTCTTCGATAAATGCCTCAACTTCGTAAGATTTCGGCCGGGCGTAGTTCGGATCGAAAATCAACTTCAAAGTATCGCGTCGCGTTGTCTGCTCCATTATGTCATTCTAGAAATGAGATCGTGGACTATAATTAACGCAGAAAGCGCGCACTCACCACACAGCGCCGGCCGCTCGCAGCGACGATGTAAACACCGCAACAGCCGCTCCGCACGTCCGCACAGCACGGCCGCCGCCGGCGTAATGACAACTGAGCTACCGAAGCACGACTCACGCCCGCTACTCACAGCCTACTTCTGCCAGTACCTCGTCTCCTACCTTCCAAACTTTACAGAAGCTCTCCTGCGAACCTTGCAGAACTAGCACTCCTGAAAGAAAGGATAATGCGGAGACATGGCTTAGCCACAGCCTGGGGGACGTTTCCAGAATGCGATTTTCACTCTGCAGCGGAGTGTGCGCTGATATAAAACTTCCTGGCAGATTACAACTGTGTGCCCGACCGAGACTCGAACTCGGGACCTTTGCCTTTCGCTCTGGAGTGCTAGTTCTGCAAGGTTCGCAGGAGAGCTTCTGTAAAGTTTGGAAGGTAGGAGACGAGGTACTGGCAGAAGTAAGGCTGTGAGTACCGGGCGTGAGTCGTGCTTCGGTAGCTCAGTTGGTAGAGCACTTGCCCGCGAAAGGCAAAGGTCCCGAGTTCGAGTCTCGGTCGGGCACACAGTTTTAATCTGCCAGGAAGTTTCATATCAGCGCACACTCCGCTGCAGAGTGAAAATCACATTCTGGAAACGGCCCCCAGACTGTGGCTAAGCCATGTCTCCGCAATATCCTTTCTTTCAGGAGTGCTAGTTCTGCAAGGTTCGCAGGAGAGCTTCTGTAAAGTTTGGAAGGTAGGAGACGAGGTACTGGCAGAAGTAAGGCTGTGAGTACCGGGCGTGAGTCGTGCTTCGGTAGCTCAGTTGGTAGAGCACTTGCCCGCGAAAGGCAAAGGTCCCGAGTTCGAGTCTCGGTCGGGCACACAGTTTTAATCTGCCAGGAAGTTTCATATCAGCGCACACTCCACTGCAGAGTGAAAATCTCATTCTGGAAACATAAACCTATTTTAACCTAGCTGTCTCCGGGACTGCCATTTCTATCATTATCACAATGCATTCATCTAAAAGAAATATCATTATACAAATATGGAACTGATCGTTCATCGAAACTTCTCCCTTGAGCCACAGTGCGATACGTAAAGGGCCACATGTGGGCAGCGGGCCGTATGTTGTGCACCCCTGCTGTAGAGTCTAGTCATCTGGTCAATTTTATGAATACATTCTTAGTTTCATTATAAAACTTCATAGTTTCTGGAAGTTTCTACTCAGTATTCTCATTGACCTGAAATCCATAATGCGTGTTACAATAAGTACTTTTTCTTTTTCCCTTTTATACAGTATAACGCATCGTCTCCACTACGCACCGCAGGAGGGGCCTCTTTGAGTTATCTCCGAGACTCAGTCGTGATGTTACGACCACTGCTCAGTAATGGATGTGCCAGATTCATAACAACGTTGTGACCAAGACCATCTCTCGAATTGTGAGTTTCGTATTTGCGACGGTCGGTTCAAGTAGCAGCGCATGTTAACAGCACCCAAGAGCCGGTATTTCAACCCAGACATACCAGGCTTACTCGGCACGTACTGCATAAATGGGCACCTTCACTTGCACGAATACCGCTGCCAGTCGCCTGCCGTTTTCTCACTTGCCTTCTAACAGACAACGAAATCGTCAGTAAATAGATTCCATATTTCTGAAGGAAGGCAGAATTTATCACTTTCCTTGCGTTGTCTCCTTGATGACAAAGAATCAAATCGTGCTGATACGAGGCTTGGAACTTTCATAGTGGCAACTATTTATTTACAGCTCGTACAAAATAGATACGTGTTTCAAACTTTTACTGACCTTCAAAGTATTCACCAGCATTATGTTTAACCCGTTGCCAGCGATGTCGTAGTCGTAGGGTACTCTTAGCAGTGCCAGTTGTGTTGAAAGTTCGAGCGGCGTGGTCTCTTACCCGACGAATTTGTAGCAGTTCTGAAGCGAATGAGGTGAAGTGTTTCCTTCAGTTTAGAAATCGAGATGAACTTACAAGGCCTTAAGACAGGGGAGTGCAGTAGGTGGTATAGCACTCAGCAGCCCCTTCAGTCAAACATATCAGTAACAGCTTGCACTGTACGTGCTTGAGCCCTGTCCTGCAAAATTATGGTTAGGTCCTGCAGAAAGTGTCATCACTTCTGTCTCTAAGCTGGTCGTAGGTTGTGTTCGAAAGATGAACAGCATAGAGACAGAAGTGATGACACTTTCTGCAGGACCTGACCATCATTTTGCAGGACAATGCTCAAACACGTACAGTGCAAGCTGTTCCGCGCGGCGAAACTAGGTTCGTAGTTTGCTTCTTTTTCGTTAAATAAAAGCTAATGGTAGTATTGGGTAATATCTTTCTATCCGTCCTGTTGCAGATTAAAACTTACCATCTTGCATCGCATTATAAAAGAGTTATTACCTTGCTATAAATCATTACTCTGTTTGATGAAACTTTTGTTACACTGAGAACCCATGCGGGATTCCTGAAACGTTTGCACACTTTTGAGACTACAGGTATGTTATCCCTAACATTTGCTCTAACCTATTTCATTTCAGTCAAATCATTTCATGCCGCTCCACATGTATGTTCCGCTATGATATAAACAATGAACTTGACTAATTACGTTCTACCACTGCACAATTAACTTCGGCGACTGCTTTCTTGATACGACAAACATGGAATTAAAACACGGAATGTACATACAAACTTTCATACACCACGGCCGGCGGCCACTTTACTGACAGATATCTACAAGTGAAAATTTTGATCTAGTGAGGAGTGAGAAAGTGGTATACAACTTAAATCCTTCAGAAGTTTTATAAATAATTCATTTATCAATTCTTCGTTTGACATTTGTAGCATAGGTAAGGTTCATGCGTGTGAGAAACAATAATTACTCTCGAAACAGGAAATAATGCGTCTGCATATCAAAATATCGTATGTATAACAAAAATAAATAGTTTCGTGAACGCAATACATTACTTTGCATATGTGTGCTAGCTTTCCGCTCACGGCTTTCAGTTGCATTGTGGTGCAGTCTCCTGAGGTGTCTGAGTATGCATTGAGAATGTGAAAATAGTTAATTGGATAAAAGAAAGTTTAATAAATGGTTAAATTCCTATCTGGCATAATATCGTAGTGGTTTAGTGAAGAGCAGGTAACCCCAAATCTCGTATCAGCGTCCAGCAGCACATCGTACGTAATCTTACATTATTCAGTTTTTGAAATCTAGCTAGCAAGCAAAGAGCTTCTACTGATTATTATGTATAATTCTCTGTGACTACTCTGCAGTTGAGTCGAAAATCATGAGAGTGACAGTGAGTGGCGTATTTGAGCTCCGTTGCAAGCTAAGATGGCGGTACTTTTAATAAAGCAAGTATACAGGATAGTATGTTCCTGGTAAATAAGCTCGTAATGTACTTTCAGTGGTTAATATATCGACATTTAAAGACAGCTGACACAGTTTACAGTCTTCTAGGTATAATCCTACTTCACCGTACAAGACAGCATCCTAGTAAGTGTAATCCAGAAGCATAAGGACATTAAGTAATCTTACTGTCCATTCTCATTTAACATCGAGATTTTAAGATCTCACGGAATGAAAAGGAAGATAAAATGACATAGTAATGGCTTTCTAGCAATTATTAATTCTCAACTTTACATCAGCACTGAAAATTAATTGGGCAAATCTTACCAGACATATTGACTGTTCACCTCCATGGCTCTCCATCAAACAAAGGTGATCTCATGAGAAGAGCATGCGACCTCGAAAGCAGGTCTGCAATTTACGACGAGAACCAAATGGACGTAGCACTGCAAAGCACTGTAACGTAACAACACAGTTACTTCTGACAAGGAAGCCACATGAGTTGCAATAACACAAACGAACGCTACTGTGAGGGAACCATCGACGTTGTCAAAGCTTCGATACTGATGTAATGACTTTGCAAAGAGTTTGCGAAAATGTCTGTATTGATATGCAGGTTGTTAGTTTAATAAGTGGAGACATTTTCGGTGGTGACTGAAGAGCGCTGCGTGTGAAGCCTCACTCTGAGCGTGTGCTTCTCGCTTGGTGGTTTTACGTCTAACAAGCGACGAAACTATTAGCAACCGTCATTCAAATACTTCGAAGGAGACATAATAATGTTTTATTTCGACTGTATGTTGCAGCCTGGTATCATTGTTTGCAGTTTGGTGACTTGAGGCACACATGTGCGACACTTCCACGTTCCGGCCCGTTGGAGAAGACGCACTCGGCGTGCTGTATCTGAGGAGATCTCGAACTGATGACGCTGTAATCTGAAGGTTCGGACTAGTGGTGGGTCGATGGAAGCTGCACGTAATACGTTAACGGCATCTGTTTCCCACTTCGTTTAATGCACCACCAGAGAAGCATCAAAGAAAACTTAATCGAGTGTGAAACATTTTAAAACGAACGATAGTGGAGTGAATTGCATGCTTCTGTAGACGATCGTTGTTAGTCTTGACATTAGCTTACATTTGGTCCTTCGTGTCAGTGCTGTCTGGCACTAGCTCTGTTTTTCATTATTCCTGGGGTGTGGTCCCTAACGACATACCGAAATCACAATCTAAATGAGTTGTAGTTGCCACACACTTCTTTATTACAAACACATTGCTCATAATACATTCACAGTAACCATAATTACAACAAGGCTGGTCTTATAGAACAAAAAGATCTTTTAAGATATCTTCCACATATCGTTTCCTTTCAACCACTTAGATTAACTTAAACCATTTCCATCGATCCATAATTAATTCAATATGACTGGCAAATAAATCACATCTACTTCATCACTTACATGGAAACCCTTTTATCTATCTTTTCATCACATCTAAGTTAGGAGTTCAACAGACAGTACTGTTTTAAGACTTCTTTTATCAACTTTTCATAATTTAAACGCAATATTCATAAAAGCATCCTTCGTAAAATATGACTGGCTTAAATAGTTCAGATAAAAGTTTTGGGTCCAACAAACACCAAAATTTTAAGGTTTACTCGGCCAACTTTTCATTAACTAATACAAGATGCACAAAATCCTGATTCAGAAAACATGACTAACATGAGTAGCTCACATCAACATTCTGAGTTCAACAAGCCCCAAAATTTTTAAAGTTTACTCGGCCAACTTCTGATGAATTAGAACAATACGACTAGCATATACCAGGTACGTATGATTTCATTACCTGACTATAACGAGAAGATATTCCAAGAAAAACTTGACACGGGCTGCTTCCACTCTACAAGGCGAGCACACCGAAAGATTTTAAACAATACAAGACATCCACGGGACAGGAAATGAAATAAAAAAGTATTCAACTTTGCACTGCGATTGAGCTTCAGAAACCATAACTCTCCACCGAAAGGATGGAATTACAGGGCAGTAACAACATAACCCGAGAAGTGGAGGGGAGGGGGCAGGCCCTTAAATATCACTCACTATGCCACCGTGGTAGGCCGATCCCAGTTTGCTCGCGTCAACCACTGCCAATTATCTGCAACATAAAACACATCATCGGCAGACAATATTCTGAGGCATGAGATGCACAATCCTAACTGCACAACTAGTTATCAGTATCTTTAACTGATATACTCCACAAATCAAACCAACAGAATTAACCTCCGTGACCTACTTGGGCAGTCACGGCTCTTAAAATTTGGTTAGCCGGTCCCTTAAAAACATCACTAAAATAATGGCATAAAAGTTAGAACAGCAAGGATAATCTCGGTGCACATTTAAAGGCCAGACTAAAATAATGACATAACAGGTAGAATGGGAAAAATATTCCAGCGTAGCTTGGAAAGCCAAACACAGACTTACGCACTACTTAGTTACACTTCCAGCTACGTGTTTAGCCATGCTTCGTGTCTGTTAGGTGGGCGTCGTTACACTTCTTTAACTGCCCCCAAGATATCAACTGACGACACCAAATTCAGTAATAAGCAACTGGAACAATTCCAAATACTTTTTAGTACACTGGAATATTTAGTCAACATGAACATAACCCACCGAAGCAAGTCGACGACTCCAATTCATTCGGCCTGTGTAACTTATAACCAAATCGACGGAACTTGTCCTTCCAACCTCGAGGAAATCCCAATCACTATGGGCAGAAAATTTGCCTTGTAACGGTTAAACTCTCCTTCGTCGTGCCGACTCGGCCTCTCGCCGTGCTGCCTACAAACACAGTTCCACGTCACTCCACCTCACACCGCGGATACCCGCACACCAGCCAACAGCAGAGCTCGCGCACTGAAGCTAAAATCCCCCGCCGCCAAAGATGTGAAGAAGACAAATAAGGATCGAAGTCGACTCAGAGGTAAAAAGACAATCGATGGAAACTGGCGCCAGCAATGCACCAGCTCAGCTCTCCAGCCGGAATATAAGAAAAAAATGTATTCGTTAAACTATATCTGGTTATTGCGTCGTTGGCGTCCGCATTGGTAATTTCTAAGATCATTTTCAAGCGATATATATCCAGCACGTGACTGTCGTGGTGGCAGCTATAGATTAGTTATTGATTTTGTCGAACTGGAAAACGACCCCTGAAGTGTTAGCTTGCACTAATCTTAGTTGGAAGGAGATAATTACGAGAATGTGTACTGTAGACAGTGATTTGTACTATTGTTC
The DNA here is from genome assembly GCF_023898315.1 of Schistocerca nitens. Classification (NCBI taxonomy): domain Eukaryota; kingdom Metazoa; phylum Arthropoda; class Insecta; order Orthoptera; family Acrididae; genus Schistocerca; species Schistocerca nitens. The sequence goes on from NC_064614.1 coordinate 1,021,477,925, forward strand.
GAAATATTTTTTATTGCCGCATAACGATTTTAGGGATTGAGTGGATTATCATGGGGAATCGTGCGTGAAACATGGTAGAAAAATGATCGACGTTGATATCTCTTTTCAATTACTTTGTACGAAACGTCACAAATGAACTACGACAAGGACAAACTCATGGTTCGATATATGTAAATTGACGATACAGCAGCTTATTATTTTAGCCTCTTACCGGGTTAAACAACATACGCTACAAGTAACTTCCTCAGAAACTAGATTATCTGCAGATAGTGTTTGCGAGTGCTATGGTTTTTGTTATAAGATGTTTTACGCGATTGTGATGAACTGTAAATACTTCAGTACCTGAAATGTCGATGACGACAGTACCTGAAATGTCGATGATGAAGAACTGAATGACGAGTAAGATTAGTTAAAATACTGTGGTCTTTTGGCACTATTGTTGACAATGGTGTAAACCAGGTGGGTACGTGCCGCCTTGACAGCCACGTGATCGATATATATCGCAAGCAAGTGATCTCGCAACTTACATCGGCAGTTATTCCTATAGGTATATATGATATGGTACTCAATCTAAAGTACTTCGTTTGGTGCTTACAATTTGTCAAGATGGATGTCTGCAATTTAAGAGTACTCTTATTTAATATTATCAGCTTTCAAGCCATTTATAGTTTCTTTTTTATTCACGCATTTGAAAGGTTTACTTGTACATACGGCAAAGTCCTATTAAGTGAGCTCTGTCATCCTGCGATTGTTTGCCATTTTTATTTATTACATTTTTTCTGTTTCTCTATTTTGTACCGAGTGAGGTTTCGCAGTGGTTATGATACTGGATTCGCATTCGGGAGGACGACGGTTCAAACTAGCGTCAGCCTATCCTGGCTTAGGTTTTCCATGATTTCTCTCAATCGCTTCAGGGAAACGCAGAGTTGGTTCCAAAGGACACTGTTGATTTCCTTCCCCTTCCTTCCCTAATCCGAGCTTCTGGTCAGTCTCTAATGAACTCGTTGTAGACGGGACGTTAAACACTAATCTCCTGCTCCTCCTCCTTGTTTTATGAAAGGTTTCCAACCGTTTTAGTTAACAAATGGTTCAACTGGCTCTGAGCACTATGGGACTTAACTTCTGAGGTCATCAGTCAACTTTGAACTACTTAAACCTAACTAACCTAAGGACATCACACACATCCATGCCCGAGGCAGGATTCGAACCTGCGACCGTAGCGGTGGCGCGGTTCCAGATTGTAGCGCCTAGAAGCGCTCTGCCACCCCGGCCGGCTTTAGTTAACAGTTTAATGACGGGGAAAATTTTTAAAAGTGCTCCATCTTACTTGACGAAGTGCACTTCAGGACTGTTGGTGCCAGAGATTAGCTGCCTACTACAAACTGGATGCATTATCAAACGTTTTACAAGGATTTAGGGTCTGTTGAGCACATGATTCTGTTCATATGTACTGTTGTTAAGCATGACGGTAATATGCTTGTGTCCGTTTTACTGTTTTCTGTAGACATCAGGATTGACTTCGAGTCGAATAAAATAATTTGGTTTGTTTTTTTGGATTAATGGAGGTTCAGTTCCAACATGCTATCTCTCTACGTCATCATTCCTCACTTGCAAACATCACCAGTATTTCAGCGTCTATATTGTTTGTCAATTTGTTGTATTGGACTATTCACCTTCTAGGCTACATTAATAATTTCGCAGCTGATCTGACTACCCCTTCATTCGTATACAGCGGCCGGCCGTTGTGGCCGAGCGGTTCTAGGTGCTACAGTCTGGAACCGCGAGACCGCTACGGTCGCAGGTTCGAATCCTGCCTCGGGCATGGGTGTGTGATGTCCTTAGGTTTAAGTAGTTCTAAGTTCTAGGGGACTGATGACCTCCGAAGTTAAGTCCCATAGCGCTCAGAGCCATCTGAACCGTCTGAACCGTATACAGCGATAACTGCTATTGTTTTGAATGCAGTTATTTGTGAAACTGAAAATCTGGAAAGGCAGTGCTAGTACGATACATTTCAGTCACAGTTGTGGAAAATGGTTTCATGTGACTCGCACGTCTTGTCGACCAGGGAGAACCCCCACTCCGTGATGTTGGTGGCCCGATAATCACTGTACGCCACATTAAACATTTCAAATGAGTGCATTTCACATTCAGAAGCAAATTTTACGACCTCTATTTTAACTGATAACGAGTGTGGTCATACTCATAAAATATTGCATGGATTGGGATTCCAGTCTCTTAAGCTCAAGGTTTTACGATCTTACAGAGTGAATGACACCTCCACATTTAATCCACTGGTCAACTAAAGTATTATTTGTTGTAGTATGCGAGATTTTTATATGAATTCCTCTTTGTCATAGAACGCTTTATAAATGAAGACAGATGTGACTGTAGTACTTCCGCAAGCGAGCCGTGTATACGAACCAATCCACCATCATCATCATATTTATCATCGTATTGACGACGAAAGCTTAGAGGGCTTTTGTGGCGATACGGCAACTGGAAAATTAAAAAGCCTGACTGCCTTAATCAGTCGTTTTAAATTACATATATTCGCAATCAGCTATAATTTCGCTATTAGTCACGTTTCCCTTTTCCTGTCCTAGTCGCGTATGGTTCACGGGTAGAAAAGTTGCGAGTACGCCTATCCGTTTAAAGAATTTCCAGCGATAAGTCATTTTCAGAGCCGGTCGATAATTTCTGTCGTAAGGCTGTGTCACAACATGCGGGAGTCATCATTTATATGATTCTCCTACGAAAAGAATCTCATTCATTATTTAAAGTAATACCTGAGCTGTTGCTTTCCGTAAGTAACATGGCAAAGACGAACTGCTGTAGATGTCTTCTGTTTTTATTTCAGCAGGTACGGGAGAAGTAATTTCTTATTGATGAAAGAAAGAACCATGTAGCATGGACGTCTTTCATCGAAGTTTCAGAAAGGATTTCGTAAAGCTGTATAGGAGGGACGTGCTCCAGTCTGTGGCACTGCCAGCATGAACAAGCTCTTTGCCATTGGAAAGCTGGCCCTACTTCGCAGTCGCCATGAAACTTGCACGACGCCTGCCGGCGGTCTGGCGGAATCAGTAATATGGCAGGCACGGGTTTCACCGCAGCCGCAGCACCTGCAAAGGGAACTGCCCCGTCCACCCGAACCACTAAAGCACTTAACTTTATTCCCTGTGTAATAGCTAATAACTGACTACTTGCTCCGAGCGGCAAGGCGACCGTTTAAAGTACTGGAACATTCAGCACAGTTATGAACATTCCAAAAGCTCTAACTGCATAGCACTAAAAGATAAAACACACGTTATTTGAGAAAATGTGAACAATACATACAGTGAAACTACCAAAAATGCTGTTGGGTAGGTTGTAATTGCCTCCTCTATCCCTTTTTCTCAGCATCTAATTGAAGAGTTTACGCCCATCACATGAGTGAGAGAGGTTCTCTATGTGTTATTGCAGGCGGAATTACTTGAACAGTGAACCTAGACAGCATGCTTACTGCTCCTTGGTGTCTAAGCAGCTATAATTAATGATTTTTCTTGAAATGATAAATTACTTCGCCATATATACGTAATTCACTGAACGTCGCATAAGAAACACGTTTCCCATGAGCTAACATCACGTAACACTCCGTCATCTTCAAAAGTACTCAAAACTCATGATTGTACGTTCATCTACTTTATAAAAAATACTTCCATTGAATATTTAATCACGATTATAGTCATATATTCCACTTTCCATTATTAGACTCGACGCACTTCGGGATTCAACTTTTGCTCGCACCTCCGCTCCCCTCCACCCCCCCCCCCTCTAACTAACAACCTTAGCCACCCACCACCGGCTTAGAAATGGCGGCAGCCGAATTAAAACAATAGATGTAGTGAGTTGTACTAGGGCGTTCTGCAAAGTAAAGCGTTAGTATGTTTTATTCTATTCTCAATATCGGTCCCTCTTCCCTGACGCAAGTTGCAACCCTATGCCGCTAGAGGGCTTAGGGTTGTAGCGTGTAACGTGGAGGTGTGTGAGAAGTTTCTGAAAACACAGATTCAAAGAGTTCCTCCACACATGGAGCATCCTTTCCTTCAGCTGACAATACCAGACCACACTCGAGCGCTGCGACATTTCCAACAATTCTACCCTTAATGAGATTTTCACTCTGCAGCGGAGTGTGCGCTGATATGAAATTTCCTGGCAGATTAAAACTGTGTGCCGGACCGAGACTCGAACTCGGGACTTTTGCCTTTTGCGGGCAAGTGCTCTACCAACTGAGCTACCCGAGCACGACTCACGCCCCGTCCTCACAGCTTTGCTTCTACCAGTACCTCGTCTCCTACCTTCCAAACTTTACAGGAGAGCTCCTGTGAGGACGGGGCGTGAGTCGTGCTCGGGTAGCTGAGATGGTAGAGCACTTGCCCGCGAAAGGCAAAAGTCCCGAAAAGTCCCGAGTTCGAGTCTCGGTCCGGCACACAGTTTTAATCTGCCAGGAAGTTTCAATTCTACCCTTTGTGTTCAGTGCCATCGATCATCCTCCGTACAGTCCTGACTTGGTTCCATACGATTTTCATGTGTTTCCAAAACTTAAACAACGCCTTCGATGACTTCACTTTGACAATGAGGAAGTGCTACAAGCAGAGGCGAGGTTGTGCCTCCGTCAACAAAGTCAAACAGTCTACAGTGACGGTATGAACAAACTGGCTTCTCGTTGGGAGAAATGCTTTCGTCACCAGGGTAACTAAATTTAGAAATAAATATATAGACATGAAATTCGTTTTATTTAACAAGCCTGTAAGAGTTTCGCCGCGCGGGATTAGGCGAGCGGTCTTGGGCGCTGCAGTCATGGACTGTGCGGCTGGTCCTGGCGGCGGTTCGAGTCCTCCCTCGGGCATGGGTGTGTATATTTGTCTTTAGGATAGTTTAGGTTAAGTAGTGTGTAAGCTTAGGGACTGATGGCCTTAGCAGTTAAGTCCCATACGATTTCACACACATTTGAACACATTTGTAAGAGTTTCCGCATGAAAAATTGGTAGGCACTACTTTTCAGGACGCCCTCGTAGTTATATATCGGTTGAATTATTCGTTCTTTTCAGTGAAACCAATCTATGGGAGCATCTAAATGAAAACAGGCGATTCAGTAGGTTGTAGTTTTAAGTGTCCGTAGGTCTGTTATTCAGTAATTTCTTTTCAGTGATACTAGTGTGTAGGAGCAACCGAATCGAACAGTCGAAGCCGTCCAGTGCATTCAGTCCTGAGCGGAACGATCGTTTTGCCGTTGTTAAATCGTTATTGTTGACTTCACTCTGCTAACGCCTGTTGTCACTGTTATTGCCGTTACGACATCCGTTTTCTGTTGAGGCCCAATAAATTGCTTTTAATGCAGTCTTTCCTCAATGTTTATAAGCAGGCGTATACTTAATAATTAATTTTCCATCTGGATCAAAAGGCCGAAATGCTCAGTGTAGTGGGAGTAGAAGAAATCACATCACGGAATAAAAAATGATCAAGATAAATTAAGTATAGTTCCCAGTAGATGGAAGGATGATTCACACTATGAAAACATATTAATGAAATAAATTCCAAAAAATAAACGAATTGCCACAATTATTTTTTGCCAAAAATAACTCCGACAAGTGATAGCTCACATTTAACAACAAAGTGATTAAGTGAGCACGCAGTTTTAAAACAAATATTACATACCTTCTCTTCACGCACCTCAGCATTTACTGAAGTAGAGTTATCGGTGTGGGTGCAAACCAGAGGGAACACGGGGAAAGACCTTCAAAATTAAAACAATAACTTTCTTGTTCATTTATTGAAACGTATATTTAAATTGCGGGAGCAGTTATTAGCCTTTTAAAAATAACGCAAAGGCCAGCAGTGCGAAAAATTCGTATTTAGTAAATAAATATGTGAATTACAGAAAAACCTTCATTATTATAAATATATTTTTGATTCACCTGTCTTTGAAGTAAGATACATTATCAGAGTCCGAAAAAGTTCGCAACCCTAACAAGGTTTATAGCTTTATAAACGAAAACACTTAAATATAATGAAATGAAATCACTCAAAACCGGAGACTAAATGAAAACAATCATATCACTGCTGTGGCTGTCAGAGACTTATTTCAGTCTGTTGTCTCACATTAAGTTAAACCACTGAAACCTGGAGAGTAAGTGAAAAGATTCTCTCTGCCCACGTGCAACAGAGACAATGTTACTGCGGTTGTTTCATTCGGCTGAAAAACTTGACTGGCCAATAGGTTTCAAAAGCCAGTCCTTTGTCTCATCATCATTATCGAGCGGCTCACTTTCACGTGCGCAATCTCCCGGGGATCACCCTACCGTTATAACGTACCTTCAATTTACAGAACTTCTACAGCATTGGCGAGATTGCAGCCGTCGAAAATGAGCTGCTGCTATCGATATTTTAACAAAGCTGTCGGTCACAAGCTCCTTGGACGGCAATACAGCCAGTTTCCTGTTCTGTACAGTATCTATTCCACGCTTCGTGTCCCAGGATTTTAAGTTTTTTAATGTCTTGTTCTTCCTCTTCCATGTCTATCATCACATCACTGTAACAATAGTCCGATTAAAATTACTTGACAGTTGGCCTTTGTCACTTGACACTACAGTGTTCACACATCGGCCCAATTACAGGCGACACAAACACGGCGGGTGGGCATCGTGAGACATGACAAAAAAAGCGAGATTCTGTGACGATAGGTGATTTCAAGTGACCAATAGTGAACTGAGGCAGACGACGCGTTTTGTAGCCCTGCAGTTAAACTCATTTCCTAAGCTAACCACAACCTCGTGATGTGCAATGCACGCGAGCAAACGGCTGTCAGTGATCTTCGGCAGAACTAAAATCGCTATGGCTTTGCCCAGAGTGGTTGAAGTTAACCTCAGCGAGTGAAATCAAGAAGGAAAAATTGCGATTTCAGTGCTAAAAGCAATTTCTCGCTGACATTGATTACGTGACACTACCCTCGCATTGGTTACTTGAACTGCCGCGTTACCAACCGACGAGCAGTGCGGGTTGGCACTTGGATGCAGATAATAGGATACACAGGCAGATTCCAGACGAAAAGAGAGTGGTAGGAAAAACAATAAGAGCACACAGTAATCAATTAGATCGTAAAAATCACAAATAGCGAAGTGTTAGAAATGAAAGAAAAATACATTTAAACCTATTAAGTGAACAAAAATTTAAAATCAAAGATTCGTTGGTTGGAGGGGGGCAGGGAGGAAGGAACCAAACAGTGATGTCATCGGCTCAATTGGATTAGGGAAGGATGGGGAAAGAAATCGGCCGTGCCCTTTCAAAGGAACCGTCCCGGTATTTGCCTGAAGCGATTTACGCAAATCACCCGAAAACCTAAACCACGATGGCCGGACGCGTGTTTGAACGGTCGTCCTTCCGAATCCGAGTCCGGTGTGTTAACCACTTCGCTATCACGCTCTATATATAATCAGAGACTTTTGGTTATGTTTACAAATAAAAAAATTGTATTTGAGAAGATTAGAACCTGCGACCTTCTGCACACGACGATTATACGCCAATTGCTGCGAAGCGCTACACTGCTTCGGAAAGCTGTATTTATCTCCGATGATCCAGCTACAACGGTAAATTATAGCCCTCAAAAATTCAGTTTCACGTAATGTCGTAAGAACCTTATCTAACGTAAGCCAATATCTGTGTTTATAATACCTATACATGTGATCGGAAATTATGTTCTTTGCGGAAGGATCCAGTACTGTTTGGTTAGTGCTGTGTATAAAACGTGTCTATTTTGTTAGCATCGTTTTGTGCGTGTGTTGTTTTTGGTGTGCTAATCATATGTAATGAAATACGAAATGAAACAGCCAGACTTAGGATTCTGGATCCAAACACATGAAGAAAGAACGTGGGACAAGGTACTGGAAGTGAAATGACCAGTTGCTACGGTAATTTGGCAACGGTAAAAAGTTCACGCGTGATGCTGAGTGCTCTGATTGCAGCAAACCATTTCCAGAGCATGAAGTGTCAACTATCAAGCGATTTTAATCGGACTGTACTGTGATTACGAGTATTTTTCATTGTGAGGTTGTGTCAAACCTACGTCCATTGGTCTCCATGCAGTGTGTAAGGAGTACGATTACTGCTAGGAGTACGACGTACTGCATCATTTCCATTACACATCGCTGCTTCTGTGGAAGTTTCTTCCAGTGCGAACATTGTCTTTTGTTACGTTCAACCATACCCAAGTTCTACCAATAACATCTCAGAATGGAAGTAGAGGGTCGTCGGTTCGGTTTCGCTTGGAGCGGTCAAATGCAGTTGAGCCGCACTAACATTATTTGAACGGTTTGTAATGTGATGAACTATGAATTCGAAACGTTTTGTCGATTGGTAGGACATTAGTGAATTATTACTCGGTTTATTCGCGGAGGAGAGAGTAACTATACACGAAATTCGTGCACAAAACTGTATCGCCATTCTTAGGCAGAAGCATCCGTTGACGGAAGATACTCTTATTTGAACAGATAACTACTGTTAACAGTTATAACGTGAAATATTAATTCATAAAGGCAATACAGAAATGGCAAACTTCAGTGTTTATCGAGGTATTGTTGGGAAGTGTGTTACTTACGAATTCAGTAAATGAAATAATAAACAATGTACTGTTATCCCTTTAAAGCAATGTTTTTTGCACCCAAATTTGAGGATCTTTCACATTCCTATTGTAAGGAGAAATGTTTTCGTTTGAGATAACACGCTCAGACCGCCACGAAAAGCTTTTTTTAACAATCATGACCATGCCCTGTTGCCACAAATTAAAATACAGGGGGAATGAGGTACAGTTGCCTTACCGTAAGGGTAATGGTTTTCGATGATGAATAGTAATCGAAACAGTAAACCTTGGAGCATAATAATGATAAACATTCCCGAACAATATTGTGACGAGTAGCTACGCATGCAGAAAAGGCTAAAAAGTTTGCAACCGCCGAAAATATCTTGGGAGACGCGGAAATCTACAGCTTCTTCCATCACAACTACTCCAGTTCACCCACATGACAAACACAGCAACAAACAGCCGCAGAAAGGGAAGTAAGTTTCACTAAAATGCTAATAACGCATAATTCGACATCGCCACCCCACCTCCAGGCGAAACTTTTGAACCATGTAGAGTGTGACATAATCTGTGTGGAGTATGGTAGTTCGATTAGATAAGATAAACTTCCTTGCCAAGATCGCTAATAAAGGTTATTTTTGAGCGAACTAAGCAAAGAAATTTCACTAATCTGTTATCACAGGTGCAGTTAAAAATGAGTAAATTATAAGATAGTCCGGCTTGTTTACTGTACTTTTCATTTTCACTTTTATAAATATCGTCGGTAAAAGACAAAATACCACCAGACAGTGTCATAACAATTTGGTTCGATAAAGAGGGAGAATATGATAGTGAAGTATCGAAAGATTCTGAATTTGAGAACGTGGCTAAGGAAGAATTCGTAGAACTGGAACTCAATTAAAAAAAAAAAGTGAAATGGAATTCGTGAATGAATTTAAGGGACGTCAAGAGAAAATTACTAAGTAATTAAAAGAATTAAAATCATAATTAGAGGGAAGTCAACAGAAATTCGTGAAAGACGTAAAAGCAGCCTTTGACGACAGACAAGATGAAGTCATGAAGGAATTAAAGGAGGGTCCGTAAGAGAAACATGTCGTCAAGTAATCTGAGCGTTAGGTTCAAGCAAAGTCGGCGAGCCTTATTCTTATAGAAAAATTGGAGCTGGCTATTAAAAACAAAATCAAAAAACTATACGAAAAGAATGGGAGTTTTTTAGAGTGAGAGAAAAAACTGAGGATGTGTTATCTCTGAAGGAATGATAGTTGTACATGGAATTCGAGACGATGTTTCTGGATAAATACTGGCTTAAAACCAATCAAGATGAGAATTTAAATCTGATGTGTAACCGTACACAGTGCAGTGGGAGACGTGACCGAACGATGTGGAAAAACAAGGGGGGTCACTGCAGGGGTCAACCGTATGCGAAACGAACATAACAGACAAAGCCGAAAAGGCAAGCCACCAATCGAACATTTACGAAGTCGTAAATATTATGTGGCGCAATAAGACAAGGAAGACGACGGCGAGGATGTGGGAGATGGTGCGGTTGTCTAATACATAGGCCAGCAATAAGATTGAGTGGTACTTGCAAAGAAAGAAACTATCAGTTTTTATGAACAGTAATTAACACAGATCTTTTTGCTGCGTTGTATGGGTAATATAACAGCGAAGTAATCTGTTTTGCGAACGGTGAGAGTTTTCTTTATGTAACACTTACGAGAACAGTGATGGAGATTTTAGGAATATTACCGGGCTGCCCTTATTTTATGCTTTCTCGGGCGTCTAGAAATTGAACCATTCAGATTTTTACATGTAATTATTGCCACACTGCTTCGTAGTCTGCTAGTACAGTCGCAGATGACAATGCCAACACTTCAAATTCGTACCGACGGATTTTACTATACTTTCGGTTTCCTTATTCGTCAAAGTATCTCCCCACCGGTAACCATCACTTACTTCTTTGGTGTGATACACTGCCTTTCTGGTCTCCTAACGTCATAACAATCAAACTTAATGCCACAATAACAGCAGCAAACCTACCACACGGCCTAGCGGTTAGCCCATTTTGCTTGTAACGCCAGTCCCCTTCGGTTTCATATCCGCTGCCCATCTATAATTTTATCTGATGGAAAGGTGTGGAAGGAGCTCCTCTCTGTGTTGTGAGGCCATATAAAAAGCTGCTTGCCTATAGAAGCAACTAAATTGACGCTCAGGTCACCGAAGAAGAATTGCGTCAAAAGACTTGCCTCAGGCTAGATGACACTTAACTACACTTAAGAGTCCAAAGAAGCTGGTATACGCATGCGTATTCAAATACAGAGGCATGCAAACAGGCAGAACACTGCGCTGCGATCGGCAACGCCTTTATAAGACAACAAGTGTCTGACGCAGTTGTCAGATCGGTTACTGCTGCTACAATGGCTGGTTATCAAGATTTAAGTGAGTTTGTACGTGGTGCTATAGTCGGCGCACGAGCAGTGGGACATAGAATCCCCGAAATAGCGATGAAGTTGGGATTTTCCCTTACGACCATTTGACGAGTGTAGAACATCAAATCTTTGGCATTGCTGTGGCCGGGAAAAGATGATGCAAGAACAAGACATCTACGACTGAAGAGAATCGTTGTAGGTAATAGAAGTGCAACACTTCCTCAAATTGCTGCAGATCTCAATGCTGGGTCACCAACAAGTGTCTGTGTACGAACCATCCAATAAAAAATCTTCGATATGGGCATTCGGAGACGAAGGCCCACTCGTCTACCCTTGATGACTGCACGACACAAAGCTTTACGCGTCGCCTGGCCCCGTCGACAACGACATTGGACTGTTGATGACTGGAAATATGTTGCTTGGTCCAACGAGTCTCGTTTCATATTGTGTAGAGCGGATGGACGTGTGGACGTGTACGGGGACAATCTCATGAATCCATGGGCCCTGCGTGTCAGCAGGGGACTGTTCAAGCTGGTGGAGGCTCTGTAATGGTGTGGGGCGTGTGCAGTTGGAGTGATATGGGGCCCCTAATACGTCTACATACGACTGACAGGTGACACGTACGTAAGCATCCTGTCCGATCACTTGCATCTATTCATGTCCATAGCGCATTCCGACGGACTTGGGCAATCCCAACAGGACAATGCAACACCTCACACGTCTAGAATTGCTGCAGTGTGGCTGTAGGAACACACTTCTCAGTTTAAGCACGTAGACTGGCCACCAAACGGCCCAGACATGAACATTACTGGGCATATCCGGGATGCCTTGCAACGTGCTGTTCAGGAGAGATCTCCATCCCTCGTACTCTTACGGCTATATGAACAGCCCTACATGATTCATGGTGTCTTTTCCCTCGTGCACTACTTCAGACATTAGTCGAGTCCATGCCACGTCATGTTACGGCACTTGTTGCGTGCTCGTGGGACCCTACACGTAAAGTAGGTAGGTACACCTGTTGTTTTGGCTCTGGAGTGTATTATTAATTAACAGTAAAGGTATAAGCAGTAATTTTTTCGCGTTGCAGAGTGATATGCTGGACGTATCATGACTTCGCAAGCTTCCGCACGAGTTCTTTGGAAGTTATATACAGACAATATCGTTAGAGTAGAAAGGGTATCATTTTCTCCACAAAATTAAGGGCAAAATTTCGGTCATACTAATCTCCACGCAGTGGTTAATTTCTAACATTGTTGGTGCTGAACGGCGCCTCTTAAACCGAACAACGCCCTCCCCATCTCCTCACACCTAATCCGACAATATAAATTACAAGTTCCGATTTTTGAAAACTTGTGATAAAACTTAAAATCAGAAATCATATTTTACGAAACACTCTTCTGAATTTCGGGTTTCTGAAACATAATTTGTTGTAACTAAGCCGGCCGCGGTGGTCTCGCCGTTCTAGGCACTCAGTCCGGAACCGCGCGACTGCTACGGTCGCAGGTTCGAATCCTGCCTCGGGCATGGATGTGTGTGATGTCCTTAGGTTAGTTAGGTTTAAGTAGTTCTAAGTTCGAGGGGACTGATGACCACAGCTGTTAAGTCCCATAGTGCTCAGTGCCATTTGAACCATTTTTGTTGTTGTAACTAAAACAGTACAACCACATGATTTAATATGGACAACAGGTGTTACCATTTCTCCTCGTAGCAGTCTCACTTTGCTGTCTAGTTCTGCTCGACAGATACCGCCACAAGTCGGTAGTCTTCGTGACTATGACGCCATGCTTACAGCTGCTGCCTGCAGGAGTGTTCAAACAGTCCCACTGTAGCTGCACGGTGAAGCGGAAGTATTGCGTGTCACTTGTGTGCATCCTAGGATTTAGAAAGTTCACCATGAATTTTCTGTTGATTTAAATTCTCTAACGGAAATATTTCACTGACTAACATGGTACTGTAGTTACATAGTACATAGTATCTCGCACTATGCCCCCCCCCCCCCCCGTATCATTTAATTTTGGTCACCCGTTGTCACGTTCATAGGTGTGGGCATAGCAGCAAACCATAGTTATGCTCCTATGTTGTACACGTGTACTACTTTAAATCTCCGGTAGCTACTTGTTCCAGTGAATTAAAGAAATATATCTTGGATGGTATCGGAAAGCTGTTCCGCGGAAATGAAGCCGTATCTCCACGCATTTATGAAATCTTCCCCCCATTTCCACACGATAATCTGAAGTTTTACTGTTACAGTAAAAGAGGACAAATAAATACAGAACAATACTCTGCATTCGCTACAGTGAAACATTGTCTGTCTCTGTTTATTCCCGCTGCTTCGGTCGCAGGTTCGAATCTTGCCTCGGGCTTGGATGTTTGTGACGTCCTTAGGTTAGTTAGGTTTAAGTAGTTCTAAGTTCTAGGGGACTGATGACCTCAGATGTTAGGTCCCATAGTGGTCAGAGCCATTTGATCCATTTTCACTTCTCCCGGTGAAGTCTTTTTCCGGAATAGTTTCCCTTGCTCACACTGCTAGGTCGTACTGTATACCACTTTGAAGTGGAACGTGGCTGCACCTATCCAGGTGACGAAGATACTTTCCACACTTAACGTACAAATTACTGCCGTACACAACAAGCCCCGTGATACGGTGGAACAGGATTGTTTCAAAACAAGACAAACAGTGCACACCGTCGACATTAGCATTTTTCTACAGATATTTTCATTGCAATTCACATGCAAATATAAACAGAGGGGGAGGGCGTAAAAACTGGAATGGGACAAGATAACTCTGTAACGACCGACCCGAGATCACGAGCTCATCACACCTAAATTGTGTGAAAATATTCCTGCACTACCTATGAGACTGTCTGAGGAGTTGGGGTTCATCCACACTCCAGACTCCGTGCGTAACCCCCCGTGTCGCATCCCCTCACTCTGCTGTCGCCGCACCAAACTCCCACTTTCCTTGCAGAACGCCGCAGTGGCCTGTCACAGTCGCTGACTTCACTACTAACGGCTGCAACACTGCATTAACACTCCAACTCATTAGACAACATGCTTGATAGCGGAGAGGCTGGGACAAACGTTCTTGAATCCACTCTGGCCAAGACTGGCTACCAACGAATGCCTTTTTCCTGCGGGAAACCTGAATCGCTTGGCACCAACACAGAGACGCTGACTATGGCGTAAAAGGTCTTCTTTTCGACTCACAGTAGCATGATGTTTCTTTCCAGTAGTTCTTGCACCAGTTCCTCACAGCGAACATCCGATTCCTTGGTCTCCGTAACTTTTTTTTGTCACCAGTCTTCTGCCTGGTTTGATGCGGCCCGCCACGAATTCCTCTCCTGTGCTAATCTCTTCATCTTAGAGTAGCACTTGCAACCTACGTCCCTAACTATTTGCTGGATGTATTCCAATCTCTGTCTTCCTCTACAGTTTTTGACCTACACAGTTCCCTCAAGTACCATGGAAGTCATTCCCTAATGTCCTAACAGATATCTTATCATCCTGTCCCTTTTCCTTATCAGTGTTTTCCACATATTTCTTTCCTCTCCGTTTCTGCGTAGAACCACCTCATCCCTTATCAGTCCACCTAATTTTCAACATTCGTCTCTAGCAACCCCATCTCAAATGCATTGATTCTCTTCTGTTCCGGTTTTCACACAGTCCATGTTTCATTACCATACAATGCTGTACTCCAGACGTACATTCTCAGAAATTTATTCCTCAACTTAAGGCCAATATTTGATATTAGTAGACTTCTCTTGGCCAGAAATGTCCTTTTTGCCATAGCTAGTCTGATTTTGATGTCCTTCTTGCTCCGTCCGTCATTGGTTATTTTACAGCCTAGGAAGCAGAATTCCTTAAATTCATCCGCTTCCTGACCATCAATCCTGATGCTAAGTTTCTCGCTGTTCTCGTTTCTACGACTTCTCATTACCTTCGTCTTTCTTCGATTTACTCTCAATCCATACTCTGTACTTCCGTTCAGCAGATCGTGTAATTCTTCCTCACTTTCACTCAACATAGTAGTGTCACCAGTGAATCGTGTCATTGATGTCCTTTCACCTTGAATTTTAATTCCACTCCTGCACCTTTTCTTTTATTTCCATCATTGCTTCCTCGATGTAGAGATAGGACAGTAGGGGTGGAAGGTTACAAGCTTGTCTTAGACCCTCTTTAATAGGAGTGCTTCGTTCTTGGTCGTCCACTCTTATTACCCCTCTTGGCTGTTGTACATATTGTATATGACCCGTTCTCCCTATAGCGTACATCTATTTTTCTCCGAATTTCGAACATCTTACACCACTTTACACTGTCAAAGCTAATTCCAGGTCGACAGATCGTATGAACATGTCTTGATTTTTCTTTAGTCTTGCTTCCCTTATTAAACGCAACGTCAGAATTGTCTCTCTCGTGTCTTTACTTTTCCTAAGGCCAAACTGATCGTCATCTAGCGCATCCTCAATTTTCTTTTTCATTCTTGTGTATATTATTCTTGTCAGTTACTTCGATGTATCGGTTGTTAAGCTGACTGTGCGAAAATTCTCGCACTTGTCAGCTTTTGCCGTCTTCGGAATTGTGTGGATGATGCTTTTCCGAAAGTCAGATGGTATGTCGCCAGACTCATATGTTCTACACACCAACGTTTTGTGGCCACTTCCCCCAATGATTTTACGAATTATGATGGAATGTGATCTATCCCTTCTGCCTTATTTGACCTTAAGTCCTCCAAAGCTCTTTTATATTCTAATACTGGATCCAATAGCTCTTCTAAATCGACTCCTGTTTCTTCTTCTATCACATCAGACAAATCTTCCGCGTCGTAGAGGCTTTCAATGTATTCTTTTTCCACGTATCCGCTCTCTCCTCTGCATTTAACAGTGGAATTCCAGCTGCACTCTGAATGTTACCACCCTTGCTTTTAATGTCACCGAACATTGTTTCGACTTTCCTGTATGCTGAGTCTGTCCTCCCGACAGTCATTTCTTTTTCGATGTCTTCCGTAACTACACCATACTAAAATGATCATACACGGAATTGTACAATCTTTAGTTTTAAGGAAGATGAGGCGCGTAAAATAAATACACTCATGTTTATAAAAAAGCAGAACATCTTGAGCGACTAAAGGTACGACATTCATATTCACAGGATATCTACATCAGTATGTCCTGCAGAAATGATTCGCATTTCACTCACCTCGCTTCAGCATGTGTTCTGCTGCGTAGTAGGTACAGGGTCCGCCAGGGATCCTGATAAATTCTTTTATGCGTGATGGCATCGACGCGTATAAGGCGCGAACAAAGTCCTGTTGTACAACCATCCATGCTGCATTCAGCTGGCTCCCAAGTTATTCTCTGGTGATTGGCATTGGGCCAGAGCGCAGCACCCGTCCTTTCACCGTATCCAACACATTTTCGGTTGGCGATCAGTTTGGTGACCTGACGGGCCAGGGCAAAACGCTGAAATCCTGTGACACCAAGAAGGCATGTAGTCGTGCATTGTCTTGCTGAAAAGTGACGTCTGGTGTGATATGTAGAAAGGATATGGCTACGGGTCGATGAATTTCACTCACGTAAATCACACTGGCCAACCACCAACTGTGATTTGTGTTGTACCCAACACGTCCCCACACCATCAGGCCTTGAGTTGGCGCGCTGTACGTCTTCTGCGGAAGCAGCCACTGTGATGCCGTTCCCCCCGTCTGCGGCAAACCAAAATGTAGCCATCATTTTTAACAAGCAGAAACTAAATTGAACTGAAAACACTGTCTGAAGCCATTCCTGTACCCAGTGACGACGTTCCATACCCCACTGCCGTTTAGTATGTTTCTGCACAATGCTGCAAATTCATAGTAGGTAGGCTGAGAAGTGGACGACGCGCAGGTTGGGGAATATCTCGCAACATCTTCTAAGGACCTTTTCTCATTTGATTCACATATGAGTGTGAACTGTTGACAAGCGTCTGTCTCACGTTTACTAATAATGTCAGCTGTTATAAAACAACTTTCCCTTCGCGCTAAATAAGGGAACAATGCTTAATGGCGAGGAAGTTATAGTTACAGCAGTATGTCAGTCGGTCAGGAATGTTGCGTCTAGCACTTCTAATAGTAAGCTAAGCCAGCGAAGCACTGATACGTGTGACGCAATGAGTATTCTTCCTGCAGCTGGAAAAATTAATGAGAGCTTTCCATCTTCGAGACTCACTTTACAAGTACCTTTCTCACATCTAAAAAGTTGAACAAGTAAGCCTGTGACTCAGAGATTGTAGTAATTTTCCCTACGTCACCATTTGTAATCATTAACAAACATAATAAGTTGTATGAAATAGTTATAGTACTTAACTGTTTAGCTATATGATAGGATATCATAGAGATCCATGACGAACGTGGTATTTCTAAAATGTATGCACTGAAAGTGCAACATTGTGACATACGAAACAGTGATACAGGCACTAAATATACCGGACAAATGGCAATGGCTGGGAGTCACCATGTTTTGAGTTCCTTGAGCACTGTCGTACACATCATCGTCATTGATACTGATCCGGTAGATCCGAAACACAAGATCATGTCACACACGCAAAGACTTTTCACAGTTTGGTTCAGACTAACACATATCGCTCCCGGGAATGCCATCAGGTGATGGACATGCACGCTCCGCGAATTGGCAATTGTTTCAGGTGACAATCTTCGGTGGTGTTGCTAGGATTGCGATTCTTCAACCTTCTGATTAATGTTCAATTACATTTAACTCCAGCGGCCGGGCTGATCAGTCGACACACTTGATGTCCTCGTGTTTTATATACACGGACACTTTACCAGCTTCGTTCGGTCCTTCAGAAGAAAGCTAGAAGCACTCCGTGGAAAAGGTGCATATTCCGACGAAAGATGCTAGTCCTTAAAATGCATTTCGTAGCATCCTTAGGAAACACAGGAAATAGCGTACAAGCAGATATCATGATGCCATCGCAGAGGAGAACAGTGGTGAGACCACATTCACTCGTTTCCAAAATAGGGATACCCGCATAACTTTTTATAGATTCAAATCTAAAATTGTAGTGTAAATGTAATCGAATCCTATGTTGTACGCAGATGTATGTTTCTTATGTTCCACGTCAGGTTAATACAAATTCAATGTAATGTCACTGTATTACGAAGTACTGTACCCCAATATGATAAAAATTATCATAGTAATTAATGTCGAGGAGGGAGAAAGTTGATGCCTGTGGAGGGAGGGGGAAGTCGGAAGCAGAAAGACAGAAAGAATATAGTAGATTTTTAGTTGAGAACTGAGTTCTATTTTAGACATAGGAAGTTGTTTCTTTGTGATAAAGATCCAATCGTAAAATTTAGTGAGGAGAATCGAAATATTGAGTTAGAGGGAAGCAAATTTAGAAGTTTAACTACGAGTGGAATGAAGAAGTTTCCAGAGATGGGAGATGACATCATTGTTATAATGACTCATTAAATTTTACTATGAAACGTTCGGGTTTTGAAGTTTTCAACAGAGAAGGTTTCACGAGGAATAGAAGAGATGGGAAAAGACTGAATTATTATTTGCCGACGCTGAAGATTTATAAGAAGGGTCGACGCAGGAGATCTACGGGAAACCAGGACGTCAGAAGAACAAGATTGGTGCGGGTTTTGGTCAGAGAAATGCGAGTGAAAGTGACAACAGCAGAGATAGTAGATGCAGAAATTAGCAGCCATGCATTTTGACTAAGAGAAGTGCAGAAACGGTGAACAACAGTGAGAGTAGACCTTGTAAATAGACAGTGACAGTTGCCTGATTTTTGTGCTACGGAAGGTACGTTATGGCGGTGTGGTTATTATCAGAGCATTTATTGCGGGACTCTAGTAGGTATTAATTTGGAGATACTAAACACTGGATGACTAAGCACCCACCCAGTTAAAATATAGCATTAGCATACATTGTTGAAATAAAAAATTGCGTATCCTTAAAAAATAGCTAAGTGATTTTGTACCTTTTGAAGCATCTACTTGAAGGATAACTCACTGTAATTTTCATCATTGAAGTGGCGACTCATCATCACATCGCCAGCTTACTGGTCCAACTACATCGTTCAGAAACATATTCCACATTACAGTTTTAGTCAATTTACAATTAATTAGGCACAGACTGTATAGTGATTTCAGGAGATTCGTAAGAGGTCAGTCATTTACAACTTCACGTTAGGATAATTCGCATTACCGACGCTAATACTCAGTGGCCCTGCCTTTTTTACTTAGCTGAATACCAAACGTGATTGTAACTTCATGGATGTACTTTTATATTCAGTTGTGTGGTACGATTCGTTGATTGTGCATGTCAGAACTTCTGTTTACTTTTGTTTACAAGTGAAGACGTGAGACGTTAATGCAAAATAATAAAAAGTAAGCATTTTGTTGATAACCGGTTTATTCTGTTAAGGGGGGTAGGTCGTCAAACGGGCCGACTTGGAGCAGGAGAGGCACCACAGGACATTTTAATTTCCGCTGTCTATACTTGTACAAGTAAATTCATAGAACTTTGTCAGCACGACCAGGAACGATTCAGGATTCACACTCGTAGCAGCGGAAGTTCAAAAACATAACAAAATAATTTTTTTACATGTGAAATTTCATCATTTTTTCACTTACTATTAGCTGCATTTGTTGCTATAGGTACACTTTTCTTCGTAAGTATGAGAGGCTGTTCGATGAGTTTTGTACAGCATACAAACCATACTTACAGGTGTCTGAAACTCTAGAATCTATTTAATTTATGAAAAAGTGAATCTGCTGTTACGTTTTAAACTTTGTGTTTAGAAAAAAATCAAATTTGTAGTTAATTATATCTCAATTTTTACCACAGTTCTTAATAGATTTGGAAAATTCTAGAGTTTCATACACCTGTAAGTATGGTTTGTGTGCTGTGCAAAATTCATCAAAGACTCTCTCTTACTTGTGAAGGAAAATGTACCTATAGCAACAAATGCAGCCAATAGTAAGCGAAAAAATGATGAAATTTCACATGTAAGAAAATTTATTTTGTTATGTTTTTGAACCTCCACTGCTATGAGTGAGAGTCCCGAATCCTACCTGGTCATGCTGACAAAGTCTTATGAATTTATTTGTACAAGTATAGACAGTGGAAATTAAAATGTCCTGTGGTGCCTCTCCTGCTCCAAGTCGGCCCGTTTGACGTCCAACCCCCCTTAAGGTAGCAGCAAGTGTCACAATAATTATTTGAGTTTTAGTCAATGAATCACAGTGAAGAAGTTAAGAGCAGTGACTCAGACGTCGTTCATTTATAGTAACGTTTTTAGTGTACAACCGTTGAACGATAAGTGACTAAGCCGTGACTCGTCTACAAACAATGCTTTACCCACTGTTCGTGAAGTCTTTGAAGAGAAAACGATACGACAAAAATGGTACACTGATATTTATGAGTGACATGTTTTGAGATATAGTAAATCAGTTAGACCGTGTTCATCTGTCTAACTGTTACCTGTATTTGAAATCATACGTTTCATAACAGTAGATAGTGTTTTTATATTGTGTGGTGCAATTGACTGTGAAGAGAATAACAATGTCGACTCAAAAGAATTGTACTATAAACGGCGAATGAGAGAAATGTTTCGAGAAGTTAGAATATCTATTAGAATAATAGTTAGGGCTATTAATGAACATCTCTAGTTAACTAATTTTAACTTACATGACTCATAAAATACGTCTCCAGATCTAACATCAATTTGCATGTCTACGCGTGGTTAGGGGTAAGCTGTTTGATTCATAATCAAAACGTCCTCGGTCCCGGGTTCGAAATCTGTTGCCGCTAAAATTTTAATTAATAATCAGTATTGGCGGCTGAAGACTTCCGGCATAAGAAATCACCCTCAATCTGCCAACGGTCTTCTCAAAGATGACGGACATGAGGATGCAGAAGGCAATGCAAACCACTGCATTAAAGACACATAACATGTATCCACAGGACATGTGGCCTGTAATTGGAAAAGTCTCATGATGATCTCTCTATTGGCAAAAGATTCCAGAATAGTCCCCCATTCGGTTCTCTGGGAAGGGACTGCCAGTGGGGAGGTTATCATGAGAAAAAGATTGAATAATCAACGAAAGGATAATGTTCTACGAGTCGGGGCATGGAATGTCAGAAGCCTAGAACATCTGAAAAGGGAAATGCAAAGACTCAATCTAGATATAGTATTGGTCAGGGAAGTGAAATGGAAAGAAGACAAGGATTTCTGCTCACGTGAGTATAGCTATAAAGCTATAAACACAGAATTTTTAAAGTAGAATACGTGGAAAGCAATACACGCCGGGCTGCTCACATATGTCGAGCTAGGGTAACATCAGAATGAGGCGCCCGCGTTAACAACTGCGGGCAGGTAAACATTAAAAGAGTGCCATTTAGTGGCCGCAAATACAAACTGGCTACTTAACATTTAAATAAAGACAGACGAATATTATGATGAACATTTTTAAAAAAAATTATGACTAAAGCTTTTTCGCTTGGTATTTATTTTATACGTGACATGTAAGTACTGTTTCTTGTACTGTTACTCAGTACTAACGCTTTTATATAAAGAACTTCGCATAATTTCGCACTTACGTTATACACCAAATTGAATATTCAATTTCTGATGAAGGCACTCATAGAACTGCCGAAGCCAGGTCAAAAGACTTAATTTTTGTGACTGAGGGCTGTAACTGCTTTAATTTAATTTGTAAACGATCGCTGACCATGTAGCCATGTCCACGAAAATTCAGTAATACAGAAGTACAAGTCGCTGAGGAACGAAATAAATAGGAAGGGCAGGGAAGCTAACACGAAAAGGCTGCATCAAAAATGTGATGAATTCGAAAAAGAAATGATAGTCGGAAGGACTGACTCAGAATAGAGAAATTAAAAGCAAGGGTGGTAACATTAAGACTGCAACCGGAATTTCACTGTTAAATGCAGAGGAGAGAGAGGATAGGTGGTAAAAATACGCTGAAGGCCGCTATGAGGGGAAAGATTTTTCTGATGTGAAAGAGGAAGAAGCAAGAGACTATTTAGAAGAGAGAGGGAATTCAGTATTAGAATCAGAATTTAAGAGAGCTTTGGAGAACTGAAGATCAAATAAGCAGAAGGGATCAATAACATTCAATCAGAATTTCTAAAATCACTAGGGGAAGTGGCAAATAAAAGACTGTTCGCGTTGGTGTGTAGAATGTATGAGTCTGGCAATACACCGTCAGAGTTTCGGAAAAATACCAACCACACGATTCCGAAGACGGCAAGAGTAGACAAGTGTGAGAATTATCGCACAATCAGCATCCAAGTTGCTGAGAAGAATAATATATAGAAGAACGGAAATGAAAATTGAGGATGTGTTAAATGACGATCAGTTTGGCTTTAGGAAAGATAACGGCACGAGAGAGGCAATCATAACGTGGGGTTGAAAATGGAAGCAAGACTAAAGAAAAATCAAGACACGTTCATAGGATTTGTCGACATATAAAAAACGTTCGACATTTTAAAATAGTGCAAGATCTTCGATTCTAAGGAAAATATGTTTGAGCTATAGGGAAATACGGATTATACACAATATCCAGAATGAGATTTTCGCTCTACAGCGACGTGTGCGTTGACATGAAACTTCCTGACAGATTAAAACTGTGTGCCGGAACGAGACTCGAACTCAGGAAGTTTCAATATACAATATGTACAAGACCCAAGAAGGAACAATGAGAATGGACGATAAAGAACGAAACGACCGGATTAAAAAGGTGTTAAACAGGGATGTAGTCTTTTGGCCCTACCGTTCAAACTGTACATCGAAGAAGCAGTGATGGAAATAAAAGAAGGGTCTAGGAATGGAATTAAAATTCCAGGTGTAAGGGTATCGATGATACGATTCTCTGATGACAGTGCTATCCTGAGTGAAAATGAGGAGGAATTACATGATCTGCTAAATGGAATGGACAATCTAAGAGTACAGAAAATGGATTGACCATATATCGAGGAAAAACGAAATTAAAAGGATATAGCAGAAATGAGAGCAGCGAGAAACTTAACATCAGGATTGATGGTCGCAAGTAGATGAAGATAGGAAAGTCTGCTACCTAGGGAGCATAATAACCAATGATGGACATAGCAAAAAGGAAATTAAAATCAGACAAGCAAAAAGGGCATTCCTGGCCAAGAGAAGTCTACTAGTATCAAACATAGGCCTCAATTTGAGGAAGAGATTTCTGAGAACACCCCCCAAAAGATACCTTTCTTACATTAGGTGCATTGTGCTGCCATCTGCTGCCAGGTACTCCATATCAGCGGCCTCAATAGTCATTAGACATCGTGAGAGAGCAGAATGGGGCGCTCCGCGGAACTCACGGACTTCGAACGTGGTGATTGGAAGTCACTTGTGTTATACGTCTGTACGCGAGATTTCCACACTCCTAAACATCCCTAGGTCCACTGTTTCCGATGTGCTAGAGAACTGAAAACGTGAAGGGACACGTACAGCACAAAAGCGTACAGGCCGACATCGTCTGTTGACTGACAGAGACCACCGACAGTTGAAGAGAGTCGTAATGCGTAATAGGCAGACACCTATCCAGACCATCACACAGTTTCAAATGGTTCAAATGGCTCTGAGCACTATGGGACTTAACATCTGAGGTCCTCAGTCCCCTATAACTCAGAACTACTTAAACCTAACTAACCTAAGGACATCACACACATCCATGCCCGAGGCAGGATTCGAACCTGCGACCGTAGCGGTCGCGCGGTTCCAGACTAAAGCGCCTAGAACCGCTCGGCCACAATGTCCGGCCATCACACAGGATTCCAAACTGTATCAGGATCCACTGCAAGTACTATGACAGACGGGAGGTGAGAAAACTTGGATTTCATGGTCGAGAGGCTGCTCAAAAGCCACATATCACGGCGGTAAATTTAAAAGACGCCTCGCTTGGTGTAAGTAGCGTAAACATTGGACGATTGAACAGTGGAAACACGTTGTGTGGAGTGACGAATCATGACACACAATGTGGCGATCCGATGGCAGGGTGTGTGTATGGCGAATGGCCGGTGAACGTCATCTGCCAGCGTTTGTTCTGCCAACAGTAAACTTCGGAGGCGGTGGTGTTATGGTGTGGTAGTGTTTTTCATGGAGGGATCTTGCACCCCTTGTTGTTTTGCCTGGCATCACAGCACAAGCCTACATTGATGATTTAAGCTCCTTCTTGCTTCCCACTGTTGAAGAGCAATTCGGGGATGGTGATTTCATCTTATAACACGATAGAGCACCTGTTCATAATGTACGACCTGTGGCGGAGTTTCTACACGACAATAACATCCCTGTAATTGACTAGCTTGCACACAGTCCTGACCTGAATCCTATAGAACACCATTAGGATGTTTGGAACTCCAATTTCGTGCCAGATCTCACCGACCGACATCGATACCTCTCCTCAGTGCACCACTCCATGAAGAATGGGATGTCATTTCCCCAAGAATCCTTCCAGCACCTGATTGAACGAATGCCGGCGAGAGTGTAAGCTGTCATCAAGGTTAAGGGTGGGCCAACACCATATTGAATTCTAGCAGTACCGATGGAGGGCGCCACGAACTTTTCAGTTATTTTCAACCAGGTGTCCGGATACTTTTTATCACATAGTGTACTTCGGGAGCACAGCATTGTATAGTAGTGAAACATCGACTGCGGGAGAATCGGAACAGAAGAGAATCGAAGCATTTGGGATGAGGCTCTACAGACGAATGTTGAAAATTAAGTGGACTGATAAGGTGAGGAATGAGGAGGTTCTGCGCAGAATTGGAAAGGAAAGGAATATATGGAAAACACTAATAAGGAGAAGGGACCGGCTGATACATATGTTAAGTCATGAGGGAATGACTTCCATGATACTAGAGGGAGCTGTAGAGGGCAAAAACTGTGGAGAAAGACAGAGCTTGGAATAATTACAGCAAATAACTGAGGACTTAAGGTGCAAGTGCTATTCTGAGATAAAGAGGTTAGCAGAGGAGAGTAATTCGGGGTGAGCCGCATCAAATCAGTCAGAAGACTGATGACCAAAATAAAATAAAATAAAACAAAGCCAATAACTTCCTGCAGACAACGGTATTGTCACCGGACAACTGACGAGCGCTTCTGTCACTGTGTGATAAATCGTTTATGTAGGAGTATGTAGTCATATTACATTCCTGGTGTTACATCCGCTGTTACCTTCGATTCTCTTGGACATTTGTTGTCCACTAGAATCTAAATCGTTCTTTCACGAGAAACGTCCACTGAACAATCATATGAATGTGACGATAAAGCGATACGTTATATCTTGATCGTGAGTTGACGATGTAATTCATTGAAATACGATTTGCGGAACTTGTAAATATGTTGACCATTCTATTCCATATCATTGTTCAGTAACAGGCGAAAAATTAGTAACTGCGAGCATTTACCATTTGTGGTCACCGCGGACATGAGACACTGCTTCGCATCTGCATCGATTGTTATTAATTATTGAAGACTCCTTTGGGGGCTTCTGCACGCTTCAAAGCAATTCATTGTGTAAGCGGATTATGTTGTTAACGGTCTTAAAGTCTGGAAATGTTATCTGGGTACCTGCTGGCTTAGTGGGAGGAAAACCATGCACTGAGATAGTCGTCTAGCTGTAGGCACGTCACTGAGGTAGCGGCTTCGACTACACAGAGCAGTATAAACGGTTTTGTTCCTGGTATCTGCAGACTCTTGTTGTTGGAGTGCACAGGAAACGCACATGCCCCGTAATGTGTGCCTTGTACTACAGCCCCCAACTAGAGAACTGCTCTGCTTCACTGAAATTACACTGAATTGTACTATAATGCCATCCGACAGTGCTTAGCGTTTATGGAGCGTAGTTCACTTAGTACAGGGCATATGGAGCCTGGTGATGTTTTCCCATCGATATTACTGATCTTACGATTACATTTTTCTTTCTTTAAAGTTAATTTCATTGTCTGAACATTAGGCTTTGACCTTTTGTTTTTATTATCGGTAAATCTCTACTCCAGTTGCTGCTAGCCTCTGACTAATTTTATTAGTCGGGAGGCCCTCGTCACATGAAATTGTTCTCCATAAACCAGCTATATTTCTTGTATGTAAACCACATTCCATTACACGACTTAGGTCACTCAGTTATTGAGTTCTGTCATTTTTAAATATATTATCCAGCAGGTAGCATTAACGCCAGACGCCTTCTCTGGCGTAGCAGTAATAAATTATCCACAAAAGACTTCGTTATCAATAACTCTCTCATTCAAAATGGCACCAAAATCCCCACAGTACACAGAAATTAGTATTCACATACGAACGGAAAAACACATACGGGACTCTGTAATAAACTACCTGCTCAAAGGTATGCCGATACCTGATAGAGTAAATCAAAATCAGGCGTGCCTAGCTTTCGTCTCTATGATGATTTGAATTCTGGTGGAGACACTTTCAGAGAGGTTTCCGAGGGTCTGTGGAGGAGAAATAGCCCATTCTCCCTCAACTGCCGGAGCCACAGAAGGTATTGATGTTGGACTCGGGGTCTGGACATAAGTCGTCGATCAAACTCATCCCAGCCTTATTCCATTGCGTTCAAGTCGGGAGCCTGGGCAGGACAGTCCACTGTTACTGCCTCACAGATGCTGTTTAATGACAGGATGCATCATCATTCTGAAACAATCATCGTCTACAAACTGTTCCTGTATTCTACACAATGTAGTAAAGATTACGTCATAATCCTACTTGTTTAGTGTGTCCTTAATCCCTAACCATGAGAAACATCACATTACCTCCGTATTTCACTGTTGGCGCTAAACAGATAACGTTCTCGCGGCGTTCGTCAAACACAGTACGGTGATGTACGGTTGAAACTAGCATCAGTGTGCATTACAATCTCACACAGACCACATGGGTCTGGATAAAGTGGTCCGCAGCTCGTGGTCTCGCGGTCGCGTTCTCACTTCCCGAGCACGGGGTCCCGGGTTCGATTCCCGGCGGGGTCAAGGATTTTCACCTGCCTCAAGATGACTGGTTGTTTGTGTTGTCATCATTTCATCATAATTCATGCACGTGGCTAGATTGGACTGAAAAAAGGTTGGGAATTGGAAAGGCCGCTGAGAACCGCGCAGTTGAGCGCCCCACAAACCCAACATCGTCATCATTGACAAGGTGAGCAGGGCTATACTTACAAAGCAGCTCTATCAAAAAAGAGTGAAATAGCTGCTGTGCTTCACGAGTATCGGCACTTTAAAGAAATGCTGAGAGGTCCTCTTTCCGCTTCGGGCTGCAGAACGTGATCCGGAAGTTCGAATTAACTGGCGATTTGAAAATTGCTCCTCGGAAAGGGGAGGCTAACGGCCATTTTCGCTACATATTCTCGAAGAATTGCTGTTGTGAATAATTGTGAAATGTTATCAAGGCTGCCGTGGATGCAGATCGTAGCTACTTTGAGTAACGATTGTAATCTCGAAAATAAACAAGGTACGCAGTTAATGGATATTACTCTGTCATGTGGAAATTGAAATACGTTCCCCATTGCCCTACGATCACTCTTTTTCTCCTTGGGGCCCCCTCACATAGTGAAAGTTTATCTATATCTATCCTCTAATCATTAACCGTCCTTTGAACCGGCAGACGTTATTAAATTCAGCGACATAATGAGAAAGCTCAGTTCACAGTAGGACTCCTATTACTGAAAAAGATCTCGGGAAAGTAACTGAGTGAGAAAAAAAAGAATGTGCCCTGAGGGGCACAAATGTTTCTGCTCTGCTTTCCAGACAAGAGCATTCAGATCAAGCAGACATATAAGGGACAGTGTACGTTGATAAGGTAGTAGAGGTAGCAGAGGAACTAAAAATATGTGCTTTTGTTTGCATGTGGCAGGGATAGTTCTGCATAAGATGGGATAATATTGCCAAAGAATCTAACGTCACATATATATCGAATGCAGACCTTCATCACTAGTTACAAGCCCAATGATCTTTCCTCGGAAGGACATTACAGGAAAGCATCGCTGTGTTCGGCATTTGGCAATACGATCGTTTGTGCAAGTTTCTAATCAGGTCAAAACGATAGAGCTCATCCAGAATGAGATTTTCACTCTGCAGTGGAATGTGTGCTGATATAAAACTTCCTGGCAGATTAAAACTGTGGAACTGACCGAGACTCAAACTCGGGACCTTTGCCTTTCGCACGTAAGTGATCTACCGGCTGAGCTACCCAAGCACGACTCACAAGCCATCCTCTCAGCTTTAAATCCGCCAGTACCTCGTCTCCTACCTTCCAAATTTCAAAAAAATCAAATGGTTCAAATGGCTCTGAGCACTATGGGACTAAACTTCTGAGGTCATTAGTCCCCTTGAACTTAGAGCTACTTAAACCTAACTAACCTAAGGACATGACACACATCCATGCCCGAGGCAGGATTCGAACCTCCGATCGTAGCGGTCGCGCGCTTCCAGTCCGTAACGCCTAGAACCGCTCGGCCATTACGGCCGGCTCCAAATTTCACAGAAGCTCTCCTGCCGACCTTGTATAATTAGCACTCCTGGAAGAAAGGGTATCGCAGAGACGTGGCTTAGCCACAGCCTGGGGCATATTTTGCTTGTTCTACAAGCTCTGCAGGAGAGCTTCTGTGAAGTTTGGAAGGTAGGAGGCGAGGTACTGGCGGAATTAAAGCCCTGAGGACGGGTCGTCTGTCGTGCCTGGGTAGCTCGGTTGGACACAGTCGTGTTCGCGCACTCGGCCAGTGCACATCGTGCAGCGACGGGCGGTCGCGGGGGCCAGTGTTTACATCGCGAGCGATGCCGAGGTAGGGAGCCAAGGAGCGTATGGGAGGGTTGCTTACGTCTGTTTTCTTTATAACTGTTGTAAGTACGACGTCGATGATTACCAGAGCCAACAGCGCTGTGTTTTCGATCGCGCTGCATTGCGGCCGACGGCGTTTGAAATGCACGACTGGATTTTTGAGGATTTTAAATTTCCTGAAGATATAGTCGACACGTTTCAGTTGGACTATGTGCAGTACTCGTTATTCGCCAAATTTATTTCGAGTGACGCTTACGAGAAATTCATTGAGGAGCATGCTGGTATAAGACAACGTCGTCATACTGACGGTGGTATTAGTAATGTTCAGATCGTGCCTTAGGGATACGGTGTGCGAACCGTCAGGGTATTTAATGTGCCACATGAGTGTCCTAATGAGCTCACTGCACGTTCTCTGTCTGTACGGCGTTGTTTTGGCGGTTACCAATGAAAAATGGTCATGTGGATATCGTTATCAAGTTAACAGTGGCGAGAGAAGTGGACATACAGACTTAAAAAAGCATATACCTTCATTTGTTGTCATTGGTGGCTGTCGAGCGCAGGTAACTTACATTGGTCAACCTCCTACCTGTTCGATCTGCCATTCAACAGAACATCTGAGGATGAATTCCACACGTCGACGTCCAGTTCAGCTTCCACGGGAACGCCCTGCGGTCGGTAGGGAGAGGCTTGTTCCATTATTGAGTGTGGTAGTCGCGGGAACTGTACCACAACCTCGGCAGCCGGAATATGTTAACGAAGCGTCAATGAAAATACAGGTGGAAAGCAGTGACAAAGACATTCCCAGTAGGTTGGATGGTAATTCGGCCCCGTCATCCACGCCGGGACGGGTACCGCTGGATACAGACGCTGCGACGGCCACCTCTGAACGTCAGCCGTCTGAGACGCAGGAGCAGGTGCAGATCAGCTTGCCTGAACCACCCCTACCGGCAGAGACTGCGGCAGACATGAAGAAAGGACGTCGAAGGAGAAGCAAAGAGAAAAGCGGAAAAGAGGAAGAGTCGGATGATTTGATAACCGTACCCATGTCAGAAAGTGGCATCTAGACTGAGCTTCAGTCTTCTTGCTCAGTGCGATAAGAGAACACCGCGAGGCAAGAACGCATTCGTGAGCAAACCAAACATCTGAAGGCCGAGGTGGGGAGCCGAGCAGCGTGTGGGAGCGTTGCTTACGTCTGTTTTCTTTAGGATGTCTCGACTACCAGAGACAACAGCGGTGTGTTTACGATCGCGCTGCATTGCGGCCGAGAGGGAACAGAGCGCTGTACCAGCTAAGAGGAAGAGCTAGCAGAGCTGTCCCTTATACAGTATGTCTCCTCTATCTCAATACACTGGTCTGGAAAACATAGCAGAAACATTTGTTCCCTCCAGGGCTAATTCTTTTCTTTCTCACTCCATCACTTTATCGAGCTCTTCTCGACAGCATCAAACTAGGCTCGTTTTGCAACGTCTAGAGTAGGAGGCGATACTGTAACGTGCGCGCGGAGTACACGATACTCATTAAAGCCTGTACTATGGTAAGTTGACGGGCTTCACCTTATGAGAAAGGTTTTTTATATAGATATTGACCGCGTGTACCTGAATGGAGGCAAATCAGACTTACACCCACTCTGTAGTAACAATGATACGTCAAGCAAGTTCGAAATGCAACAGCACGTCAGGACGGACAAGAAACAACACAGAAGATGTTACCAACTTGTTAATAATACGGTCGCCAGCCTAATTAGGCATTAACTGAGTTTCTTCCCTGTACAAGTTGATGGTAAATTTTAGAACCAGAAAATCTACTGAACTTATAATTTCACTTTCTGTACTAATATGGATAAACCATAAATACATAACATTACACTATAATGTTTACTATAAAACTTCGTACTGTCTATTTATCTGATTAAAATCGGGCATAGGTTACCCTAGAAATAGCACTTTCGAAACACACACACAATGTCAATTTTGATAAAGATAAAACACTGATAAATTTTGGCCTTTATATTGGCTTTAACTTTGCTGGTCAAATCAGTTTAGAAAACTTCAGAATTCTAATGAATAAAAAAGAGGGGGGGGGGAGGACCTTGAAACTGTTATGATCACTGTATTAAAACAATTAATTACTGAAATCAGTATGCACTCAAGATTTCCAATATATGAGTTACTACTCTTTTTATCTTATTTCCTGCTCATTTAAATACCATTATATCTGTCTCGAAATAATTAAGCTTCATTACTAAATCAATATCAAAATTATCTTCCAACTTTGTCAGACCTTGTTATTCGTCTATTGGTTCATTAACAAAAAAGTTCTTTAAACATCACTCTAACATAGCTAGGTCTGCCGGTAATTATTATTAACATAAACTTTAATTCTTCATTTCGGGACTCTCGGATTGCACAACATTTGGAAAGGACCCTGTCTAGGTTAGTTGTGAGGATAATTAAATGATAGGACAGTTCTGGTAAAATTTAAGTTGTTATTGAACAGTATGGAACAAAAGTAACACTGGTCCACACGAATACAGTACTAAAAGTTTCGACCTGTTTGTATCGATGCGGCGGTTGGCGGGCGGCGAGATGGCGAGGCACAGAGCACACATACATCCACAGCAATGGCTCTTGATGTATCGGCACTTTACTTCTTCATAGCGTCGCAGTACTTTCCCATTTAGTGCCTATGGAATTTTGCCATGCTGTATAGGCGTCGGAACGGCATATCCGAGGCTCAATGAAATTACGTCTTCCAGGAGAGCCTCCTCGATCCAGAACGTGTTACTCAGATTGATGCCCAACTCCGACTACCACTGCTGAGCCCGTTATGCCGTGCAGCGCCCGTGTGCATTTTCCCGCGCTCGCCTGCCATCCACCTTTTACCGCTCCCCTACAGACAGGGTATTCACCCGAGGTTTTGCATTCTACATATCCTAATACATTGCCTATGTATGGACCAGACGCACAATTACAATTTTAACATCTTACAATAGTTTCAACGTTTCTTACATTTCAATTCTGTTATAATATTGCTTGAAATTTGACATAAACATTAATATTCACATCGAAAATTGTTTACAGTTTCTTTAACATAATGGCATGAAACAAAAAAGAAATGAAATCAGAACATCGATTACACTAATTTATCGAAAATCAGAAGAAAAAATTATTATATGTACAATAGTACAGCGTTGTTGTTGTTACAATACGCCACAGCCATAACGTGTCAGGGAGTGGCAGAGGGTCGCAGCGCGATAGTCATGTGCGACGGCCGCTACCGCTGCATCTCCTCGTCCTGCTGCCAGCACGGCTCACTGCTGCCGGGGTGCAGCACGGCGCGGGCGCGGCCCTGCCCGCCACCGCCGGCTGAGCCTGTCAACGTGGCCGCATCCGCCTGGCCATCACTCGGGGCTGCGACTGACGTCAGCGAGTTCCTGCGGGAGAACTATCCCTGCCACATGCAAACAAGAGCTCATATTTCCAGACTCTCTGTTACCTCCACAATCTATCAAGGATAGTTCTGCATAAGATCCAAAGTACGGTGAAACTCCGTTCGCTAACTGATTTCTTGTGTGGTACGAGCGTTGACATTGGCCTGCTACAGGAGGTAGTCACGTTGTTAGATGTGCCCGGTTATGTACACTCCTGGAAATGGAAAAAAGAACACATTGACACCGGTGTGTCAGACCCACCATACTTGCTCCGGACACTGCAAGAGGGCTGTACAAGCAATGATCACACGCACGGCACAGCGGACACACCAGGAACCGCGGTGTTGGCCGTCGAATGGCGCTAGCTGCGCAGCATTTGTGCACCGCCGCCGTCAGTGTCAGCCAGTTTGCCGTGGCATACGGAGCTCCATCGCAGTCTTTAACACTGGTAGCATGCCGCGACAGCGTGGACGTGAACCGTATGTGCAGTTGACGGACTTTGAGCGAGGGCGTATAGTGGGCATGCGGGAGGCCGGGTGGACGTACCGCCGAATTGCTCAACACGTGGGGCGTGAGGTCTCCACAGTACATCGATGTTGTCGCCAGTGGTCGGCGGAAGGTGCACGTGCCCGTCGACCTGGGACCGGACCGCAGCGACGCACGGATGCACGCCAAGACCGTAGGATCCTACGCAGTGCCGTAGGGGACCGCACCGCCACTTCCCAGCAAATTAGGGACACTGTTGCTCCTGGGGTATCGGCGAGGACCATTCGCAACCGTCTCCATGAAGCTGGACTACGGTCCCGCACACCGTTAGGCCGTCTTCCGCTCACGCCCCAACATCGTGCAGCCCGCCTCCAGTGGTGTCGCGACAGGCGTGAATGGAGGGACGAATGGAGACGTGTCGTCTTCAGCGATGAGAGTCGCTTCTGCCTTGGTGCAATGATGGTCGTATGCGTGTTTGGCGCCGTGCAGGTGAGCGCCACAATCAGGACTGCATACGACCGAGGCACACAGGGCCAACACCCGGCATCATGGTGTGGGGAGCGATCTCCTACACTGGCCGTACACCACTGGTGATCGTCGAGGGGACACTGAATAGTGCACGGTACATCCAAACCGTCATCGAACCCATCGTTCTACCATTCCTAGATCGGCAAGGGAACTTGCTGTTCCAACAGGACAATGCACGTCCACATGTATCCCGTGCCACCCAACGTGCTCTAGAAGGTGTAAGTCAACTACCCTAGCCAGCAAGATCTCCGGATCTGTCCCCCATTGAGCATGTTTGGGACTGGATGAAGCGTCGTCTCACGCGGTCTGCACGTCCAGCACGAACGCTGGTCCAACTGAGGCGCCAGGTGGAAATGGCATGGCAAGCCGTTCCACAGGACTACATCCAGCATCTCTACGATCGTCTCCATGGGAGAATAGCAGCCTGCATTGCTGCGAAAGGTGGATATACACTGTACTAGTGCCGACATTGTGCATGCTCTGTTGCCTGTGTCTATGTGCCTGTGGTTCTGTCAGTGTGATCATGTGATGTATCTGACCCCAGGAATGTGTCAATAAAGTTTCCCCTTCCTGGGACAATGAATTCACGGTGTTCTTATTTCAATTTCCAGGAGTGTACTTATTGATAACGTTAATATGCAGGATGCTGTTGGCACTGCTTTGGAGCGACGTATACCCTTTACGGACGTACAACGGCTGCCTAGTGGTCGTGGCATATCTCTTCGAGTGAATGGTGTGAAGATTGTTAACGCCCCCTCAGGTAGCAGTCATAAGAGAGCTTCAGCTTTTTATAAAAACGAGTTTCCCATGTTCCTTAGCGCTTATCGTAAACATCTCATTCTTGCTGGTGACTTCAGTTGTGTGCCTAACGACAGAGGCCATACTCCTAACACGAACAGATGTGTAGAACTTGAACATTTAATTCATGGTATGCCTCTTCATTATTCGTGGGGAAAACTGCACGGTGAACAGATAGCGTACACCTTCGTAACTAGTCATTCTGCCAGTCGGCTGGATAGGATCTACGTTTCCGATGCCCTACAGTGACTCACTGTGAACTGTGACATAGCTCCTGTCAACATCTCTGACCATAGCGCGTACCAGTGTCACCTTAACCTACAACGTCAGCAAATATACCGCGGTAAAGGCTACTGGAAATTGAATGTCAGCCTTCTGCAGGATGCCCAACGTGAGGAGGAGGTGAACATAATGTGGCAACAGCTCCAGTGGTACCGACGTCGTTATTCTAGCGTTCTACGGTGGTGGATTCAGCGTGCCAAGCCCAAATTACGCCTCACCATCGTGACATACGCCTGACAAAAAGGGGGCGGGGGCTCTGAACACTAAGGGAGTTAAATGCTGAGGTCATCAGTCCCTTAGTACTTAGAACTACTTAAACCTAACTAACCTAAGGACATCACACACATCCACGCCCAAGGCAGGATTCGAACCTGCGACGTAGCGGTCGCGCGGTTCCAGACTGAAGTGCCTAGAACCGCTCGGCCACCTCGGCCGGCCCGACAACAAAGATTTTGGCCGAAACAGACTATGGAATTGTATTATCACTGTTTGGAGAACTGTACAGTCACACTACCAATCCTTTTCGCGATATCAGTGTTACGATCAATCGATGTAAATCGAAAATCACGGCGATCCAACGCAAACGAATGGAAAGAATACTCGTTCGAGCCCACCCAAAAGACGTTGCCGCCGAAGAACGGGCCTCTCTGTACCACATTTTGAGAACGACGAAACCATGTAAAGCC
The DNA here is from genome assembly GCF_023898315.1 of Schistocerca nitens. NCBI lineage: Eukaryota > Metazoa > Arthropoda > Insecta > Orthoptera > Acrididae > Schistocerca > Schistocerca nitens. The sequence goes on from NC_064614.1 coordinate 1,021,513,010, forward strand.
ACGTTGATTGAAGCCGTCCTTGATGACGCCGAGAATGCCATCACGAAGCAACGTGACACCATCTCGCACGTCTATGACTATTATAGTCAACTCTACAAGAAGCAATCAATTTATGAACACTTGTGCGACGGTTTTCTGAGAACCTTGAGCTGCCGCTTGTCACACGAGGATAATGCAAATCTGGAATATGTTTTCACGGAGGGCGAAATCCTACTTGCGGTCCACAGTGCAAAGAAAGGGAAATCACCAGGACCCGACGGTCTCAGCGCTGAGTTTTACCAGCGCTACTGGAATATCCTCGGCCCGACATTCCTCGAGATTGCGAATGAAATCTGGCATCTCGAAGTAATATCCAAGACATGCAAGGAACGTATCATCTTGCCCTTACCGAAGAAAGGTAACAGCAGGAAGGTAGAAAACATGTGACCCATCACTCTCCTGAATGCCGATTTCAAAACCACTACCAGATCGATTAAGTTTCGGATGCAAACCGTAATGCACAATGTTTTAGGTAATTACCAATACAGTGCAGTGTAAGGCCGAAGTGTAATCTCAGTTGTTTGTGATTAGAGGGACATATGCTGAAACCAAATGAAATGGAGCTCTGATCTTTCTAGATTTTGAGAAGGCGTATGATCGTGTACGTCACGACTTCCTCTTTATAGGCATGGCAAAACTAGGTTTTGGACCTCATCTCATAGAATTAATTCGCAAACTTGCTACAAACGTCTCTTCCAGGATTCTCATTAATGGCTAGTTTAGAAAAGAAGTTTCCATTGGGCAATCCACCCCACACGGATGTCCTCGGTCAATGATTTTGTACTCCATTGCAGTAGATCCGCTACTGCACAACTTACGGCTCTGTGGGATCGGGTTTAGCATCAATTCTGTTACTATACCATGCACTGCGTATGCTGACGATATATGCGTAGCTGTTTCATCGTCACAACAAATTATGTCAGCAGAAACTTTTCTACAAGCATTCACGTTTCTTTCAGGAGCAATATTAAATAGAACTAAAACCACAGGTCTGCCCATCGGAGGCGGATTGGGAGATATATCCCATGTTACCTGGTGCAATGTAAACGATTGTCACAAAACTCTCGGTGTAACCTTTGAGGCCATCGCAGACAAATTCCTGACGAAGAACTGGTCACAAATGCTTAATAAATTACGCGCTGCTTTCACATTCCACTCCGACCGTGATCTGAATATGCTGCTGAAAGTTAAGACAGTAGGGATCGCCATTACAAGCAAGATCAATTATTTGGCGCAAATACTTCCTACATCCGACCATCTAGCAAAGAGTATACAACAAGCGCTATGCTGGTTTCTTTGTAGAGGGCACATTTTCAAAGTTCAATTTGATACTTTAACCTTACCTACTCCCAAAGGTGGCCTTAACCTCATTAAGGTACACAAAAAATGTGTCACCCCGCTCCTACATCTACATCTACATCTACATACATGCTCCGCAATCCACCATACGGAGGGTACCTCGTACCACAACTAGCATCTTCTCTCCCTGTTCCACTCCCAAACAGAACGAGGGAAAAATGATTGCCTATATGCCCCTGTACGAGCCCTAATCTCTCTTATCTTATCTTTGTGGTCTTTCCGCGAAATATAAGTTGGCGGCAGTAAAATTGTACTGCAGTCAGCCTCAAATGCTGGTTCTCTAAATTTCCTCAGTAGCGCTTCACGAAAAGAACGCCTCCCACCCGAGGTCCTGAAGCATTTCCGTAACACTCGCGTGATGATCAAACCTACCAGTAACAAATCTAGTAGCCCGCCTCTGAATTGCTTCTATGTCCTCCCGACCTGATAGGGATCCCAAACTCTCGAGCAGTACTCAAGAATAGGTCGTATTAGTATTTTATAAGCGGTCTCCTTTACAGATGAATCTTCCCAAAATTCTACCAATGAACCGAAGACGACTATCCGCCTTCCCCACAACTGCCATTACATGCTTGTCCCACTTCATATCGCTCTGCAACGTTACGCCCAAATATTTAATCGACGTGACTGTGTCAAGCGCTACACTACTAATGGAGTATTCAGACATTACGGGATTTTTTTTCGCTATTCATCTGCATTAATTTACATTTATCTATAGTTAGAGTTAGCTGCCATTCTTTACACCAGTCACAAATCATGTCCAAGTCATCTTATATACTCCTACAGTCACTCAACGACGACACCTTCCCGTACACCACAGCATCATCAGCAAACAGTCGCACATTGCTATCCACCCCATCCAAAAGATCATTTATGGAGATAGAAAACAACAGCGGACCTAAATCGCATCAGGAAGGAAGTTCGTTCGCGGAGGACCAGTATCATCACAAAGCTCATCCAGTGGTGGAAGCCTCAGAGCCTTGACCCACCGGTTGATATCACCGGCATTCCGTTTCATTTCAGACATGTGCGACTGTACTACATGGAACTGAGCCACATCCGACACAACATCGTCGACACCGGCAGTCTGACCAACAGGAAACTTTATAATCGTCTCATGACAACGAATCACAGGAATCGTCTCGCAGACAAATATTCACATATAACATGGAGTATAGTATGTCGGAATGTGCACAGCGACATGTTACCATCACGCGTCGTAGCCGACTGGTATCATACAGTAAACGATAAAGTAACAACGAATGACAAGCTACATAAGATAGGCCTTTCTCCGACGCCCAACTGTGACGCATGCGGGAGGGTCGATACACTAATTCATAGGCTCACGTGCGGACATGCAGAAGAAATCACATTTCTTCTTCAAAGATTGTCGCTGATAGACCGCACGACGCCAACAGTGTAGACCTTTTAGAGATCATTCAGCCACACAAGCTGAGGTATCAAAGAGCAAAAAACAAAGTGGCGACGAGGGTCATGGGCCACACAGCATCGTTTATTACGCAGAATAGGCATGCTACTTAACTAAATTATCACTCTTACATCGAAATTGAACACCTTAAAATAAGCGAACATCGTGACTACAGGAGATTGTTTCGAATTAAGCTGCACATCATAATCAACGGTTACATACTTCAAATCCAGTATTTCGGATAGTAGAGGCTGACACTTTTCTATATATAAGGATCCTAGTTGCTTCCTGAGACTTAAGTTATTGTCGAAATTTTAAGATATTATTCCAGGCGCTTACTTTTGCAGAAGGCAGTTTCGGTTCAAATGGCTCTGAGCACTATGGGACTTAACATCTGAGGTCATCAGTCCCCTAGAACTTAGAATTACTTAAGCCTAACTAACCTAAGGACATCACACACACACCCATGCCCGAGACAGGATTTGAACCTGTGACCGTAGCAATCGCGCGGTTCCGGACTGAAGCGCCTAGAACCGCTCGGCCACCAAGGCTGGCGAAGGCACTTTTATTTCGCATTTAATGTTCTTACATTTCCATTCTCTCGCAGAACAGGAGAGCAAATTTCCTTCAACAAGGAAGTGATAGTCATTCATGTAATATAAGTTTTTCTGTATACCAATTTGAAGAAATATCAAGGAGAAATTTCATTTCATATATTGCGCAACGGAGGGCTGCAAATAATTCTACTCACATCCCAAATTGGATAAATTGTTTATTTTTCCTTCCTCATCAATAGAATTCCATTCTTTCCCGTTTTCTTTCTTCAAATAGAATGTAAAAAAAAAGAAAAAAGAGAAAGATGGTAGAGCACTTGCCCGCGAATGGCAAAGGTCCCGAGTTCGAGTCTCGGTGCGGCACACAGTTTTAATCTGCCAGGAAGTTTCATATCAGTGCACACTCCGCTGCAGAGTGAAAATCTCATTCTGGAAATATCCCCCTGGCTATGGCTAAGCCATATCTCTGCAATATCTTTTCTTCCAGGAGTGATATTTCTGCAAGGTCTGCAGGAGAGCTTCTGTGGAGTTTGGAAGGTAGGAGACGAAGTAATGACGGAATTAAAACTGTGAGGACGGGTCATGAGTAGTGCTTGGGTAGCTCAGATGGTAGAGCACCCGCCCGCGAAAGGCAAAGGTCCCGAGTTCGGGTCCCGTCCGGCACACAGTTTTAAGCTGTCAGGAAGTTTGATAGAGTTCATATTTTTACAGGTCATGGGGACATGCACGCTGCAGCTGTGTGTGTAGCCAACTTTAGCTTCTCATCTATTATTACTACTAGACTCTTTTTCTGAGTGAGCGAATTTGGTGTTTGTCCCATTTAGGACTAAAAACGATTCGGGCTACTGAGCCTAGAATGACCAACCAGGAACGATTTTGGCGTCTGTGTCCATTTCAGAGTGCACACAGCCCAACACTGAAACTCAAGTATATTGGTTAATCACTTAGGTGCAAGTGGAGGTGGTCAGCATACATGTGGTATTTAGAGTAGCATAAAGCTGACGACTCACGGCTAACTTTACAATAGAAAGAGTATAGTACCTAACATCGAACTCTAGGAGATACCTAATACTACACTGCAGCTTGATGGTACCGGACAGAGGCGTTGCTGTTGAGACGTCAGGTAAGAGCGAAGCCCTTGCGCTGCACTTGGAGAGAATGTTGGGATGTAAAGTTTGGCAAGTAAAATGTCAAAATCGACAGTGTCAATAGTTTTGCTGAAGTCTAAGAGCCACATGAGAGTCGCCTCATGTACATCTATGGCAAGCTTCAGCTCGCCAGTTTCTTTTATTAAAGCAGATGCTCTGCTGCCACGGTCGCGGAAATGTGATTGGTATTCGTCTTGCACGTGTTAGCTGTTAAGCAGTTGTTTAACAGGTCGTGGACCATGTATTCTATGGCGTAGGGAAGTGCCAGATGAATGACTTGATTGCTAACCGGAGGGTGTTGTCGTAACGTACGTTTCAGATAGTCACCTAACAAGTCTCTATGTGAAAAGCGCGCGGAAAAATACTTGTGGTTTATAATTGGTGAAAGATTTGTGTTACTGTGGGCAGCAGTTGGTCGGTAACAAGCTAAATCCTTTGGACTGCGACGACTTCGAGTACAGTAGATGTTGATCTAATACGCATTACGACATTTTGACAACATTGTGACTAATGTGGTGAAGAGAGAGTGTTTCGAGAGTACCTTCATTTATCTCATGAAGTAATCACGAAGGCTCTGTCTCGTTTGTGGTTCAGTTGTCAACTCAGTTCTTCGAATGGGGCACTGATATCAAATGCGACTTTTACTTTCTTGTAGCACTCTGTACAAAGGTTTTTCCATCAGGCAGCTGGTCTGTGTCTTTCTTTCTTTCTTTGGCCTGTGTCCCACTGAAACGTGGGGTGGGCCTTGTTATTATGGATTTGGCAGTGCTAGTTGCAGAGGGTGGCCGGATGCCCTTCCTGCCGCCACCCTGAAACCCCCGGGACGTAAGTAGTGTACCCCAGTAGTCTGCGTCTAGTGTAAGCCATGAAATAGTGTGAACGTCTGCAAATATCAGTGAGTCGTGTAACTGAGGCGGAACCTGGGGACCAGCCCGGTATACACCCAACGGGATGTGGAAAACCGCCTAAAAATCACATCCAGGCTGACCGGCAGACCGGCCCTCGTCGTCAGTCCACCGGGTGGATTCGATCCAGGGCCGTCGCGCCTACCAGAGTCCAGGAAGTAGCGCATAAACGCTCTCGGCTACCCGGGCGGGTCAGGGCAGCTGGTCTGCTTCTACTGTCGGTTAATGTGTGGGCATGCCAGAATTTACAGTTTTTTATAGCTTCATTGACTACATTCTGCTCCTGCTTGTCTTTTACACGATTTTCTGGGGGAAATGGAACTGATGGGGAATTCTAGTAAGTACATCACGAAATGTATATCGTGCGTAGACACGCCAGCAGCTGATGTTTTTGAGGTATGAGTTATTCCGTTTGCGGATTTCTTTGCAAATACATCTACGAGAGTGTGACTACTGCCAGTGTGATGAGCAGATACAAACCAAAGTAGTGTTACATTCGGAGAAGAAAGCATGCCCTTGAATTTCGTGCTAGAATACTGTTGAACAGGAAGTTTATGTTTGTGTCACCGGTTATAATTGAGTGCACGTATTTTAATTCGAAAACCGACAGTCCACTTTCAAAGCAGGCGAACCCACCTACTTTAGGAGACTAGACACGTGCTGTTAAGGGATTAGACCTCAGTGAACGCATTTTCCATTTGTTTATTTATATTTATAAATGTGTAGAACAGAAGGTAATATATCACAGTGTAAGTTGGGAATGCTTCATTTGAGTGTGGCCCTGGTGGAAGTATAACACGCATGTCCGTCTTCGGCTTGATATACAGTTGTATGGCGAAACACACTGAGATTAGGTGAAAAAGACTTAACGTAGGTGTGTGTGAAACAGAGCAAGATGCATTCAGGTTGAGCACATATCCGGATACCACTGGTTGATTCATCATCCGGCTACGGACCAGCGCCCATTCTGGAACAAAGCAGGAGCAATGGGCAGGCGTGGGTGCTGGAGGTGGGGATGTGGGGGTGTCCAGCAAGCGAAAGTGACTGAGGCAGTTTCATGGAAGGGAGATACTGTGACCAAGATCAGCTGCGTTTGCAGCAGACATGTGACAGCGGAGTGCTGGTAGAAAACCGAATTGCACTAAAGAGAGCCAAAATAATCTGCAAGCATCAGAACGAAAAGCAAGATAAAAAGGATAAAAACAATGTACTATTCATGGTGCTAATAATGAATAACACCAATGATATGACACTAAATCAACAAATAAAATGGGATCAAGAGCTACTTAGTACAGGGACTGACTAATTACTAATATGGAAATGTAAAACAGTTAATAGATCAGTAACGTTTAGTTAACTGTTCAATACAAACATACAGACAGAACCAGAAAGAGTTGATATGTTTCTGGCTCCTAAAGCACAGGGTCTCGAGTTCATTTGTATGGCAAGCATATCTTTTTCCAAAGTAGTTGAGTTTTCGTCTTGGGGGAGGTTTTGTTTCGAGCCCACCAATCTGTGTGCGAGTGGCCTGAGTTGAACCCAGATCCTGTCTTACCCATAACAGATAATTCCGCTTCATTGCTTGTGCTATGGAGGATGAAGATAAAACTGCATGTTCAAAATTTTACGTTGGTTATTAGATTGCGAATATCTGAGAAGTAGTCTACTGAATTTACTTTAGGTTCAGACGTTATGTATGAAACAGAGTTGATCTTCAATTTGGGGAAAACCAGTTTACAATTACATCTTTTAAACAATGCACAGTTTATTTTCGAAAATGTGTGGAGGTTATACTAGTTTCTATCCAACTGAAGAAAGCTGTTCATAGCAGGACATAAATGGATCATTTGGTATTAGATCAGAAGAAGCGGTTGAATGTAGCATGTAATAAATTTACGGATATATTGACTGACAAACTGGGATTAACGAATCTTATTTTGCATAAGATTGAGCATAGAGATCCAGTCCTAGTGACGAAACATACTTATCGTTATCTCCTCAGTGAACAAAGGAACTGAAAATTGTCATAGAGGAAGTGTTAGAACAAGATGTGATCTGATTCTCCGTATCGCCTTATTCAGCACCTATTGTCTTCATGCTGAAGGCTTCTGGCAACTCTAGAGCAGTGGTAGACTATTGCAGGATAAAAGGAAGGTAGTCCTATTAAACTGCCTGATCTGAACATCTGTTTTAAATGGTTTACTTGTGTTCAGCTTTTTACTACCTTGGATGTCAGAAACTCCTACTTCCAGATTCCGCTTGTTGGGGATTTCAAACATATTACAGTGTTCTCTGTGTTAGCTTCATAACGAGCTGAGAAACAATTAGCACGTCACAGGCGGCCATTAGTTGTTTGGTACCTTTGGTCGAAGGGAGACTATGTTATCGGATGAGGGTACCACTTCATTTGCAGGGAGTTCATTTGCATTTGGGTTAAGGGTTCAAACCTTTCCTTGATTGAGAGATTCAGTTGGAACCTTTTCATTTTTATGATCGAGTACCACTACCAAGACTACACAAACTAGGATGAGACATTGGAGTGGTTGGTATGCCTCTTAAACACGTCAAATATGAGGCACATAAGGAGACTCCAGCGGGACTAACGTTCGCTTGTCACCAAAAATCACTCATATATAACTTAAAGTCTGTAGTCAATGTACTACCTAACGATCTATGTCCTGAAAACATTCAAGAGAAGTGGCTACAGCCCAAGAAAAACCTTTAATAAGGCTATGGGAAGTAAGCTAAAGGATGCGATTTAAAACTTACCCGGCGTACATATTGTTCCCCAAAATTTCGGTATAACTGCCGGATGTTCGTAACTTCCTGCCACAATATTTCGGCGCAGAGTCTTCTGGCCATATTCAGGTGATACTGGCGAACACGCACAGAGCTCTGGTATTTAAGGCCCCGCAGGCACATGCCTTGTGGATTCATTTTAGCGTTGCGCGTGCGCTAATTGAGTGCGTTCGATTCTGCTTCGCCGCGCGCCCTCCGTTGTGTAAACTCGCCGCATCGATATCAGTTCGATTCTCTTCCCACGGTCCCATCACAGAACTACGCCGGCTACGGAGGACATGAAGTTTTTCAGCGATTGGATTCCATGCCGAATTCATCTGAAAACCGCAGTCTCGATCAATAAGAGATTCACAGTCAGACAGTCGTATTTCCACGGATTCATTAATAATAGAACTCCAAAAATTAGACGTATAGACCACAATTTTTGTCCCACTGTAATTCATGACATGATCAGTGGAAATACAGTGTTCGGCGATTCCAGAGCTATAAGACTGAAGAAGGCGAGTACGCCGCTGATGGTCTACAATGCGATCCAGCACAGTACACGTCGTTTGCCCTAAATAAGTTTTGCCGCATTCACACGGAATCCTGTAAACACCTGCCTTGCGCATCTCTAGGTCGACTTTGACAAATACCAACAGCGACGAAATTTTTGCAGGAGGGCGAAAAATTGCTTTCACTTTATATTTTTTTAGTATTCTGCCTATTTGCGCTGAAATATTACCAATATGTGGTAAATAGGCAGTCGTTTTAAAGGCCTTTTCCTCTTCTTTTCTCCGTCTTTTACAGGTCTGCAGCGCTTTCTCCACTTGCTGGGACGAATACCCATTCCTCAGAAATACAGTCTGCAGTGCTCCAGCTCCGTTTACAAACTATCGGTGTCAGAGATGACGTGGGTTTGGTGAATCAATGTCTTCAATACACCCATCATTTTTGCGGAAAGGTGGCAACTAGCGGCTTGCAAGTAAAGGGCTGTGTGAGTGGGCTTTCTATATACTGAATGACCCAATGTGCCATCGCTTTTCAGAGATGTATAGTGTCCATTGCCTGCATCAGTCTTATGCAAAATGATCTTTAGTTTCGGAGAATACCTCTTGCAAGGAAACAGATAAACGCATATCAGCGGCATCCAACATCTGAAGTTATACATCATGTCGTCATTAACTCTGTAAACAGCACACCTGCCAAGCATATGTGTACACAGGGATGAAACACCTATCACTAACTTAGAATCATCTTAGTTATGAAACTGAAGCTCGATGTTATACCCAAGATGCGACAGGGACTGTAAAAGTGACCTGTCCACGTAACATTTTTGCACCTGATGATGGAATTCAAAATTACGAGTTATTTTATAACACCCTCCCCTCCATCCTTCTACACCCCCCCCCCTCCCCGCCCTCAGAATTACACTCCACATGATTACAGTCTTCAATGAATGATTTATAGTATTCTAGTTCTTGAGTTTCTTCTCAATTGTTTATTACCTCTCTAAGAAGGAACTATGACCAATATTGTTACATTTATCTTTGTTATTAAGGAATAGAAATTAACCCACTTGGAGCTTTCGTATGTGGTAGCTGATCACGTTGTTAACATTACTATGTCATCTTTATGTCATATAAATGAGATGTCACTACTATAACATATAAATAAGATTTGTAGCACCAAGATTACAGCCATATGTATCAATACCACGGTGCACCCACGTTTGTAATTGTATCTCATCAATCATTAACAAACGCTAGCATATCCCTATTCTTATACTATATTTAAATGTGATGTTTAATATGAAATCTTTTGATTCTTTTATTTTCTTCAATGCATTTATGCACATAACATGTTTACATACCTGTGTTATTTGCACTTATTCCTAAGTAATGTTTCAACACATATAACAGGATTTACATGCCTGATGATACATATCGCTTCTAACCTCACTCGTTAATTAATGAGTGAGTAGAATAAGTAATAGCACATTACTATATTAATTGTGAATTGAGGCAAAATTACACATCTTAGAGTTGGCCATGTGTTAATTTCACGCACAAAGCTGTATATTTACCTACTAAAATGTACTTCAAACAACGTCAATGACTAGCTAGACTTTTATATTTATGGAGGCACCGAATATTATCGAGAGGTTGATGCTGTTTATGTTTATGAACAGGCAACTTCATTGTATACGAAGATAAACGCGTACTGCAAAGATGTAACAACTACCAAAAAAACTAATTGCTCCTAGCCTTTCCTATCGTACCAGACACTGAGTCCAAAGACTAAAAAAGGTCACCTGCTTGTAACAGGAATTTCATTGACCTAGACAATTTGACACTTAGCCAACTGTTATTCAGTCAATATGGTGTACTCAGTAATGACACAAAGCAGTAGGCTCTGCCAGAAATATCGACTCTTAGATAATGTTTCTAATAGAGTATTTTAATACGACAATATGCCATCTTACGCAATTTATAACACTCGTAAGTGAGCATTACAAATATGTATCGTTGTATGGTTATATCACTTGTTATGTATTTCAGTGTTATTGTGTAACCTGCTTTCAGATAACACTTGATTATTGCACTTTAAACCCGAAATTATGATTGTGTAAGTGTATATGTATCACTATAAATAAACAACAGTCTAATGGTGGTACTGACTTTAAAGAAAAATATTATGACTGTGGCCCCACTTGTGAAAAAATTATGTCTCATTTGATGAACCACTTTATTCCAGTGAAAAGTCAGCATTGCCGAAAAGGCTACATACAACCTTCCCTGAGAGAGGGCTTCAGTGCGAGACCTAACTGTACACACACTAAAGAATAAATGTAACTTGAAAATATACAGAGATGTACACGGATAAAAACATCATTTGCACAACTATGTCTTATTGGTCTGAAATGCAAATTATTTTGGGAAGCTATTATTAATGAACAGTGATCTAAGGAGCATGCTGTTTGTTGCCTTCTAATCAGCCACCTATGAGACATGAAATGTTGTAGATGGTCTATGCCATTAAAACAACAAACATAAATGGATGTGATTTTGTTTTACCCTTGGCTGCCATGACACGATTTACATCTCAGAGACTACGTATATCTCTGCATCTTGTCTTCCAGCGGAATCAGAAAACTGGCTGCAGCTGTTCCTTGGTCATACACGGCGTCAGTGTTTGGGCATCCTATACTGTTGAGCATGATCCACCAAAAACATATCGCGTTTGAAATCGCAAATACTAAGAAATAGTCTGATCTGGGAACTACGAAATAAACAATGTTATTATAGCATATCAAGGGCGTTCTTCCCAGATTTTGTCGTCATTTACACCATTCTCTCTCCCTCCCTCCCTCCCTCTCCCTCTCTCTCTCTTTCTTTCCATGCCTGTGTCTCGTACAGTAAATCTACATATTATTGCATACGATCACTGCCACGCATACTGTTGCTCGAAGTTCAATTCGAACAATTTCTGTGGAACAAAGAAAATGCTGGACACATATTTCAGTGTGGTAGCAGCTCTTCATTTGTTACAAATCCCTCTTGCGATGTAGTATTACCAATGATCACTGTCAAACAGCGTCCAGCGTACATCACAGAAAGCTGGATTTAACTGGAGCAGTGAAAATAAAGGAACGCAATCCTGATATACTTCCTCCTTTCCGTTTGATCTTGACACTAACAGCGATGTTTAATAGCTGGTAAACGATAGCAAATACAAGGTTATCGTCAAACGAGATAAACTTTTATTTCGCCCGTAGATTTACTCGGCGAAACGACGATAGTGAAACGGAAACGCTGGACGCGGAGTGTTTTCAAATGAATGAATAGAACTTCCAGAAGTGGAGCGACACGTGGCCACAAAACATTCGAGTGTAACACCCAAACTTCGCTAAATTTTTTCCTTGTGCTGCCAAACTCGATTTGGCACCCAACTGTTTTTGTTAATCATGTGAGCTGTAAATCTTAACATATTAAAATTCTTTGCATTCGTAAACACGTAAATACCTCTGATGCGATAGTGAAGCAATTAATAAGCTCTTTCTGTTGAGAATGTGTCGAATATTGTAATTAATATTGTAGTGATACGTAGTTCGCTGAGTGTCACAGAGAGCTTTTCAGCCTACAAGATGTATGAAAGCGTGTGTAGTTTAATGACGTTATTAGAATAATATTTTCGTTCAATACAAGCTGCCCCTAGAACTCCTGTCTACTGTAGATTTAGCGTCTTTTACTAGCAAAAAAAAATTCGAGAATTGAATGTATATATGCAATGTTCCACATCTCCTCCTAAACTACTGGATCGGTTAGCACACTGGACGCACATTCGCGAGGACAACAGTTCAAACCCGCGTACGGCCATCCTGATTTAGTTTTTCCGTGATTTCCTTAAAAAGCTTCAGGCAAATGCAGCGATGGTTCCTTTGAAAGGGAACGGCCGATTTCCTTCCCGACTCTTCCCTCGTTCGATGTTTCGCTGTTTCTTCCACTCCCCCAAATCAACCAGCCAACCAACTGAATCAGTTTCGATAAAATTTGGTACACATATCACTTACTCTATGGAAAGACCAACTGTGGGCTTAAGGACCACTTACCTCTCAAAAGGGAAGGGATGGGTTAAACTAGAAGCGTAGTTCACCACGTATAACAGCCAAACTATATTTATCCAGTGTTATATATTTTAAAACCTTTAGGAGACCTATTACAAAATGATGAAAGGACAAAAGTTTATCGCTTACTATATTTTCACTGTTCATTCAGTTAAACTGGCGCATAAGCGTGATGTTTCGTTACTTCTTGATTTCTAACTCTATTTCTCTAGTTGCGACATATTTTGCACGCAGTACTCACATATATCACTGAATGTAACTGCAATAATATGTAATTGTGCGGACCATATTTCAGTAGGTATGATTTCATAAAACAAAGATACGTGAAAAACTGCAGCATCATTAACGATTACGTAGACCGTATCGACAGTACCACGGGATGTACCTGCAAAACTGTTTCTTTGTACGACACATAGCTCAAAATTTGAAGAAATTCTCTTGAGATACAGTGGAAATGTGTGTACAAATATCGCGGAAATGGGTTAGATAAATGTGAAATATGTGACATGTGCGTATGCGCTAAAAAAAAAAGGTCCTCCTATGCCCTTGGATGGATTTAACCAAATTATCTACTAGCCAGCAACCTCCTATTGCTGTGCGGTTCAAATGGTTCAAATGGCTCTGAGCACTATGGGACTCAACTGCTGAGGTCGTAAGTCCCCTAGAACGTAGAACTACTTAAACCTAACTAACCTAAGGACGTCACACACATCCATGCCCGAGGCAGGATTCGAACCTGCGACCGTAGCGGTCGCGCGGTTCCAGACTGTAGCGCCTAGAACCCCTCGGCCTCAACAGCCGGCGCTGTGGGGTGATAAAGTGGGGAGAGAAGAGAGGAAGATAAGATGGACAGACAGCGAAGGGGAAGCAGCTGATGGCTACAGATAGGTGAGTGGAGGAGTGGGCAGGGAAAGGGGGGGGGGGGCGATATAGACAGAATGGGAAGAGGAGGAAAGGGGAGAGAAGGTGGTGGACCGAGATAAGGATCAGGAGGAGGTGGACAGAAAGAAGGACGAGGAGCAGATGGACAGAAAGAGGGGAAGGACGGGAAGGATTAATAGCAGATGGGAATAAAAACATACACAGACAACGTCGGGTATTCTGCTAGATCTCAAATATGAGATATTCAATGTAACTGATCTAGTAAAGAAAAAATAGCTAGTTTTGGATAAAAATCATCAACAACGGCGACTGAAGGCATGCAGCATGGAAATTTAACTTCCATAGCTAACGGCTTTGTCCACGAGGTCGGAGTGTGGACTGAGGTTCACAGATCTCTGTTGGGATTGGCGGAAATGTGAAAAGGTCTCATGCTCATCTCTCCACTGGCAAAAGATTCCGCTTTAGTCCCCCAATCTGATCTCCAGGAGGAGGTGGCGATGAGGAAAAGAGGGAACAACCAATTACGGGATAACTTTCTGCGAGTCGGGGAGTGGAATGTCAGAAGTTTGAACGTAGTAGGAAAGCTAGAAAATCTGAAAATGCAGCGGCTCAGTATAGATACAGTGGGGATAAGTGAGGTGAAATGGAAAGAAAGCAAGGATTTCGGGTCAGTTGAATGCAAGGCAATGTTAACAGCAGCAGAGAATGTTACGACGCGAATAGGATTCGTTATGGATAGGAAGATACAGCAAAGAGTGAACAACTATGAACTGTTCAATGGTGCGACTGTCCTCAGCAGATTCGACAGGAAACTTACGTCGAAAACGGTAGTTCAGATATACATGCCAACGTCGCAAGAGAGAGAAAGTTTATAACTGCACGTCTGAACAAAGAAGATGAATATTTAGTATATGCAGTGCAATGGGACGCAGTAATACAGGCAGGAATCAAAGAAAAGGCTACGGAAGAAAATGAGTTGGGCAGCAGGATCTACAGAGGTGAAAGATTAAGTAAATTCTGCAGTAAATGGTAATAGCGAATACTCTGTTGAAGAATCACAAGAGGCGGAGGAGGGAGGTTACTAGTAACCGACGCAGAAAATGTGGTACTTTATCGCAGATCAGTGATTTCATAGATCTACCCTGGAAAGAAAAACCCGTGAAAGAACCATAAAACTGATAACTATCGGCTGCCCTGTGATATAAAAACTTTAACTTCATAGGCAATAAAGATTGTATATAGCAACATTAAAATGTATTTAATGTGCAATTTGCACCCAAATGATTTCACTCAGAAAATACACTACCGTGCATTAAAATTGCTACAAGAAGAGAAATGTAGATGATAAACGGGTATTCATTGGACAAATATATTGTACTAGAACTGTCATGTTATTACATTTTCACGTAATTTGGGGCATAGATCCTGAGAAATCAGTACCCAGAACAACCACCTCTGGCCGTAATAACGGCCTTGATAAGCCTGGGCATTGAGTCAAACAGAGCTTGGATGGCGCGTACAGGTACAGCTGCCCATGCAGCTTCAACACGATACCACAGTTCATCAAGAGTAGTGACTGGCGTATTGTGACGAGCCAGTTGCTCGGTCACCATTGACCAGACGATCTCAATTGGTGAGGCATCTGGAGAATGTGCTAGCCAGGGCAGCAGTCGAACTTCTTCTGTATCCACTTCTTACTGAAATGTAGGGTTTCGCAGGGATCGAATGAAGGGTAGAGCCAGGGGTCGTAACTCATCTGAAATGTAACGTCCACTGTTCGAAGTGCCGTCAGTACGAACAGGAGGTGACCGAGACGTGTAACCAATACCAACCCATACCATCACGCCGGGTGATACGCCATTATGGCGATGACGAACACACGCTTCCGAAGTGCGTTCAACAGGATGTCGCCAAACATGGATGCGATCATCATGATGCTTTAATCAGAACCTGGATTCATGCGAAAAAATTACGTGTTGCCATTCGTGCACACAGGTTGAGTACACCATCGCAGGCACTTCTGTCGGTGATGCAGCGTCAAGGGTAACCGCAGCCGTGGTCTCCGAGCTGATATTCCATGCTGCTGCAAACGTCGTCGAACTGTTCGTGCAGATGGCTGTTGTCTTACAAACGCCCCCATCTGTTGACGCAGGGATCGAGGCGTGGCTGCACGATCCGTTACAGCCATGCGGATAAGATGCCTGTCATTTCGACTGCTAGTGATACGAGGTCGTTTGGATCCAGCACGGCGTTCCGTATTGCCCTCCCGAATCCACCGATTCCATATTCTGCCAACAGCATTGGATCTCGACCAACGCGAGCACCAGTGTCGCGATACGATAAACCGCAATCGCGATAGGCTACAATCGGACCTTTATCGCAGTCGGAAACGTGATGGTACACATTTCTCCTCCTTACACGAGGCATTACAACAACGTTTCACCAGGCAACGCCGGTCAACTGCTGTTTCTGTATGAGAAATCGGTTGGAAACTTCCTCATGTCAGTACGTTGTAGGTGTCGCCACCGGCGCCCACCTTGTGTGAATGCTCTGAAAAGCTAATCATTTGCATATCACAGCATCTTTTTCCTGTCGGTTAAATTTCGCGTCTGTAGCACATCATCTTCGTGGTGTAGCAATTTTAATGGCCAGTGGTGTTTTTTTTTATCGGTGACTGCAACAAAAGTAAAGCGGAGGAAAAGTGTAAAGTGAAATGATCGTGTGTGGTTATTGGCCAGGAGACCCCGTCTGGGGTTGTTGTGCAAATCTTCCTATTTTTCACGAGTCTGTGAACTCGCCCATGAACTGCGAACGGAGAGAGTGGTGTGTGTATGTGTGTGTGTGTGTGTGTGTGTGTGTGTGTGTGTGTCAAGTTAATGGATGATATTACGCTTATTTCGTTTCTCAGATATAAAGCCGATATAAAACATCTCTGAAAGTTCAGTTGACTATAACCGCGTATTAAATATAGTTCCATATTTATCTTTGTGCAACCTGTACCATTTTATATGGACGCAGTCACACTGCAAGCAAAAATGCACAGAGATCTGCCTGTCGTCCTATGGATGGTCTTCTCTCCTGTGGTCACATCTCCACTAGATCTGCATCATGGCAGTGTGTACTCGCCGAGATTGTTTCCTTTTTCACATTAATCAGTGGAAATAAATTCTTTTCAAGTGTATACCGTGGTACCAAGTAACTAGTAGCTTTTAACTTTAACAAATGTAAGGATTCTGAATGATGTATTACTCTGCAGTGGAGTGTGCTCTGATTGAAACAGTCACCACGCCTATTGTGAGGTTACAGCTGAGCATTCGGAATACTCCTGTACGTGCCAGAATGACCTTACCGGGTGACCTTATCGATAAACAACTCGCACCACAGCAGGACGTGAAGTTAGTTACACGTGTCTCACAACAGGTAACTTAGTGGGTTGAATTAGTTAAACAAGGACGTTGCTAACATACATGAAACATGTCGTGCAATGGATAACTGAGTGAACTGAATTAATTAAACATGGATGACCCTTACATGCATAAAACATGGGTGCTCTTACTCAGACTACTGAATGAGAGAATGGTCATAATAAAGCACTCTTTACGAGGACTCACTAAAAAGTAACGCCCCGAAATTTTTTACGTGAAAACATTTCAAGCTTTTAAAGTAAAACACACGTTTTAACGTTCTACATCTTTATTCTTCAAGTCTACATATTTATTTCTCAACACACTCACCCTGGCGTGAACACCTTTCTCGTAACACGAGACTATTCTGTTGATACCTTCACTGTAGAATGTTCGACTTTGATAATGGAGCCACAAACTTACTCCTGCATGCATCGCTTCGTCACTATCAGAGTGAAGTCCTGGAAGGTTAATTTTTGGGAATAGAGTAAAATCGAATGGGACAAAATAGGTATTTTACGGAGGATGATCAATGACAGCGAACGCAGGGAGTCGCAGCGCTCGTCAGTGGTCTGGTATTGTCATGCTGAAGGAGGTGGCGCTCCATATTCGACGAACTCTTCGAATTCGAAACTCGATAATAAAACACTGTTTTTGACGCACTGACATAGTTGTTACATACCGCCATGTTACACGCTTTAATTCGGAGTCCTAGAGCGGCAGAGGGCTGAAAATACATAAACATGAAAGTAAAGACGTAGAATGTTAAAACGTTCCATTTATCACAACATTTTAAAAGAGTTTTCGCATAATAAAGTCGGAGGAATTACTTTTCAGCATGAGGTCGTCTTACAAGTCCGTTTAGTCTTCACGTTAAGGACAAAGTGCCCAAATAAGAAAGAACAGTTACGTTCAGGATATACCTAAACAGGTTACAAAGGTCAAATAATTGATCTACGGTAAACAAGTTAGAATCAGCACGCGTTTTAGAAGAAACCTAGTTCGCAGAAGCCGTATAGCGACTGCCGATTGTTAACCAAGAAGGAATGTAAGACCAACAGAAGGAATCATGTACGCATCTCCTGGCTTGACTGAGCACGTGTTGAGAATGTGATTCCTAATCAGCGAACTTGAAATAAAAATGTGGGAGTCCTAAATTGATCTGGACAAGTCAATTGCCAAATGCTGCTGTAGCTCACCATGATTTGAGCTACCGGTGCCCACGAGTGGCTGCTCCCTCAGAGCCCAGAGTCGAAGTTCATCTCCCAGACGCAGTGTCTCCTGTCCAGTCTTGGATGTAAGTGTTCTACAGACTGCTCCCAGCAAGAAGTGAATTTCACCCCTACTTGGTGGAGGTGCATTATTTTGATTGCCAATGACAACGATTCTTCCAACTGCTGATCAATTAGGCTCGTTCTAATAAGGAAGCAGTGCCCCTTCCATACTTAGTTTTGTGGGTATTTTTAGTGCTAGAGCTCGGAAAAGGCAGCGTCTAGCTCCCACTATCTGTCCTGTTTCGTGCTTCAGCAGATAATGCGTTCTCCACCTGCGTACAGGCGAGCTCCGTTCTCCCACTCCAGAATTTTTTTAGC
This sequence comes from Schistocerca nitens, assembly GCF_023898315.1. Taxonomy (NCBI): domain Eukaryota; kingdom Metazoa; phylum Arthropoda; class Insecta; order Orthoptera; family Acrididae; genus Schistocerca; species Schistocerca nitens. Next base: position 1,021,531,727 of record NC_064614.1, read on the forward strand.
CTACCTGATGATTACTTTTGTTACAGAGTCTTAGTAAAAATCATCAACTTCAATCAGCTTGTCGTAAAACTGAGAGCGGCTGCTGCCACCTTGCAAAGAGCAAAGGTGCATGATGGCCTCTTCTCGTTATAGCTCTTACGCAACATGTCTAAATAGCCGCTAGCCCAGCATTCCTCACATTGTGGGGCTTCTGCAGTTCGCAGTTCCTTGCAAATCTGTATGCTCTGTCCCTGTCAGCTTGTAAGAAAACGTCGCTCCGTGTCTCTGGTGTTGATGGACACGTAACTTTAAAAACGTTTATTACTCCATAGCCTCCCATCAATTAGGACGCAAGTACGTCTGTCACCCGAAAAAGTGTGGATGGATCCTGTCTAGCGGGCTTTGCTCAGACACATTACATCGGGCCTAGCAGCTTCCTGCATGCTATCTCGCCTCTCTCGGCAATGGTAGCATGTGCACTTCTGAAACGACCCGTAGCCCCTCAGGACTAGTGGCTCCACATTGGAATTCCCATCTCTGTTCTGTGAAGCTTCACACAATGTCATTGAGTGAGACTCTCGACTACTGATAAACTTCAAGAAGACGTAATTCATTTCGTCTTTTAATACACTACTGGCCATTAAAATTGCTACAACAAGAAGAAATGCGGATGATAAAACGGGTATTCATTGGACGAATATATTATACCAGAACTGACCTGTGATTACATTTTCACGCAGTTTGGGTGCATAGATTTTGAGAAATCAGTACCCATAGCAACCACCTCTGGCCGTAATAACGGCCTCGATACGCCTGGGCATGGCGTAAAACAGAGTTTGGATAGCGTGTACAGGTACAGCAGCCCATTCAACTTCAACACGATACCAGAGTTTATCAACAGTAGTCACTGGCATATTGTGACGACCCAGTTGCTCGGCCACCATTGACCAGACGTTTCCAATTGGTGAGGGACCTGGAGAATGTGCTGGCCAGGGCAGCAGTTGAACATTTTCTGTATCCAGAAAGGCCCGTACAGGACCTGCAACATGCGGTCGTGCATTATCCTGCTGAAATGTAGGGTTTCGCAGGGATCGATAGAAGGGTAGAGTCACGGGTCGTAACACATCTGAAATGTAACGTCTACTGTTCAAAGTGCCGTCAATGCGAACTACAGGTGACCGAGACGTGTAACCAATGGCACCCCATACCATCACGCCGGGTGATACGCCAGTATGGTGATGACGAATACACGCTTCCAATGTGCGTCGCCGCGATGTCGCCAAACACGGATGCGACCATCATGATGCTGTAAACAGAACCTGGATTCATCCGAAAAAATGACGTTTCGCCATTCGTGCGCCCAGGTTCGCCTTTGAGTACACCATCGCAGGCGCTCCTGTCTGTGATGCAGCGTCAAGGGTACCGCAGTCATGGTCTCCGAGCTGACAGTCCATGCTGCTGCAAACGTCGTCGAACTGTTCGTGCAGATAGTTGTTGTCTTGCAAACGTCCCCATCTGTTGACTAAGGGATCGGGACGTGGCTGCACGATTCGTTACAGCCATGCGGATAAGATGCCTGTCATTTCGACTGCTAGTCATACGAGGCCGTTCGGATCCAGCAAGGCGATCCGTATTACCCTCCTGAACCCACCGACTCCATATTCTGCTAACAGTCATTGGATCTCTACCAACGCGACAGCAGTGTCGCTATACGATAAAACGCAATCGCGATAGGCTACAATCCGACCTTTATCAAAGTCGGAAACGTGATGGTACGCATTTTTTCTCCTTAGACGAGGCATCACAACAACGTTTCACCAGGCAACGCCGGTCAACTGATATTTGACTATGAGAAATCGGTTGGAAACTTTCCTCATGTCAGCACGTGGTAAGTGTTGCCACCGGCGCCAGCCTTGTGTGAACGCTCTGGAAAGCTAATCATTTGCATATCACAGCATCTTCTTCCTGTCGGTTAAATTTCGCGTCTGTAGCACGTCATCTTCGTGGTGTAGCAATTTTAATGGCCAGTAGTGTAGACTGTACCGCGTGTTCAATAACATCGTAACATAACCTAAAATTACGTAGACGGCTATGGATCTCCGTGGCATCATCTCCCTGGTGCATTGTGAAAATATTTGAGCTTTCTAACGTGCTAATTCGCTGACTGTGGTCGTCTATTAACGTGCATTCATTCATAGTTACGTCAATTTAATCAGCCCAGGATCCACTAAATTCAAAATGATTAATCTGTGAGCTGGAATTCCATGTTGAAGACTCAGCTTTTAAGTTTGTCAGCAAAAATATGTGCAACACTATCGTCCATTTTTGATCTTCATATTCCTAAAGAAAAACCTAACATGTTATGGTGATAAAACACAGGAGAAACACCTAGAACATACAGTTTCCACCCAGGATTAGAAACATATCGTCGAAGTAACTAGCCACAGATCCCCGTCACATTTTCCCTCCTTCTCCACAATGAAAATTTATTGTTGAGTTAATTACCAATGTGTACGTTCCACGACATATTTCACTGTCTTACTAAATGCTGCAAATATTGCAAGAAATTCGATTCGAATTCACGAGTATAGAAATCGACTCTGAAAAAATTCGGGTCTTACACTACTTGGACTCGTGCTTTGTCCGCTAATCGTTCCTCACCAAACGTATCAGTCTCAGAAATTCTTCAGTTTCTCGGACACTATTAGGTTGCGTCCCTGATATGTATAAAACGAACTCCGGATTTCCGAGTATTCTGGTGATTCTACCTGCTTAGAAATAGATCCTTTCACATGATGTTTGGGTTGCATTTGTTTCGGAAACGATAATGAATTGATCGAAGACTCATTATTTGGCTTGAAGACGATACGGCCAACTCTCAGCGATATAGGAATGTTAAAAGGTTCTAGGAAGTCACAGGGTAAGTTTGCATTTACTAAAATATTAAGAGTGTCGGATGCGTTGGTAATTATTGTTGACGTCTGGTCAGCTGTTGTACGAAATCAGTTCGCTGATTGGAACCTGATTTCCGTGCCGATGGCACGGAATGATATTTCTTTTTTAAGTTTATTGAGTTTCAGAATGCGCCCCTATAGCCACCACAACACTGGAAATTGTACACTACAGTTTGTTTTGACAATTCAGCATATGGTACAAAGTTACAAAGGTTTAACAAAGGACAGATTAGGAGATAAAACAAAATTTACGTCCACAGTACAATGAAACGAGTAAACTGGACGTTAATGTAGCACAGGGTACACAGAGGTAGTATACTATAATAATCCTACTCGTAACGCAATATAAATGATAAATCGCTCTTGGTACACATTTGGGATATTCCCATTTCAATCCATATTAATGATTGTGTATCTAAATTAGCAGTAAATCGTTCTTTTGTGTGTCTTGTAAGACTTGTTTCAAATACTGTGGATAGAAAATTGAAGAATTGTGCAGGTTTGTAACATGCATGCAGATCGTGAGAAAAGTATACATGAACCAGTTTTGCGTATTACAACCATAACTGTAGACACTCCAGAATTCAGATACAAACGTATAGGAACTACATAGTGACACGTATTTATAGGCGGAGCGTTCATATGGCTCTGAGCACTACGTGACTTAACATCTGAGGTATTCAATCCCCTAGAACTTAGAACTACTTAAACCTAACTAACCTAAGGACATCACACACGTCCATGTCCGAGGCTGGATGCGAACCTGCGACCGTAGCGGTCGCGCGGTTCCAGACTGGAGCGCCTAGAACCGCTTCGCCACATCGGCCAGCCGGCGTTCCATATCATGCTGAGTTGCACGTGGAAATGTAATCAGTTAATTGAGTTTGGTATTCCCCTGGCGTGCTAATTAACAAGTTTTTTTTCTTTATTGTAATTTTAGCACCTCATACAGGCGGGCTGTCAGCAGCATAGTACGCCGCTCTTCAGCCTTAAGTGGTACAATCATATGACAAAGAGGCGACATAGACAATACAATGAAAAAGGCGGGCAAAAAAAGTAGAGACAAAAAACAATAAACATGAAGCCATTCACGCTGGACGATAAAAACAATAACACTTGTTGACACGGCGCACAGAACACGGAGGACGGCGACGGCACATGTGAACAGTGGAGTGGTAACTAATTAACAAGGTAACAAGAGCATTATATTAACAGCTCAGGGAACTATATTGCTGATATGGCACTGTTGCCGAACTCGTATAGCAATTTATATGTTGATATGTCGTTGCATGCTAACAGTGTATGGAGGCTGCTTGGGAAATGATGACCAAGAGCCGGAAGATTACCTGCAAGGACACTTATGTGATACATGTTCCGAGGACATTGTAGGAATATATGGTTCGGATCTTCATCCTTTCCGCGAACACATAGAGGGGTGGCGCTTACATTTAGCCGGTAGAGGTATTTATTGAAGTTCCAATGATGAAATTTCAACCATGCTGTAACTTCTGTGAAGCTCCATATTTGTGACTTACCATATCATGGTACTCTTGGAATCGTGGGATTAATTAGTGTGTAGTGTCTGCCTTTGAATTTAGATTTCATAGACCAATCCTCTTGACAGTTTTTACAGCAGTCTGAGCATTGCTCTCACATCTGTGAGAGGGAGTTTATCGTATTTAGGAGCTCCTTGCGGAGATGCTTTCTTTGCAAGCACATCTGCTTGTTCATTTCTAGATATCCCACCGGGCCTTTATCCATACCTTCACGCCGTTGCGATACTTTCTCTGCACTCAAAACACAGCGTCGACAATACGTGCAACTATGAGGTTGGTACAACTATTAAGATGGCTTATAATCAGTTGTAGGGCTGACATACTAACAGATATTACGACTATTGAGTCTGCTATAGCCATCTGTGCGAATAGCAGGTTGCAAAATGGCCATCAACTCGGCTGCCATAGCCGTCCGCTGTGACCGAACAGTTCTAGGCGCTTCATTCAGTCTGGAACATCGCTGCTGCTATGGTCGCAGGTTCGAATCCTGCCTCGGGCATGGATGTGCGTGATGTCCTTAGGTTTAAGTAGTTCTAAGTCTAGTGGACTGATGACCTCAGATGTTAAGTCCCGTAGTCCTTACAGCCATTTGAAACACTTCTTTCGGCTGCCATAATATTGGAGTGTGGATCCACCTTGTGTAGACCTTGTCGTTTGCTTCAGGGTACACAATGGGTATTATTAGTGCCGTCACTACACTTTGACCCATCTGTTTCCACATCGCACACATTGCTGAGGAATGATCCATGATTAAATCTCATGCAAACTGTAGAATGGCTAAATCATTTTACCGGAATCACTTTCAAATGTCCTCTAATTAGTGCGTTGAAGTTATCCGAAATGCAAGTCCTGGCCTCTCCTTGTAACTCAAATCGCTGCTCGGATGAACTATTAGGATCAGATAACGTGTATGATTCTGCTTCCGCGTGACGGCGTGACGCAGCTGATTGTGTGATGTTTACGTGTGACGTGGAGCCGGGTAAGAATGCAGTAACGCCGTGAATATGCCTGGTGTTTGTGCTGGCAATGTTTTGTCACGGCTGGAAAGCGCAGAGAGGACTGCCGTTACGTCAATTTATTGTAATGTAGGCACTGAAAACATTTACTCTATGGTGTTGTTTCATTCACCCTGATCGAGCGGCATGCGCAGCCAGTGAAGCTTCCTGTTTGTGTCACAGGAAAGAAAGCTGAAACTCCGAATTTTACTGTGTAGCAAACGTCCAACAGTATTTGTGTTTACCCATGTCTTTTAGCATTTGTTTGGCACAGAATGTCGCTAACACAAGGAATTTTTGAAAGTGACAGTAAACATGAGCCTTTCTGGCATAAGTAACGGACGTCCACGCCAAGTAAATGAGAAACCTTCTATTTAGATGGACGGTTCCTTGATCAAAGCAGTGTCAGTAATGCAAGGCCACTGGCGTAATATTTGGTTACCGGTAAACGTTTACATTCATTTCTATTATGAGGGCTCGGAAATTCGGAACATTAAATATATAAACATTGACTGGAAAGGTGGAGGAGATGGTAGACATGATGGAAAGAAGGAAGTTAGACCTATTGGGGTTAGCTGAAACGAGATGGAAGGAGAAGGAAGGAGAGAACTGAGGAAAGGCTACCGACTGTAATAGAGTGGAATTGAGAAGGATAAATGGAGTCGGAATAGTAGTAAGAGATGGATTAGAAGAGGAAGTGAAGAGAATAAGTGATAGGATGATGAAGATCAAAATATCACTCGAAGGTACGACCGTAGAGGTAACACAAGTGTATGCACCGCAGGTGGGTTGCACTTCTGAGGTGAAGCAAGAGATTGAAGAGGAAATGTAGAAGCAGATGGGAAGGAAAAATATGATAGTAATGGGGGATTTAAACGAACACGCTGGATGAGAAAGACAAGGCTGCGAAAGTGTGCTTGGACCAGAGGGTTGGGGCTGCCGAAATGAGGAAGATCAAAGACGAGTTCTGTCAAAGGAATGATTTGCTGGTTGAGAACTCTTGATTCAGGAAAACTGAAAACCACAAGATTACCTGGTACAGTCAAGAGTTAAAGTGAAAGTCGATAGTTGACTACTTCCTGTACGACAGTGAGATGAATGGGAACATCATTGACATTAAGGTAATACCGTCAGAGGCCTTGGAGAGCGACCACCGTTTGCTGGTAATGAACCTGAGAGGGACTAAGGATAATAAAGGGACAGAAAACCAGGAAAGACGTATAAGGGTATGGAAGTTGAAGGAGGAAGAAAGCAGGCTACAGTACCTACAAGTAGTAAAGGAAAGCATTCCAAAGGATGAACCAAAAACGGTAGAAGAGGAATGGGGTAGATTCAAGGGAACATTAGTAAGTGCGGCGGAAGCAATATGAGGGAGGACAAGTAACAAAAAGAGAGGGAAAAAAACACCCTGGTGGAATGATAAAACAAAGGATATAGTACAGAAGAAGAATAGAGCCTTTAGGATATGGTTCCAGAAGGGAACAGTAGAGTGAAGAGAAGAGTAGCAGGCAAGAGAGAAAGAAGCACAAAGAGTGGTGGCGGAGGAAAGAAGAAAGCGGATGAAACAGTGGACCAGAGTGATGGAAGAGGATAGTGAACGTTCAAAAAAGGTGTTACATGGGATGATTAAAAGCAAAAGGAGGAACGGTACGACAGATTGTGCTCGAATAGTGAACAAAAGTGGACAAGATGTAGAGAATAAGGGGAAACTCAAGAATATGTGGAAAGAGCATTTTGAATAACTTCTGAACCCGAATAGAGACCTGGATGAGGAGGAACAAGGCGAGGAGAAAAAAGAGGGGAACAGCGAATAGAAAAAGACCTTACATGGGGAGAAGGTTGGTTCAAATGGCTCTGAGCACTATGGGACTTAACATCTTAGGTCATCAGTCCCCTAGAACTTAGAACTAGTTAAACCTAACTAACCTAAGGACATCACACACATCCATGCCCGAGGCAGGATTCGAACCTGCGACCGTAGCAGTCGCGCGGGTCCGGACTGCGCGCCTCGAACCGCGAGACCACCGCGGCCGGCTTCCGGGGAGAAGGGGAAGAGGCATTGGGCAAGATGAAGGGAGAGTAGTCATGAGGTCTAGATGAGCTAAGTGTAGAGACGGTGAGAGCAGCAGAAGAGACGGAGATACAATGGCTATATCGAGTAATGAAAATTGTGTGGAGACAGAAGATGATCCGAGAAGACTGGAAGAAGGGAATCATTGTCACGATCTTCAAGAAGGGAAATAGAGAAGAGTGCAAGATCGGAGGGATAACATTAATGAGTCATTGTCCAAAGATTTTTGAGAAAATTTTGGAAGCACGAATTCGGGCGAAATTAGAATGAAGAATGAGGCAAGAGCAACATGGCACCAGGAAGGTCCACAGTGGATCTAATTTTTGCTGCAAGACAACTGCAGGAACAGTACTATGAATATGGAATAGATCTACTAATGACCTTCCTGGACATTGGGAAAGCTTATGATAGGGTACGTAGAAGCAAGTTATGGAAAGCCCTGTAGAACAGAGGAGTAGCAAAACAGATTGTTTGGAGGGTAAGAGAAATGTACCATGCAAGTGTGAGCCGTATGAAAGTGGGTGGAGAGAGATCAGCTTGGATTGAACAGAATAATGTGTGTGTGCATGTGTGAAATCTTATGGGACTTAACTGCTAAGGTCATCAGTCTCTAAGCTTACACACTACCTAACCTAAATTATCCTAAGGACAAACACACACACCCATGCCCGAGGGAGGACTCGAACCTCCGCCGAGATCAGCCGCACAGTCCGTGACTGCAGCGCCCTAAACCGCTCGGCTAATCCCTCGCGGCAACAGAATAATGGCTTGAGGCAGGGAAGTGCACTTCCACCATTACTCTTCATTGTAGTGATGGATGAGCATACTGTTTTGTTTCATTACTGAGTACACTACAAAGCAGTAGGCTCTGCCACAATTATCGACTCTTAGACAATGTGCCTAATACATCTACATCTACATCTATACTCCGCGAGCCACCTTACGGTGTGTGGCGGAGGGTACTTATTGTACCACTATCTGATCCCCCCTTCCCTGTTCCATTCACGAATTGTGCGTGGGAAGAACGACTGCTTGTAAGTCTCCGTATTTGCTCTAATTTCTCGGATCTTTTCGTTGTGATCATTACGCGAGATATATGTGGGCGGTAGTAATATGTTGCCCATCTCTTCCCGGAATGTGCTCTCTCGTAATTTCGATAATAAACCTCTCCGTATTGCGTAACGCCTTTCTTGAAGTGTCCGCCACTGGAGCTTGTTCAGCATCTCCGTAACGCTCTCGCGCTGACTAAATGTCCCCATGACGAATCGCGCTGCTTTTCGCTGGATCATGTCTATCTCTTCTATTAATCCAACCTGGTAAGGGTCCCATACTGATGAGCAATACTCAAGAATCGGACGAACAAGCGTTTTGTAAGCTACTTCTTTCGTCGATGAGTCACATTTTCTTAGAATTCTTCCTATGAATCTCAACCTGGCGCCTGCTTTTCCCACTATTTGTTTTATGTGATCATTCCACTTCAGATCGCTCCGGATAGTAACTCCTAAGTATTTTACGGTCGTTACCGCTTCCAATGATTTACCACCTATGGCATAATCGTACTGGAATGGATTTCTGCCCCTATGTATGCGCATTATATTACATTTATCTACGTTTAGGGAAAGCTGCCAGCTGTCGCACCATTCATTAATCCTCTGCAGGTCTTCCTGGAGTACGTACGAGTCTTCTGATGTTGCTACTTTCTTGTAGACAACCGTGTCATCTGCAAATAGCCTCACGGAGCTACCGATGTTGTCAACTAAGTCATTTATGTATATTGTAAACAATAAAGGTCCTATCACGCTTCCTTGCGGTACTCCCGAAATTACCTCTACATCTGCAGATTTTGAACCGTTAAGAATGACATGTTGTGTTCTTTCTTCTAGGAAATCCTGAATCCAATCACAAACCTGGTCCGATATTCCGTAAGCACGTATTTTTTTCACTAAACGTAAGTGCGGAACCGTATCAAATGCCTTCCTGAAGTCCAGGAATACGGCATCAATCTGCTCGCCAGTGTCTACGGCACTGTGAATTTCTTGGGCAAATAGGGCGAGCTGGGTTTCACATGATCTCTGTTTGCGGAATCCATGTTGGTTATGATGAAGGAGATTTGTATTATCTAAGAACGTCATAATACGAGAACACAAAACATGTTCCATTATTCTACAACAGATTGACGTAAGTGAAATAGGCCTATAATTATTCGCATCTGATTTATGACCCTTCTTGAAAATGGGAACGACCTGTGCTTTCTTCCAGTCGCTAGGTACTTTACGTTCTTCCAGAGATCTACGATAAATTGCTGATAGAAAGGGGGCAAGTTCTTTAGCATAATCACTGTAGAATCTTAAGGGTATCTCGTCTGGTCCGGATGCTTTTCCGCTACTAAGTGATAGCAGTTGTTTTTCAATTCCGATATCGTTTATTTCAATATTTTCCATTTTGGCGTCCGTGCGACGGCTGAAGTCAGGGACCGTGTTACGATTTTCCGCAGTGAAACAGTTTCGGAACACTGAATTCAGTATTTCTGCCTTTCTTCGGTCGTCCTCTGTTTCGGTGCCATCGTGGTCAACGAGTGACTGAATAGGGGATTTAGATCCGCTTACCGATTTTACATATGACCAAAACTTTTTAGGGTTCTTGTTTAGATTGTTTGCCAATGTTTTATGTTCGAATTCGTTGAATGCTTCTCTCATTGCTCTCTTTACGCTCTTTTTCGCTTCGTTCAGCTTTTCCTTATCAGCTATGATTCGACTACTCTTAAACCTATGGTGAAGCTTTCTTTGTTTCCGTAGTACCTTTCGTACATGATTGTTATACCACGGTGGATCTTTCCCCTCGCTTTGGACCTTAGTCGGTACGAACTTATCTAAGGCGTACTGGACGATGTTTCTGAATTTTTTCCATTTTTGTTCCACATCCTCTTCCTCAGAAATGAACGTTTGATGGTGGTCACTCAGATATTCTGCGATTTGTGCCCTATCACTCTTGTTAAGCAAATAGATTTTCCTTCCTTTCTTGGCATTTCTTATTACACTTGTAGTCATTGATGCAACCACTGACTTATGATCACTGATACCCTCTTCTACATTCACGGAGTCGAAAAGTTCCGGTCTATTTGTTGCTATGAGGTCTAAAACGTTAGCTTCACGAGTTGGTTCTCTAACTATCTGCTCGAAGTAATTCTCGGACAAGGCAGTCAGGATAATGTCACAAGAGTCTCTGTCCCTGGCTCCAGTTCTGATTGTGTGACTATCCCATTCTATACCTGGTAGATTGAAGTCTCCCCCTATTACAATAGTATGATCACGAAACTTCTTCACGACGTTCTGCAGGTTCTCTCTGAGGCGCTCAACTACTACGGTTGCTGATGCAGGTGGCCTATAGAAGCTTCCTACTATCATATCTGACCCACCTTTGATACTTAACTTAACCCAGATTATTTCACATTCGCATTCGCTAATAACTTCACTGGATATTATTGAATTCTTTACTGCTATAAATACTCCTCCACCATTAGCGTTTATCCTATCCTTGCGGTATATATTCCATTCTGTGTCTAGGATTTCGTTACTGTTCACTTCCGGTTTTAACCAACTTTCCGTTCCTAATACTATATGCGCACTATTTCCTTCAATAAGAGATACTAATTCAGGAACCTTGCCCTGGATACTCCTGCAGTTTACCAATATTACGTTAACTTTTCCTGTTTTTGGTCTCTGAGGACGGACGTTCTTTATCAACGATGATAATGTTCTCTCTGGTAAGCCGTCAGGTATTTTATCGTTTCGCCCAAGGGGGGGGGGTCCCTCTAACCTAAAAAACCCCCGTGTGCACGCCACACGTACTCTGCTACCCTAGTAGCTGCTTCCGGTGTGTAGTGCACGCCTGACCTGTCTAGGGGGGCCCTACAGTTCTCCACCCAATAACGGAGGTCGATGAATTTGCAACCATTATAGTCGCAGAGTCGTCTGAGCCTCTGGTTTAGACCCTCCACACGGCTCCAAACCAGAGGACCGCGATCGACTCTGGGCACTATGCTGCAGATATTAAGCTCAGCTTGCACTCCGCGTGCGATGCTGGTTGTCTTCACCAAATCAGCCAGCCGCCGGAAGGAACCAAGGATGGCCTCAGAACCCAAGCGGCAGGCGTCATTCGTTCCGACATGTGCTACTATCTGCAGCCGGTCACACCCAGTGCGTTCAATAGCTGCCGGAAGGGCCTCCTCCACATTACGGACGAGACCCCCCGGCAAGCACACCGAGTGCACACTGGCATTCTTCCCCGACCTACCCGCTATTTTCCTGAGGGGCTCCATAACCCGCCTAACGTTGGAGCTCCCTATAACTAATAGGCCCGCCCTCTGTGACTGTCGGGACCTTGCCGGAGAATCGGCCACTGGCCCAACAGGCGAGGCATCCTGTGGTGGCTCGGAAACGATGTCATCACCACTAGGAAGCACCCCGTACCTGTTGGAAAGGGGTAAGGCAGCCGCCACGCGGCCAGATCCCACCTTCGCCTTTCGGCCAGGCACGCGCGAGCCCACCACTGTCCGCCATTCACCCTGGAGTGATGGCTGACCGGTAAGATGCTCACTGCCGGAAGACGCAGCGACATCAGGGGTTCCATGTGATTCCAAGGCCACCGAAGTAGGCATAGGTCTCACCACAGTTGCCCCAACGCCACTACGAGCCGACGCCTGCGCCTCGAGCTCGATGAGCCTAACAGACAAAGCCTCCACCTGTCCCCGAAGAGTGGCCAATTCTCCTTGCGTCCGCTCACAACAACCACAGTCCCTACACATGACTATGTTTACCCTACTCTATACGGTGACAAATTCCCAAGATAATCTTCTGATGAGCTACTCTGATAGTGTATTTTAATACGACAGTATGCCAACCTTGGCAATTTACAACGCATAAAACACTTAATAATTGCACTTTGAAGCCGAAATCATGATTGTGTAAGTGTAAATGTAACACTGTAAATAAATAACAGTCTAATGGCGGTACTAACTTTAAAGAAAAATATTATGACTGTCGCCTCGCATTATGAAAAAATTATTGTGTAAATGGCTTTGGATTTATTTGGTGGGGGAGATGGAGATGTTCCCACTGTTGGCCTTGCCATTTGCCATCGGACCCGTGCCCTGTGGCGACGACGATGTTTGTTTTGTGGGGGGCCTCAACTGCGCGGTCATCAGTGACCGTACAAAGTCCCAAGTTTTACACAATCGAATTTTTGCACAATCCAATCTAGCCAATGTCACGAATGACAACGATGATAATGATGATGAAACGATGAGGATAACACAAACAGCCAGTCCACGGTCGGAGAAAATCCCCAACCCGACCGGGTATCGATCGCAGGACCCCGTGATAAAGAGGCAGCAACGCTAGCCACTAGACCGCGAGCTGCGGACGCCCCTGTGGCGATAAGGGACAGAAACGCAACCACTTCCTCTTGGTACCACAGGAGATGGCTCAGGTTTGACGACATTCTGACCATCTTTTGTCACTCCGTCAGGCGATGTGGGACCCTCCTTGAGCAAATTGTGGGATAAGACGTCTTTGATGGAGGCGTGCACGTAGCCACGGTTAATGGCGGCCTGAAGATTCGTCCGTCACCCCGAGTAAAGCCATCAATCCGCTCCATCACATCAAGGGTAATGGCTGGGCGGACGTTCACCGCACACAGCGGGAATGTGACGACGAATGTCGCTTACTCCAGCAATCTCAGCCACTAGAAAACAAATCACACCTCTCTGCTCCTCTTTGCTTGCCTCCATGTCAACAGCTGAACGAACACACTAGATCAGTCCGTCCATAAACGAGGTCTTAACCGAACAACTGTGTACACCAGTGATACGGCACTACTCAGTTCCCGTATCAGAGGTGACAGTATCGAAACGTAACAACAGTGCGGTCACCTGCGCGCTGACTGTGTATTACGACAGGTGTTCGTTTTTATTCTCACTGCCCTCTACATTATTCCCGACAGGTCATATGCTTTTGAAGTTCCGTAAAGCTGCGTTACATGATCCAATCTTTATTTAAGAAAATGAATAGAAAAAACTGGATGGTACACTATTAACTACATAAAAAGGGGATACGTCTGATGTCAACAGCTACCACCCAATCTCTCTTGTGACTGCATTATGCAAAATTCATGAAAAAGTAATTTATTGTACAGTAGCTTCACACTTCTGTAAAAATGAAGTTTTAACAAAATGTCGTTTTGGTTTCCAGAAAGGTTTTTGAACGGAAAATGCTATATATACTTTCACTAATGAAATATTAAATTTGTAAATAATAGATTTCAGCCACCAGTCGTCCTTGGGAATTTTTATTGGTAGATCTAGATTTCAGCTAGAAACTAGCCATTCTCAATGCACTATCACTTTTGGTCAATGCATGTAATGCCTGTTGGTCGGGCTTTGTCCACAGTTCATTGACAAAGTCCGACCAACAGGCATTACATGCATTGACCAAAAGTGATAGTGCATTGAGAATGGCTAGTTTCTTGCTGAAATCTACATCTGCCAATAAAAATTCCAAAGGTGGACTGGTGGCTGAAATCTATTATTTACTAGTCAAAATAACAGTCGCTGCGTGCAACAACCTCTAAATGGAGGGTAACCTGATGAAATATTAAATGCTCTGAGTAACCGGAAGTCACCCATTGGGATTTTTTGTGATCTCTGAAAGGCTTTTGATTGTGTAAATCATGGAATATTTCTAGATAAGCTCAAGTACTGTGGTATTAATGAGACAGCGCTCAAATGGTGTAAATCATACCTAACTGGAAGAGTGCTGAAAGTTGAAATATGTGCTTCACATAATATGCAAAAAACTGGTGATTTCTCAAATTGGGGAACAATCAAGAATGGGGTGCCGCAAGGTTCGGTCTTGGATCCTCTGCTGGTCTTAATATATGTTAATGACTTGGCATTCTATATTCATGAAGATGCAAAGCTAGTACTTTTTGCCGATGATACAAGTATAGCTTTCACACCCAACAGTCAAGAATTAACTGACGAAATTGCAAACGATGTTTTTCAGAAAATCATTAAGTGGTTCTCTGAAAATGGGATCTCATTAAACTTTGACAAAACACAGTATATACAGTTCCACACAGTAAATGGAATGACACCATTAATAAATATAGACTTCGATCAGAAATCGGTAGCTAAGGTAGGGCCCGCATCTCGTGGTCGTGCGGTAGCGTTCTCGCTTCCCACGCTCGGGTTCCCGGGTTCGATTCCCGGCGGGGTCAGGGATTTTCTCTGCCTCGTGATGGCTGGGTGTTGTGTGCTGTCCTTAGGTTAGTTAGGTTTAAGTAGTTCTAAGTTCTAGGGGACTGATGACCATAGATGTTAAGTCCCATAGTGCTCAGAGCCATTTGAACCATTTTTTTGAGCTAAGGTAGAATATTCAAAATTCCTAGGTGTATGCATTGATGAGAGGTTGAAATAGAAAAAACACACTGAAGATCTGCTGAAACGTTTGAGTTCAGCTACTTATGCTATTAAGGTCATTGAAAATTTTGCCGATATACATCTCAGTAAATTAGCTTACCATGCCTATTTTCATTCTCTGCTTTCGTATGGCATCATATTCTGGGTTAACTCATCATTGAGTAAAAGAGTGTTCATTGCACAAAAGCGTGTAATCAGAATAATTGCCGGAGCTCATCCAAGATCATCCAGCAGACACTTATTTAAAGAGCTAGGGATCTTCACTGTAGTCTCGCAATATATATATATATTCACTTATAAAATTTGTTATTAACAATCCGAACTAATTCAAAAGTAATAGCAGTGTACATGGCTATAACACTAGGAGAAAGGATGATCTTCACTACTCAAGGTTAAATCTTTGGCTCAGAAGGGGGTAAATTATGCTGCCAAAAATGTCTTTGGTCACTTACCTTATAGCATCAAAAGTCTGACAGATAGCCACATAGCATTTAAAAGGAAATTAAAAAAATTTCTGAATGGCAACTCCTTCTACTCATTTGATGAATTTTGGATGTAGTAAGTCGGTAATTTCCCCACCCCCCACCCAAAAAAAGTATTAAGTGTCATGTAATATTTTTGTAATGTAATATCTTGTATAGACACCTTTTATTAACCTGACACGTTCCACATCATTACGAAGTATGGTATTCATGATCTATGGAACAAGTACTAATCTAATCTAATTTAATTTTGTAACGATTACACGTGAGTACATATACTCGTAGAACCATCATGTTTTCAATAACCTATGGAGAAAAGTCACAGAATGAAAATGAAATTAGCCTCAAAGTCGGAAGTGATAGAACTACTCAAATTGACATATCAACTTCATCCAGCGATGGAAGTAATATTTGAAGAATACAAAGACATTCGTCGGTGGGGAATAAAACAAAATCAGAGTGACGGATTAAGGTAACATAAAACGTAGAATACCTTTTATTACTGGAAGTAAAGTTAATTTATTTTCGCTATTTGCGAACATAAACAAGCGTGAAAAAATTGAAGACAATATAAGGTCGTGTCAGAACGGTGTCAAACAAGGCTGTGGCGTATAATTACTCTTGCGCAAACATTGCGATTCACGTTACTCTTACACTGTTGTGACCAAAAGTATCCGGACAGCTGGCTGGCAATTACTTACAAGTCTGTCACGCCCTCCATCAGTAATGCAGGGATTCAATGTGGTGTTGGCCCTCCCTTAGCCTAGATGACAGCTTCCACTCCCGCAGGTATATGTTTAATCAGGTGCTGGAAGGTTTCTTGGGGAATGGCAGCCCATTCGTCACGGTGTGCTGCACTGAGAAGAGGTATCGATGTCGATCGGTGAGGCCTGGCGCGAAGCCGCCGTTCCCAAACTTGTTCTACAGGATTCAGCTCAGGACTCTGTGTGGGCCAGTCCATTACAGGGATGTTATTGTCGTGTACCCTCTCGGCCACAACCCGTCCATTATAAACAGATGCTTGATCGTATTGAAAGAAGAAAACCTCATCCCCGAATTGCTCTTCACCAGTGGGAAGGAAGAACTTGCTTAAAACATCAATGTAGGCCTGTGCTGTGATAGCGTCATTCAAAACAACAAGGGGTGCAAGGGCCCCCTGACCCCCTCCCCCATGAAAAACACGACCACACCATAACACCACCGCCTCCGATTTTTACTGTTGGCACTACACACGCTAGCAGATGACATTCACCGGTCATTCGCCATACCCACACCATGCCATCGGATCGCTACATTGTGTGCCGTGATTCGTCACTCCATGCAACATTTTTCCACTTTTCAATCGTCCAATGTTCACGCTCCTTACACCAAGCGAGGTGTCGTTTGGCATTTACCGGCGTTATATGTGGCTTATGAGCAGCTGCTCGACCATGAAATCCAAGTATTCTCACCTCCCACCTGTCATAGTACTTTCAGTAGATCCTGATGCAGCTTGCAATTGCTGTGTGACGGTCTGGATAGATATCTGCCTATTACACGTTACGAGCCTCTTCAACTGTCGGCGGTCTCTGTCAGTCAACAGATGAGGTCGGGCTGTACCCTTTTGTGCTGTACGTGTCCCTTCAAATTTCCACTTCACTATCACATAGGAAACAGTGGACCTAGGGATGTTTAGGAGTGCGGAAATCTCGCGTACAGACGTATGACACAAGTGACACCCAATCACCTGACCACGTTCGAAGTCTGTGAGTTCCGCGAAGCGCCCCATTCTGCTCCCTCACGATGTCTAAGGACCACTGAGGTCACTGATATGGAGTACCTGTCAGTAGGTAGCAGCACAATGCACCTAATACGAAAAATGTATGTTTTCGGGGGTGTCCGAGTACTTTGGATCGCATAGTGTATTCACCTTCGCACCAGTACACATCAACGTCGGAGAAAAATCAAAAATAATAAAATATACCCAGCAACGTTAATCATTCTGACTCTCTCCATAAAAATGATGACTTTGGTCTTGTTCACTGAAAATTGCTTGGCATTTTACTTTATCATTTTCTGTTGAAAGTGAACGCTTAAAGAAATCCAGCGCCATTTGTGCTCAAAGAGCTCTTGCCATACGACATGCTCGGAGGCCAGTAAAGCGTGGCTAGCAGCGATTGTAGGTACTGCCACAGAAATAGAAGCGGTGGGTGAATCTCTGCGGCTGTCGCAATTATGATGTTTGCAACACCAGAACCAACTATACACTGCCAGGTGCTGATGGATGAGGACGTAGTTCACCTACCAGAGAACCCTAAACGCCCAGTTAGTCAAGTGCATATTCTAATTACGGCAGGACATAAATCATACCTTCTAAGAAACCCAGCGTGACGTCTTAACTAACATACAACTCCCAGTACACATTTTGTGCGTGCACAGACAGTAATGAGAAACCTACACGTAGTATTATTAGTGCATGTAGCCTATCAAAGCGTTTTACACGCTCTGCTTGGGCTATTTAAACTTCGTACGCACTGAGAAAAATTAAGAGCATACTCAACTAACAGACAGTGGCAGTCGGGAAACTGCATGATACTTCCGTTCGTGTCATTAGAGATAACATACAAAACATTTCCAGTTCACGCAGAAACAGCCTTAAATAGAGCAACGATGCGAATTTCAATACTCGGTCGTACAGATATTAACGCATATTTTTTCTCTTATTTATTATCTAAACAGGTGTTGTAAGTAATGGGCTTTCACATGTAACAAACGAGGAATTTTAGAAGAAATACAGTCATCATTAAAGTCATAAATGTGAAAAAGATGAACACAATAGTGATTAAAGCTAGTGAAAGGACTACTACCAACCTTGAACTTGCGAATTCACTTGCCACCGTAAACCACTTCCATACCATTTACATTGTAACCTCCCCGCAAAAATAAAAGTCAATGATAATAAAAAAAATGAGCCAAATGTTGACTCCCCACAAAATATCGTTAAACTGAAATGAATCCAAGCGTAATCTCCTCACACAAAAATTAAAGAATAATAATGGCCCAAATGTAAACTCCCCACAAAATTAAAGAATGAAGATTGATCGTAAACCAACAAGAATATTAATTAGCTAATGAACCACGAACCGTATCTAACATATCAACAGAAATAATTAAACCTGATAACTTTTATAAGGACAGCAGCGCTGACCTTCGGCCCTGTGAAATAATTAAACCTGATAAATTTTATAAGGACAGCGGCGCTGACCTTCGGCCCTGTGTAATAATTAAACCTGATAAATTTTATAAGGACAGCAGCGCTGACCTTCGGCCCTGTATTCTGAATAAAAAAAGCAAAATTCTTACCTCAATAAACTGCCACTATATCTGCTCTTATTTATCGACACAGCTTCGTGCAATGCTGGTCTATATTAAATTTTGATTCTTGGAGGAAATGCATAGGAAATATTCTTTAAATTTAAATGAATGTTTTTCTTTTAAAAAAGTTACTTTATAAAAAATTATTACTGGGGCATTTTTTGAACAAATTAATTACAATTAACATACATTACTAGATGTGCGCAATGCTGCTTCATTACCCTCTGCAACAAGACTCATCGTCCACCACAATCCTGACCAGAGTCACAAGAAGAACACGCCGCCTACGCATGCCGACGCCTGCTCAGTACAACCGTCCACTCGCTACTACTGTCGACTGACTACTACTTCAGCCGACTCGCTACACACTAGCACTGACTGACTTTTACTACAGACAGAGTACAACTGAACTCTCGCGCAGTCAAGCGCAGACTAGCAACGATAAATAACTCTCTGGTCAGAGATTCTGTCATGCCTCGCCATCGCTTGTAATGTGTAGTGTCGGCAGACTTGCCAACACTACGCACACTAATTGAAAGAGGCGGCCAAGATGCACGCGCTAACTCACGAAGGATGGAGTGAGGTCTGAAACGGGAGACTTAATGAATGTGATAAAGAAAATACGTATCTTTGGAATATACTTAACTTTTAATCCGTCCTTGTATACATAGTTCTTGATGAAACATCTGGAGATTGTGGCGATACAAATGAGACTCGTATGATACATGCACTGATACAATTGGCGCCTTGCTAAGTCGTAGCCATTAACTTAGCTGAAGGCTATTCTAACTGTCTCTCGGCAAATGAGAGCAAAGGCTTCGTCCGTATAGTCGCTAGCAACGTCGTCGTACAACTGGGGCGAGTTCTCGTACGTCTCTCGAGACCTGCCGTGTGGTGGCGCTCGGTCTGCGATCACACAGTGGCGACACGCGGGTCCGACATTTACTAATGGACCGCGGCCGATTTAAGCTACCACCTAGCAAGTGTGGTGTCTGGCAGTGACACCACATAATGAATACATACGTCTTTCATAACCCTCCACTGTGGGGGGGGGGGGGGGGGGCAAAAATTTGGCAGCGATGGTGAGTCATTTGGACTTGGCATGAGCAACAAATTTTTGTTAACTAACTAACTTTACAATCACAGAATATACAGATAAATAGGTGAAGAACATGAAGTAAATATAGTGCACATGCACCGAGTACAGAACATATCAGGTAATGACAAAATATATATACAATGAGTACAAAACAAATTAACAAATGACATAATTTCACATGCACTGTAGTTCAGAACATATCAGCAAATCAAAAAATGTATAGATCATGAATACAAATCATGTTTGCAAAAATGATTTTAACTATGTTACAAGAATTAGGATAGGAAAGGGAAGGATTGCATCATGGTTGTAGCACTTTAGGTTGCACGCAGCTGCACTGAAAGTCCATATCTTTCTACAGAAGCACAACACCAAGTGAGACAATCTGAAGTTCTTTTCCCAGAAGTATTTATCAGCGTAGCCAAGACACTGAAATGTCGTAGTAATATTCCATGTTATCTTTTTGGTAGTACATTAGGTACACCAAACAGTGGGAACACAATAGCATCTCCATCGCTCACGGTGGTGGACAGCATGTCGTGTCAACACCACGCTCTTGCAAGGTACACCAACGTAGAATTAGTGCAAAAACCAAATATAGTGCTCCATGATCATGAGGATAGACAGGACAAATGGATATTGCAGTAATTACAGGTAATTA
The DNA here is from genome assembly GCF_023898315.1 of Schistocerca nitens. Lineage (NCBI taxonomy): Eukaryota > Metazoa > Arthropoda > Insecta > Orthoptera > Acrididae > Schistocerca > Schistocerca nitens. The sequence goes on from NC_064614.1 coordinate 1,021,552,355, forward strand.
GGTCAGAAGGTGAAGGACATTAAGTCACATACTAGTCTTCATTGAGAATTAAACTAATAGTTGGTGACACTCATTGCCCAGATATTGAACATTTCTGTACCGTGTATGTAGTATTACAGAATAATGTTCATGAGTTGTTTTACAGCGAACATCTGCACTCAATGCCTAATTATAAACCATCAGAAGTCATCATTGAAAACAGTAGCTAATAAGTGGCATAGTATTACAGAATAATGTTCATGAGTCGTTTTACAGACAACATTGGCACTCATTGCCTAATTATAAACCATCAGAAGTCATCATTGAAAACAGGAGCTAATAAATGACATAGTGAAAGAAGAACACGCCGTCGACGCATGCCGACGCCTGCTCAGTACAACCGTCCACTCGCCACTACTGTCGACTGACTACTACTTCAGCCGACTCGCTACACACTAGCACTGACTGACTTCTACTACAGACAGAGTACAACTGAACTCTCGCGCGGTCAAGCGCAGACTAGCAACGATAAATAACTCTCTGGTCAGAGATTCTGTCATGCCTCGCCATCGCTGGTAATGAATACATACGTCTTTCAACATATTCACGGAATAAGGTATGTGATGGACCCTTTTGTTTCATCCATGAAATGCCTTATACTTGCTTTAGCATGAAATTACAATGAAATTAATACCCCTAGCTGCATACAGGGGTTGAAATAAGTCAACGAGGACAGTTGAAAATGTGTACCCCCGACCAGGACTCGAACCGGGGATTTCCTGGTTACAGGGCAGACGCTCTATCCATCTGAGCCACGGACACAGAGGATAGTGCGAGTGCAGGGACCTATCCCTGGCACGCCACCCGTGAGAACCACATTTGCAACTTATTGTTCCGCACTATATTCATAGTGCCTGTGCCCATTATACTCACTACTCGTGGCGTTACTGCCGAGTCCGGTAAGAGTTCGGGCACTGTTTGTGCATCCGCACAGAAGAAGATGGTCAAACGGCCGGTGAGCCTTAACTATATATATATATATGAAGGTGGTATCTGTTCTTTCGGACATGCCCGAAAGAACGGTTACCATTTTAATATACTTGCTTTAGCTTTGGCCACAGAAGCACGCAGTGTCTTATACAGAAACGGTGGGTCACTGTTAACCTAAGGCACAGAGGCTCTGCGACTGTTTACGTTACTGTCAAGCACACCTCGCTACAGAGACCCTCATGTCCTGAGTCTACAGCAGTTCATCCAGGCCACCCTAGATATATCCAGAGAAAGAGAAAGAGAGAGAGAGAGAGAGTAGATACTTCGGGTGCGTGTTTGTAATGTCATAGACATCAATGTCTCGAATTTTCTGTCATATGCAAGTTGTTCTTCACATTTGTAGCTGCTGATTTGTGCTACCGGCCACTGTTAATTTAGCTAAGTAGAAAAAGGCCTAATCATTTTTATGTAGTATTGTAACTGGCCTTCAAAGAGAATATCAATAACGTATCTTGTGTAACAAAATAACAGGGATAACAGGGCCGCAAACTCTGTTCAAAGAATATAGAAAAGGAACAACAAAGTATTTCCAACCTGTTTGGTGGAATCAGATATATTCAAGACCTATAACTTGGTGACGTCTAGCATAATTGGAATACAGGAAAAATCACACACTAGATAATTCCTTGAACCACAAATGTATTAGCGCCGAAGTTAGAAATGTACTTTGCTCCTCATCTGTGCTATTAATAAAACTGTAAAATCGTGTGTGTCTCTTAGTGTGTTTGAACACGCTTACCTCCAAAACTACTAGGCGAATTTTCAAGGGCTTTCCACAAGTATCCTGAGCGTAGCTTCGCGCAACGTGCAGACTCTATTTCGTAAATATCGGATCAGAAGAAAATAATATATTGTAATTTAAGGATTTCTTTCGAAATACTATAAATGCGAAAATAACTCGGTCATTCACGTTTTCGTAATTAAAAGGCTGTACCGATTTCTATGACATGTGGTATTCGTTCAGCTAGCTTGAGTCCTAAGGAAGAACATAGGCCACATCAGAAAAGGCACAGTGCAAAATTTTTGTTGGTTTGAAGAGTATTACCAGAGTTAGGGAATATATATTTACTCATTGAGAAAGCTGTTTACTTTTTGACTACTGGACTTTGTAACAGTTGTGAAATTGCTTTTATTGGTTGATATGTTCGACATAATATGAGTCAACGTAATGAATACATTGCTTATACAGCCCCCAAAATGTTCAGTCCTTACTTCTACACTAACATTATTAAATACGAAAGTAACTCTGTCTATTACGCTTTCACCACTAAAATGTTGAACGGACTTCCAAGATACTCGTATTTGGTAATGCAGATAGCTTGAACACTAGGGAAAGATATACACTATTTAAGAAAGTAGAAGACAAGACTCCTAAAACGGTGAAGTAGGAAATGGTACATCGTTTTTACATCTGTGAAGATGTATGTAGCCGCGCGGTGTTGCTGCGCGGTTTGAGGCGCCTTTTCAGGGACAGCGCGGGTTCTCCCGCCGGAGGTTCGATTCCTCCCTCGGGCAAGGGTGTGTGTGTTGTCCTTAGCATAAGTTAGTTTAAGTAGTGTGTAAGTCTAGGGACCGATGACCTCAGCAGTTTAGTCCATTAGGAATTCAGACACCTTTGAACATTTAGAGGTCGTGTAATGTATAGCTACTTCAGTAGCGCGATTATAGACTTGCGCCCCTGCCCACATTCCTCTGCACCCATCGCTCAGCTGCGACACTCCACGTGCCACCATATTTTGCATGTGACAAAAAATAAAAACATCTACAGCCGTCTTTATGATTTTATTTTATTTTGTTGCTACCAGTTACAACGCTTCATTGCTAAAAGGATGGACAAACAAAATATTTTGCACGGGCGACTTGGTGGTAGCGGGTGGGGTGTATGCACATTACCAACTGTGCTTGCCGAACAAGCACACACATGAAGCCAGCTGAAGTTATTGCGTGTACAGTAGCTTACTCTATATCACTTGTCACAACATAACTACTGATATGTGAGTGCAGCCACAGATAACAGCTAGTAGTTCAATAATATGTCAGGTCTTTGTTGTAAATCACGGCCAGTATATCTGCATACTCGGCTATTCACGGGAGGTATTTACTTTTCTTAGGCAAAACGCTGGAAATACTGTTCAAGGGAACGTCAGAACGGTCGTTGGAGTAAATCAACGCTCTGTCGAAGTCTCAGTGTGGTTCCAGGAAGGCCAAAGTGACAAAAGATAATTGAACGCTGTCGTCTACTGCTTTTGAAAGAAAACAAACATGAACTTCTGCATGTTCTCGTATTCATAAAACATATTAGAATTTGGAAATAAATATATTATCTCAAAAAATACAAGGATTTAGCGTGCCGACGAAGTTTATACGAGGAATCTGCAGTTTCAAAGCGTAAAGAACGATTTTAGTCAGATTCAAAGATGAAATGGTCCAAGAACAATTCTTAGTCGCTTAATCTGCATAGTTTGTACAACAGATATCGACAATATTGCTCATCCATTCACGAAAATAGTACAATGTGCAGATGACATCAACAGGAAGAACATGAATGGCGCTAAAGAGAACCTTGATGCAATATTAGATGCACTAATGGACAGAAATCTCACAGTGAATTACAAAGTTCATATTGAAAACCCTCATCAGTAATCTTCACAAGGCGGTTCCTTAATTATGGTACAACCTCTTCTAGTGAAACCATACCGACAATTTCCTGGGACATATTTCGACTTCTGTTTAACGTGAAAGCCTCATAGAAGCAATTCAGTGCAGTCCTGTGGAAAGTTGTAATTATAATAACAGCCCTACGTCCTGTGTGGTGGCGAGCCCATCTTAAAATGTTATTCAGTATCTATAGACCACATATGATCCAAAATCGACTATGAACGTTTTAAAATCCAAAAAAGGCCAAATCAGATTGACAAATTGCAATAAGGAGGACTAAGGATATGCTTATGAGTAATGGAAAGCTACTCTAACCAACACTCTGTAGAGTCACGTGTCTTCACACTCCATCTATGAAGAGAGGTGCCGAGAAATGGATATCACGCTCACAGAATGTCACTTGATGGATATCCGAAAATCAGAGCACCCGTTCTCTGCCGTCGTCAAAGCTAGTTAAAAATACCACTCCAGCATTATGCCACAGTCACGAGTTACGGAGTTATTGTAAAATGTAAGTTACTATCACTAAAAATATGTCCAGCATAGGATTTTAACTATCGTGTCGTAATGTACGATTTACCTACGAGTCTCTGAATCCAGACAATGATCTTGTCAATAACCACAGAGCTATGGGCAGTTGCACAACATATAGCCACGTTATTAATTCCAGAACTATTGCCTACTCGAGCATCTTAAAAGAGTACGTAGAAAATTCCTTTTATCGTCGACCACCAGAAAATAATACAAAGTTTAATTACCAGAAGGTACCTCACTGTTTACTGCAGAATCAGTCAATTTGCTTGAAGCACTGATGCACGTTAAGGACATAGTTCCAAATAAATTTACAATTGTCAACAGAAGAATCTATCACTCAACAGCGGAGTGTGCGCTGTTTTGAAACTTCCAGGCAGATTAAAACTGTGCGCCGGACAGGGACTAGAACCGAGAAACTAGCCTTTTATAGCCAATCCTCATGCCGATTTTTATTTGGGCGGAGAGGTCGAGAGAGTGACTCCCATCTCTCCTTCTAACCAGTGCTGTTTGTGTCCAAAAATGCCTTCTATGACCAGCTGCTCAAGCTATTTTCTACGTTTTGTAGAGAAGTAACAACGATGGTTTCTCTTCGAAATAAGAAGAAAACTCTCCTTTTCAAATTACAAGTATGATACCCCTTCGGAAACAAATACCACCCTTTTTCCAAAGCAAATAAAGCTCCGTTTCTGGAACAAGCAGGATTCCTTATACTGTCTGATCAAAAGAATCCCGACACTATTATGGAAAGCGATAACGGTCACGAGAGGCGGCCCCTTAGCGGCACCATCGAGTTGTCAGCAGAGATGTAGCGACAGCAAGTGTCGGTCTGTAGAGCTCACTGACTTCCATCGTGGACTAGTCAGTGGAGGTCGCCTGAGTAACAGATCAAGCAGGGACATTTCTATCCTTCTAACGTCGCCCAAGTCGATAGTTGGGAATGTGACTGTGGAGTGGCAACGAGAAAAAACAATCATTGCTAAACAAAAACTAGACTGGCCTCTTGTATTGCCGGACAGAGAACGCCAAGCATCGCAGAAAGTGGTTGCAAAAATATCGCATGAAATCAACGGAAGGAGTCACTCGCGAGTTCCAAGTTGCTATCAGCAATCCTCCTTAGACAGTGACTGTGCGTAGGAAGTTCGAAAGAATAGGGTACAATGGTCCAGAAAATCCTTACGAGCCACCAAATAATCGATGACAAACGAAGCTTGCGAAAATGTAAAGAGCAACTCTACTGGACACCGAATGATTAGAAACGAGTGATTCGACGTACAGAATCGCGCTATACACCGTGGCAAACAGTTGGAACGGCTTAGACTTGTTGAATGTCGAGAATACTTTACCTGCCACCACGTGAAGTGCCAGCAGTGATATACGGAGGAAATGGTGTTAAAGTATTGTGGTGTATCTCGTGGTTGGGGTGTGCTTAACCCCTGTCGGGGCAGCAGCATTGATTGGTAATTAAAACGTCCTCTGTCCTGGTTTCTAACGCAGTCACTGCTTAAATTTTGATTGAAAATTATCAGCAATGGCGGCCGAAGATTTCCAGCATGTGAAGTCATCCCCGTTCTGCCAACGTCCTTTCCAGGACAGAAGCTTCTGAAATATGGTGCTACGGAACAATGCTGTAAATAAGATTGGTGGTTACCTACGAGAGGGTACTGAATAGAGTTGCAGAGACGAAAAACTTGTGGGACAACTTAACGAAGAGAAGGCGTCAGCTGATAGGACACGTTCTGATACGTCAAGTGGTCGCCAGTTTAGTACTGGAGGGGTGTATGGGTAATGAAAATCATAGAGGGAGACCCATAGATGAATAGAGTAAGCAGAGTCAGAAGGTTGCAGGTTTTAGTAGTTGTTCAGAGCTGAGAGCCCCGGACAGAGTAGAGTAGTAAGGAGAACTGCATCAAACGAGTCTTCGGACTGGAGACCACAACAATAACACAAGTGTAAGTGCTACTCTGAGATGGAGAGGTTAATGCAGGAGATGAATTCGTGGCGTTTCGCATGGAAACACTCGGAATATATATACTACTAACTGTTTCCATGCGAACTACCACGAATATATATTTATATGGATGTGTTACTATGGATTTGGCGATGTATGTTAGTGTCAAATGGCGGTCGGATGCCCTTCCTGTCGCCACCCCATAACCCCCCAGGATGGAATTAATGTACTCCAGCTGTCTGCGTCTAGTGTAAGCCATGAAATAGTGCGAACGTGTTGCAAATGTCTGCGAGTCGTGTAATTGAGGCGAGACATGGGTACCATCCCGGTATTCACCTAGCCTAAAAACCACATACAGCACGTTAGCGCCCTCGGCTAACCTGGCGTATATATATGTGTGCGTGTGTGAGGGAGGAGGGGGGGGGAGGGGAGGCCTCTCTATTCCACCTAAGGAAACGTTAATGAGCTTGTGTAGTCTGTATAGACGATGGTTCTAGACGGTGACCGATGCTGTTTGTGTATCATGATGCACGCTGTCATAGAGCAGCGTCTTTGTCTTAAACAGACGAGTAAACTCTTTCACATCAGCGTTTCTTTTCCAGTGAAAACAATAGAATCCTTCTAACATAAATAAGGATGTAGAACAACCAAGATTTATTTTGCCGAATGAGCCATCCAGGTATGTCTCACGACCTGCCCTTGCAACTATACTTTTTCCGGTATCAACTATTTCTCAAACCTGAGAAAGGCTTTCCTGGACACCTCAAGAGACTACCATTAAAAATGTGAGATTCACTCTGGGAACAGTCCCCTAGGTTATGGTAATCCATTCTTTCCAGGAATGCTAGTCCCCGAAAGTGTTTAGATATTTGGAAAATAGGGAGAGATATTGGCAAAAGCAAAGCTGCGAGGACTGGTCCTTCGTCGTGCCTGGGTAGGTCAGTCGTATATCTGCACCTACATCTGCGTCTACATACATGCTCCGTCAGCCACCACACGATGCATGGCGGAGGTACCTTTCCCGCTACTAGCCATTTCCTTTCATTTTCTAATCGCATATGGAGCAAGGCAAAACGACTGTTCTACAGTCATCTGCAAACGCCGGCTTTCTAAATTTTCTCAACAGCGTTTTGCGATAAGAACTACTTCTACCTTCTACGGATTCCCAGTCGATTTACGAAACATCTCCGTAATACTCGAGGGATAACCAAACCTACGGGTAGCAAATCTAGCAACTCACCTCTGAAATGCTTCGACATCGCCTTTAATCCGACCTTGTGGGTATCCGAAACACTCCAGCAATATTCAAGAATTGGCCACATTAGTGATCTATACGTTATCTCGTTTATAGATCAGCTATTCCTTCCCAAAATTCTCCCAATAAAATAAAGTTTACTGCCATCCTTACGTGTTTACTCCATTTCACATCGCTTTGCAACGTTACGCCTAGATATTTAATCGACTCGGCTCTGTCGAGCAGCACATCACTAATGTAGAATTTGAATATTGAAGGATTGTTTCTCCTACTCTTCTGATTAGCTTAAACTTCTCTACAATTAAAGAAAGCTGCCATTCATCACACCAATCAGAAATTTTGTGTGTGTCAGTTACGATCCTCCTACACTCAGTCAGCGACACACATTCCCGTACACCACAGCGTCATCAGCGTTCAGTACTCAGTCTGATTATTCGTGAATCTATAGAACATGAGTAGTCCTATCACACTGGGGCACTTCTGACGGCCGCGCGGGGTTAGACGAGCGGTCTAGGCGCTGCAGTCGTGGACTGTGCGGCTGGTCCCGGCGGAGGTTCGAGTCCTCCTTCGGGCATGGGTATGTGTGTGTTTGTCCTTAGGTTAATTCAGGTTAAGTAGTGTGTAAGCTTAGGGACTGATGACCTTAGCAGTTAAGTCCCATGAGATTTCACACACATTTGAACATTTCACACACTTATGACGTTACGCTTCTCTCTGATGAACAGTGGCAGTCGAGGACAACGTACTGAGTGGTATTACTTCAGAGGTCCTCGAACTATTCTCGTAGCTGTGAACGTATTACGTATGCTTTGACCTTCGTTAGTAGACTGCTCTGGATCACTGAGTCAAACGCATTCCGGAAATCTAGGAGTATGGAATCTGCCTGTTGCCCTTCATCCGTGGATCGCAGGGTAGCATTTGAGAAAAGTGCAAGGTGTGTTTTACAAGATCGTTGTCCTTGAAAGCCAAGGTTCTAAGTTTGAAACACGGACTGGTACCCAGTATTAAAGTATTACGAAGTTCTAGGACAGTGACTGATTGTATGTATTACAGTGAGTGTCATTATTAACTTCAGAAACAACTTCCATGTAGGCACGCTGTTGAGTCAGATACAAAGAAGGAACGTTTGTAGTCGCTAATCAATCATTATTAACGATGACACAGTTCAATGTAAAAAATATCCGACACTAAATTTTGTAACATTATCTGGGGAGAAGGCGGAAATTATAAATGCGGGTAATAGTCAGACACTATACATCAATTCAAAACCATGTCACATCAAACTGCAGCACGTGAAGATGAACTGAATCTTGGGATTTTCCAAGCCATATGTGCCCCCTTGAACATCGTACTGTGACATATATGTAACCTTGCGGATGCTAAGAACCATCTACCGCTTGTTCTCTGTTAATGATTCAACAGGAATTTATAATGAGGGGTCTGATAAAGTAAATTGTACCTCTCTCTGCGTCCTGCAGCACTCTACTGGAATCAACAGCTGCCGTCTATAACACAGTGAAAAATATCTCAACAGGAATAATTTATACACTTAGTAGATGTTCACAATAAGTACCTGTAGACCTAAATGGGAAATAAAGTAAAATCAATGAATGAAATAATTATGGTTGTAATGTTTAATATGTGATATGATACGTTCGAAGTTATTAATGGAATCCAATTGTAAAACCTGCATTCAATACTCATTCTTATTCTGTAATCTTTTCATTGCCTCAGTTAAGCATGTTAGATTCAGTATGTATTTTCTGTAAATGTTTAGGTAGAAGATGATTTTTGTTTAAGTAACCGAAAACCAACAAAGAACCAGTCTAATCGAGATCAACTAATTGTGTTTTCGGAGATGCTGCCAGATAAATAAATACTGTGTGTTTACATCTCTGTGGGTCTCCGTCGCTGGGTCATCAGCGTGTCTGGCTGCTATGTGGGAGTCATAGCTTCGATGCTAGGTGCTGCCAGGGATCTTTGGTTTGTGGCAGGACTGGAATAGGGTGTATACAGTCTCGTTATTCCGAATGAGCAGCTACTAGAGTAAGAAGTAGAGGCTCCATTGTCTAAAGTGATGAATGCAGCCGGGAGGTCGGTGTGCTGACCCTATGCGCCACCATTCCGCATCCAAATGACACTATTGTCATATGGTCACAGGGCGGCCAGACTGCAGTCCTTTGCTTTCCTTTTAAATCCTTCAGCTGAAATCAGATTCTACAGGATGGGCCAGAAGACACTATCGGGTACGTTTAATGTTATTGTATTGAAACAACAAGCATCATGGAAAGCAAACGAAAACATGAAACGACTCTGTACTTCGAATAGATATAGTATTTCACAGAAAAAGACACTTGAACTAATGAAATACCACTGAAACGAATGTTCTTAGATACTTCTTAAACACTCACACTTTGTCTTTCTGTATGCGTATTCGCATCATGAGCACTTACCTCATTTATGTTGCTGGGTCAAAATAAACGGTAACGTTCTCTCACCATCCAACTACGTATGGAGTTTCTGGGAATGTCGATACCTGCTAATCACTTACCTGTAGATTTATCTGGTTAAAGAAGCAGTGATACAATGAAGCGTTCAGTGACTTCATTAGCGTGGTCATATTTCTTACGTCTTCCACTGCTTGGTGCATCTGTCATAGATTCAGTTGCAGAGGCATTTCTTTCCAGTTTTCGAAGAATAACCTCCGTTGGCGGTTCTTCCTTGAACCATTTAAAAAGTAGTCCACAGTTTAATAACTTAATTCACTTTTTCGTTCCGTCTCATGTAGCTGTTGCTAAGAAGAAGACGTTCTTCAGTTGTGAATCTGCTTGTATCCGCCATCACAACACAAACGTTTACATAAAAGTCACCTTCGTAGCAACACAGTCAATTGCCGTAGCATTTGCCTTTCCACAAGCAAAACAACACGATCACATGTCCTAATTTCATGGAGTGACGACTTCGTTGTTACCGTTTGACACGTAGCAATTACCGCTTGCGTTGTTGTATTTTGAGTGATCCCTGCCAGAAGACAGACGTACAACAGGCAGGGAACGTTATTTTCCACATAAAGTACAATCCCGGATAAATGTAACAGCGAAACTATACGTTCATACTTTACTAATTTCCGATATTCTGGCTCACGCTCTATGTAGAGATATATATGTATGAATGTGTGTTCAAGCTGCTTTTACTGTCGCATCGACTAATCCGGCCCCTTTACTCAAAGGACAACACCGACACAGCAAGCGGAACTTGCTAGTCTACTACGTTTCCTTTGCACTAACTAACAGGAAAATCTATAGGACAAGTAACAGAAGTGAAGTCTGTTTTTAACGGAATTTTATTTCCTCTGATATTGAATACAGATCAATCAAAAGCTTTCTTACTCAGCAGAATCTCATTTCGCTTAAGGGAACAAAAGTTAGTAACAAGTAATCTCCTTTCAACACAATCTCATTTGCTCCTAAATGAAGCAAAAGTTAATCAAGAGTTAACAGTGAACCAAAATTGGCTGAATCTGGAGTTAAGTTAACGAGAAATGGGACTAAAGCTCTGGAAGGAACACTATGAAAGAAAAACTGCACAGAGGCTATAGCACCTAGATACCCTCATCGGTGGAGCGTGCTGATGCAAGATTAACCCTCGAAATATCTCACCAGCAATTAATGATATTTTACCTGTTTTAGAATGGGCATAAAGCGCCTCCCTCCACCCACCCATTGGCAATGCGCGTTGCGGAAAATACTTTTGTATTGCTAGGTTTAAGGAAACCAAATTCGAATTGCAATTAAGTCAGCAGTTTAGGTTACACTTCCAAAACATATGAATAACGAATTTCTGCCAGCTGTCAGCTTCCATCTACCTCGATCACCGACCGTGGCCCTCAAAATTCTGTTCCCATTTGCGTGAAAAAATCCTTCTTTTTGTCCAACTTCAAACATCTCAAAAAATCCTTGCGGAGGACTGATTCTATTCTCTTGCTAACGTGTTGGCTGAAAGACGTCACTACATTTTCGAAAATTCGGGGAAAAGACAGCAAAATCCCCGTCCTCAAATGGTTTAAATGGCACTGAGCTCTATGGGACTTGACTTCGGAGGTCAAAATTATCCTAAGGACAACCACACACACACCCATGCCCGAGGGAGGACACGAACCTCCGCCGGGACCAGCCGCACAGTCCATGACTGCAGCGTGACAGACCGCTCGGTTAATCCCGCGCGGAAGCATTTCTAAAATATATCGTTCTCGCATTCTAAGTCGCTACATACTTTCGATATAAATCACATTCATGTGTTGTTTGTTGTTGTGGTCTTCAGTCCGGAGACTGGTTTGATGCAGCTCTCCATGCTACTCTATCCTGTGCAAGCTTCTTCATCTCCCAGTACCTACTGCAACCTACATCCTTCTAAATATGTTTAGTGTATTCATCTCTTGGTCTCACTCTACGATTTTTACCCTCCACGCTGCCCTCCAATACTAAATTCGTGCTCCCTTGATGCCTCAGAATATGTCCTACTAACCGATCCCTTCTTCTAGACAAGTTGTGCCACAAATTTCTCTTTTCTCTAATTATATTCAATACCTCCTCATTAGTTATGTGATCTACCCATCTAATCTTCAGCATTCTTCTGCAGCACCACATTTTCAAAGCTTCTATTCTCTTCTTGTCTAAACTATTTATCGTCCACGTTTCACATCTATACATGGCTACACTCCATACAAATACTTTCAGAAACGTCTTCCTGACGTTTAAATCTATACTCGATGTTAACAAATTTCTCTTCTTCAGAAAAGCTTTACTTGCCATTGCCAGTCTACATTTTATATCTTCTCTACCTTCGACCATCATCAGTTATTTTGCTTCCCAAATAGAAAAAACGCATTTACTACTTTAAACGTCTCATTTCCTAATCTAATTCCCGCAGCATCACCCGATTTAGTTCGACTACATTCCATTATCTTCATTTTGCTTTTGTTGATGTTCATCTTATATCCTCCTGTCCATTCCGATCAGCTGCTCTTCCATGTCCTTTTCTGTCTCTGACAGAATTACAATGTCAAAGTTTTGATTTCTTCTCCATGGATTTTAATTCCAACTCCGAGTTTTTCTTTCGTTTCCTTTACTGCTTGCTCAATATACAGATTGAATAACATCGGGGATAGGCTACAACCCTGTCTCACTCCCTTCCCAACTACTGCTTCCCTTTCATGTTACTCGACTCTTATAACTTCCATCTGGTTTCTGTACAAATTGTAACTAGCCTTTCGCTCCCTGTATTTTACCCCTGCCACCTTCAGAATTTGAATGAGAGTGTTCCAGTCAACATTGTCAAAAGCTTTCTGTATGTCTACAAATGCTAGAAACGTAGGTTTGCCTTTCCTTAATCTTTCTTCTAAGATAAGTCGTAGAGACAGTATTGCTTCACGTGATCCAACATTTCTACGGAATCCAAACTGATGTTCCCCGAGGTCGGCTTCTACCAGTTTTTGCATTAGTCTGTAAAGAATTCGTGTTATTATTTTGCAGCCTTCGCTTATTAAACTGATAGTTCGTTAATTTTCACATCTGTCAACACCTTCTTTCCTTGGGATTGAAATTATTATATTCTTCTTGAAGTCTGAGGGTATTTCGCCTGTCTCATATACATCTTGTTCACTAGATGGTAGAGTTTTGTTAGGGAAGGCTCTCCCAATGCTGTCAGTAGTTCTAATTGAATGTTATCTACTCCCGGGGCCTTGTTTCATGTGTAATTTATATAAAAAATTATAATCACATTAAACAACGAACAAACGGCAGCGTGACGATGATATACACTGAAGAGGCTAGAAAATTGGTTCACCTGCCTGCTATCGTGTAGGACCCCGCGAGGACACAGACGTGTCGCGAAACGACGTGGCATGGACTCGACTAATGTCGGTAATAGTGCTGGAGGGAACTGACACCAAAAATCCTGAACGGCTGTCTATAAATACGTAAGACTACAAGGAGAGCTCTTCTGAACACCGCGTTGCAAACCATCCCAGATATGCTCTTTAATGTTCATGTCTGTAGTTCATGTCTGATAGTTTGGTGGACAGTGGAAGTGTTTAAAGTCAGAAGATGTGTGGACTGTCGCACTGTCCTGCTGCAATTGCCCAAGTCCGTCGGAATGCACATTGGACGTGAATGGGTGGATGTGACCAGGCAGGATGCTCACGCACGTGTCACCTGTCAGCGTCGTATCTAGACTTATCAGGAATCCCAACACCACACACCGTTAAGTAGCCTCCACCAGCTTGCACAGTCCCCAGCTGACATGCATGGTCCATGGATTCATGAGGTTGTCTCCATACCCGAAAACGCGAAAACGACCATTAGCTCGATACAATTGGAAACAAGACTCGTCCGACCAGGAATCATGTTCCCAGTCATCAATAGTCCAATGTCGATGTTGATGGGCCGAGGCGAGGCGTAAATCTTTGTGTCGTGCAGTCATCTAGGGTATACGAGTGGGCCTTCGGCTCCGAGTGCCCGTATCGATGATGTTTCGTTGAATGGTTCGCACGCTGACACTTGTTGATGGCCAAGCACTGAAATATGCAGCGATTTGCGGAAGAGTTGCAGTTCTGTCACGTTGAACGATTCTCTTGAGTCGTCGTTGGTCCCATTCTTGCAGGATCTTTTTCCGGCCACAGCGATATCGGAGATTTTTTGTTCTACCGGATTTCCGATATTTACGGTACACTCGTGAAATGGTCGTACGGGCAAATCCCCACTTCATCGCTACCTCGGAGATGCTGTGGCCCATCGCTTGTGCGCCGACTATGACACCACATTCAAACTCACATAAATCTGGAAAGTTGCCATTGTAGCAGCAGTAAACGATTTAACAACTGCGCCAGACACTTGTTGCCTTATACAAGCGGTGCCGACCGCGGCACCGTATTTTGCCTGCTTACGTATATCTGTATTTGAATGCGCTTCAGTGTGTGTATTTGTCAAATATAAATGGTTCAAATGGCCCTGAGCACTGTAGGACTTAACTTCTGAGATCATCAGTCCCCTAGAACTTAGAACTACTTAAAGCTAACTAACCTAAGGACATCACACACATCCATGCCCGGGGCAGGATTCGAACCTGCGAACGTAGTGGTCGTGAGGTGTCAAATATAAAATTTCATGTTTGAAACGCTCTGAAAGACCACTTCATAATGGCCACAGGACTGATATTACAGTAGTGGTTTTTAGTAAATAATTTTACAGTCAGAGATGACCGCGATGACTTTTTAAAACGAGACCTATAGTCTACTTTCACAGCTATATCGGTTACAGAGATATCGCTATCAACATCGGAACTACAAGTATATATCACTTGACCAAAGAGTCGGATTTACTCCTCAGTATCTAATTTTAGAGTCAGAATAATTACAAAATTGAAAAGTTAGGATTTATCTGGTTCGAATATGGAACCGATTACTGTCTCAAGTGGTAGTTCGTGGTTCCATAACCAAATAAGGAAAGACATCATATAAGGAGGAAACATTATTGTACATCTGCGATAACAGTACAAAAGAGGCACAGTGGAAATGTAGGTTTTATTCGGTCTGCGTTGTTCACGTGTGTGTTAAGCCCACGTTACTTTGAAAAATAGAAGTGTCTTCCACAAACCAAGAAAAACTAAATACGCAACTTGTCTAGGGAGAATGCTGAAGGAACTTGAAAACGATAGTTCGGCAGAACGTCACAGAAATATGCCGACGGACAGTGTCCAGCAGAATAAAAAGTCAACTAAAAAAAGGAAAAACGGTGACGAGAAACCTAGTAACAAGCAGAGCGAACGAAATAGACGCTCTTGCATTTGCTGTTCATAATCCACTTACTAGCTCCAGCGAGATTGCGATTGCCTCTGGAATGAGCCAACCCAGCGTTGTTTGCATTTTGCGCGGAAACAGCTTTTGTCAGAATCATGTATCATCTTCACCAGTAGGTTTGCCTGTCATATCGCAGGACATTGTTGGAATTCTGTCGCTCGGTTCTGATAAGACAACAGGACAACAAGATATACCTTCAATGGAAACTTTACTAATGGATGCATGTTATCATGGAAGGTCTGATGTAAAAAAAATGCATTACTGTGCTGCTGAGAATACTGACTGCGTGTAGACATTCTCTGTTTATTACGAAAGTGATATCGGCTGTCCTAGAGAAGTACCAGCACCACGGGTGTCCGGCTCATTGCTGGCTTGTGGCGAGGAAAGCTCTCAGCACTTTCTTAGTCGCTGGACAGGACGCTAACGCTTTATCAGTTGGCCTGCACTTTCGCTTGAACTTTTTCCCTGGGGTAAACTCAAATATTAACTCTATAAACAAGTTTCGACTACCTAATAAGGTTTGAAACATTGCACTGCTGCAGCATGTGCCTAAAAATCCTAGCACCAGCGGCTGAAACCGTATACTGCAGCAGACAGTAGAACCATCAAAAAGGAATCTTTTCGAATCACATAAAAGGAGCCGCGCGGGATTGGCCGAGCGGTCTGGGGCGCTGCAGTCATTGACTGTGAGGCTGGTCCCGGCGGAGGTTCGAGTACTCCTTCGGGCATGGTTGTGTGTGTTTGTCTTTAGGATAATTTAGGTTAAGTAGTGTGTAAGCTTAGGGACTAATGACCTTAGCAGTTAAGTCCCATGAGATTTCACACACACACACATAAAAGGAACTTTAAGGAAATAGATACAACACTCTTTTGTCTTTTGTGATTTTCCTTTTGTATGTAATTTCGTTTGTAAGTTTGTACCTTGCCTTTAAAAGCATGACGAGAAGTCTGTATTTAACGCTGCTTATATTTCAGTTTCTTGTTTTAGAAGTCCATTCAATTTGTCATCCGTGCCCTTTTGGCAGAAACCAGAGCAGGACTCTTACCGTAGCAAACTAATGATGTAACCCTAGACATCACGCTGGACGACATGTAGCCAAGTGTCATTAGTATCAGCTTGAATGGAAAGGTTTGCCAACTGTTTAGCTTTTTCAAGCGGACTCTCTTAGCTGATTCAACTGAAGCGCCCCGACAGCTTCATGCGAAAGTTCTTTACAACATGAAACTAGCGTTAGAAAGCAGTTGGTTTCATGTTCAAAACCGATTAATTCTCTATTTTAAATATTGTAATTTCTACCAACATAATGATCGGGTTTTAAAGTGTGAAACGCTGCTGCATTCAACTCTCTCAGAATTAAAATACGAGGAACAAAAATTCGATTAGTTTCATCTGAAAAAGCGATACCGATATCCTTGTAATTAATACAGCTATTTAAAGAGATCATAAGGCGGTTTCTGAAACTTTCCCCAGAATTCATTTGGGCGAACACAGAATTACAATATATTAAGTGCTCCAGAAAATATCTGAAGTGAACAGATTAGCTGAATCACCGTGTAAGAGTTAGACTCTGATGTTTATTTGCGTTCTGCCGTTCTGAGCTCCTCGATAAGTACACTTATGAGCTGAGTTTTTACAGAAAATTCTCTTTTGTGAGATACAACTTTAAATCAATCAGATGCGATACCAGTTAGAGGCAGCCCACATAACAGGGAATAGGAACTTTCAAGCAGACGTTCTTCCCACCTGCCTTATTATACGGAACGGCACATGGTACAACAAAATCCATCATCCTCCATGCATTCCACAGTCGTTTCTGAGCATGTATGTGCCTGCATAACGGACATCAGGACTGTGATCTGATACCAGTTTTGTTAACATTACAATAAAGGGAAAATCGAGTAAAGTCTAAAACAGATCAGTTAACGACATTCTAATGCACATTCATTAACGAGTCTTTGCGAATTCTTTATCAGTGAACTTTGGAAAATCACGCCATATGCATTTCAGGAATTGTAAGTTTCCCTCCAGTATATGATTAAAATATGACTGCAAGCAGATGGAACAAGTCAACAGTCTTCTTAGGATTACAGTTTCATAATAAATTCAACAGAAAGAGCCATACCACAGAACTTCTGAAGCGGCTAATGAAAAGAATCTAGACACATTAGTGAACATCAGTAGTACATGAAGAGTCAACCATTCGCCTTTCTAACGGCCTTAACTCTGCTGGAGCTACTCTCAATGAAGTGTCTGATTGTCTGTGCACGAATGACAACCCGTTCTTCCTCAACAGCCGAAATCAGAAAACACAGTGATGCTGGACGTAAGATCACGAGTGAAGTCGACGTTATAGCTCACGCCAATGGTGTTTCTTTGGATTCTGCACGGGGCTTTAGCTGTGGTATTGCATTTCAGGAATGTTATTGTTCACAAACCATTGCCTCACAGATACTGCTTAAAGCCGCTGCACTGTCATTCTGATACAATCATCGTCTCTTCACTGATTATCTATTGTACGGGGTACACAGTACTGTTAAGTGTGTTCATACACTACTGCCATTAAAACTGCTACCCCACGAAGATGACGTGCTACAGACGCGAAATTTAACCGACAGGAAGAAGATGCTGTGATATGCAAATGATTAGCTTTTCAGAGCATTCACACAAGGTTGGCGCGAATGGCGACACCTTCA
The DNA here is from genome assembly GCF_023898315.1 of Schistocerca nitens. Lineage (NCBI taxonomy): Eukaryota > Metazoa > Arthropoda > Insecta > Orthoptera > Acrididae > Schistocerca > Schistocerca nitens. The sequence continues at coordinate 1,021,570,328 of NC_064614.1, forward strand.
ACGTGCTGACATGAGGAAAGTTTCCAACCGATTTCTCATACACAAACAGCAGTTGACCGGCGTTTCCTGGTGAAACGTTGTTGTGATGCCTCGTCTAAGGAGGAGAAATGCGTACAATCACGTTTCCGACTTTCATAAAGGTCGTAATGTAGCCTATCGCAATTGCGGTTTATCGCATCACGACATTGCTGCTCATGTTGGTCGAGATCCAATGACTGTTAGCAGAATATGGAATCGGTGGGCTCAGGAGGGTAATACGGAACGCCGTGCTGCATCCCAACGGCCTCGTAGCACTAGCAGTTGAGATGACAGGATCGTGCAGCCACGTCTCGATCGCTGAGCCAACAGATGGGGACGTTTGCAAGACAACAACCATCTGCACGAACAGTTCGACGACGTTTGCAGCAGCATGGACTATCAGCTCGGAGACCATGGCTGCGGTTACCCTTGACGCTGCATCACAGACAGGAGCGCCTGCGATGGTGTACTCAACGACGAACCTGGGTGCACGAATGGCAAAACTTCACATTTCCCGATGAATCCAGGTTCTGTTTACAGCATCATGACGGTCGCATCCGTGTTTGGCGACATCGCGGTGAACGCACATTGGAAGCGTGTATTCGTCATCGGCATAATGGCGTATCACCCGGCGTGATGGTATAGGGTGGCATTGGTTACACGTCTCGGTCACCTCTTGTTCGCATCGATGGCACTTTGAACAGTGGACGTTACATTTCAGATGTGTTACGACCCGTGGCTCTACGCTTCATTCGACCCCAGTGAAACCCTCCATTTCAGTGTACGGGCCTTTCTGGATACAGAAAATGTTCGACTGCTGTCCTGGCCTGCACATTCTCCAGATCTCTCACGAATTGTAAACGTCTGGTCAATGGTGGCCGAGGAACTGGCTCGTCACAATACGCCAGTCACTACTCTTGATGAATTGAGGTATCGTTTTGAAGCTGCATGGGCAGCTGTACCTGTACACGCCATCCAAGCTCTGTTTGACTCAATGCCCAGGTGTATCAAGGTCGGTATTACGTCCATAGGTGGTTGTTCCGGGTACTGATTTCTCAGGATCTATGAACCCAAATTGCGTGAAGATACAATCACATGTCAGTTCTAGTATAATATATTTGTCCGATGAATACCCGTTTATCATCTGCATTTCTTCTTGGTGTAGGAATTTGAATGACCGGGAGTGTATTCCCACATTTATCATTTTCCTATGCGCAGTAGGGTGACCTCACATTAACCACGAAAAACCATATGATAACCACACCGCCGACCGGTGTGGCCGTGCTGTTCTAGGCGCTTCAGTCTGGCACTGCGTGACCGCTACGGTCGCAGGTTCGAATCCTGCCTGGGGCATGGATGTGTGTGATGTCCTTAGGTTAGTTAGGTTTAAGTAGTTCTAAGTTCTAGGGCACTTAGACCTCAGATGTTGAGTCCCATAGTGCTCAGAGCCATTTGAACCATTTGATAACCACACCTCCTTTGTGCACCACAGATGCCACTACACATAGTAACAGATAACTGTCTCCTGGAAGTCGCCAAACTCGAACACTTCAACCTAGTTGTCTCACGTTGTAGCACGCTTCAACGCTCCTGATCACTCGTTTTCAGTCAACTACCATACACTGGCGTCGATCCTTACGCCATCCCAAGAACCGCGTGTCACCGACTTCGTAAAGGTGTGGCACATGGGGCTCTGAGCGACCTTTGTATCACGTTAATTTCATACGCACAGCCCCTGTCCTAACGGGAGTGCTGGCAGCGCGCTGCAACTCATGAGTGGTCACGTCTGCTGATTTCATGCCATTTATTGCGAACATTAGCCTCAATTCTCGATCTTCCGTACCCATCAGTACATGAGGTTTGGACTTGCCTGTGGTTTCGTGTTTCCACTCCACAATCACGTCACCCACAGTTGACCTGTGCAGCATCAGGAGGGTTGAAATGTCCCAGTTGGATTTGCCGCTCAGATGAGATCCAATAGTCCCCGTTCGAAGACACTAAGCTCTCCTGGCCCCCATGTTATGCTGTTTCTGCTTCCTTTCTGACGACAGCATATTCCTCGCTCCATTTCATGTTAGAGAGTCCACCTCTGGCCATATGTAGTGGTCAATTCTGTCTTATGTGGTGATTTTCGGATATTTTTGGTAAGGTACAGCATTTGTGTTGCATATTTTGTCAGACGTAGCTGACATAAAAATGATGAAGCTGGTATACTTCGCTTATTTTCAGTTCATAATATCACATGCGATTGTCTTTTGCCGCAACTCATCAAAGAAATGCTAAAGTTTTTAGAGCTCGAAAACGTGTAATAGGAATTGTTTCTGGTGTGAACTAACGAACATTCTGCAGAGGCCTCTTTCTGGATGGAGGGATATTAAGTACCGCTTCACAACGTATTTATTCCCTAATGAAATGTGCCATTAAAATACATATCTCTTTTTCAAATCAATAGTTTAATTCATGGAATTAATACTAGAAAAAAGAATGATCGTCAACAAGCTTTAAAGTCACTTGACTTTGTCTGAAAGTATCCACTGAGGAAGACACATTTTCAGTAACTTTCCAGCAGCCGTAAAAAAAACTATTTACAAGATTCATTTTAAGAAGAGCCTAAGAGATTTATAGGTGATGAACCGTATTGACATATTTCTCTTCAGAAACAACTAATTTGTATAACTTAACTAATAAAATGGAATGACGTGATTGTTGTTACATATAATGTTTCAGAACCGTAACTCGATTGTTTAAATATTTGTTGTATACGGTTTACTGTCTCATGATGCATGATTATCATAGTCTACGAATTATCATATCTACCTCCGTGTATTGAACATTTACATATTTCGTGACACGTTTGCTACTACCATTTAAATCAAAATCTATTAAAGACATTTTTTTACGTATTCCATATCCATAATAATTTCACTTGGGACATGTGGGAAGAACATTAGCATATCTGTTTTTCTACGCTAATATTTATTTAATTTTCTGACATGCTCTACATCCTGGCTGGAGGTTCAGAAAATGGGTCAAATGGCTCTGAGCACTATGGTCATCAGTCCCCTAGAACTTAGAACTACTTAAACCTAACTAACCTAAGGACATCACACAACACCCAATCATCACGAGGCAGAGAAAACTGGCTGGAGGAATTACTCGCTGTTGATATACTGAAACGACAAGTACACCTAATCCAATGTAATGTAACCCAGTGACTGGAATTTGGGCACAATGTGAAGTTGTTGAATCAACCAATTATCTTGGTGTGCAGAGCTTCAAGCGACAAAAGAAAGGCGGAAACGACAGGAAAATCAAACTTTCGTTACTTACACTCCACGTCTCTTTACCGCTCCTTCCATTTTTCAGGGGTTAGAATTAATTTTCCAGACGCCTCGCAAGATGCAGCCCCCAGGTTTGCTGCGTGCAAGTGGCAGCTGGTTCAGGTATCTGCCGAAATAGACGGCGCGCCCAGCCAATAGGCGCGACGGCTGCCCTTCCCTGCACTCTGCACTCTGCAGCCCCTGGGCCCCGTTGCCCCCCCCCCCCCCTTCCGCTTATCGGCCCTAATGGCGGAGCGCTGCATCTCCCAGGCGGAGCGAGCTACCCACAGATGCAGCCGAGGCGCTGGCAGGGGCGGCTGCAGCGGATCTTCGCTGAGACGTGCGCGCGGCTTACGAGATATTGAAAATGATTTACAGTCAGCCTCCTCGAGGGAGCTGGAGGCGCCACTAGCGGCGCCCGGGCAGTAAGCCAGGGTACAGCTGTGGCAGTGGTTGCTCGTAGCGTGTGTGCAGTTCAGGAAGGAAGGTAGGAAGATTAGCATGTAACATCCCGTCAATGTCGAAATTACTAGAGATGGAGAACACGTTTTAAATGAGAAAGGATTGGGAGGGAAATCGGCCACTCGCTTTCAAAGAAACCGTCGTGGTATTCAGCTTCAGCGGATGAAGGAAATACGAGTCCAATCTTGCCATAACGCATACTATCTCGGTGTGTGAAATTCAGTTAGTATTTGACACGAAAGTTTTCTGGGTAACGTACCACGTCATATTGTAATTAAGTATCTCAATTGAAATCAACGTTTCGGGCACGGTTACAGCAGCCGTTTTCTGAGTCGGCCAATGTCTTTTTGCTCCGACTACTCTACTGAGCATTTTTAAAACAAGTCGATATAGTTTGTCTCTTGTAGCGGAATGAGTAGTAAACTGTGAAGAATGTCACTGACTGAATTGGCTAACACCTTCGACGGCTTGGTGTCCAGCCTGTCTTCTACAGCAGCCGTGGCTGCACCGTGGATGAAGTAGATGCTCTGCGCACTTCGGGTGTGCACAAGTTGCACTGTGAATGTGGAGAAGCATACAGGCGATAGGCAAAATAATATGAACACCTACACTTCCTGTACTGACTTGGGAATGGTTTATTAATAAGGGGTTGGACACCCATTTGCCCGTAATACAGCTTCGAATCTTCTCGGAATACTGGCATATAACGATTGTATAGTCTTCAGTGGAATTTGATGCCACTCTTAGGTCAGAACCTCTTCTAACTACTGTAGTGACGAGGGAGACGGAAATCTGCTCCGAAGTCAACGCTTCAGTACCGCCCACAACGGTTTTATAATGTTCAAGTCCGAGCACTGTGCTGGCTAGGGAAGACGGTGGAGTTAAGTTTCGTGCTTCTCATACCGTGATTGTACTGTCATGGATGTGTGAGGCAGTGCATTATCATCCTGAAATCATTATGGGGAACAGCTTGCGAGTCAGAGGGTGCACCTAATCACCTAAAATGTTCACATAATCGTTGACTATAAAACAGTCTTTGAGAGTAATGATGGGACCAGCAGAATAGCATGATATGGCTGCCCACGCCATCACACTCCCACCTCCATGCTTAACCGTTGGAATCAAGCAATCAGAATTGTAGGCTTATTTTGGCGTTCTCCAGACGTAAACCCGGTCCTATGTTGGAAATAACGATAAAGTTGACTCGTCGGACCATATGACCTCTTTCCACTGATCAGCTGTTCAGGGTTTATGCTCATGATACCATGTTTTACGTTTTTTTGCGTTGGTTGTCATCACTAACGGTTGCAGTATAGCAAATCGTCCACGAATATGCGCTTTATGGAATTCTCGGCGGACAGTGTCCATAAACACGGGATCTCGAAGATGGCTATTGAGCTCTGCAGTCACATTAGCCACCGTAGTTTTGTGTTTTTTTGATACAATTCGTGTTAGCGTACGACGATCTCTGTCATTTATTTTTGTTTTCCGTCCGCTATTACATTTACACAATGAAGTCTTTCCATGTTTTGTGTGGGCTGTCATGACTCATGACTGTTGAAACAGTTTCTCTTGAAATATTGAATAAGTTGGCTGTCTTGGTTACTGATGCTCCAGCTAATCGGGCTCCCACAATTTGCCCTCTTTGGAACGCTGTTAGGTCTTCCATTGCAAGTCGACCTCAATCTCTGAATGCAAATACGAAGTGTGCACTACCCGTAAAGAACCTGCATCAGTGCAGGTTGATGCCTAGTCCGTACTGAACACGCGTAGTCCAGAGCGACAAGTGCCTCACCTACGTTGTTGACCGTCAAACACAACCATCCCGTTACTACTACTGTTCAAATTATCTTGCCTATCCCCTGTACATCGGCGAAACCGGCAGGCCAGTTGCAGTGCACATACTGGACCACGGGCGCTGGATTAGACTTGGTCAGCATAACAAATCTACAGTGGCCGGACGGCAGAAACAATGCGTCAACCAAACATATTTTAATGAAACCTTCGTACTTCCCGAGCAGTCACAGGTGGTGAAATGCAATGTTAGAGAGGCCAAACTACTAAAAACCCGGTAAAAACGTGAACAGATACGATGGACTTCACTTGCAACGTTCTGGCTGCCAGCCTTGACAGATCGCCAGCCCACATAAACAACACGAGACCAGAGCGTTACCGGCGAGTTGTTGCCGCCGCGCGGCCCACGACCAGCATGTGGAGAACAGGGATCTACACACCCCATTCGCCGATGACCACCAGTCGCGGCACAAATTGCAAGAGGCAAAAAAAATTTATAGCCCCCCCTCCTTTCCCTGCCAGCACCACAGTAACTTATTACTAAAAGTTTCCCACTCCTCCTGCTACAAGATACCAATTATATCAACTTTTTCTTAATTAAGACGTAATATCAGGCTTAGGCCGATATTACGCTATCGTTTTTCTTTCACAAAGAAATATTTTGAAATATTGGGCAAATTTCTTTAGAAAATATGTTTGACATGGTGGTAAAAAGGGCAGTTGCATTGTCATCATATTTTTCGTCGAAGTTCAATATGGTGGACAGCAAAAACTTGTTATTATGCGCTGCAATTGCTTGTACCACAATTGAATTGCGTGAGCATTTTGAAGAGAAGCGGCGGAAAAAAGGAAACATAGTTCAGGGAAACAGCGGGTTATAGGTTGTTGTTGTTGTGGTCTTCAGTCCTGAGACTGGTTTGATGCAGCTCTCCATGCTACTCTATCCTGTGCATGTTTCTTCATCTCCCAGTACCTGCTGCAACCTACATTCTTCTGAATCTGCTTAGTGTATTCATCTCTTGGTCTCCCTCTACGATTTTTACCCCCTACGCTGCCCTCCAATGCTAAATTTGTGATCCCTTGATGCCTCAGAACATGTCCTACCAACCGAGCTCGTCTTCTAGTCAAGTTGTGCCACAAACTTCTCTTCTCCCCAATCCTGTTCAATACTTCCTTATCAGTTATGTGATCTACCCATCCTATCTGTTCACGTTTTTACGGTGTTTTTAGCAGTTTGGCCTCTCTAACATTGCATTTCACCATCTGTGACTGCTCGGGAAGTACGAAGGTTGAGATACTAAAAACATTCAGCAAAATTCGTTACGAGAGATGTAAGTGGAAGACATCAAGTCTCAAATAAATCGCTTACGAGTGAATGAGAGTGCATTTTAGTATTTGCTCAATAAAGTGGCATCTCACATTAGAAAATGTAATACGCACTTGAGAATTACAGTAAATGTAGAAGACAGACTCACCATAACACTGCAATTTATTAATACAGGACAGGGTACTCTAGTTTACAATTACAGCACTCGAGTGCCACGATGCACATTAAACAAAATATCTCCCGCAACATGTGAAGCTATGTATAAAGCACTGGAAGAGGGATACCTGAAGGTAAATACATATTTAGTAAGCTGCATCGGCAATAAGTACTATTTTTATTTTTGATTAATATAATTAATTGAATTAGGGTACTAATAATTACAAAACTTATAAGAAGTACGAAAGAGATGATGCGCTTTTGAGTTAGAGGCATACAGAGTTCAAAAATAGACAAATTTGAATGTAATATAAGAACTATTATTGTTATTATAGAGTGTGACCACCTCCCATACTCCGGCTTGCTGAAAAACTCCCTGGATGTTTCCAGATGTAAAAGCGAATGGCTGTAGCTGCAGTATATTCTTCCGCCTGCCCATCAGCACACAACTAAGATAACCCTCGCTCACCCCACCCCACCCCCGTCCTCCCCCCCCCCCCTCCCAAGTAGAATCAAGGTTATTAAAAAGAGTCGAAGGAACACGCCAACTTAAACTTTGAAGTCATGTTGACAAATACACTACAGAGACGTCAAGTTGCTGCAGCGATGCCAGTGGCAAGCAGTTACATTTTACATCGCAGCGAATAGAAGACGAATGACTTTCATGATCAAATCTACGGCGAGGCTCTAGATTTGATCACATTTGTTGGACGAAAGTCGAGATTTCACCAAGTTCCCCATCACACTATCAAATTTCTTTGACATATACTTTTGACATATTAACTCTGACAAAGAAATATTCTAGTGCAATACTCTCCTTACGCAGAGCAGTCATGACAAAAATATGTTACTCGGGACGACAGAAACACACCTGTATGTCAGGAGAAAGTTGTCGCCACAGCGACCGAAACGTAGGTTTCAACAGAGACAACTATTAGTAATATGACACAGTACCATACAGTGAATATTTAATACTGACTACAGCCGCGGAAACCTACAGGGTTATATTAGTAATTATTTACAATTTCCTGGTCTCAACGTGTATGTTTGATATATAATCGAATTCATCACGTGTTCCAAATATAAAATTCATGACATATGGTTAGAACAGAAACACCTGGATGTATATAAAATAATATAGTACTTATTGTACTGGTACAGTGTAGTAAGAAGAATGTATCGTTAAATTTGTGGACGATTTGCAGTATACAAGGTGCTCCAGTTGCCACCTCTGGGAGCAATGACGGCTCTTACCCTGCTGGTTATAAAATCAACGGAATGTGGATGACAAACACAGGCGCCTCATTGCTTCTTGCTTCAAATATTTGCGAGAATTCATTGATCATACTGGTCGACTTGCTCTGGCGTGCCTGTCTGTGATCAGATGTTTTCAGTGGGTAAGTCATCTAGCGACAGTTCAGGCCAGAGCAACAGTAGAACACATTCTTAATCGAGGTAGCTTTGGTTAGCTTGAGCTACATGAGATCTTGCGTTATCATGTTGAACGTTACCCACAATTCTAAGCCGGCCGAAGTGGCCGTGCGGTTAAAGGCGCTGCAGTCTGGAACCGCAAGACCGCTACGGTCGCAGGTTCGAATCCTGCCTCGGGCATGGATGTTTGTGATGTCCTTAGGTTAGTTAGGTTTAACTAGTTCTAAGTTCTAGGGGACTAATGACCTCAGCAGTTGAGTCCCATAGTGCTCAGAGCCATTTGAACCATTTGAACCACAATTCTAAAATCGAGCACAGCCACTGGTCATAATACATCAGAAATGTAACAAACACTTGCTGCCCCCATTACCGGCTATATGAACCGGAGGTGGTCCTGTTGTGTACCCAATAGAGTCCGATACCATCAAGCAAGGAGCTGAGCCCCTATTACCATCCTGAAAACAGTTTTCGAACTACAGTTCTTCACAAAACCACCACACATGCATACATCCATTGTGATGTCATACGCAGAATGAGGACACGTCTCAAACAACAACTTAGTGTCCATCTGTGTCCTGTGTTGTCGTTGGTCCAAAAATTATCGGTGCAACAATCCCTGCTACTGTGTGCATTCAGTATCACTCCAGAAGTCGTTGCAACCTTCGTGTTGATACTTGCATTGCTACACACAGTCCCATTTCCTCGCTCAAGGTATGTGATTTGGCTGTACGATCTTGCACAACAGAGCGAAAAATAATATCTTATTGGAATTATGCCTATACATATCATTCACATTAATATGACGTGTCCCACCCTTCACTTTTATGACGTCTTACTTTCTGGTGGGAATACTTTCAATTTTGAGTCTGAATATCTGCTGGGGGGAAGGAGGGCCCATGATTCCTCCAGAGCCGAAACCTGCAAAGGTAATGATGTCGGACACTGGAGTCTAGACTGAAGTTGACATTCTAACACATGTGAAAGTTCCACTGGGTTCAGGTTGGGACTTCAGCTGGCTAATCCATTTCAGTACTGTAGCGGCACCACTGTTTAGGATATGGAAAGAAAGTTTCGTGCAATATTCTGAGCACAAGCTACAGCTAGGTGCCAGTCAGATTGCAGTGAGTTATGCATACCAACAGCTGCGAAGTGGAATAGAGGCCACAGGGCCGTCAGATTGCTGAAAGAGTATACACAGTGGTTTTGCATGTCGCAAATCAAAGGCAGAAGGAGCTTACTGGCCAACCTAACATGTAAATACGTGCGGGTTTCTAACGAGATTCATTCAAGTGTGGCAGCTCTCCTGGACGGCGGGGCGTGTCAAACCACCAGTGACATGCAGCAGCAGATGGGGCGCCAGCATTCCAGTCCATGGCGCGTCGCTGGTTCAACCCTCTGAGGCTGATGCGGGGTCCGTAGTCAGCCAGCGGCGGGCCACAGACCGCCGAGCCAAATGCCGGCATCCTGGCGGTGACGCAACTCCAATGGCTTACAAGATCGGCTTGACACAGCATTGCATTGCATGGGCTGCTGGGGTGCTTCCTCAGCATTGTGGGGCCCTGTGATGCGGACCAAGGTGTATGAGGGCACTGTTGTTGGAAACAATAAATCACTTGGAAAGCTCGGACGAGCCTTAATATGGTCCCTTCTACCTCTTCCCGCTACATTTGGCCATCCTGATCCATTTGGGCGCAAAAGTTGTCACTACAGAACTGTTACTGCCCATACACCACTGCTTGACACATGCTGCTTTACGACAAAATGCACTGTCATGTTGATGCAAACCTCCCTTCCTGACACCATCTTTGTTGTACGTAGTACACTATCCCATTTAATGTGTTCATGTTCTTCCGCATTAGGCATTTCCTTAGGTGCAATAAGGGGACCACAAGCTAACCGGGAAAAGCACCCACATGCCCTAACACTACCTCCTCCTTAATTCAACGTTGGCAATAACGCTTTCGCCAAATCCAAAGCGATCACTATTTTCCAGTGATTCACTGTCCTATGGATAGGAAAACTGACTGTTTGAAACTGTAAACGGTATTCTATTTCCGAATAATCGATATTTGATATTTTTCATTATTTGTTTAGTCTCGATTACAACAGACTTTTTTCACTTTTTACTAGTATTTTTAAATATTATTTTGAGTCATCAGCCTTTTGACTGGTTTGATGCGGCCTGCCACGAATTCTTCTCCATTGCCAACCTCTTCATCCCAGAGTAACACTTCGAATAAGTGTCCTCAATCATTTGCTGGGTGTATTCCAAACTCTGTCTTCCTGTACAGACTTTACCCAGTCCAGCTCCCTCTACTACCATGGAAGTTATTCCGTCTTATCTTAACAGACGTACTACCACCCTGTCCCTTCTTCTCACCAGTGTTTCCCATATATTCCTTTCTCTCCGATTCTGTGGGGACCTGCTTGGTGCTTACCTTACCAGTCCACCTAATTTTCAATATTCTTCTGTTACACCACATTCCAGATACTTTGATTCTTGTCTTTTCCTGTTCTCCCACAGTTCATGTTTCACTGCGATACAATGCTGTGCGTCTAATGCACAGGCTCACTTCTCAAATTAAGACCTATGTCAGCTATTAGTAGACTTCCTTTGGACATGTATACCCCTTTTGCCAATGCTACCTTGTTTTTGATGTCTTCCTTGCTCCTTCTACTGCCTAGATAGCAGCTTTCCTTAACTTCATCTACTTCATGATCACCAATCCTGATGTTAAATTTCTTTCAGTTCTCATTTATGTTACTTCTCATTTCGTCTTTTTTCGATTTACTCTCAGTGCATATTTAGTACTCATTACGTATCTCCTTCTATTCAGCAGATCCTGTAATTCTTCTTCATTATAGCTGAGGATACCAATGTCATCAGCGAATCTTATCGCTGACAGCCTATCACCTTAAGTTTTAATTACACTCTCGAACCATTCCTTTATTTCCGTCATTACCTCTTCGACGTATAGGTTGAACAGAAGGGGCGAAGGAGTACATCTCTGTCTTGCACCCTTTTTAATTCAAGCACTTCGTTCTTCGTCTTCCATTCTCATTGTTTCCTCTTGGCTCTTGTACATATTATACGAGGGTTGGAACTTGAATAGTGCAACTATTTATTCACAACCGATACAAAAGAGTTACCTGTTTGCACCTGTTACTGTCCTTCAAAGTAGTCACCAGCGTTGTGTAGAACCCGTTGCCAGCGATGTGGAAGGCGTTTTATACCGTTAGCAGAGCCTGTTCTGTTGATGGTGCGAATGGAGCGGTCTACTGCCTGTCGAATCTCTGGAACAGTTCTGACGCGTATGCCACGAAGTGGCTCCTTCATCTTCGGAATCAAACCAAAGTCACAAGGACGTACGTTTGGGGAGTATAATGGGTGGTACAGTACTTCCTAGTTCCATCGACCGAACAGAGCAGCCACAGCTTGTTATCCAAACGCATTACGTTCCTCCAGGGCAGACCGTCAATGCACAGTACTACTGTTCGTTTTTGGAGTATCACCTGCGAGCAGCCTTGCGAAAGAAGCGGCGTCACTTTCTGCGCAACCCACCCATCATTTTGCACGACAATGAGCGGCCGCATACAGCGCAAGCTGTGGCTACTCTGTTCTGTCGGTGGGACTGGGAAGTGCTGTACCATCCACCATACTCCCTGGACTTCTACAAGAGGCTACAGTACGGTTCGCCTCTTGGTTACATGAGGAACCTCTCTTGCATAACTCGAAAAAAATAAATAATTGTCGTGTGCCTTACAGTTTGTTTAAAGTTTTTTTTAATCTGACACCAGGTACGCAGCTTGCTTGTCTTCTTCACTCTTATTCAGTCAAGTAGCTTCTCAATTAAATGACGTGTCTATGGAGAGCTGAAGTATATCTCTGTCTCGTGGACTTGATTGGTTGGTTGGTTTATTTGAGGGAAGGGACCAAACAGCTAGGTCATCGGTCCCATAGTATTAGGGAAGAAGGGGGAAGGAAGTCGGCCGTGCCCTTTCGAAGGAAACATTGGCCTGAAGCAGTTTAGAAAAATCACGGAAAACCTAAATCAGGATGGAGGGCCGCGGGTTTCTCCAAAATGCGAGTCCTGTGTGCTAACCACTGCGCCACCTCGCTCGGTCATGGACTTGAACATCACAGCATCTTGATGAGTATTTACGTGCTGAACCCCTTTATTCTCCCAACAGTGTTTCATTCCTTGCAGTATAACATGCGTAATTTGGTGGGCAATAATTTTTTACGTGCTACATGTGTTGCGACCGTAGTTCTATAAACAAATGACACTAACAGCTATCAGAGACCAACGTGCCGAACCCCTGCGAATAGATCGAAGAGGGAAGGAACGTATCCTCACGTCCATATTATTAGACGCCAGTAAAAATTCGATTCGAGGAAAGGCAGAGATGCAGTCAAATCACAATTTTTGTCTAATTTGTTTTGATGTACCACTACATTCTTAAATAATTTCCGCAGTCTACCCCTAATTTCCCGTCTGACTGTGATTCTCTCTAGCTTTGTATATATCTTTATTCCGCATCATAGGAGACTTTAATAACTCGAACTTGTAATGGGGTTCACCATTGTTACGTCCCGTGCAGAGTCTTTACTGATGATAAAATATACTTCGTACACATTTGTGTACATCTGTTCTTACCCAGTAGATTCACTATTTTATATGTAAGAAAAACATATGATTGGCCTCCAGAGATAAATACAACTAATGTGTAGCCTCCGGCATGTCTGCTATCTTAATTTGTTTCCTACTTCAGAAATTGTGGCTTTTCGTCTATTTCTATTCGTGTAAAGATTAATTAGTTTTTAAATCACTCCTATTTTGCATTGATCGTATTATTTATTACAATTTCCATGACTGCCGCTCCGACCATACGTCGTTATCAAGTGCCAGCATTAATAAGATGAGTGAAACACATGTGAGCCTGTATGCCCCATTTCAGCATTCGTCACATAAAGCATCTGTATGACTGGTTGCATGAGCCACAGAGGTTCGCACACACTCCCCTGATTTTTTTTTTTTCGTTGACAACTGCTTAACACTTTAAAATGATCTAAGGTTGAAACAGCAACACTGGAAAATGTAAAAAAATTATACAGTCAGTGTTAACAAGATGTTTTTTGAAAAACTCTACGAGACTCTAGTCCCAAATGAAATACAACTGTGATTAATTACTTACTTTTCAGCCGTCAAAATATGCATTAGCAAAATTGTTAACAGTTTACAGAGGCTGACAGAATGCTCGCCTTTCTACTCCGTCTCATTCAGTCCTTTTACTGCAAACATCTGCTTCATAGACATGGTAAAACGGCTTCTTTATGCAGAATATTTAATAAAATCTATATTGAATGGGGTCATCGTGTGAAACATTTGTGCTTTCTGGTGGGTTATGTAATTGCTAACGGAGACTGAATATTCAGTATTTAAATTAAGCAACGGATAACACTGAATCAACATTTAAATTTAGGCAACGGATAACACACTCTTACAAATTATTAATTTAAATAAAGATCTGGTGGAGACTTGCATGATAGACCCCAGTTCCATAAATTGTCCACTGAGTAAATTACTGAGAAACGAAAATTGATCTTTGTGAACACAAAACACGTACACGCAGATAATTAAAATGGCCCTCACTCGTGATAAAATAAAAGAACATTCTTTGTATGCGCGAGAGTTCACAACATAGCACTGTATTATTAAGATCTGAAAACCGCATGTGGTAACACGTGGTGTTAGTATACAAAGAGATATACATTTGTTCGTTCATTAAATAAGCATAGCAATTTATATTCTCCACTGCAAACAACATCTACGAAGACACAAAGAAAAATCTCTCTCTTTAACCACATAATATACCGTAATTCGGAAATCCACAGGTACTGAAAGGCAAAATATTTATTACTAATCTAGGGAATAATGCTTAATCCCTGATCCTGGTCCACGTAAGAGTGTGGCTGAGCCTAGGTCCTACTTGTTACGTTGGCTTCGTGCCTCTTTCATTGACTATACGATCGGTTTCTGAACTTGGTATCAAGATATATTTTTGCCTATTTTCAATTACGTTGGTTAATATTGACTTTCAAAGGATGTGTCGGCGTAAACCTAAGTGTTATTTTAATTTTTGAGTGCCCTTTCGAACGAGCAAATTCCTACTTTGTGCCGGTTCTTTGAAGTGCGTGACAATGTAACGTTCCACTGGCTCGTCATATTCCTTGTGAGAGACTCCTTGAAGCTAATGGTAGCTTTCTTTTCGTAGATTACCGACAATTGTGGACCACATAGTAATTGATAACTTCATCTGTGTTTCATCTTTCCTCTTCTGGAGAATGGTTAATTTCTCAAACAATTTAAGACATTTGTTTCAGTTCGCACTCAGTGTGTGGTCTGTTCTTTCAGATCACAAAAAGGTCCATCCTATTATTGACTACAGAATCTTTAATTAGCGAGCTCAAGCTTGCCTCCTTACGTTTGTTTCGTACACACTCTGTGGGTTTCTTTGCTAAAACATCAGTGTTCGCTTTCGTTCGCCATAGATCCTTTTGTTGGAGCATATCTCGCGTTTGAAAGATTAACATCCTCTCCAATGTAGTATCCGTTCCTTCACTACACGGACTATGCCTCACACTTAGCTTTCTCTTATTTATTTTTCAGCCAGTACTCAGGTACGGAACAATTAGCTTAATTAAGTTTCTATGCTTTTGCTTTCAAATTCCGTGTTAGTTGGTCAAGAGAATATTAATAAATCTTGTAGTTCACAATGCGTCCCCGTTCAACGTAACTGTAGTCGACAGAACAAATCAAAAAGTATCACCTGCATGCAAAGATCTAGTAGTCTTCATCCTAAGGCAGTACCTTGTTAGCGTTACCTTCAGTAGTATTAGGTCAAGATCTCCATCTTAAATTCAGGGCCAAAGTGATTCATTTTTCTGTCGATAGAAACCCGTAAGTCCACTGCGCTTGGTTGACGAACGATACAAAATTATAACAAAAATGGTGTGATTGTGGTGAGAGAAGACGCTTATATACTTACATAGGCTTGGAAAAATCAGCTGTTAACTATTCACAAATTTTGAATATTATAATCGCAGGACATTTCCAATGATTTTTACTACTATTAATTATACTAAATCAACACGTACCTTTCACCAGACATCACTGAAAATAAGAATTTTAATTCCACATTAATTGAAAATATTTCCCCTGAATTTACTAGAAACAATGTAGGTGAATTTACGTCATTATTTTTTTAAAAAAAGCACATGGTTTCTTTTTACTATTACAACACGTCGGAGCATTTCGATCCGCAAACAAAGTACCTACCACAGAAGTCGTGAATACTCGAGCACACAGAAAATTACAACCGAAATGACTACCATAATTTCCCAATAACGTCCAAAAACTGAAACAAAATTATTCAACACAATCATCACTCACTTAGAGAACCTTCCAACACCTGCGACGAAACCATTAGGTTGTTGTTGTTGTCTTCAGTCCTGAGACTGGTTTGATGCAGCTCTCCATGCTACTCTATCCTGTGCAAGCTTCTTCATCTCCCAGTACTTACTGCAACCTACATCCTTCTGAATCTGCTTAGTGTATTCATCTCTTGGTCTCCCTCCACGATTTTTACCCTCCACGCTGCCCTCCAATGCTAAATTTGTGATCCCTTGATGCCTCAGAACATGTCCTACCAACCGGTCGCTTCTTCTTGTCAAGTTGTGCCACAAACTCTCTTCTCCCCAATTCTATTCAATTTCAATACCTCCTCATTAGTTATGTGATCTACCCATCTAATCTTCAGCATTCTTCTGTAGCACCACATTTTGAAAGCTTCTATTCTCTTCTTGTCCAAACTATTTATCGTCCATGTTTCACTTCCATACATTGCTACACTCCATACAAATACTTTCAGAAACGACTTCCTGACACTTAAATCTGTACTCGATGTTAACAAATTTAACTATTAGGTAGCATCTACCAAAATACTTGAACCCTTGCTTAGTGCCGCGACGAAGTGTCGGAGAACAGGACGCTGACAGAACAGGATCCTGACCAGTGGTCCTGCTTTGAAAATGTGATGGGGAAAACTACCAACAGAAGACAAAGTACCCCTCGCTAAATTCACTGTTATCCTCTGACGAACAGCTCGTCCTGTCAGTACAGTTAAACTTCTCTACTTTTCTATCCATGGCACCCAAAGTTAGTGAAATGTGTTACAATAGTCTACAGACTTTACGCCACTCGTGATAAATACGCATTCAGGTCATTACAATCATACATTATGGCTTTAATTACTGGATTAGGACACAGGAAAGATACAGGTCAGAGACTCGTTTACTTTTTAGATGTTTGTTACCGTCGGATACAGGCAGCCACTGGCAACGAAACACAGAATTAACAGAGAGACTTCATTATATGAATTTGATACGGCGGATCCGTTTCAATTCCTCTGCTTTAAAATATATAAAAAATTTAAACTACTGTAGATTTTGCGTTATGAAATGTAAATAGTATCTCACGTTAAAACCACGTAATAGTCGTACAGGATTACCAATTCAATTATAGGTAAGAGAAATGACTTCAGAACGAGATAACAACCAATTGCTTCATTTTAACGAAACTGTTTTATACACATATCATACAGATACTGCATGCAAAGAGTAAAACGGGTAATATCTATAGCGAAAAACTGAACTGAGTTATTAAAATTTATGTAGCATGGATTATACCACTAAAGAAACGAAAGGCAAAAAGTGAATAAAATACCAACAAAAACACTGTAAGAATCTGTGTTACACACCAAAGTGGCCAGTATTTGTGCGAATTCACACTCTTTGCTCTCCATCTTTGGTCCTCCTTTTGGATTAAAATTCACCATTACCAACTGAACTTGATTATTCGTGTGAGACATGTTCTGAAAGAAACTACACCCGTCCTTTCTGAAATTTATTCAACATTTGTGACACTGTTTTATTAATTATTTTGATTACAGTAAATTTATTGCCTCAAAGTGAAAGCAAGTAGAAGACGATTTTATGACGTGGATGCAGATGTTTTCGAGGGAGAAACACTGTCCCACAAGATGTGGCCGTCGAAGGATCGGACAGAGCTCCCTGAAGACACGTCTCTGTGTGGCAGCAGGACCTCCAGCACTGGCACTCTTTAATTTTAATCTTTAGTATATGAAGCTCAGTGTTCAGACATACTTTTTCTAAAACAGTATGTCGTAGTTCTCAAAAAAGTTGATAAAGGTTAATTTTATGACTAAATATACAGGGTGGCGCACGATATGTGTTACCAATTGTTTCTTTCACAATTTACGACGCACATTAGATATCCCGCTGCGATCTCTACAGCAGTACCATCAGAGCTTGGAAAAACAAATGAGTTACTAAATGACGTGTAATTCACGATATTGCCGCTAGGAGACTAGTAAGCAGCAATGGCTGACAATGGAAGACTGACGACACAGCAACGATAGGCAATCGTGTTACTTTTTCATGAGACGAAAAGCCTTGTTGTGACTCAGAGGCGTTTACGACAACAGTTTAACACACGATGGGTCCCTTGCAAGAAGACCATCCACAGGATGTACGATAAATCTGTACAAGAAGGAACATTATTGGAAGCGAAGCTACCTCGGCCTCAGCCTGTTTGTTCGCCGGAGAATATTGAAGCGGTACGAGTTGCTGTACAGAGAAGTCCCGGGAAATCGTGTAGAAAGGCAGCAGTGCAACTGGGAATATCCAGACGCTCCGTTCAACGCATTCTTAAAAGTGACCTCCATATGTACCCATACAAGATGACCTGTGCGCAGAAGCTCACTGAAGAACACAATCAGCAGAGACTACTATTTGCTCAGTGGGTGGAGGATAGGGAAGAAACTCTCAACAACGTTTGGTTTACAGACAAGGTGTATTTTCATTTAGACGGTGTGGTTAACAAACAAAATGTACGCTTTTGGGCCACTGAAAACCCACAAGTGCTTCATGGACGACAACATTATGCTCCGATAATTACAGCGTGGGCAGCAGTCTCCAGTCACGGACTTATTGGACCCTTTTTCTTTGAAGAAACTGTGAACAGCGAGCGTTATTTGAGCATTCTTCGCAATAGATTCATTCCACAGCTTCTTGTCCTTCAACACGCAGTGGTTCATGCAAGATGGAGCAAGGCCACATACTGCAAATACTGTGTTGGAGTTTTTACACGATCATTTCACTCAGGTTTCCAGGTCGCTTCAATGACGGACAAAATTGGCCCCCCAATATTCCAGACCTCAATCCATGTGACTTATTTCTTTGGAGGTACCTAAAGGAAAAAATTTTCCCGAAACGTCCACGTGATTTTATGGAGCTCAGAAGACTTATTCTTCAAGCTTGTAGTGAAGTTACGGAAAACATGTGCCGTAGAGTAATCACTAACTTCAGTGTTCTTTTGAAGGAAGTTATGAAAAGAAATGGTGGACATATTGAGCATGTGCTGAGTTAGAAGAAATCTCCATGGACGGCTCTTCATTGTAGTATATGTTCCTTTCAGGTTGTATTAACAATAAAGTTTATATTCAAAAACAAAATTGTAACACATTTCGTGCGCCACCCTGTAGTTGTCAGCAGCTGAGTTTGCAGCATGAAACAAGTATCATGAAGTCGCTAATTAGAATCGTGCTAATATCAACAGTTTTTACATCGAAATAATTTAATTATTATTTAAAAAGAAATATTAATTACCTTAATGCTTAGTTATATTTTCATTAAAAATAACATCTTTCATTTTTAATAACCCTAAAAGTAGGCAAATATGACACAGTTCTTGTAACAGCCTTATAAAAACATGCATTGAGTCATTTCATTACCATATATTTGGGTTCTTGTAACATTTGTCCTTTGATTTTGACAGGAATTCTACATTTTGCAATGAAGTGTTCGGAAAATGGAATACTGTCACAATCTTTCCCACCAGCTAAGGACAACATTATGATGTGAAGTTATACCGATACACAGTACGAAATATAAAACCGTGCGACAACAAGTCAGATAAAAAACGAAGTAAAATGAAAATTGTTAAACCTTAAAAATATTGAAAGCATCACGCGGGGACTCTTAAAATACGCGTACAATTAACTGTCAGAACGGTAATTTGTAATGAAACGAAATAATAACGGTACAAACAGACTTTATAAGATAACCGTATAGAATCTATCTAGCAATGTAATTGTTCTTTCACTCGCTAGTGCAAGAAACCAAAAAGACCAGCGATATTACATACGCTCCCTGTTCTAGTCTTGAAGAAAACGCACGCTTCGGTGGCCATTTCGCATTGTAAGTTCTGAATTATTTTAAATAATATATTGTAATTTATGCTAATTGTTCATCTTTCTTTCATGTACATGATGACATTCATGCAGAAGTAAAAATAAGGTTCTGAGTGTGCTAGATAAACAACAAGAACGACCGAACAATCAATATTATGAGTTTTCAGAAAGACCTACCAGCTAATGTCTTTCAGCCGTCTTTAACTGTCAGTCTGAGAGCTATCACGTCGTATTAGGGTTTCTGACAACCCTAAGTATGGTACAATGACCTGCCAGCCTCTGATGACTTTGGTGAGACGGGTGAGTAGTGCTAAACCTCGATACAGCTGTGCTTACAGTAGTCTCATCTTACCGAATACGTGTACTAGGTCTGTGACTGGATTCAAGAATTTCTTGCAGACAGAATCCAACACGTTGCTCTTAATTAACAGAAATCGACAGAGATCGTTTCAGGGGTACGTAAGGGGATGTGACTCGATGTAAGAGATCTACGGCCCCTTACTCAGAGATAATCTTATTTCTGTTGGCACATGTCGAGAGTAGGCCAAGAATCGACTGTCAAGTGCCGAGCGCGCCCAACGTAAAGTATGTCCCCATTACCATGGGTAACCCCTCATTAAAAGCATAAGAATTATACTGAATGACGACAAACTTATTCTACTAAAAAGACATTATAAAAACGGAGTACCAATATTACGTCTTCGCCTCTGCCACGCTGGCCAACTGATAGCAGTGGGAATATGTGCAAATTATTAGAACAGAACAGCGTGTGACGAGCTTACCCGTGAGCTGATGTGCGCGACAAAGGTAGTGGCTCTCTCATACTGTATTTCATGAAAACGTATAGCTCTTTACTTAGTGCAAACTTTTGTGACCTTGATTACTGCGAAACCTCTATTCCATGAGCAGAGTACTACTGAGCAGCGAAAATTCGACTTAATCAACTTGTGTAGCAGTTACAACATATTAGGTCTTATCAAATAGGTCATGGACATTATAATAAAAGTTTAAGCTGCTACATTATTAGATCACCAAGAACTGCAAAGTTATTCGGCAGTGTTTTATCTTGGCTACCGTGCCTAGGTTTGTTCCTAGGATTGGACAATAATGAATATTAAACTTTGGAGAGTATACGATGTACTTTTGAAATCCAAAAATCGCGGAAGGTTCAGGAATGGCTCTGAGCACTATAGGACTTAACTTCTGAGGTCATCAGTCCCCTAGAACTTAGAACTACTTAAACCTAACTAACCTAAGGACATCACACACATCCATGCCCGAGGCAGGATTCGAGCCTGCGGCCGTAGCGGTCGTACGGTTCAAGACTGCAGCGCCTAGAACCGCTCGGCCACTCCGAATCGCGGAAAGGACAGTTCCCTTTTGTCTGTATACGGCAATGGTATGTCGTATATCGTGAGTAGAAGTGGTTTCGCAGTATTAAACAGTAGAAGCAAAGCTAATAAACAGCATCTAAAAGTGTGAACCTTGAAACTGTTGTGTATAGCGGTTAAATTGAGCCATTAAGGAAGAGAAATATTTTTTATCGATTTTATTCCCGAAGTTGCGTTTTTGAACACTGCAGTGTAGTTTCAGCTCTCTGAGACTGCAGATGTGTGTGCAAGTTGCGTTTGCTTGAGTGCGTGCGTGTGTGTGTGTGTGTGTGTGTGTGCGTGTGTGTGTGTGTGTGTGTGTGTGTGTGTGTCTGTCTGTGTGTGTGTGTGTGTATGTGTGTCTACTGCTGACAAAGGCCTTAATGGCCGAAAGCTATGAGTGTGTGAATCTTTTAATTGTGCCTATCGCGACTCAGCATCTCCGCTATATGGTGAGTAGCAACTTTCCTTCTCTAGTATTGCTACATTCCATCCTGGATTTTCCATTGTTTGATTTTTGACAGAAGAGTTATTTTAGTTATTTAGTGGAATGGTGCTACATGCTAATTTACATCTACTAAGAGAATGATATATTTTGTGAGAATTCTTTACAAAACAGGCACTGCATTACTTGTGAGTTCACTCGTGCATTCCCTCTGTTGTATGATGATGGACCTTTTTGGTCATACGATTAATGGTAAGTTTGCTATAGTCCTGAGAGGAAGAATTACAAGTTCGATCGAACATACGAATACTTATTGGTCACATAGTTGCAGTGTTTCTGGGATTCTTTTTTCTTCCGAGAAGTTGGATAGAATTCTATTGCACCGCTCCACGAGTAATTATCAAAATTATTTAATTTATATTTTTTCTCGATTTTCTCGTGTACTGGACGGAGTGGTGGCTGAACGTTTTAACAGGGCTAATTATGTGGACACTCGTAGGTTGCATTTTTTCCACTGTGCAAGTACACTTCGGAATGGTAAGTATAGTGTACAGCCCATCACAAATCCTGAAAGTATCTGACTTTGGTAGTTGAAACACAGTATTAAACAACTGAAGAAACATTCTCCTTTGTCTTCTATATCCGGTTGAACGTTCTTCCTTTGGAGCAGTTTAGAAAGTAATTACGATAAAATGCTTCTATATTCAGACCACAATTGTACACTTCGTACCGGTTCGGCATTCGTCTGTAATGTCTGTGGTTTGTGGAAATGCTTCTGATTATTTCGCGACAGATTGGACTATTTCTTCACGAATACGATTTGGACGAGCTCCATGTTTCTCTTTCTGACCATTTTTGGCTTTCATTGCGACGTAACATGTAGCACGGTGTCAAAGAATTTCTGCGCTCACGCTTCACATGCCAAACTATGTTGATAACAGTGTGACAGAAGTTACGATTATGAGAATATTGTGGTGAGGCTGGATCATACCTCCGTCTCATGCGATGTGATTCTATGAGAATAAATAAATAAGAATATTGTTTGTCAAATTCGGCCATATTCCACAGGTCATTAAGATTATTTTTGTTAAGACGTGGCAGATTTTCTTCGCACTACTATGAACTACACAGAGTTCAAGGAGTGATTCCAGGAACTACATTGCTCAACAAAATTAAAGGATCACCTTTTATTATTTAACTCCCATTGCGACGCACAAGTTGTCTCAAAGATGCATACAATTTTCCCTTATATGCTACAAAAACGTGGTGCCCGCCGAAGTCACCCTCGAGCACGACGACGCTCCAAATAGCAACGCCACAAGACAAGTGAAATAAAGTCCAAAACTCAGAAGCTCGCCCCTTCCTTTGACGCGCCGTGATGCAGGTCAGACCCGTGACGCCCGGCATTGAAATCTCGTAACTTCCTTATGCACGGCCAGGAAAACATTCAAGACAAGCCGTCGCACAGAATAGGGACGAGAGGCCTAAAGGATTGGCATAAAGGGCGGCAATGAAACAACCCTTCCCATGAGGCGTTGATTCCCACACATTTCGCGGTCGGATTCGACAGTTTGCAGTACAATGAGCAACATGCAGTTCTTGACAACCTTTCCCTCTGCTGACATCCTCGGACGTTACAACCTTTCTTTGAAGACACTATGGAGCTACATCCCCATGAATGTGATCGCTCCGCTATAGAGTGGAAAATGAACTCCATTTTAGCTTTCATGTACAGCGTGGAGCCACTAGGGACCATTCAAAATGAGTGGCGTGATCAGTTGAGGGGTGCGACATTGATACAGGCGTGAATAAAACGGCAGAAGGTCTCTCCCACCAAGCCCCCCCCCCCCAAGTTAAGAACGAATATGTAGACAGGCGTCCTGTGAAGTAGTGCAAAGCACCAGCCTGAATCATAGGGGCCTACACTCAAGCGCCTTGGACCCGTTCCCATTAGGGCAATATTTTGCCGCCGATATTTGGAGATGACTTATGTTTGTGACTGTGTCTCTGGGCCATAACAACACACCGCCATAAGAAATTCGGTAACCGAAGCATAAAAACAAATTTTTGCACCATTTAGTCAAATAACGGAAGTACTTATTTGCCAAGCTTGGATCATACAGGGTGTTTCAAAAATGACCGGTATATTTGAAACGGCAATAAAAACTAAACGAGCAGCGATAGAAATACACCGTTTGTTGCAATATGCTTGGGACAACAGTACATTTTCAGGCAGACAAACTTTAGAAATTACAGTAGTTACAATTTTCAACAACAGATGGCGCTGCGGTCTGGGAAACTCTATAGTACGATATTTTCCACATATCTACCATGCGTAGCAATAATATGGCGTAGTCTCTGAATGAAATTACCCGAAACCTTTGACAACGTGTCTGGCGGAATGGCTTCACATGCAGATGAGATGTACTGCTTCAGCTGTTCAATTGTTTCTGGATTCTGGCGGTACACCTGGTCTTTCAAGTGTCCCCACAGAAAGAAGTCACAGGGGTTCATGTCTGGCGAATAGGGAGGCCAATCCACGCCGCCTCCTGTATGTTTCGGATAGCCCAAAGCAATCACACGATCATCGAAATATTCATTCAGGAAATTAAAGACGTCGGCCGTGTGATGTGGCCGGGCACCATCTTGCATAAACCACGAGGTGTTCGCAGTGTCGTCTAAGGCAGTTTGTACCGCCACAAATTCACGACGACTGTACAGATAGCGTGATGCAGTAATCGTTTCGGATCTGAAAAATGGGCCAATGATTCCTTTGGAAGAAATGGCGGCCCAGACCAGTACTTTTTGAGGATGCAGGGACGATGGGACTGCAACATGGGGCTTTTCGGTTCCCCATATGCGCCAGTTCTGTTTATTGACGAAGCCGTCCAGGTAAAAATAAGCTTCGTCAGTAAACCAAATGCTGCCCACATGCATATCGCCGTCATCAATCCTGTGCACTATATCGTTAGCGAATGTCTCTCGTGCAGCAATGGTAGCGGCGCTGAGGGGTTGCCGCGTTTGAATTTTGTATGGATAGAGGTGTAAACTCTGGCGCATGAGACGATACGTGGACGTTGGCGTCATTTGGACCGCAGCTGCAACACGGCGAACGGAAACCCGAGGCCGCTGTTGGATCACCTGCTGCACTAGCTGCGCGTTGCCCTCTGTGGTTGCCGTACGCGGTCGCCCTACCTTTCCAGCACGTTCATCCGTCACGTTCCCAGTCCGTTGAAATTTTTCAAACAGATCCTTTATTGTATCGCTTTTCGGTCCTTTGGTTACATTAAACCTCCGTTGAAAACTTCGTCTTGTTGCAACAACACTGTGTTCTAGGCGGTGGAATTCCAACACCAGAAAAATCCTCTGTTCTAAGGAATAAACCATGTTGTCTACAGCACACTTGCACGTTGTGAACAGCACACGCTTACAGCAGAAAGACGACGTACAGAATGGCGCACCCACAGACTGCGTTGTCTTCTATATCTTTCACATCACTTGGAGCGCCATCTGTTGTTGAAAATTGTAACTACTGTAATTTCGAAAGTTTGTCCGCCTGAAAATGTACTGTTGTCCCAAGAATATTGCAACAAACGGTGTATTTCTATCGCTGCTCGTTTAGTTTTTATTGCCGTTTCAAATATACCGGTCATTTTTGAAACACCCTGTAGGTTCCAGGCATCCAGTGATCGGTCAAAATGTACTGATGTGTGCAGAACAACTTTGCTTAATGTGGTGGATTTGTACTACACGGGAAACGTGATATCCCAAAATGCTAGTGCTGTTGTTTTTACCAATGCGCAATGTTAAGCGGCATGGTTGATTTACTCGCCCGCAGAAAGTCATTTTGTGTGAGATCTCTTGCTGTTACCGCGAGAGAGCTGACGCCGCGGGCGTGATTACCGTGAACACCACCTTGGCCGAGTCGGTGGCGAGGACTGTTGGAGAGTAGCAGTCAGGTGCATCAGATGGAACCAGCAACAACTTCTGGAGGCGCCGTAGCCGCATTGAAAGCAGTGGACAAGCCTGCAGAGCATCGCCACGTGCCGGATTGGCGTGGCGCCTGAGGTATCCATAATGGTGGGCTGGGACTGGAGGTGTTGGGTCATTTGCTGCTTCAGACGAACAAGGTTGTTCTGATTAGACACGAGAGCGAGGGACTAGAGAAACTGGTATGCTGCGGTACTGTCGGCCGGATTCACTGTGTAGACACAACAGCCTGCCGGAGCGGTTGGAGTGTTTTCTCGGCCGGACGGACAGTTATCCGAGGTGGAGAAAGAGCCTTCTGAGAGTGAAGAGCACCGCTACCCGAGTGCTTTTACAGCTAGTGATTGTATGGTTGATACAGTGTACTGTGTGGTATAGGAGTCGTGCATTGGGTAGATTTCCTAGTGACAGTATTCTGCACGTAAGTCTGTGGCTGTCGAGTAGCAAGTTGTACTCGTAGTTACTTGTCGGTGGCACACAGATTTGTTGGTGTGTGCACCCTGAGCGAGAGTAGTTCTAGTTGTTAAACACAAACGACGAAACTGATTAATTGTAGTAATATCCAAGTATTTCGTCTAAACAAAACTGTCAGTGTGTCTTCTGAGATTCATCTTCTTACTTGTTCTATTTGAATAACCAAATACTTCTGTTTTTGTATGAGAATTTATTAATATGCATGTGTAGATAGTTTGATAAAGAGTTGTGGTAGGTATCAGTTGACATTAGTACTATTAGACTAATGTGTAGTTGTGTGATATGATGCTAGATATGTCCAAAAATTGTTTTACTGTCTTATTTTTTACTACCTAAGTGATCTTAGATATGATGATTTGTTACGGCCAAGGGCCAGATATTGTTAATTGTTGATGTTGTTGCCCAGATACGTATATCAGTGCAAAAGCTAGACTCCATTCTTTTAGTTTAATATTTTTTTCCTATCAATACGCAGCCGTGCTTAAGAAGCTTTACGGACCTCTACCCTGGATGGACACAGCTCCGTTACAAGCAAATGTCAAATTCATGGCTTCCATCGGTAGTGGTTGGTCATTGTTGGTTATTAACTCTGCCAAGTGTTGGGGCAGTACACTGTTGCTGCGGAAGATCATTTCAATGTTACCGGCACCTGCTTCTTCCGCATTTCGTCATCAAGTGTCCAAGGCCAATTATTAGTCATTTGTGGTAGTCTCAGTTTTTTCCAACACGCCTCTGTATTGCACTCAGATTACCTGCAATTCCTTACAATGAGAAATTTGCTTCATAGTATTTCAAATCATCTGTAGGACACAATTTATTTACCTGTTATGCAATTTTCTGTTTCTCAGAAAGCAACGGCTATGCTTCATAACGTTGCCACGCAGTGTCTAGATGTTATGCAGAGCGCTGGCAACATTAAAGCAGTCGAGATCTACTCTAAGAACTTATCACGATATTTAAGCGTTTCGCCAAGGTGACATGAGGTGAAGTCCAAGAGACGAATATTAAATAGTGTTACAAGTGCCGCAGATGTGTCTGGAGTCATCATGATACCACAATCAGTGGTTAAACATGCTTAAATTTTTTATAACGAAAGCACTCGCAGATACCATTTTTTTGGCGCGGGGAGGGTTTTCTATACAGTTTACACATTCATGTAGTATCCAAAATATTTGCTGACCGCTTTTATTTAAGGATTCCCTGATCCAGTCTATGTGGTTTGGTGCTATGTTTACTTCCTGACTTCATTGTCCTGCGATTACCTGCACCCATTATGATACCACAGAAGATTTCATATTGTCTTAAGGCACTTGCAGAACTGTTTAATGTTTGTATTTAGGCTGTAAGGCAGTTCCTGTTCCCCAGAATCTTTGAAAAACACCTGCCTCTATATCTTTAGTTGTATGTCATTGAATATCAAATGCCTCTGAGCACTATGGGACTTAACATCTGAGGTCATCAGTCCCCTAGAACTTACAACTACCTAAACCTAACTAACCTAAGGACATCACACACATCCATGCCCGAGGCAGGATTCGAACCTGCGACCGTAGAGGTCGCGCGGCTCCGGACTCAAGCGCCTAGAACCCCTCGGCCACACCGGCCGGCCAATACCATCTTTTACATTCTTTTTATTTTCATATACAGTCACGTACAGTCACAAATATATACGCAGAATACCTACCTTTTTCAGGAAACAAATTATAAAAGTATCTCACGAAACCAAAAATTCAATTCAAAAACTGTTTTCAAGATCAGTAAAAAAACATATCCATATCAGGAATATATCAGTTGAAATGAAATATATGTAAAGAAAGCTTATACTACGAGATTTGAGACGAGTTACAAAGAGGATGGAAATACAGGGCAAATCACTCAACTTTACGGAAAACTTACAACGACTACATAATATCAATACCAGAGACACAGCCGTGAAAATCATAGGGATAAACAAGAAAAACAGCTTTTCATCCTACAAGACAAATACCACAGTCATGACAACGTAACTACGTAGTACGAAACAAGTCTTGAACCACCAGATCAATCTGGTAATCCATGTAATTTTTTAATTACTAGTCTACTTAGTATGCACAATTTAAAAATTTTAAACGTAGATATATGATCACACTTTTAGATATTTCAGGACCGATGACCTTGCTGTTTGGTGCCCTCCCCCAAATCAACCAACCTTCTACATATTTCATCCAATTACAACCCCCGGTCTCCCTAAGTTCCCATGATCTGCCTGTAATCGGCGTTTAGACCCCCCACCCGTCAGCCAAAACACAAAACACACATGCTCTCTCTCTCTCTCTCTCTCTCACACACACACACACACACACACACACACACACACACATACACACACACGCGCGCGCGCGTGCGCTCGCACGCTGACGCAAAAAAGACATTTTCACAACCAGTACTGGAAACAAATGAATGAAATAAACACTGTGCTGAAATTGGAAAATATGAAACTAAATTACTATTTGCACTACAAACTTCTGCTAAAGGGAGGTGAAGTGAAATGCAGCGCAAGACAAACTGACTTCAAACAGGGCAAAAAATTGACAAAAGTGAGTGGGTATTTAACTTTACTTCGACCTCAACCTACGATAATAACGAAGTAAAAAGCAATGATACCATTTTAATCCATACATACGAAAATGTAGAGACATGTTCTGTATCCATATTTTCAGAATGAAGTCAGAAGATGATTTACAAACAAACGCAAAACGCATTTGGTGAAAAATACTCTTTACTGCGGTAAGCTTCAGATGGGGAAACCAATAATAATTAATTATAACAGTTGCTGCGGAAGATGATTGTGCAGTTCATCACTCGAAGTTGCTTTCCGTATAATTACTGAATCTATGAATCCTTGCGCTGTCGACAAACTGGTCTCCGCGCTAGTATGTATGAATTACTTCTTGAAGTTTTACTTTTATACAGATAATACGTTTAATTTAAAATTACTCTTATAATTATTCTATCTTTCATGTTTCTGTGTTGCTTATAGTTATGTGCATCTGTAGATGACCCGTATTACGAGTTGATACCGTGTATATAAATCAGCCTGGCGGTGTCTTTCTTCTAGAGTGGTCAGTCACCAAAGAAACGTTATTCTGAGTTATGATCCGTTAATCCATTCGCAGAACGTCGAAGGTCCAGTAAAGTACCGCATTATTTCTAGTCACTGATGAATTAGCCTGGCCCGTACAGATGGCACTTTGGGCACTCCATCACTGGCTATTTCAAAAAAATCTAACAAGGGAAACCCCCATCGTACCCCCTCTGATGTTGTGGTAAGAAGGCGTAGGGGATATCCCATAAAATACTGAGCATAGGTCATGTATGAAAACAGAAAGAAGATCTACTGAACTGTGAAAAAAGAAGAAAAGTAGAAACAGTGAACGATCCTAGCTCAAGAAGAGCAACATCTAGCTAACTGCAAAAACCACGTAAAAATTTGCCATATTTATTGGGCTGCAAAGCTGGAGATGAGTGTGCAAATATTCCTCGTGTAATACTTCTTTCTTTTTTTCACAAAATTATGAACCTTCTGTCCGGTCGTTTGACCTGTGTATTCTCCTCATGTAGTCTTGGCAGTTGTCATACTATACATGAGTTACAGATTAAGAGTGACGTGGTAAGAATATACACGCATTACCGTTGCAACTACACATTATAAATAGTAAGAGCAAGTCCAAAAATGGTCTAAATGGCTCTGAGCACTATGGGACTTAACATCTGAGGTCATCAGTCCCCTAGACTTAGAACTACGTAAACCTGACTAATCTAAGGACATCACACACATCGATGCCCGAGGCAGGATTCGAACCTGAGACCGTAGCAGCAGCGCAGTTCCGGACTGAAGCGCCTAGAACCACTCGACCACAATGGCCGGCTAAGAGCAAGTGAGATACCACACAGATCTCTCACAGAAATGCCCGCATCTCGTGGTCGTGCGGTAGCGTTCTCGCTTCCCACGCCCGGGTTCGATTCCCGGCGGGGTCAGGGATTTTCTCTGCCTCGTGATGGCTGGGTGTTGTGTGCTGTCCTTAGGTTAGTTAGGTTTAAGTAGTTCTAAGTTCTAGGGGACTGATGACCATAGATGTTAAGTCCCATAGTGCTCAGAGCCATTTGAACCATTTGAATCTCACAGAAATGAAAACAACAAATAACGGGTGTGAACTATGTTGGAACAAAGGAATGCAAGGGACAAAACTTCCAAAACGGGACGCGAGAATCATAACATGCGATACTGGTGTAGAACAAATAGGAGGTATGTATGTCTGGAGGTCCCTTCGTTACACCTCACTGTTGCAAACGGACGTTACACCACGACACAGACACAAATCTGAATACAGCTAACAGCCATGTCAATCACCGGACGGACAGTTTATAATTTTGTGGGAAAAAAAATAGACGCAAGGGGCACGAAGGAGATTTGAACACGGATTTCCCCTTTCGCAGTCCAACACTGCTATCCACCGTGCCATCTTACCGGAAAATCTGATTGGGGGGGGGGGGGGGGGGGGGACGGTGCAGTGGAGTGTTTCCATTGTAAGTTGCGTTCCACTCTTCCAAAAGGGGCCGGCCGATTTAGCCGAGCGGTTCTAGGCGCTTCAGTCTGCATCCGCGCGACCGCTACGGTCACAGGTTCGAATCCTGCCTCGGACATGGATGTGTGTGATATCCTCAGTTTCGTTAGGTTTAAGTAGTTCTAAGTTCTAGGGGACTGATGACGTCAGACGTTAAGACCCGTAGTGCTCAGAGCCATTTGAACCTTCCAAAAGGTTGGCCGATATCAACCACGCGCGTCACCTACAGTAAAATCGCATCATAGCGAGAGAAGACGACTATTGCAACGGTTGTGCTTCGTCTGTGAACCATGGCCAGTCACTATGATTCGCGTTTAGTGAAATGGGTTTTGCTAACACAGGCATAGGGTGAAATACCATTACTCAACTTGACAGCGTATGATTAACTGGATATCGCGACAGAAAAGTAACGGTCCTTACGTTTTCTTATCTAAATAAATATTCCTTACCCTATTTATTTTGTAGCAAACTGCAAATACTGTTCGTTGAGTAGGAGAGAGCTAAATGCAGAGTGAGAGCATTTTACTGTTCGGCGATGGCACATCTGCCTGGAAGAGCGGCAGGGCATATCAGTAAGCAGGCGCAGTGAAGGCTTTGCTGGCGACGTGCCAGATCCACTTTGCACTTCTTGCCGTGTGCCCCCTGAAACAGAAGTTTTCAACACGGCTGCATTCGCGAGTAGGGCTCTCAGGTAATTTAGCTGCTTTCAGCCATGAAACATCTGGCGCTTCGTGTTTTCCGCGTAAGACGCAACTACTTTAAGATATCTGACAGAGGAACAAGAGAGTGTTTTTTTAGACAGCAGACAAAATATCTTGTTGTACCATGAAAAGGAGAAGTTGTTACGGTTTTATAACTAACCTAGAATTACTTAGACGACTCAGATGCAGGATGACTCAACTAAATAAATTATTCAAGTCACAGGAACCCGTTGTAGTATTGTTGCACGGTACAAGAAAGGTGCTCTTATTTCTATCCTATACGGTTCAATACCCTCGAGACTTTCACTTCCTATTGTCGTGTATCGGATATTGTTTGTGTCATACTGACATAATAATAGCAAAGAGACACGAATTATTTACGGAACGACACCTGCAGTATGTTGATCGATTTCAATTCCATGTAAACAAAATGGTTCAAATGGCTCTGAGCACTATGGGACTTAACTTCTGAGGTCATCAGTCCCCTAGAACTTAGAACTACTTAAACCTAACTAACCTAGGGACATCACACACATCCATGACCGAGGCAGGATTCGAACCTGCAACCGTAGCGGTCACGCGGTTCCAGACTGTAGCGCCTAGAACCGCTCGGCCACCCCGGCCGGCTCCATGTTAACATTGCGAGCCAGCGATAAGATAGCGCCTTTTCCGTTTGTGTTAAATGTGTAGTATAAAGTGTAAAATTCGGATGAATGTGTTACGTAATAATATTGCAAAGCTTTACATTTTTTACTGATTACAGAGATAATACGGAACGTTTGCTACCAGTAGATACGTCGAAAGAATAAATGAAGCCTGTAATTTCTTTCGGAAACCAAAACGAATTCAGGACAATTTCTAAAAGATGAGACAATTGCAGCATTCTTTTATTCATTCTCAAATGCCTGATTATTTTGCGAAATATTTCCTGTTCATGGAAGAAATCGAAATTATGTCTAGATGTCAGCGTATTGTTGACTAAGAACGATATCAGATCTGTTCCTCCACGAAAACGCTCATAGTTAGATACTACAGGAAGACAAAGTGAAATGCAGATCACGTTAGGTAACTTAGTTTACTAGTGCCACAGTATCGCCTTCGTCATGTCTGGTGTAATGTTATGTTTTAAATTTTGTTCTCACTTAGAGCGTCCATACCCATTACTGAAAAATTTATTTCCCATACGAATTGTAAACTGTACTACTAGCAATCTTTGTACGTTCCTCTTTGAATAGAAGTGTTCCTCGTGAAGGGGAACAGTTGTGTGGTAGTGTAAATGCCCACATCTCTGTTCTCCCTATCAGAAATTGGCCGAATTTTATAATTTACTTAATTATAATTATGTACATAATGTCTTCAAATTTCGCAGTTTCATAGAAGTTAACAATAATTTGAAATATCAAACGAAGCTCGTACAACAATGTGCATGCCCTCATTGTGTACATTAATCTCTGCTGTGCTTCTAACTGCAAAAGCATATACTACTTAGACCCGAGAACGACAAAATGCGAAACTTTACTCACAGATTTCATTTTTTATCATTGTTTCTTATGTGCTGCATGAAATAAGGGGAAAAGCATTAAGGTTTAACGTACCTTCGACATCCAGATTGTGAAAGACGAAGCACAAGCATGGACTGTTTCCTGGATGGGGGAGGAAATTAACCATGTTCTTTGAAAGGAAACACCCCGTCATTTGCCTGGAGCGATTTTGAGAAATTACGGAAAACCTAAATGGCCGGACGCGGATTTGAACTGTCATCCTCTCGAATGTGAGTCCAGTGTGCTAACCACCCTGCCATCTCGCTTGGAGTACTGCGTAAATTGATCCTCAACTAGCTATGAAATCAAATCAGTATCCAGTAAGCCTCATAAAATGGACGGTTTCGTATTATCCACATAAACACTTGTATATCGTAATCTACAGACATTATGTGTTAAGAAATCCGTTGCGAATTAAGGAGATTTTATGTTCGTTAGTAACTGAGCTGAAAATGTCATCGCTTACTGATTGGCGTAGCTTCTTTTTAAGTCATTAGGCTATTGACTATCTTGATGGACTCCTGCAGCTTTTCCCAACTAATTCACACATCGCATAGTCATCCTTTCCATACGTACTACTGCTGAAATGATAAGTACGTTTTTTTTTCAGCGAACTTACTTAACTATAGAATTCTTCATGTCCTTCAGTGGAGACCACAGACATATCCTCACTAGATTTAACGCTATACTAGGTTCAGAGCTCTCAAAAAGCGATTAAGTTAATCCCGTTTATGGGTTTCAGATAAATCTTTCTCCCTTATTCTCCAGAGAGTGGAGTTTTAATGGATTTACGTGAATCGTAAACTAGGTACAATATAACACTTGCTATTACTTGATGTACGTATATATTTAACATGTAACTTAAGATACCACTGATAATCAAGCAGTACAAAACAGTTGAAATTAATTAGCGAATATCTGTACCAAGCCACAAATTGTTAAGCATATTTTTTTTCATTTTTAAAAGTAATTACTTTGAAAATAAATCAGTGTAATGCCAATTACGCTAAAATTACTAAACTTTTTCTCTCACTTTCGGTTCTCCTTCGTTATTACATCTTTAAAATTTACTTGATCAGCAGTGTCGTGTTCAACTGCTAACGTATCCAAACTGACAAGCGCTTTTGTGCAGCAGTTGAACGGACAAAGTTCTTAACTAATTTTAACTTACAGAAATTCCATTGGTCATCTGCTACTGTTACTGGCACTGTTAGTTGTTTTATTTATCAGTTTTGAGAAAGGTTACTATTTTGCCTAATTTCAACAATCTCTGAAAGAAAGTGTTTATTTGGCAACTGTCGTAAAAAGCGGTGAGATAGTTGGGAACGCGCCATACACTCCTCGAAGAGGAGTTTACTATTAACATCAATTTCAACAGGAGTCTTGTTTGCAGGAAAGTTCGTTAAAATTTACTGTATTTGTGGCTGTATAAAAACCTCTACATATACCGTTCCATTGGATAGCAGCTCGTTAGACCTTATTAGCTTGCGATATCTCCGTGTGTTGTGTTTGATTGTCCTCGGGCACAAAATATTCGACCATACAGTTGGCAGTTCCGGTTAAACGCTTAACGGCTCTGTTATCACTCTAGCTTACAGTTGTCTTGGGAGTATTATTATGATTTTCCCAATGTGCCTGCCGTGCGGTGTAGCCGTGTGGTCTGTGGTGGCTTGCCACGGTTTGCGCGACTTCCCCCGTCGGACGTTGGAGTCCTTAGAGTAAGTTAGTTTAAGCTAGATTAAGTAGTGTGTAAGCCTAGGGACCGATGACCTCAGCAGTTTGGTCCCATATGTACTTAGCACCACCACATGATGTGCGTCGATAGAATGTGTTTGAAGGGTTGCTTTTTGGTGTCTGTCTGCAGCACTCTTTCCAGGACTGTGTTTCTGCTTTCCGAATAGCTGTTCTGTATTCGTTGCATTCCTTCTTCTCTTTCCGATATTGCTGCCTTCGTTTCTCCCTCAGCTGTTTGCTGTCGCTTGTCCTTTCATAAAATCGCCTTAACGCGTTGTTTTATTTTTTTCCGCATTGCTGTTAATTCAGAAATCCACCAGAAGACAGATTTTCTCCCAATTCTGTGACTCATGTAGTTCTTCGTCTTGAACGCTTAATTGCATGAGGCGTGTAAAACGTCAAGTTCTGTGATCAGAGTTTCAGTATTTGTTCTGGTTTGAATTCTTCTGGCAAATTTTTGTATATTTCTTTTGTGTTTTGTAAATCTATGTTTACTAAACAAATGGTGTCCCAGGAGGAATGATCAATGTTCAGGGATGTGACAGAAACGCTTATTTGCGGCATAAAATTTCAGATTCACACATGCCCTATTCCGACTTGTTTCTGAGATAGAACACATACAATGCACATTTGTTTTTGGGCTAGTGGCTCGAAAGTTTGTGTCTTACCCACTCCAACTCTTTCACTTTTCATTCTAACCCACATCACCTCGCTGAGGATGTTCCATTGGCCATGCAGACTGCTATGTACTTCCAGCACGACGAGCACCTTCACGTTTTACGAGAGGTTTGAGGGAGCATCTCAACCGCATGTACTGTTCCTCTGAGAGCGAGTAACATTTTGTTATAGTGGCTCCAAATGCTTGCTTAATAAAACGATCTATTATTCTGTGTACAAAAGACTACGTAAAAATATTAAGTATGCCACTGAGATCTATGTTTTTTAGTAAAGATGCCGACAGCATTGAAAACAACAGATATAGATTTTGATTGTCATTTTATTCTGGTTTGAGTCTTTCAACGAGAAAGATACAGATGGAGACATATGTAACTTGTAACGTATTTCTGGGAAATATATGCTTTTATTCATGACTAAACTTCTTTCAGTAGCATTAGCGTGCCTACATGTATGGAAAAATAACTGTTCATTTTTCAGACGTTAATAATGCGCGGTAAACCGCGAGTTACAGTTAGCATTGTAGGACGCCATTTGCAAGACGAGAGAATCTTTTTTTTAAATTACTCAAGTATTACGGTGCATAAAGCCAAAATAATGCAGTTTAGATTTAATTTCTCGAATAAACAGACGAAAGTAATTTCATTTATTTTGCAAAGAGTAGTATCGATATCAAAACTTATTCTTGAGGTTGCCACTTCGTAGCTATTTTTTCTTCAAGTGACGAGATTTTTAACAGTTAAGGAAATGTTCAGCTTTGAATTAGTAATAAGTGTAAAACTCAAAAGGTGTTTGTCTACCCAAGCCTACAGAAGTTTAACTTATTGTAATTTTTTCTCCGTCGTTGCATAGTTGCTTCAAAATTCGTGGAGGTACGTTCCGTCTCTGAAACCAATTGCAGGAAGTTTGATTACTCTCACATGCGTTTCGCTTCTTTTGTTTGTGAAGCACCTTCGATGGCCATTTCAAGCGCTGTAGTCCCTGTGTGTGGTCAAGTAGATGTGTTCATTAGTCTCCTTGCTACATTCGGCCGATTTCCGACGTTCTTTCACAAACATTTGATTCAACACATCGCATATGTCACTTGCCATATGCAGAGTATAAAGGAACACGAACGAGAAAAAAGGGAAACAGTAAAGGAAAAGGAAAGAGAAGAAAGAGAAAGAATACGCGAAATCGGAAAAGAACAACCGAACGATTAAACAAGGTACTCGATACTCGTTATAAGCGTGTCGTGGATCACATAAAAGAGGAAATGTACAGAATACGAACACAAATTAAATAACTAGTTACTCAAAATAAGCATTTTTTACCTAGTAAAGTGAATGCTCTGCACTCACAAGTAAACAGACCAAGACGGCCGGAGTGGCCGAGCGTTTCTAGGCGCTTCAGTTTGGAGCCGCGCGACCGCTACGGTCGCAGGTTCGAATCCTGCCTCGGGCATGAATGGGTGTGATGTCCTTAGGTTAGTTAGGTTTAAGTAGTTCTAAGTTCTAGGGGACTGATGACCTCAGAAGTTAAGTCCCATAGGGCTCAGAGCCATTTCATTTTGAACCATTTTTAAACAGACCAGAAGAGGTTCAGCAGAACACTTCACTTTCACGGAAGAGAAAAAGACGGTAAATCCCGCAATTTTCATAAATAGTTTTAGGAATATACTGACTGCTTCTTGGTCAGAGAGGCAAAAAGGCCAGTTTGTGATTTCTTTGATTACTGAAGATACAGCATTATGGGCGATGGAAATCGCCAACACCCGTCAGAACTTTTCAGAACTAGAAAAGTTATTTCTATCACGCATCTGGTCGACGTGCGTTCAAGAGCGCTTGAGGAAGCGGGATTACAGTCCCTAACCTTAGACTCTATACAGGGAACCTGTTTAATTACTTTGAAAAGATTAGGATGAGACAATGTCGCTAAGAGATGTACTGCGAATGCTAAGAGGCAGACTACCAATTGTCATTCGGGAAAAACATTTTCCTCTCACTGATCCGGACCTGGAACAGTTTATGGCCACTGTTGACGAACTTGGCCTCATACAGCGTCAGAATAGTAGAGATGATGGCTGACCCACAACCAAATATGTGCAGGCGTCAGACTCTACACAACCACTGTAAGCTCAAAAATGGTTCAAATGGCTCTGAGCGCTATGGGACTTTACATCTGGGTTCACCAGTCCGCTAGACTTAGAACTACTTAAATCTAACTAACCTAAGGACATCACACACATCCATGCCCGAGGCAGGATTCGAACCTGCGACCGTAGCAGTCGCGCGGTTCCAGACTGTAGCGCCTAGAACCGCTTGGCCACCCCGGCCGGCTAC
Organism: Schistocerca nitens; assembly: GCF_023898315.1. NCBI lineage: Eukaryota > Metazoa > Arthropoda > Insecta > Orthoptera > Acrididae > Schistocerca > Schistocerca nitens. The sequence goes on from NC_064614.1 coordinate 1,021,608,022, forward strand.
ATTACCTGCAACGTAACCCAGAACAATAAGTGAAGACGAATTATATTTCGTCGCTATAAATTCAAAAACAATTTTCACAGACCTCTTTTTCCCCATGCTTACAGTAGATAATTTTCATTTCAGTATAAATAGTGTTACTTATCTTTTCTATCAAAGGAAATGCTTAATTTCGTTAACGTAGTAACACTGTACATACGGTTAGTCTTGTTTCAATGCAGGCAGTCCGTCAATCACAAACTTAAGAAATTAGACTACGATTTTAATTGCGGCTGTTGATAACGTTTTCTTGTTGTCTAAGATGTAATGCGCGCAGTGCGTGACTGCATTTGACTTTCTTAAACACAACTGAAAGGGTAACTGCTGTCTGATGCCTGTGATAAACACAGTGTTTTTGAACTATTTCAAGAGCATGAATGGTAGTTCATACATCTGTAAGTAGACAAGCTCCACTTAGGAGCCGAAATTACAATAAGCAGAAGAGGTGGTTGTATGAGTATCAAGACGGCTGTCTGGTTTTACTGAAGACTCATCCTAAAACCTCTAGCATAAAGAAAATTAATAAAGGATGGCAACTGTTGTAGAGCCACACGTAATTGTGAGAATAGCTCATGAAAGTAATTACCTTCTAGCCAATCCAAGGACACTAACCGTGAAAGGCCCATATCCACACTGGAATTTAAAGCCTTTTATTCTCCCTGAATAAGTTGATACTAAAGGTCTGATAGCAGGAAAACCAACGATTATGTTTTTGTAAATAGTATAGATATGACATTTTAATTTGGTTGATTTTTATTTATGTATGTTTGTAGTATTAAGGATTTTGATGTATTGCGTAATTTATATGTGTAATGACACACTTAAACACGAGGTGTCACTGGTAAATGTCACAGCTGACTTGACTGCATTATATAGATAACGACAGTGTAGGGGCCGTGTCAGCAATTTCGAGTACACTTGAGTGAGACCTTAGCAAGCAAATATTGTATGTACCGGTGGCACTTGTTACTTATTTCCAGCTTTGAATTCTTGATCATATCGCTCTGATCTCTGATTTTGCTAGTAATTGCACCTCATGTGGAACGAGATCTACCCTTATTTTGGACATCTGAACACAGTCATGTACGTTTCATAACTGTTACATTAATTCTAGATGAAGCTTTCTTCTGTTATAGTGAAGCTCGACAGGATGCGACAGTGTCATGTGACTCCAGGTTATGGAATGACCCTTTATGAATAATTGTAAAACCAAAAGAATCATTTAGTCCACATGACCTAATGGACAGATTTTCAACACGGACGGACGCTTACTACTTTCTGAAGTGGTCAAAAGTAACGACAACAACATATTGTAAATGAAAAAATGTGACACTCAGACATAAGCTACATTCTGTGTGTGCAAACGACCCTTAAAGAGAAAATACTTACAGTGTTTCTTCTCATCATGTACAATGTGCGAACTCTATGATGTAAGAGGACATTCTAAGCATGAAAAAATGTGATCAAAAGAACACTGTGTGCAAGTGATTATATTGTGAGTGACGCTAAGCAACATAAACTTTGTAACCACAGCAAGCGAGTGACTGACGCATCAATTAGTGATATTCAGAACTGGGACTATGCTACATATACGAGTGGAAATAGACTGTGCTCATTTTCCAAGCTGTCAGAGACAGTTGGAAACGTGGCATCTGAATGTTGCGAGGCCAGGTGTGCTATTTGTGAATTCGGAAAGCGCTACATACCTGTTACGATCGTAATAAACGCTCACCATGCTGTATACCAGGGGTTCCCAACAAAATTTTCTCTAGGACCCCCTGATTGGTACCTTGTCATATCACAGTATGAAGTACCCAAAAAATCCAAATTAAGATTCTTTTATACGTTTCCTATTTTTGGTACTTAGAAAAAACATTGACATAATCATTATTGAAAAAATATTGAGCTTAAATCTTTTTCAATTTAGCCATCATTGTTATTGTTAAATTTCTGATTATTGCTCAAATTCTTTGTCTTTGAAATATATGTAATATATTTTTTATTCTAATAGCATCTTGCGAACCCCTCTGGCACAGCTCACGGACTCCTAGGTGTCCACGGACCACCTGTTGGGAACCACTGGTGTACACAAATAGTGGTGGCTAGTGAAGAGCATTGACAGATAAGAAAGTAATATTCTTTTAGGTCAGTTAAAACAGTTAATGCCTACAACCCAGAAATGTACAAAATACTGAGTGCTTCACACTAAACACAAAATATTACACTCACATGCAAGAGTAACTGCTGGAAGAGTGTAAACTAATCATGAGTCTTTTCAGCTAAATCAACAATGCTGATCAGTGTATTAATGCTGTGTCGGCAACATGTTCACACGGCAACAATACGGGCGACGACAACATGGGCGCGTGCCGCACAAATAGCTGATTGACCCGGAGGGCGGAACTGGCTGCAGCAGCTGACCACCGATGGGGCGTGGCCGTGTTCCCGCTTGGTCGTAGCTCACCAGCCAATCCACGTCGATCTATGAGCGTCTGTTCCTGTAGCCTGAGTCTACATTGCCGACGCAGATACTCGAAGAACAAACTCTCAATGTATTGCGCTGCAAGGTTGTAAAACCCAATTCTCCAGCATATTATGTTACACGTGAACAGTTTACCCACTACACTCTCAGCGACTATAGCACCCATTTGCATTCTTGAAATCCAGAGAACAATTAAATGAAACTGTTGCATGACTTCGTTTAATAAATATATGCTTGTACTGGTATTTTAAAAACTTGGGAGTGTGAATTTTGAAAACATCATTAACAGCTTCAATAGACTAGTTTTTAATTAAACTGGTAATTATTGCGTGAATGCTCAGATGGGAACAGTCTGCAGACTAAGGGTTGGTCTTCTTTGTCACCCTCTGTTTTTTCCCCACTGCTTGTAACTCGAATGGTCAGCTCAACAAACATCTTTCCAGGGAATGTTCAACTTTCCCGTACAGTTTTCATTTGTTGCATCAGTATAGTGGGTAATGTGCCAAAAGTCATTAATATAGTGCCCAAGTAATAGCAAAAAACAATACAAAAATATTATCTAATAATACTAACTGATGTTTTTTCAAACTCACAACCTATGTAATCGTGTGTAGCTCAAAACGCTTGGTGAACTCGTCACCTGAAAACTGCTTGTGGGTGAAAACGATATATGAACTGACTAATTAACAAAACAAATACAATTATGAACGCACAATACACTTGCCAAAGCGCTATGAACTTGACGTTTTGTTTTTGAGACTGTGCATTGTGACAAACAATGAGAGTAATTAACAGACAGTAAGTGTGGAATGACTCTCCACAAAATTTCATATAATTGTGGTAATGTTATTCCAAGTGGCCATTGTACTGGTTCTCTGGCAACGAGTAACATTTATTTATGGTTGACATAAAATGTTTCCGTAATAAAATGAATTGTTGCACTGTGTACTAAAGAGTACGTAAAATATTAATTGTCTCCTTATGATTTGTATGAAGAGCAGCATCGACATTTCATTATAATGAATCTGTGTTTCGTAGTAAAGACACTGGGAACAATGAAAAGAACAGAAATAGTGTGTCGTGATGTTTTTACTCTGATTTGAATTATTCTACGAGAAAGCCACGATTTGAAACGCATGTATCTTGTAACGTATTTCTGGAAAATAAATACTGTTATTGATAACAAAAGCGACATATTTCAGTAACGTTAGCTTCCCTACATGCATAAAAAATTAATTGTCAATTTTTCGGAGATAATAAAGTGCGTTACAGAGCGAGTTGCAATTAGTATTGTTGGTCGCCATTTGCAAGACGGCTGAATCGTTTGTAAATTACTCCAGTACTACGTGACGTACAGCTAAAAGGAGATGTTTCACTATTAATTTCTGGAGCAAAAGACTAAAGTGAAGTTAATTTCATTCATTCTGCAAAGAGTAGTATCGATATTAAAAACATTCTCGTGGTTGTCATTTCATGGCCATCTTTTCTTCAAGTAACGAGATTTTTCACAGTCAAGAAAGTGCTCAGCTTTGAATTAATAATAAGTGTACCACGCGAAAGGTATTTCTCTACGTGGACCCACGAAAGTATAAATTATTATCCGTACTAAAAGACAGTTTATTACAACCCTGGGATACGTCTAAAACCTTTCGCGATGTGAGTTTGTGGTCTAACAAACTCTTCTGTTCCTAACGTTTCGTCCATGACGGCGCTGGACATCCTTAGAGGTGCTCCTCCACCGAGTCTTGCCGACTGACCGGTCGGACGTCCGAGAGCTACTTATATACTGTAGGAAATGGGGCGTGGTCGAACTAACACGTGATCATAGAGCCGAAAGGATATGCACATCGGAACACCTGGTTGCTGAAATAAAACATCTGGAGTAGGCCTTCAAGAAAAATGGCTACTCAGGGAATGAGGTAAAGAGAATTTTGCGACCAAGGAACAGAAGACAGAAACACAAGGATGAACCACAACGACATAAAAATATAGTTTCTCTCCCTTTCATTAAAACAGTAACGGATCAGATCGGTAAGATTTCGCAGAAACATGACATCAGACCGATCTTTAGATCAACAAAGATAATAAGCCAGGCACACCGATATATGTAGGATAAACGCCCTCCTCTGTCGACATGTGGTGTATACGAAATTCAGTGTACGTGTGGTAAAGTTTATATTGAGACTACCATGAGGATCGTAAATATCGACAAAACAGCACAAAAGTATTTGTCGACTAGGAAAAATAGAGAAATCAGCTGTAGCAGAGCATGCTCTTCAGTCAGGAAACCACGAAATGAAGTTTCCTGAAATAGAAATTTTATCTACATCGTCAAACTATTACCCACGACTATGTAGGGACGCCATCAAAGTTTATAAGCATCAGGATAAATTTAATAGGAAATAGGAGGTAATGAAACTTAGTGACATATGGACAGCAGCTCTGCAGAATCGCTAGACAATTTAATCTGTGACAAGACGACAATCGATACTTAAGTTTTATCTCTGACAAGGATTATCTATGTTCATCACCTATTACTTCAACCACGCCCGATTTCCTACAGTGTATATGTGGTTCTCGGACGTCCGACCGGTCAATCGGCAAGAGGAGGAGGAGCGCCTCTGAGGATGTCCAGCGCAGTCATGACGAAACGTCACGAACAGAAGAGTTTCTAGGACCACGACCTCACATCCGAAAAGATTTACCTCCATCCGGTCGTGAAAGCCTTCATACTATGATATTCCTAAAAGTTAACGATTAAGGTGCTTCACACTGCCGTGTTCGTAATTTATTTTACGTCTGTACAAATATTCGTTAAGTGATTTATTTATGAGGCACTTGAATATAGAAAGCCTTAACAATATCACAGATAAAATTACTTGCCCGTGGAATGAAGTTGTAGTGAAGTGGTGCACATAGCCTTGTGTCATCTTACGATGTGTTACGAACAGCACAAGTGTACTCACACCTATTGTTCAGTGACTGTACACACACACACACACACACACACACATACATTTGTAAAGTACACACCACTGACACTACGACGAATCTGCACTTCCTTATATAAACACAACGGTCACTACACGCATTTAACTAGTCGCTGGTTTCCTCGAGGTTAAGCAGTTAATTGGCCACCAAGCTCGATCGACCTTACGCAACTAGATTTTCGGTTTTGTGGTTGGATGAAGTCTGGGGAGTACAAACGAAAGGTAAATAAGCGAGACGAATTGCTTGCTCACATCATGATGGCCTCCGCTGTCCTCGTTATAGAATGAGCAGACGCAGTCAGACAAGCAACACAACGTGGTCCCCCAAGAGTGCACAAATGCACTCAAATTGGCGGTGGGATATTCGGACTTTCATTTTGAACAATACAGCAATCACAGTGTGAGGGGTTCGATAATGCTTAGAGGTGAATGTGTTAAAGTTACGTAATTTTCAGTTCATACTTGGTCCAACACATGTTGTAATGTTTACTAACTGTTGTTCATGTAGAGAAGGGTAAACCCGACAATGTATTGAATAACACAGAAAATAAGTAAGAATGCACATTAAAATGATTTGTTCTATCTAGGAAACCGTTCGTAACAGGGCAGTTGTCCACAAGTAATTATTTGCTACAACTGATCGATCCTGTCATATCCTCAAATACCTGACCATTCCTCCTGAGACACCCTGTAGTCGAGTATAGGTTTTTCCAAAAGTTAACCTTCGAAGCCTCTCACTAAGTTTTTCATCTGTAATAATAAATTCTTCAGTTTGAAGTATGCTTCCAGCACACGAATTGGCACACTCATATGTTGAAAGTAATAATCTCATAGTCCGAGAAACTCTCTTCTTCAACACACTTGCCAACCGCTTAGCAATGGTAGAAGATGAGAAGTTGCTGTAGTTAAGTCAATATTCTTGTTTTCAATAGGTGTAGATTACAGCAAGCCAAAAACTGTTCCTTTTTTGGGGGGGGGTGGGGGGGGGGTACATAACTGTATCATTCCACATGCTAGAACTCGCAACGCTGTCCATAGCAATTACTAGACAAACTCCTTTATTGTCGGCCATCATACGGTTTTTCCCAAGTCACCTCTGAGAGGTCTTGTGGTGTCTAAGTACATGCTAGATATGAAAAATCGGAAATTATTTTGCTACTGTTACAAATACCTAATCTTTGTTGGACAACTGACTAATCATTACGGAATAACAACTTCGTTTGTTATCGGTATTTCTTCTCTCTTCCTGATGCTGCCAGCCTTAAATATGTTACAGCCTCTTGTGATTTTACCTAAGACTTTTGATAACGATATGGCTCTTACATGAATGCAGCGGTAATCTGATATTGCGTGGTAAGCAGCATCATATTAGTTGCTGCTCTGGAGTGCTGTAGATTTGTTTGTGTGCACCTGATTTGATTCTGAAAAAGTCAAGTCGTTTGGCTTTTATCTGGTGTTTCCATTAGCGAGTATCAATATTCTGTTTATGTAGTACGCTGTTCACTTCGAACCTATTGATGCTGCTGCATTAATCCACTCAGGACACAGAGACGACGAGTACGTGCCAGATTTAGTAGCCGTTTCTTTTTCAATCGCACTTGACAATCGCTGTAGATGACGAAGTTCAAAAAATGTGTGTGAAATCTTATGTGACTTAACTGCTAAGGTCATCAGTCCCTAAGATTACACACTACTTAACCTAAATTATCCTAAGGACAAACACACACACCCATGTCCGAGGGAGGACTCGAACTTCTGCCGGGATCAGCGCACAGTCCATGACTGCAGCGCCCCAGACCGATCGGCTAATCCCGCGCGGCTGACGAAGTTCGTTCATCACTTTGCTTATTACTATTAACTAATTACTGCACAGCAGAATATCTTTAGTATACAGTCATTCAATGTCATGTATTATTTTCTGACTATCTGCTTTCAAAATGGCTTTGCATTCTTTTTGCAGACATGAGGCTACCCTGAGCAACGTCTTAATGCCGGTAACGCATCGTTCATTGAATGACACACATGAACCACACATATGGATCATGTATTTATCATTTCATCACACATGTGGATCATGTATTTATCATTTCATCGTTTTGTTCTGCTGCACTAAATGCAGTTGGTACTTCAGTAGCTTCAGTATTAGCTGAAAAATGGAGCAGACTGATGACGTAATATCGCGCTAAATTCGTTTAAATTGTTAATTTGAACTGGAAGGACTGTGACATCTTCAGTAGCCAGATTTTTAGTCTCGTATTCATAGGAAAAATTATTTTCGTTGGTAACGATGCAGCTGCAGACAGTACTTTTATTACAGCCGTGAACAGATTGTCATATTTCGTGTGTTAAGCTGATATTTTTTTGTACTGTAGAAGAAAATACAGATATACTTCGCTTTTTCCATACTTTGTGGGAGGCAGAGGAATTTTAGACGATACTTCTTATACCAATGGTACGGACGTTTGGGTTGCAGCATTGTATTCGAGTTTTCGCCATTCGGAGTAGATATTACTACGAACCATCTTTCTTTATGTGACCAATACCTTTTTCAGTGATGATGTGCTATGTCACCCATGATAATGTACACAACGAAATAATTTCCTTCATAAGAAATCTATATCGTAAATGACATTTTGCTTCAGTCTTCGAATATGTGTTAAGCAGTAAAAGGAAACATATGATAGCATCCCTGAACCTTGGAGCCGGTTTTAATACCTGTGATACGTCCATGTACGCGACCTCATTTAGACATTTTAATAACTATTACAGCATTACTAATAAATGGAAATTCTTTTGAAGAAAGAGTTCGTTTACCGCAATTTTTAAAACGCATTACTGGCGTAATTACCTCTTTAGCACACAAAGTACTCTCTTGCTCTGACCTTCTGTGCATGACCTGTATTTTTTGCACATTGGAAGCGTTATGCCTAATTCAAGAATTTAAGTGAAGAAAAGTACTTTGTGGATATTGACAGGCACAAATATTTTGTTTTAAGGTTTGTCAGTATAATATAAGGCAGCTGTGATCATTTTAATACTTTTATTAAATTAAAGGGAGTATATTTTTAATAATGAATCATTTTCATTAAATGAATTACATTATAAAAATCGATACATAAGCCACCAGTGTTATCACAAACTGTTCTCAGATTGGCGGTTATGATACTCACAAAGAACAAATTATTAAGCAAACAATGATTAAATTAATTTTTACAATTGTTAGGCAGCACATTTCTATGGTCCAAGCACGCATGTTTTGTGCACTTACGGCACACTGTCTTTGCTTTTCCGTCCTTTGAAGCAGCACACAATGAACATCTTCCGCTGTTTTGTGTTTTAGGAATAGTAATGAACTTTTCCATATCCAGATGTATGGACTTCTGTAAAAAGATGTACGGATTTCTGTAAAAGGGGATTAGACGATCTTCTGATCTTAAACAGTTGGATCATCTCCACTGAAATGTTCATGATGAAAAGTGTCCTCTTGTGCAAAATCCATTCGTGGTATGTGGGATGTTGGATTTTGTAAAGAATAAAAGCATTTAGAGTATATACGTCCATTATGTTGCACCAGAGACCCTTTGGCCACCGTTTAGTTTGTCTTTTAAATGTGTAATTACGGACTAGTTGATCCATAACTTACAAAATTTCACAATTTCAGGCTCCTTTTTATGATGTTGTTCATCTATAGATTTATCATGATGCATGGTATTTAGGAGGACTACACACTTGTTTTTCTTTGGCAAAACACTAACCGTCGTCAAATGCAAATAGACTTGAATTTACTGCTCTGCTCCTATTTGGCTTCATCTCTTATGGAATTTCTCTTTTATTCATCCTCATTGTTCCCACTCCAGCTAGGTTTTTAATTAACAGATGTTCTGCCAATGGTACACTTGTAAAATAATCATCTACGGTAACATTTCTGGCTGTACCAGCAATATTGCCTGCAAAGGTCTTCACTGTACACAATCCCGTCAATGAAATACCCAGTTTCAGCTTCGCACTTCCAGAATATTTTCATTCCATACTTTCCATGCTTGTTTGGCACATACTGCACAAACCCACAACGGCCCCTAAATGGAACTAGCTGTTCATCCACTATAACATCACTTTTAGGTATCATTATTTTCTTGCACTGTCCTGTAAATATTTTTCATACAGAGGATATAGCAGCAAGTTTATCAGTTTGTGGCCTAATCCGTCTTGTTCTTTTGTCATGAAATCTAATGAATCTTCTCATTACCTCGGACCGACTCACAGATATTTTAGCTCTATATAATGAATTGGAAAACTTTCCCAGAAAAAGTTCCCTGACTGGAACATCTCAACTCTTATCCGCTCCAGTATGAAGTAAAACTCTCCAGAAGGCGAACATTTCGTCTCTAGCTACATCGTTCCAGTACACAAACTCTTCTTTTCTTCTAGGTTTCTGCATCTCACAATTTCATCCCAATGGCTATAGGAATGCATCTTTGGGGGCGTAAGTGATTATGCCCCTTGATCGTCGTGGAATAAATTTCACTAAATTGTGTGCAGGCAATTTATTTTGTACTGAGGGACGCTTACCATTAGGAGCAATATATATGTTAGCATTTTCACTGCTTATTTGTCTAGAGGCATTATTAGCTACATCATCGTCATCATCATCATCATCATCATCATCATCATCACTATCATCATCATCACCACCACCACTACTTTGTTCTTCACTCTATGAAACGTCCCCTTAGAAAAATTAATGAATTACTGTGCTGATAAACCTCTTACGTTATTTGCTTTTCAAACAGCTGAGCAAAACTGAACGTTCTCAGACATTACTCTCTTTACTTATTCTGATCAACACTAAACTGACACACAATATTTTTAGCGCAACGCAATCTGACTTTCAAAAATCCCTACAATGGCCCTGACTAACAATAACCTATACTGTTCACAAATCACTTACCTCACAAAAATCTTCGTTACTCGAACTACTACAATACACCGAGCGCCACTACTGCCAGCTAAATAAAACAGTCTAACTTCTGAAGTGACTAACTGCTGATAGGCATAGTTAGCAAATGAAAGATTTTAATAGAGAACAAGCAAGGTATTTACCTTCATAGTGTTCAAAAGTCATTTTTTATATATATATATATATATATATATATATATATATATATATATATATATATATATATATATATATATATATCAGTTCATGACATCCAGTCTTACAAATGTACTGTCTCTGATGGACACACGTCCAGATCATCCGCTCTCAAAATTCCGCCATCTCTCTCCCCACATCCAGCACTGCTGGCGGCTCACCTCCAACTGCGCAACGCTACGCGCTGTTCACATCCAGCTGCCCAACACTACAATGGCCGACAACAATGCAAACTAGCCACAGACTGCACACAGCACAGCCAGTGATTTTCATACAGAGCGCTACGTGGCGTTTACCAATAAGAAAACCTAAACAGCCTACTTACAACTCAAGGAGTTGCATGCTGCTGCCTGAGGAACAACTTCATGGTTTTCGTCTGAAGCACTACTTATATCTGAAAGGAAATGATCATCTTCAGCTACCCATTGACTGACAACTAATTCAGGATTTGGGCTTGATAAGCGTTTTCTATCTTCTTTCCTGCTCCTTTTTCTAGATGCAGATTCTGACACTACATCTGAAAAAATAATGTGAAGAACTAACCTCATTACTCTCTCGTTTTGTAGACTTTAGGGATGTAGCTGCTGTTAGTTGTATTGTTTAGTGTTACAAATGACAGCTTTCGTGTGAGTTCGTATCGACTGTCAAACACAACACTGCTGTGCAGCAAGCTCCTACAACATTACTATACTGCTTCGCATACTCTTAATAATCCACTACAATATTTTGGTCTGTTACACAACACAGGAGTACACTAGCTGACAGTTGAACAGAGTTGCGGGTTGTAATAATATATTTTCAGCACTGACAACAACATGAAGGTGTACCAATAATGCATTCCCTGCAGACCAACAAAATGTAACCAATTACAACCAAATCTAATTTGATGACACTACAACATAAACAACGGGGTCCATCGGAACCAGGTTATGTAAATGTGTGGTATAAAGACGAAAATGTAAGTGGCACTTAAAACTAATGTCACAGATTTCAAATGGTACCTGTAATGTGCATACTAGGGCTATTTGACCCACATTTTGATCAGTTCTAAAAATACGAATACTGCCTCCAGAAGTGCGTAATATTGATGCAAGAAAAATCACTTACCAATTTTACGTAGTCATCTATTATGGTGTTATGAGCATTCTAGATGATGACAGCTATTTCTGATGATAACACATTTTCAACAAAGTGTGCAGTGCTCTGACTCAATGCCGATTACCACAGATGAACTTTGGAACCAGGTGAATGCAGCACGAATGGCTGTACTACAGGACACCAATCGCGCCCTATTGGCGTCGATGCCATTACACATGGAACAAGTTATCAATGTCCATGGCGGACCCTTTGCCTACTAGACAACAGGACACATGCTGAACCGAGGTGACTGAAATGCTTCAAATACTTCAAATGGCTCTGAGCATTATGGGACTTAACATCTGAGGTCACCAGTCCCCTAGAACTACTTAAACCGAACTAACCTAAGGACATCACACACAGCCATGCCCGAGGCAGGATTTGAACCTACGACCGTAGCGGTCGCGCGGTTCCAGACTGAAGCGCCAAGAACCGCTCGGCCACACCGGCCGGCTGACTGAAATGCTAATTATGTCTGCAGAAAATACTAATGCACATGTTCTGAGAATATGAACGTCCTATTACTAGCCCTTCAAGGTGGCCTACTTTTTCTGAACATGGGTGTATATTCTATGTTGGCCCTTACCGGGAAATATACCGTGGATTTGGTTTTACACATATTCGCGAAAACCAAAAGTATGCGACATATGTGAGTGAGCTACCGAACATGTAGGTTTGCGACGAACACAGGAACGATGGCTGCAACGTGATTTTCTTCGTAACTCAGTTTCTTATAAATTAATTGAAGCATGTATGCGAATTACATCGAATAGTAATAGAAGAGTTAATGTCCCGCGGCAACCTCTGGAATCAGATATTACGATAATTCAAATAAAATGGGGAAGTTGTGCGAATAACAAGCAGTTCAATGTTGATATTTGGGTAACGAATGTAAAAAAAGTTTTCAGGAAAATATTGGGTCATACAAAAACGTACAGTTTTACAAAGCTTTCGTAATTAATGATGGTGAACCTCGACTTTGTGCCAGCTGTGGTTCCACAAAGGATTAAATCCTTACCCCCACATGTTAAAATATGACGTGACGAACGACATCCCTCAATAAACGAATGAAAAGTAAATGCAGAAACTGAAAACACCCGCACAGGACCCCACTACAACACAAATATCCCCTTACGTGACTTACATTAAATTAACGACTTCATATGAGAAGCCTGGTAAATCAAACGAAGTAATACGCTCATAAAAATATCAACAAAACAAAATCACGGAAAATTTTCAAAAAGAAAGCGCGCCTGCTGTAGAAGACAAACAACAGCTCACAGCAAGCGATATCGCCATCAAATCTAAAATCACGACGCCGTTAATTTGGAGCAATGCCACGATGTTGCTACAGGGAAAATTTCGACCTCGTAATCTGCTGCAGTTAAAATAAGACACCATGGTCACACATACAGCTGAGCAGATGAGTTGAATCTCAGGTTCATGAAAAAATAGAAGGTACCCTGCAGTAAATATTCGTCTCTTGGGATAAATTTTTGAGTCCCTTTTTTCACAAGAAGTCGTCTAAGCATTGGGGAAGCTTCGTGAGTTCAAATGCTCATTGTTATATGATGTATGTAACACCATAGCTAACACAGTACATACCTTTTGTTGATTCATTTAGCTTTCTGTTCAACATCCCATCGTTGAAATGGCTCTGAGCACTATGCGACTCAACTTCTGAGGTCATCAATCGCCTATAACTTAGAACTAATTAAACCTAACTAACCTAAGGACATCACACACATCCATGCCCGAGGCAGGATTCGAACCTGCGACCGTAGCGGTCACGCGGTTCCAGACTGAAGCGCCTTTAACCGCACGGCCACAGCGGCCGGCTTCCCATCGTTGAATTTCTGTAATTAGTGTATGATTAATTCGATACTGTAATGAAGTGTAATCTCTGTAATATGCACAATATGAGCAAATTATATGTTTTGGCTTTCTCACATAATATCTTTGCTTATCTTTGAGGTTGAATAATTTTGTTTAAATAATTTTTTGTAGAAATGTCAGTATGAGCAAATGCTCTGTTTTATTTAATATGTTTGGCTGCTGTTTTGTAAACTGCTGACCTTCACTTAGGGTTCTTAGTTATTTTGTAGCTAAAAGGTGGTGTGGTTCCCCTTGGGAACGAAGCATGCAGTGCGCGCAAAATGTGGTTGCCATGGATAGGAAGGTGAAAGAAAGAGTCAGTCGGGGACGATCTACCAAACTGTCAACTGCTCATGTAAAAGTTGTGTATCGTGCTGGTGCCGAGAAAGGCTTTTCGTGTCACTTTCCAATGCCTCGGATGGACGGACAAAGAGTTGGAACTATTCTGGAACTGGTACCTATCATCCCCACCAAGAAATGACGGAGACCAGCATTTCCGCCTGGAAATCCACCCACCGACATGCACTCGCCACCACGTTGCGCAATCACTGAAAAGGAACCAAAGAGTTTTAAATATGTAAAGTGAAGAATCACTTCACTGGATGTTTTAGTGTGCACAAATATGAGGTAACTTATAACTGAATTTATGTACCTACCTTGATTTTTTCCTTATCACAACACCTCTCAGGTTCCTCTCCGTTCGAACTATGATTACAGAGTGCCCTTGTTGTGGAAAAAATGAAAGCCTCAAAGCAAACAATTAATTAAATAATGTTGTTTGACATTTGGTAAAAAGGGAGTATTCAGATTTACTGTGGATTTGGTAAAATTGTGGGAGGTAGTAAATGCAGCTTTGTGAAAGCCTCCTAGTGATTGAAACAGTCCAATTTAACGTTTTGTGGACTTTCAAAGTTACTTATTTAATCATTCTGTTGAAAGTAGAAGACTGTAGTAATAAAGACAATTTTCTGTCACTTTTAAAAATTAAAATTTCTTAAAACTGTAGCTTATAAAGTTTTGCTTAGTTAATGATCATAGTGCTGCCTGTTGTAAATTGTAAAAGGTGAGTCAGTTTCTTACAAATATGTCAATATTGTGTCTCACTGCAGTAACAGTCGTGACCTGCATTTGTGGAAAGTTATAGATCCATGTTTGCTAAGTGCTTGTGTATTGGAAGTGCATACTAATAGTGTAACAGGATCCACAGTTTGTCTATTGTGCTTATACTAGGTAACAAGTAACAGAAAGACCACTATATATGAACTTCTATTATTTAGGGGACAGTGAGGAATATTTTGCTAATGAATTTTTTCCCATGTCAATTAGAAAAGTAGTTGGTAAAAGAAAGATTAAACCCATGCCAAATTTATAATTTTGCACTGAACTTTATTCACATATCATGTCAGATAGGAAAATGTTTGAAAAGTGAGACTAAATCCATGCTTAACTGTATATTCCTAAAGTGAACTTTAATAGCAATATTATTGAAACCATTCAGTTTGACCAAGCCTTGAAGGCAAAAGTGTGTGTCATTTTCGGTTCTATTTATGCAAGTAGCCTTGTTCTCCTATAACTGTTAGCACTTTCTTTAGCGTCAACATCTGCTAGTGACAGAGTTCATTGCACTCTCATGTGATAAAGTATAGGCTGTGTCTGTCCATTAAAGTTACTCATATCTATTTTCTTGAACAATAATCTTACTCATTCTTATGCCTAATTAGGCTGGCGACCGTTTTTATCATAATTTGGACACTGGATAGGTAAATTATTATTTTGTACTGTTTAAATATTTACGTAATCCTGACTTTCACTTCCGATAAGCCATCCCTTTAGGTATATCACGATCAACATAACAAAATCCCTTCCAGAGGGTAACACTGCTCTGCTTCTTTATAATATAATTGCCTTGACTAATAATTACGCGATACAGTTTGCCTCCAGCTTTGAGGAGGTTATCGTATAACAGTAGCAGACGGTAATTTTATGTGTATCCCTCTCAGTATCCTACCCTTTTAGGTTTTCGATACCACTGTTCAAAAGCGTCTTCTAATCAAACTGCGTAACTATTGGCCCCTGCTGTTCTTAATCTATCTGAATGATTAGGATACGATTTGAGCAGTTCCTCAGACTTTTTGCAGATGAAGGTGCTGTTTACCGTTTAGTAAACTTGTCAGAAGGTCAGTACAAATTACGAAACGACTTAAACGAGACATTTGCCTCTGCCGCAAGTATTAATTGACTCTGAACAATAAAAAGTGCTAGTTCCTCCACATGTATTCTGAAAAAATTCTGTTACATTTCGGTTATACGACATGGTATGAATTCGAGTGTCGTCGACTTAACTAAATGCCTAGAAATTACAATTACGAACAGCCTAAACTGTAACCATCATGTACCATATGCTGTAGGGAAAACGAAACAAAAGACTGCGTTTCTTGGGAGAACATGTAGGAGATGCAACAAACTCTACTAGACGACCTAGACTACGCGTCCTTTTTCTTGTGGAGTACATCTGAGTGGTATGGTATCGTTACCAGACAGGATTGACGGAAGGCATTGGGGAGGTTCAAAAGAGGCCAACTCGTTTTATATTATTGCGAAATAGAGGAGAGAGTTTCACGGATGTGATAAGCGAGCTAAGGTGGCAATGATTAACACAAAGACGTTTTCCGTTGCTGCGAGCTTTTTCCAAAAAATTTCAGTCACCAACATTCTTCACCGAATGTGAAAAAATTTTCTTGACCTCCACCTACACAGGGAAAACGAACATCGTGAAAAATAAGGGAACTCGGAGCTCACACGGAAAGATTTAGATATTCATTCTTTCCACGTGCTATTTGAGAGTGAAACGGCGGAGAAATAATCTAAATTTAGTTCTATGAATCCTCTACAAAGCACTAAGTGTGAATTGCAGAGATTTCATGTAGAAGTCTGAATTGCAGAGATTTCACGTAGTTTTAGATGTAAATTTGGTCTACGTTTTGCACTTACAAAAAAATGGCTCTGAGGACTATGGGACTTATCTTCTGAGGTCATCAGTCCCCTAGAACTTAGAAGTAGTTAAACCTAACCAACCTAAGGACATCACACACATCCACGCCCAAGACAGGATTCGAACCTGCGACTGTAGCCCCTAGAACCGCTCGGCCACTCAGGCCGGCTTGCACTTACAGTTTTGCCTCTACTGCTTAGCAAACTTTCCACATCTTTTACCTTCTTGTAGCACCGTCTTTCTATTACCTCCTATGCTTGCTTATGCCTTCAATTACTTAATGATTTCGTACTTAATGTGTCGACTTATTTCTTAATGTCCTTGTACACCACCACAGATTAAATGGAAAATTGAAACTTCCTGGCAGATTAAAACTGTGTGCCAGACCAAGACTCGAACTCGGGACCTTCGCCCTTCGCGGGCAGGTGCTCTACCAACAGAGCTACCCAAGCACGACTCAGAATGAAAAGATAGGAGACGAGGTACTGGCGGAATTAAAGCTGTGAGGACGGGGCGTGAGTTGTGCTTGGGTAGCTCAGTTGGTAGAGCACTTGCCCGCCAAAGGTAAAGGTCCCGAGTTCGAGTCTCGGTCCGGCACACAGTTTTAATCTTCCAGGAAGTTTCATATCTGCGCACACTCCGCTGCAGTGTGAAAATTTCAGTCTGTAAATGGAAAATTATTAAGGCTTTCGTAGCCACATGTTGACAAAGCTGCTGAACGCTTCTGTCTCGGATTCTCTGGCCGACTTTTGTTTGCTGATTTTTCTGACGTGGAAAGAGTGGTTGGCATTGTCAAAACGTTATCCCCCTTTACTGGTGAAGTCCATCATGAACAGTCGAAGGTTATGCTTTTACATTGTCACTCGTGATGGCGAAACGTTAGAAAAATCGTGAAGCAAAATTCGGACAAAAAATCCGAGACATAAGCCAATAGATACTCAATTGTCACAGTTTCGGTGCTTCCCTGCTCTTCTTCCCATTCCGACATTCACAAACATTTACACAGAATACTGTCCGCCTCCGTAACAGAAGTGCCAGCGCAGTTGACTGCCATGAGTGGGACCTAGTTTCGATTCTCTGTTCTGCAAGGGTAGGACAGGAACAAGGGCCACCAGCTTCGTGATGCAAATTGACGAGCTGCTTGTCTACGACGTAGCAGCAATAGGTTTGCTAAGACGACAACGGCTGGTAGGGTTTTGTGCTGACACCACGCCTACTCTTATCGCATACCGATGACGTCATAGGCTGACGATGACATAGCAGTCGGCTGGGCCCGACCGGCCTGTCTGTGGCCAGAAAGGCATTGCTTTCCTTTATTACTCCATAGAACAGTGTATTCCAGATGAACAGAGGCAGCTCTTTTTTTTTTTTTTTTTTTTTTTTAGGAGCATAATTATTCCATCGTCGGCGCCAGTCCTTTTGCGATGTCGTTCATGCTTCAAACATCTCTTATATCCAATGAATAACTGAAAGATGTAACTCACAGAGTAAACAGTAAGTAATACGAGACTACTACAATTTTCATTTCCGCCAGCAGTACAGTGCATACCTTCCTGGCGGTGTACTGCGTCATCTTCCAGGAGGCGGACAGCGGCTTGGCCGTGATGACCATGTAGCGCTCCACGGCTATGGCGGCCAACGTCACGATGGACAGCAGCCCGAAGTGACCCACTGCGCATGCGTACAGCTGGCAGCCTGCAACAAAGCGCGCACTTCTCAATAGTCGATTAATTTGACGGTCTATGAAGACAGGGACACGGCATCGAACAAAAAGTAATTCTATTTTACTCTCGAGTACTATCAGAATAAAGGTATTGCACTCCCAAAAGTATCGACAAAAAAACACTTCCTGCTTCGATACTTATAGAAAGGTTAGAGGGCACGAGTAGCCCCCACCCCAGTTCTTTAAGGATTCGAACACCCATTTGAATAAAGCTTCCAAGATCTGAATACAAATGAGTTAATGTGCATGTAAAATATTTAACGTTGAAGGTGCAAGACCCTAACAACTTTTTATATGTCTTACAATTAGTTCTGGACAGACTAACGAAACTGAAATTATCGGCAAGGTTTCTTGGAAGTTGCTAAGTGCTCTCGTCATCAAACTAGATGAGTATAGTGTCGCTAATTTGCCCTCCGTTTTAAATCAAAGCTAGTTTTTCACGCATCTCAATGCTTGTTGCGTCATACCCAGTCAGGTATGAAGAGCGCGAGGAGCTGGTGCTGTCGTCACAGGGTACCAGCTCTGTGAGCGTGACACAACTTGAGAACGTGCTAGTGATTTTCGTAAAAGTTACTGGATTAACAGCGATCTCAGCGTAAAATTTTAAAGTAAGAAATTTTGAAAGTCTAGATCGCATAAAAACATTTATCCCAATGGTGAACGGTTTGAGCCAATTTTTAGACTATCTTCAGGGCAATTTCCAATTTTAGCAGGCGGTCGACGTGGAACGGAGTAGGTACCGTCTGTTGAAAGACGAAATCATTATTCATTTCAAACACTATTAAATACACTCGGTTTCAGATATATTATGCATGCCACATTACGACACTGATCGTTTCACACTGATGCCTTCAAAGCAATCAGAACACAGCGTGAATAGTTATACCGAAAGCAAACTAGCAAGTACATCTGAGAAATGCCGGGAACGTTACTTGACCTCCACTGCCCGTGTCGTACTTGACTTTGGCTAGCGCTCGTGCCAAGCAACAACAATCTGTGGTGTCACCGCTAGACACCACACTTGCTAGGTGGTAACTTAAATCGGCCGCGGTCCTGTAGTACATGTCGGACCCGCGTGTCGCCACTATGTAATCGCAAACCTAGCGCCACCACATGGCAGGTCACACGACACGGACTTGACCTCGCCCCAGTTGTACGGACGACATAGCTTGCGACTGGACCTACCAAGTATTCCTCTCATTTGCCGAGAGACAGATTAAATAGCCTTCAGCTAGTCCATCGCTACTGCCTAGCAGGGCGCCATGTGTATCATTGCTAATTGCTTGCTACTATGCAAGAGATGTATTTCAACAAGAACAGGACTGCATTGAAGTTAAGTATATTAAAATCTCTCTTCTTTTCTTTATAGTTTTCATCCAGTCTCCTGTTTCAGAATTTGCGCCCGTCTGCGTTGGTTTCGCGTGCACCTGGCCACTCATTGTGTCGAGACCTTGGGGAATCGACACAACAATATTTTGGCGCCGAGGAGTGGTGCCGCGCCCACGTTGCAGTCTTTGTGTTATACTTGCTCTAATTTGCTTGTGTCATGGCTTCGCCGCATTCTCCAGATGTACTGTCCGAATTTTTTCGCTTGCAGAATCAGCAGACGCAGGCGTTATTGGAAGCCCTTGGACAGCTCGTCCAGGGTCAACGTGCGCTGCAAACCGATGCGGCGGCAGCCGCTTCTTCGCTACCGCAGCCACACAACGCTGTCGCACCGCCATTTAGGCCCTTTGAGGCCACAACCGAAAGCTGGACTGAGTGGGCCAGCCAGTTCAACTTCCACCTCACTGCTTATGGAATTCAAGGTAAAGAGCGGCAGCCGTTTTTGCTTTCTTGTGTCGGTGTGTCTACCTACCGGGTGATAGTGAAATTGTTTCCCCGACGCGACGTAGCAACTCTGACCTACGAGGAAATTTTGTCGGCTTTAGATGCCTATTTCAAAGAAACAGTTAATGTTGTTGCAAAACGGTATACGTTTTTTCGTACAAAACGTACCGCCGGTCAGACTAACAGGGAGTGGGTAGCAACTTTGCAAGGACTTACTAGAGACTGCGCGTTTGCCTGTGAATGTGGCCTCCCATATTCAGATACTATGGTGCGTGATGCAATTGCACAGAACGTTTCTGATGTTCGCATAAGGGAACAGATTTTGAAACTCGTTAATCCCTCCCTGCAACAAGTGATAGACATATTGGACAGGCAAGACACACTTGACTTTGCTCAGGCATCATTTGAACCTTCGCCGGCAGTGTGTCACGTTAATCGGCCCGCCGGGCCCGCTGCACGGGACGCTAAGCGGCCCTCGCGCCCGACTTCGCTGCGGCCGCCTAGCTTGCAACCACGTGCGCCGCGTAAGCAAGCAAATGCAGTGAAATCTTGCCCGCGGTGTGCAACTAGACATTCGCGTGAAAATTGCCCGTCACGCCAAGCTCTTTGCTTTTACTGTCACAAGAAAGGACATGTACAAAGTGTTTGCCAGAAAAAGTTAAGATCAGACAATCGCACAAATTCCAGGCCTTTTGCTTCGCGCCGGAATCGAACCCAGGACGATCAGGCTCGTGGACCTTCGCCCATGGACATTCATGTAGTTCATGCCCACCCGTCCAGTGACACTTTAGCTAACAGTGACTGTGTTCGTCCCACCCAAAGTGTGCGTCGACGTCGCCGGAAATCCCGTAAAGTTGCCAGTGCTTCTGGACCTGTATCAGTTCAAATTGCACGAGACAGTCGCTCTTGTCGTCAACAAGACAATAAACTTTTTGTGGACCTAGACTTTGCAGGCAAAGTGATACCTTTCCAGCTCGATACCGGAGCTGCAGTTTCATTGCTTAATCACGACACGTACAAACAACTGGGCGCCCCGCCATTGCGTGCCGCAAATGTTACGTTAACTAGTTACTCAGGACAGCATATACCTGTGTTAGGACAGTGCAGCCTTCTTGCAACATACCAGGGACAGACAAAACTTGTGTCATTTTATGTTCTTCGTTCCTCTAGTGCAGTGAACTTGTTTGGTTTAGATTTGTTTCAATTGTTTAATTTGTCTATAGTAAATCAGGTCCTATCAGTGAATCAGACTGTGCCTTCCGCCAGTGTTTCTAGTCTTTGTGAAGAATTTGCAGACATTTTTGCACCGGGCCTTGGTTGCGCTAAGAACTATGAAGAGCATTTGGAACTGAAAGACAACGCGCAACCAAAAATTTTCAGAGCGCGCAATGTTCCCCACGCATTGCGTGATGAGGTCGCAAAAACATTAGCCGAATTAGAATCTCAAGGTGTCATTGAACGTGTGCAGGCTTCTCTCTGGGCCTCACCCTTAGTCATTTTGCCAAAACCTTCCGGAAAACTGAGACTTTGCGTGGACTTCAAGGCAACTGTGAATCCACAACTGGTGACTGCTACTTTTCCTTTGCCCCGCCCGGAAGATCTTTTTGACAAACTGTGCCCGGGAAAATATTTTTCAAAATTGGACCTAGCAGATGCGTACTTGCAAATACCTGTGGACGAAGAATCCCAGCGCGTCTTAGTGGTTAACACGCATCTTGGCTTGTATCGCTTCAAAAGACTGCCATTCGGGTGTGCATCCGCCCCTGCTTTATTTCAGCAATATTTACAAACTATTTGTGCGTCGGTCCCTACGGCTGCGAACTATCTGGACGATATTGTAATCTCAGGAAAGACAGAAGCAGAACATTTGCAAAATCTCCGAACATTATTTCCGGTATTGCGTCAGAATGGTCTTCGCTTGAGGAAGGACAAATGTGTGTTTTTTGCTCGTGCCTTACCGTACCTGGGGCATGTCATAAATGCCCAAGGTATACATCCGAGTCCAGAGCACCTTCGTGCCATTCAGGACTTGCCGTCACCGCGGAACTTAAAACAGCTACAGAGTGTGCTGGGTAAGGTAAATTATTATCACCGATTTGTGCGCAATGCTTCTTCCATTTCAGCTCCGCTTCATCGCTTACGCCGTAAAGGTGTTCCGTTCGTCTGGACGACGGAATGCGAACGCGCCTTTCGCCAGTTGAAATCGGCGTTACTTTCAAATACTTGCCTTACGCCATTCGATCCCCGAAAACCCCTTTTGTTGATGGTAGATGCCTCGGATTTCGGGATCGGTGCTGTGCTTGCGCACAAGGATGGCTCGCATGATCGCCCTATTGCCTTTGCGTCCAAATTGCTCTCATCTGCGCAAAGAAATTATTCACAAATAGAGAAAGAAGCTTTAGCTCTCGTGTTTGGTGTTACCAAGTTCCATGACTTCTTGTATGGTCGTCACTTTACCATCATCACGGACCACAAGCCTTTGACATCGCTTTTTCATCCGAACAAGCCTGTACCTCCACGTACAGCGCAGAAATTCATTCGCTGGTCTCTTTTTCTCTCGCAGTACCGCTACGATATCTTGTATTGGTCCACTGCTAAGCACGGCAACGCTGATGCGTTGTCCCGTTTGCCTGTTGCTGAGGATAAGGCATTCGATTCTTCCGAACTTGCTTGCATGTTCATTGATTCGGAAGCCGATGACGTGGTCGCATCGTTTCCGATTGATTTTCGTCGTGTAGCTACAGCCACAGCTGCTGACCCTGTCCTTGCTCCCGTTTTGCGTTTTGTTGCTACGCAATGGCCCTTGTCAAAGTCACGGATCGAGGATCCTTTGGTTCGCCGTTTTTTTGCTCACAAGGAGAGACTTTTTGTACGACGTGGTGTTTTGTTGTTGCGTTCCGATAATGATCAATCCCGAGTCGTGGTCCCACGTTCGTTACAGTCCTCTGTCTTAAAGCTTCTTCACCAAGGACATTGGGGTATCGTGCGAACGAAACAACTTGCTCGACAGCACTGTACTTGGTTCGGAATCGATGCTGCGATTACCAATATGTGCTCCTCTTGCGTGGCGTGTGCCGAACAACAATCCGCACCGCCGCGGAAATTCTTTGCATGGCCGAAAGCCACTTCCCCTTGGCAACGCTTGCACATCGATTTTGCTGGTCCATTCTGGAATGCTCGATGGTTGGTTGTGATCGATGCTTTCAGTAATTTTCCTTTTGTTGTCCGGATGTCTTCCACGACGTCTTCTGCCACCATCCAAGCCTTGTCTGCTATCTTTTGCATTGAAGGTCTTCCGCAGACTCTTGTTTCCGACAATGGCCCACAATTCATGTCCGCCGAATTTCAGTCATTCTGCAAGGCCAATGGTATTCAACATCTGACATCCGCGCCGTTTTCGCCTCAGTCAAACGGTGCAGCTGAACGATTGGTCCGGACTTTCAAGTCACAGATGGTGAAGTTGAAAGAGTCGCATTCTCGGGAGGACGCTTTGTTGCTCTTTTTGTCCTCATATCGCTCTCAGTCTCGCGATGGTCGATCGCCGGCTGAATTGCTCCATGGTCGTCCTCATCGAACTTTGATGTCTTTGCTGCATCCGCCGCATCAGGTTCCTGTGCAGCGGCAGACTCCTGCTTTTGCTCCTGGCGACGTTGTCTATTATCGCAACTATCGCGGTTCACGGCGTTGGCTCGCAGGGCGCATTCTTCGCTGCCTCGGCCGCGCGATGTATTTGGTTTTGGGGGCCTCTGGTGAGGTGCGTCGGCATCTCAATCAGCTGCGCCTCTGTCGTCGCCTGGGTTCTGCCGCTCCCCGTCTGCTTTCAGCGACGGAGCCGTCCGGTCAGCGCCTTGGGGACCCATCTACTGGCTCGCCTCATCCCCAGGTGTTACCGACGATGCCTTCCATTTTGCCTCATGGCGTCGCGCCGCCGCAGCCGCCGCCGGCGCCGCCCGCAGCGGACGCTTCGCTGCAGCCGCCTCGCGCCTCCCTGGGTCACGCGCCGCCGCTCGCTTCCCGTGACCAGCCGTCCTCCGCCATGGACCTCTTGCCCACTCCGGACCAGATGTCGTCTTCGCCCGTCGGGTGCTCCGACCACATGGAGGTCGACCCTTCTGTCTCATTACGTGCGCCTACACCTCATGTTGACGTGCACCCTGGACTAGGTTTGCAGGCGTTTCCTAGCTCCCCTCGGACCGAATGGCCGGGTGCGGGTGGCACAGCCTCGCCTGTTGTTAGGCTCCCCACCTCATCGCATACGTCAACATGGGGTCCTCCCCACGGCGGGCGGAAGCCTTATCTCACGACCGTTCGCCGATTTGCGGGGGAGGAATGTGGTGTCACCGCTAGACACCACACTTGCTAGGTGGTAACTTAAATCGGCCGCGGTCCTGTAGTACATGTCGGACCCGCGTGTCGCCACTATGTAATCGCAAACCTAGCGCCACCACATGGCAGGTCACACGACACGGACTTGACCTCGCCCCAGTTGTACGGACGACATAGCTTGCGACTGGACCTACCAAGTATTCCTCTCATTTGCCGAGAGACAGATTAAATAGCCTTCAGCTAGTCCATCGCTACTGCCTAGCAGGGCGCCATGTGTATCATTGCTAATTGCTTGCTACTATGCAAGAGATGTATTTCAACAAGAACAGGACTGCATTGAAGTTAAGTATATTAAAATCTCTCTTCTTTTCTTTATAGTTTTCATCCAGTCTCCTGTTTCAGAATTTGCGCCCGTCTGCGTTGGTTTCGCGTGCACCTGGCCACTCATTGTGTCGAGACCTTGGGGAATCGACACAACACAATCACTACCTATGAGAGCATTGTCAGTGGGCAGCAGTTATTAGGAAGTACAGGACTCGCCCAAATGGGCAGTGGCTGCACCTTCTTCAGTGCAGATGCACAGGTACGTTCGACCTCCTGCGGGAATCTCAGAGTAGCGAGCACGGAGAAAATGGACAGAGAATGCTGATAGGTGACACTCGGTGAAAATGTACTGCAGGTTTGCTGTGAGGCGTGGCGATATAGTCAGCGCAGTTGCGAAGAACACTGTGTCCCGGATTTCACAGTGGTTGATACAGCTGCCTAGTAACCAGCAGATCCCTGGTTCGGCACATACTCGGCGTGTTTTTTAAGTAAGTGCTGCTTTGTCACACCGCGGCCGCAGCGCTGCGGTCGGCGTTCTGCACATGCGCACTGGATACCTACGCAGTGACGCCATTAGAGTCTGAGCCTTCCTTGTTTACGTTGTGTACTGAGTGTTTAAGATGCCTCCGATAATCGTGAGTCCCGCCGACTGTGAAATGCGGGCTGTTATAAGATTTCTTAGTGCTAAAGGCCGAAAAGCGATCGATATTCATCGTGAGATCTGTGCAGTTTACGGAGAAAACATTATGAGTGATGGAATGGTAAGAAAGTGGGTGAGGGCATTTAAAGATGGCCGCACAAATGTGCATGATGAACAACGGAATGGGCGTCCTTCTGTCGTTAATGAAAGTTTGGTGCAGGACGTGGACAATAAGGTGAGAGAAAACAGGCGCTTTACTATTTCCTCCTTGTGGGATGACTTTCCTAATGTTTCTCGTATTGTTTTTCATCGCATTGTGAAAAAAAATGGATCTGATCACTATGGGACTTAACATCTGTGGTCATCAGTCCCCTAGAACTTAGAACTACTTAAACCTAACTAACCTAAGGACATCACACACATCCAAGCCCGAGGCAGGATTCGAACCTGCGACCGTAGCAGTCGCGCGGTTCCGGACTGAGCGCCTAGAACCGCGAGACCACCGCAGCCGGCCCATGGCATTGTGACCGAGCACTTGAATTACCGAAAATTGTGCGCACGTTGGGTGCCGAAAATGTTGACGGATGTGCACAAAACCAAACGTTTAGACAGTGCATTGCTCTTCCTTGAGCGGTCCACAACGACAGTGATGACTTCTTAAGCCAAATTGTTAGGGGCGATGAAACATAGGTGGCCTACGTCACACCAGAATCAAAGCAATAGTCCATGGAATGGCAGCATTCAGATTCATCCAGAAAAGTGAGGTTTCGGCAAATAATTTCTAAACGGAAAGTTATGTGCACAGTTTTTTGGGACAGAAAAGGAGTATTGCTTGTGGAATTTCTCCCTCGTAATGAGACAATCAGTGCAGCAGCATACCGTAACACATTGTACAATCTGCGCCGTTCAATTCAGAACAAAAGACGTGGTAAGTTGAGCAAGGGCATCGTTTTGCTGCAAGACAATGCCTGTCCGCATGTGACGAATCAGACCAAAGATCTCATCACATCTTTTTGATGGGAAACTCTAGATTATCCTCCGTACAGCCCTAATCTTGCGCCCAGTGACTACCAACTGTTCCTGCACTTGAAGAAACGCATGGGCGGTCAGCGTCTTCAAGACGATGACGAAGCCAAAACACTGGTGATGCAGTGGTTAACAAGTCAGGTGGCAGACTTTTAGGAGGAGGGTATTCTGAAACTGGTACAACGTTATGACAAGTGCCACAATATTGACGGAAATTAGGTACAGGCTTTAATGTAAAAATAAAATTATTGAGAAATCTTAGCACATCTTTTTTAAATTTCAAAACGGTACTTACTTAAAAAGCACGCCTCGTATTTTCACCCGACACTGCTGATTCAGCGTAAACTCCCGATGCAGCTGGCATCATAGATCCTTCCCTTTCCTTTCCTTTCTCCTCCTTACTGCTTCAATTTTTATGTATACTACAGGATCCTTACAAGGAGATAATGTTATTTGGGCTTGCACATCATTACACCGTGATTAGGGAAGGGGCAATATATTTCTCCATGATAAAATAGAAACTTGTAGGCTGCTCCAGCTTCATCGACTGGAAGTTGGATACGGTGATATACACTCCTGGAAATGGAAAAAAGAACACATTGACACCGGTGTGTCAGACCCACCATACTTGCTCCGGACACTGCGAGAGGGCTGTACAAGCAATGATCACACGCACGGCACAGCGGACACACCAGGAACCGCGGTGTTGGCCGTCGAATGGCGCTAGCTGCGCAGCATTTGTGCACCGCCGCCGTCAGTGTCAGCCAGTTTGCCGTGGCATACGGAGCTCCATCGCAGTCTTTAACACTGGTAGCATGCCGCGACAGCGTGGACGTGAACCGTATGTGAAGTTGACGGACTTTGAGCGAGGGCGTATAGTGGGCATGCGGGAGGCCGGGTGGACGTACCGCCGAATTGCTCAACACGTGGGGCGTGAGGTCTCCACAGTACATCGATGTTGTCGCCAGTGGTCGGCGGAAGGTGCACGTGCCCGTCGACCTGAGACCGGACCGCAGCGACGCACGGATGCACGCCAAGACCGTAGGATCCTATGCAGTGCCGTAGGGGACCGCACCGCCACTTCCCAGCAAATTAGGGACACTGTTGCTCCTGGGGCATCGGCGAGGACCATTCGCAACCGTCTCCATGAAGCTGGGCTACGGTCCCGCACACCGTTAGGCCGTCTTCCGCTCACGCCCCAACATCGTGCAGCCCGCCTCCAGTGGTGTCGCGACAGGCGTGAATGGAGGGACGAATGGAGACGTGTCGTCTTCAGCGATGAGAGTCGCTTCTGCCTTGGTGCCAATGATGGTCGTATGCGTCTTTGGCGCCGTGCAGGTGAGCGCCACAATCATGACTGCATACGACCGAGGCACACGTGACCAACACCCGGCATCATGGTGTGGGGAGCGATCTCCTACACTGGCCGTACACCACTGGCGATCGTCGAGGGGACACTGAATAGTGCACGGTACATCCAAACCGTCATCGAACCCATCGTTCTACCATTCCTAGACCGGCAAGGGAACTTGCTGTTCCAACAGGACAATGCACGTCCGCATGTATCCTGTGCCACCCAACGTGCTCTAGAAGGTGTAAGTCAACTACCCTGGCCAGCAAGATCTCCGGATCTGTCCCCCATTGAGCATGTTTGGGACTGGATGAAGCGTCGTCTCACGCGGTCTGCACGTCCAGCACGAACGCTGGTCCAACTGATGCGCCAGGTGGTAATGGCATGGCAAGCCGTTCCACAGGACTACATCCAGCATCTCTACGATCGTCTCCATGGGAGAATAGCAGCCTGCATTGCTGCGAAAGGTGGATACACACTGTACTAGTGCCGACATTGTGCATGCTCTGTTGCCTGTGTCTGTGCCTGTGGTTCTGTCAGTGTGATCATGTGATGTATCTGACCCCAGGAATGTGTCAATAAAGTTTCCCCTTCCTGGGACAATGAATTCACGGTGTTCTTATTTAAATTTCCAGGAGCGTATTTGTATATTACCTTTTCAATCCACCATGCTGTAGATTCAATTTATCATGCTCCTCTGAATTATGAAGGCGTTCTATGTACTTTAAAGTCGCCTCCTGAGAACCTAATATCTCTATCGCGCATTGTGAGACTGAATTTTACATCTGTTGCTCTAAGATCCCATGTAGGCATATAAATCTGTTTTCTTTTATTGGGTAATAATGTGCATGTTGACTAATGAATTTCTTTCTTCATTCTTTCCACGCAAAAGAAGTCATTTCTTTCAAACTCGTGTCTTATAGTATGCCATGTTGTATGGCCTCCATCATGCTGTGGATTCGATTCGCAGTCCGTGAATGTACTGTTACATCACAGGCCACCTACTGAACAGCAATCGCAAAATATTAAAAATTTGTAGTTTCTCTTCGTATGCTATTAGGTTACAGATGCAGAAAAGGTAGATCGACGAGTGATACTTCGACGGTTGCTGTTTGCTAAATATGTGGCGAAATGAGGTTGCACATGACTGTAATGTTACGGGGAAATTATAATCATAAATTTTGTGGTGATTTTGACGAGTCAGATACTTTTTTACGCCTAAAGCTAATGATTACAAAATTGAAGAAACTTCCTCACTGGCACTGCTTCAATTAAACACTTAATCGATACTATTTCACTTTCCTGATGAATCATTATTCACTAATCAATATTTTAACGGTAGCTGTACCAAACCCACATTTTAGTTCCTCTAGATTATGTAAGTGTGTGTGATTAGACTGCATTTCCAAATTTCTTTTGGGAGCATAAGCTTTACACCTGTTTCATAACTAAAACGTTCAGGGCTTGACTATCGCTACTTATGGCATTAGTTTACTTTACCTTACCCAACATACTGCTTAAAACGTGCTCGGCTATCCGGATGGATATTGCAAATATAGCAAATACCGTAGTTCAGTTTTGTGTGTGACGTTAAAAATATACAGTCTTGTTAACAAAATAAGGAACTCTCAAGAACATAAAAGAGTGCTTATGAAGGGGGATAGGGAAAAATCATGTAACACACTACTGGAGTCGTACAGGGAGAATAACCAAGAGAGATAAAAGTAGATGGCAACAGTTTAGAACCGATCTGACTAAACCAAAATACATACAGTGAACCGATACAGTGCATGCTGCATCTCGCGAACTGTAACCAGTATGACATTTGTACGTTATGTACTATATGACATCCGATCATACATCAGTTAACTTTCTCCTTTTAAGTCAGTATTTATTACATGCAAAGCAAAATGGGTGATTGAGGCATTTATAACATTAAGAGCACGACTATTGACTCTCCGCTTTGAATCCTAGACAGAAAGAAGAGAAATTAAAAGCCGATTTAACATAATCTACATCTACATTTATACTCCGCAAGCCACCCAACGGTGTGTGCCGGAGGGCACTTTACGTGCCACTGTCATTACCTCCCTTTTCTGCTCCAGTCGCGTATGGTTCGCGGGAAGAACGACTGTCTGAAAGCCTCCGTGCGCGCTCGAATCTCTCTAATTTTACATTCGTGATCTCCTCGGGAGGTATAAGTAGGGGGAAGCAATATATTCGATACCTCATCCAGAAACGCACGCTCTCGAAACCTGGCGAGCAAGCTACACCGCGATTCAGAGCGCTTCTCTTGCAGAGTCTGCCACTTGAGTTTGCTAAACATCTCCGTAACGCTATCACGGTTACCAAATAACCCTGTGACGAAACGCGCCGCTCTTCTTTGGATCTTCTCTATCTCCTCCGTCAACCCGATCTGATACGGATCTCACACTGATGAGCAATACTCAAGTATAAGTCGAACGAGTGTTTTGTAAGCGACCTCCCTTGTTGATGGACTACATTTTCTAAGGACTCTCCCAATGAATCTCAACCTCGTACCCGCCTTACCAACAATTTTTTTTATATGATCATTCCACTTCAAATCGTTCCGCACGCATACTGCCAGATATTTTACAGAAGTAACTGCTGCCAGTGTTTGTTCCGCTATCATATAATCATACAATAAAGGATCCTTCTTTCTATGTATTCGCAATACATTACATTTGTCTATGTTAAGGGACAGTTGCCACTCCCTGCACCAAGTGCCTATCCGCTGCAGATCTTCCTGCATTTCGCTACAATTTTCTAATGCTGCAACTTCTCTGTATACTACAGCATCATCCGCGAAAAGCCGCATGGAACTTCCGACACTATCTACTAGGTCATTTATATATATATTGTGAAAAGAAATGGTCCCATAACACTCCCCTGTGGCACGCCAGAGGTTACTTTAACGTCTGTAGACGTCTCTCCATTGATAACAACATGCTGTGTTCTGTTTGCTAAAAACTCTTCAATCCAGCCACACAGCTGGTCTGATATTCCGTAGGCTCTTACTTTGTTAATCAAGCGACAGTGCGGAACTGTATCGAACATCTTCCGGAAGTCAAGGAAAATAGCATCTACCTGGAAGCCTGTATCTAATATTTTCTGGGACTCATGAACAAATAAAGCGAGTTGGGTCTCACACGATCGCTGTTTCCGGAATCCATGTTGATTCCTACAGAGTAGATTCTGGGTTTCCAAAAACGACATGATACTCGAGCAAAAAACAAGTTCTAAAATTCTACAACAGATCGACGTCAGAGATATAGGTCTATAGTTTTGCGCATCGGCTCGACGACCCTTCTTGAAGACTGGAACTACCTCTGCTTTTTTCCAATCATTTGGAACCTTCCGTTCCCCTAGAGACTTGCGGTACACGGCTGTTAGAAGGGGGGCAAGTTCTTTCACGTACTCTGTGTAGAATCGAATTGGTATCCCGTCAGGTCCAGTGGACTTTCCTCTGTTGAGTGATTCCAGTCGCTTTTCTATTCTTTAGACACTTATTTCGATGTCAGCCATTTTTTCGTTTGTGCGAGGATTTAGAGAAGGAAATGCAGTGCGGTCTTACTCTGTGAAACAGCTTTGGAAAAAGGTGTTTAGTATTTCAGCTTTACGCGTGTCATCCTCTGTTTCAATGTCATCATCATCCCGAAGTGTCTGGATATGCCGTTTCGAGCCACTTACTGATTTAACGTAAGACCAGAACTTCCTAGGATATTCTGTCAAGTCGGTACATAGAATTTTAATTTCGAATTCACTGAACGCTTCACGCATAGCCCTCCTTACGCTAACTTTGACATCGTTTAGCTTCTGTTTGTCTGAGAGGTTTTGGCTGCGTTTAAACTTGGAGTGAAGCTCTCTTTGCTTTCGCAGTAATAAAGTACCTGTCTTACGACACCAACGTAGTTGTCTCGCTTTGAAATAGCCATAACTCTGTTAGTCGTCAATGGCAATGTTACGTTGAATAAACCACCACGATCAACAATTAAAAGCATTGCACACTCTATAAAGGACTGCAGCTGCATACTATGTCAACATTTAAGATATAGCTCAAAATCTCCTTCGTTATGAGCAGCTGTTGACCCTGTTTTTCAGAAAGGCAAATAATGAAAAATGAAGTATGTATCAAAAATGTCGTGATTAACTGCTAAGAGCGGCAGATAGACATTTATTTATTACGCAACTTGTTTAAATCTTGCACCCTGAACAGTAAAAATGGTAATGAACGAATATTTCTCCAGTATTTCTGTTGTCTAGATGTTCTATAAAGCCTGCACTAATTTTACACCAACAAGCCAAGCTGTTCAAGTATTTCAGACATACAGAGACGTTAAAATTAAAATATTGAGTAACAACGTAGGACCATTTACGCAGAATCTGTTTCAAAAAGGATCTGGTGGCCCAAAAATATGTGAAACTCAAGCACATAATACCTCCCCCCGGTGCCAAGTTTGCGCAAAAGAATGATGAGAAAATCTTATTGAAATTCTAAGTGAAACAACACTACAGGAAGTAGAAACAGTTAAATAGCATATCAATTAGAACTGCTCTCATGTTTTTGTCAAGTGCCTTTCGCCGGCCACTGTGGCCGAGAGGTTCTAGGCACTTCAGTCTGCAACCGCGCGACCGCTACGGTCACAAGTTGAAATCCTGCCTCTAGCGTGGGTATGTGTGATGTCGTTAGGTTAGTTAGGTTTAAGTAGTTCGAGGTCTAGGGGACTGATGACTTCAGATGGTAAGTCCCATAGTGCTCAGAGCCATTTGAACCATCAAGTCCCTTTCCTAAATCAAGCTCTGAGTGACAGATAAGACGAGATTAGTGCATCACATGAAAAAATTATAACAGCTCAGTCGAGTGTTAATCGTGCATCTACCATTAAGAGTCATAGAAGTCACAGATTTTTCCCAACAGTAGTCAACTCTGCATTCACTTCAATTGCTGGTAAACTTCCTATAGTAAACAAAAGCCATAAACACAACTTAGACGCAGATCATAGTGAGAATAAAGTCGAGGACATCATCTGCTCAGTAAAAATAGTAGGTAATCTTACAAAAGTGGGTAGAACTAAACAAACGGCCTAAGAGATCACAAAGCTAATTAATTAATATAGAAACATATGCCGCCCAGAACAGATCGTTTATGCTACGGGTGCGATCAGCTAATCATCATTGTCAGTCAGAGAGGTTCGCACGTTTGCGCGGAGCGCTCCCCTCGTGCTTATTCCGTGCTCCATAGAGCGTCACGGCGAATCTCTTTGATTTATAATGTAGTCAATTATTCTCTTGTTATCGGTCTTGACGATACGTCATTATTATATCATTTTTCCGCAAAGAAGTTCTTGTTCCCCTTACGCCACTGTTTCTTGTGTAGAGCTGAGTAAGAAGAATTGCTACGACGAAATAAGTTGCCAGCGCTCTTTTCTGTTATCGCACACGCACGTAACACGCATTTAATTTGTGGCCGACTAGCAGCAGTGCAAGAGTTGCCTGAAACACTTGAACAAATATTCAATAACAGCTACTAAAGAGGAGAACCAGTTGATTAAAAATAGAGGCCAGTGCAGTGGCACTGAAAGCTGATAAAGGTTCCGCTAAGGTGACGATCACAACTGTATCTAAGTAAGACACTTGATTTCTTTCAAATTAATGGCATACAGAAAATCTCACATGACCATCCACAGAAGTTCTTCAAAAAACGAAAGAAGCATTGAATAAATAACGTTTCTTATTCACAAGGCAAGAAATGCAGGAATTAAGAATAGTGAACCCGACAGCCCCAAGGTAACGGGCCCAAGCAAAAATCCGTAAAATTGACCTATATCCCTCAGACTCACTGTAAGTACTGTGAACCATCCAGACTACAAAATTATGAAAATGCTACATCCAGTCTTACAAAACCGATATAAATTTCAAACATCTTGCTCAATAAAAAAATATCTGGAAGGCAGTACAAGACAATCATAAAACTTCAGGTCCCAGTCAGTGTAAAACTTATTTTGCTAGATACAGCAGCATACCCATCAAACAACCGATTGAGATAATTATACGTAATGTACCGAGTAACACACAATGTCCAGAGCTGATTAGTCAGACTAATACAATTAACAGATCTTGCTCTCTCCTGAAACAGTTTCACATTCAGTAGTTTAATGTATAAACAGGGTGTCAGCCTGTCAGTGGGCAGGACAATCAATGTGATCATTGCAGAAATTTTTTAACTACCTTCAAAATAAATTCATGAACAACAATGACAACATCACTTATAAAATTACGCACTACTGCAGTTATATTGACGACACTTGTATAAGGAGCTAGAAGGAGAAATAAAAACTTTTTGTTTATCTCCACGACACGTTTCGAAGGTGTAAAGCTCCGTCATCAAGTGGATTTAAATTTGTTACTTTATCAAATGTGTGCGTTGTGTTACAGTTTTGGGGGAACTTGTGGCACTGTCTAGTGGACGAAGAAAACACTCCTCCAGAACGTGGTTTTGGAGAAAAACTAAACGTGAAAATAAAACTAGTAAAACAGAATACCTTCAGTGGCCACAGGTTCCTTTCACTGCTATAACACATCACATGTGAACAGTCGTACTTTGTAAACAAAGATGGCGTCTGGAAACTATTAGGTGCGAAGAACATATTGCAAAGGAGAAACATTATCACAAAGTACAAAGAATTTACATCATAACAACATTATTACTTCGGAATAAGTTTCAAGGGATTATGGAGATCATTGTTTGAGATACTGAATACAACATGCGTTGGAGTAATAAAGTCAAGTGGTGTACAAATCCGATTCTGTCACGTTCATAAAACTTAAATTTCATATTCCTTTATTTTATTTGTAGACTTTAAGCACAACAATTCTGTTGCCATCAGTGGTAAAATTATACATAAATAACAGTTTTCGTTGCGATTCAGAGATAGGGATGAAAGGCTGGAGATGGAGGGAGGGAAAGATATATATATATATATATATATATATATATATATATATATATATATATATATATATATATATATATATATATATATATATAAATGATACCAATCCGTTGTTCATTTGGGGCATGTCATGGTAACATAACTAAATATGATAAATACGAAGATCTGTGTATGTGTGTGTGTCTGTGTGTATTCGTGTGTGTGTGTGTGTATGTGTGCACGCGCGCGCGTGCGCACGCAATGCAAATTTAATCATGCAGGCTGTAGCTGAAAACAGAGGAGACACTGTTGTAAATGCTGTCATTTTTTACATTTAAGATGGGTTCAGGTGGTTTTCTTTTGTGGATATATATTGGGAGTGTTTCAAGGATATCCAGTTTTTGCGTTTAAACCATTTACAACTGTACTATCCAAACTGTCTTCGTTAACATTAAATTGTCACAGTCCCTCATATTGTAGCTATTTTTCAGATCATCAGCAGATATGAGACAGTTAGGTTTTCAAAGGCAGTCCTTGTGACAAATAACAACAGGGTCGATATATCTATAGTTTAATTAGTATTTTTAAAAAAATCCTGCACAGTATAGCTGATTGTAGCTACGTGTTTTAAGGGTCCTTTGCAAGTTTCTGTATAGATGTTAACATGATACAAGGAGCCATAGGAATTGATGTAACAGAACACACAACAAGAAACATCCACTTAGTATCAACAAAGTGAATGAGTATTTTAAAAAATTATGTGAACAGCAAACCAGTAAATAAAGAGAATATTCTCCCGCATCACATTGTGCTTCTCTTTCTTTGAACGAAGAGTACAGGCTGTACAAACAACATTAAAATCTACATGTACCTGTGTTAAAAGATATTTGTTTTGCCATTATAAATGAAGCTCAGGTTTCTAACTCGAAACGTTTTGCTTTGTAATATAAGTTAACTAAGTCAACAAAAACGGTAACGGTTCCTGATAAACCTTGTCGTGTTTCGATATAGTCGCGGTCTATTAAGTGTGACTACGGCTTTCCATTGTTGATCAACACTACCGCAGTTATATATAAAATGAGCTTTGGAGAAAAAAGGCATTCTCTTGAAGTTTTGCAATTGGAAAATTTTAAGGTATAATTTCAAAAAAATGGTTCAAATGGCTCTGAGCACTATGTGACTTAACATCTGTCATCAGTCCCCTAGAACTTAGAACTACTTAAACCTAACTAACCTAAGGACATCACACACATCCATGTCCGAGGCAGGATTCGAACCTGCGACCGTAGCGGTCTTGCGGTTCCCGACTGAAGCGCCCAGATCCGCTCGGCTACAACGGCCGGCAGGTATAATTTTCGAGACAATAAACAAACATACACTGAAGAGGCCAAGAAACTGGTACCCCTGCGTAACATCATGTAGGGCCTCCGCGATCACGCAGCATTCCGCAACACGATTTGGCATGGACTCCATGAATCCTGCAGAGCTGTCCATAAATCCGTAAGATTACGAAGGGGTGGAGATCACTTCTGAACAGCACGTGCAGGCATCCCAGATATGCTCAAAAATGTTCATGTCTGGGGAGTTTGGTGGCGAGCGAAAGTGTTCAAACTCACAAGAGTGTTCCTGGAGACACACTGTAGCAATTCTGAATGTATGGTGTGTCGCATTGTCGTCCTGGAATTGCCCGAGTCCGTCGGAATGCACAATGGACATGAATTGACGCAGGTGATCAGACAAGATGCTTACGTACGTGTTCTCTGACACAGTCGTATCTAGACGTATCAGGGGACTCAATCACTCAAACTGCACACGCCCCACACGATTACAGAGCCTCTACCAGCTTGAACAGTTCCCTGCTGACATGCAGGGTCCATGGATTCATGAGATTTTCTCCATAACATCACACGTCCACCCGCTCGACAGAATTTGAAACGAGACTCCTCCGACCAGGCAACATGTTTACAGCCATTAACAGTCCAATGTCGGTGTTATCGGGCCCAGGCGAGGCGTAAGGCTTTGTGTTGAACAGTCATCCAGGGTATACGAGTGGGGCATTGAAATATGAAGTAATTTTCGGAAAGGTTCACTTCCGTCACTTGAACGATTTCTTCAGTCTTCGTTGGTGCCGCGATGTCTGAGATTTCATGTTTTACCCGATTCCTGGTACACTCCTGAAATACTCGTACGGGAAAATTCGCACTTCATCGCTATCTTGGAGATGCTGTGTGCCGTCGCTAGTGCACCGATTGTAATACCAAGTTCAAGCTCTTTTCAATCTGGGTAACCTGCCATTGTAGGAGCAGTAACCGATCTTGCAACTGCGCCAGACGTTTGCTGACTTATATAGGCGTTGCCGGCCGCTGCGGCGTATTCTGCCTGTTTACGTATCTGAATAAGCATGCCTTCAACAATTTCTTAGACGCTTCAGTTTATGTTACCTGCTATGTATTTCGTATTTGTGACGGAAGAACATTAAAGAGGCGAAGTGGAAACTAGAATGTGTGAGCCGTGGTAAAAATTGCTGTTTTGAAGAGCGCGCCGCAGCGCGTTGTGTGAAGCAGTCGCCCTCCGTTTCTGGCGGTTGCGCCGTTGTGGCAATCGCAGCTTTGGTGTCTGCCTCTGGTGGAAAAGGGGAAAGGTTGCCTGTTCACGTGCATTTAAGGGTGACTATAAGCTCGCCAGTGTCAGTTGGTCAGCCGGGTCAGTGTGGGGCAGTCAGTGTCAGTCTATCAGTCTGGGCGAGTGTGGTCAGTCGGTCAGCCGGGTCAGTGTGGGGCAGTCAGCGTCTGTCTGTCGTCCGGAGTGCTAGTATGTGTTAGGCCGCCAGTCTGCTCGAGCTTGTTCAGGCAATGGTCATCGGCGGTTGGATCGATCGGTTGGTCGTTCGGGCACTGGGACACAAGATGACTTCTCCGTCTTGAGCGTCCGCGCATATGAGGTCGCCACTTCAGTCCAGTGGGCCACGCCGTATAGCGAGGGGTAGTGGCTTCGCAGCCGACACGAGAGCAACAGGAGCCAACCGACAACATCGGTCTGGCCGGCACGAGCTGCGACGCCGTGAGACGGGAGATCGGCGCGCCTTCCTGCGTCCGTTGAAGCGGCTGACTGCGGACGGTTCGGGAGAGCGTTTTGGGGGCGCTTCGCCAGGTCTTCGCCAGACATTGCAGTTATTATAAGTTAAGTGATTCGTGATATGTTGTTGCATTTAATTGTTAAATTCTGCTTGTTTTCCTGGTCAATCTCTCGTCCCCAGCTTGCTCGTCTGTCTCCCATCCGCATTTGTTAGGCAGTTAGTGTCTGTCTGTCGGTCTGCCGTACGTTAATAGCTGCGCCTGTCATGCTTGACGGATTCGGTGTCAACGAATTTATTGCTTAAGGTGTCAAGGCCGTATCCCTGAAACATGTTTTTATCTTGTCTATCATCTTGACAGGCAGTATATGTGTAATGTAGAGCATGTTTGTACATTTTATGTAAGACTGCATTTCATGTGTTTTTATTTAAATGGTCATTTTAGTATATAAAGTTACCACCCTTCCACCGTGAGAGTTTTCTTTTAAAAACAAGTTGCACTTTCGGGGGCAAGTAATTTTTTTAAATATGAGTGTTTTGTACCATTTCCATCCCTTCTATGGGGTGCATAGTTTATGTGTTTGTGTGAGTTGTTAAAATTTTTAGTTTAAAGTAATCTGGTGTGTTGCAGATTTGCACCAGTGTAGTCTTTCAGAGGTTGTTGTGAGCGGTCGTGACTACGGCCGTGTTGAAAGGGAGCGGCAAGCTTCTCAGCATAAATTGTAACTTGATATTTAGATGGTGCTTTCTGATTATAATTTTTAATTTTTTTTTAAAAGAAAGGGTTTTTAGGAATAAAATTACAATTTGTTGAAAGAAATTTGTTTTCATCAGTTACCCACTGGCAACTACTTCCACGCTCACATAGTGTGATTAAATGTGTTAATGTTCTTGATGAATCGCTAGTAAATAAAGTAAATTCTTTCAGAAGATTTTGAAAGTAAATCCACGGTTCAATGTGTATGTAGACGCCAATGGATTCTCTTCAGCCACGCTTGTACGTAGATATAATATTACTGAAGTAACAATTCGAAATACTCTAGCCATGCTGTCTGCTGTGAGTTGTGGAGTACTTCTGCGTGGTGACTTATGTAACACTAGAATGAAAGGTACAACAATATTATTTACTGATGAACGTGTGACGATGTTTGAGAAAGTTTTATAGTAGATGCGTAAATGTATGAGTCTTGAAAACTGAGGACGACAGTGAAAATCGCAATGGGAAGTAGTTTATCGACTAACAATGTCACTGATTTATAATTTAAGATAAATACCCGAACCTAATTTCGCTACTGAATACCACTAAGAACTATAGATATTCTGATGTTTCATATGCATAGACATATTAATATGCCAACAAAAGGGCATGGCAAAAGACAACAGAGAAGCACCTTGAATTTCTTTAAAATCGTTATTGTCGTGCAAATCGATGGATTTAAGTGAGTGACTGATTTAGTGTTCATTGTCAATGTTGGTGGCGAACGGTATGATCCCACATCTGTCGCATCACGCAGTATGTAATACTTTTACTTCTTAATAGTTGTTATTTGTTGTAGTCAATGATTAAAATTGATAGTCTGGCCCGAACACTAGCTAGGCAACGTATAAAAATAAAAATTTTTATTAAATCTTTAACTTAGTGAAAGCAACACAATGTCAAGCAGAGACCCTGGCAGTAAGGAAGAAAGCGTAAGAACAGCACACCATGTTACTTTTCAATGCTTAAGTAATTGAAGCTAAGCAACGAAACGTTTCACAAATCCAAATGCTTCTGCTCATTATTAGTGACCAAGACACCAACTGTCCAAAACTTTTCAAGTCCAAATGCGATTCTGTGGAAATGTTAGTTCACCAGGTCAAGTATGGAAATATTTGCAAGTGCAAATGAGTTTACAGCGCTCCTGTACAAAATTTGACATGTCCACAAAACTGTTGCCCATAAAATTTGTCACCTGAACCACTAAGGCTGCCGCACTTATGTATGCGGTTTGTCGTCTCA
Source organism: Schistocerca nitens (assembly GCF_023898315.1). Lineage (NCBI taxonomy): Eukaryota > Metazoa > Arthropoda > Insecta > Orthoptera > Acrididae > Schistocerca > Schistocerca nitens. Next base: position 1,021,647,931 of record NC_064614.1, read on the forward strand.
GATTTCTCACAAGGAAACCTCCCCATCGCACCCCCCTCAGATTTAGTTATAAGTTGTCACAGTGGATAGGCCTTGAAAAACTGAACAAAGATCAATCGAGAAAACAGGAAGAAGTTATGTGGAACTACGAAAAAATAAGCAAAATATAGAAACTGAGTAGTCCATGCGCAACATATATAACATCAAGGAGAGCGTTAGTCGAGTATCGCCGTGGTCCCGTCGTTAGCGTGAGCAGCTACGGAGCGAGAGGTCCTTGGTTCAAGTCTTCCCTCGAGTGAAAATTTTATTTTCGCGAATTTATGATCTGTCCGTTCGTTCATTGACGTCACTGTTGACTGTAATAAGTTTAGTGTCTGTGTTTTGCGACCGCACCGCAAAACCGTGCGATTAGTAGACGAAAGGAGGTGCCTCTCCAATGGGAACCGAAAACATTTGATCGCAAGGTCATAGATCAACCGATTCCTCCACAGAAAAACATGTCTGGTATATTCTATACGACACTGGTGACGGCATGTGCGTCACATGACAGGAATTTGTTGTCGACCCACCTAACTTGTACACTTGGCGAATGGGTAAAAAGATTCTTCTACCTTGCCCGATTTAGGTTTTCTTGTGGTTGTGATAATGACTCCCAAAATACTGATGAAAACATAATAGTTTGTCACATAAACTGGAAATAAAAAATTAAAGTTTTCACTCAAGGGAAGACTTGAACCAAGGACCTCTCGTTTCGCAGCTGCTCACGCTAACCAGGGAACCACGACGCTGCGGTGCGGGTATTATCCTTGATGTTGCATATCTTCCGCATGGACTACTCAGTTTATATATTTTGCTCATTTTTTCATAGTTCGACACAACTTCTTCCTGTTTTCTCTATTAATGTATGTTCAGTTTCTCAAGGCCTATCCACTGTGCCAACTTATAACTAAATCTGAGGGGGTTGCGATGGGGAGGTTCCCTTGTCAGATTCTTGCTCGTCCACATATTCGATATCAGTTAGGAAGAGAATTTCACAATCTTTCATGTCATGTACTTAGATTATAACTGGACTTCTTAGTTTTCCTGCTATTCACATTTTCACTAGCCAGATTGTTAATTTGACTTTGTTTGTTAATATTTATTATAAGAAATAGTTGAATTTACATTAAAGGTGGTTACTGACTTTGTATAAAGTGATTTATAATTTGTCTGATATTAAAATACCTTCGTAGCTCTCGGAATGAACTTGACAAGCCAATATTTATTACGTTCAAAAATTCTAAAGCAGTATTTAGATAGCGCTCTTTAGGCGCTCTATGTAGACACGGGGTTCTAAACTTGGTGAAGGGCTTTAGAAGTTTTTTCTTAAGTCAATAAGTATTTTCAAATCCCTCATCTACAATATCTTAACCACTATTCGGTCTACTTAATGAACGATTAGACGTACTGCCACGTATCGTTTTACTTTTTCATTTCGTGTTGTTGCTTAACTTCTAAGTAGAATAGTTTGTTACGAAATGGATTCGCAGTTTGCGAATATGTATTGACCTCAGCTGTTTGTGACATCTGAATAATTGCACCAGACCGGTGCTCAAACCCTTCTCACTTAATGCGAGCGGTCGCCTTAATAAAAAATTGATGATTACAGTGTCTGTGTTTATACAGTGTCCTGTGGCATTGTAACGTGAAGATAAAAACACTTTATAAACACAAACATTGCGATGATCAGTAGTATAAAGAGAGATATTGAAACATTTGTTACTGCCTGTGTGGGTTTCACGGAATGTGCGAGAATAAGGATAGTGGACAACGTGCCATATGGAACTGTAGGTCGTCGGTCTTCAAGGCATACTAGGAGAGCCGAAGTGCTTAAGGCGACAACTAGCGTTAGGTAGGAAATCCAGGCCCGAGTTCTGGTCCGACGTAAATTTTCATGTATCACAAACAGCTGTCGTCAATACGTTTTCACAAATTGCGAATCCCCTTCGTAATATTTACAATAGCTATAACTGTGCATATCTGATGTAGTGTCCTACGGTTGGCAGGAAATAACTTAAGAATCAAGTATGAACACACTTTATTATACTTTAAAAAAAACGCCTTTTTGGCATGCATTAATTTTCAAACGCAAGAAAATCAATAAAACCGCACAGTTCTTGTGGTGACAAAACCAGAAAAGAATAGAAGACAATGAAAGAAAATAATGACCAAATCTACTCACCAATTTCAAGATACAACGTGCTACTGTATGCTATGGCGAGTGTATACTACGCTAGAGCCGGCGTAAGTGCTGACCGGAGCTGTCCTAGAGATAGATAAACACTCACCGGTCTGGCTGTCTGGGCGTGCTTATAATGCCAAGTCGCTGGAGTGCTACATGAGGCACATGAGTTCCAATTGGTGGAACTTCTGAGGATGTAGTTCCGTGTTTATTCAAAAGCCTATTGTTGTTTACATCCACTGGCGATATTTCGATCTGAGCTCTAGAAGGGAGGTCGGCAGCCCTTCTTGCTTGTCAGCTGTGCGGGCCCTCTAACCGATAAGGGGCCGCTACGACGTCTGAGAGATATTGTGATGTGGAAGTAAAGACACAGACATTATAATCATCAGTGACATGACGGTTTGATTTTTACTTATTTTGTGTCCTTCACATAAACTTTCGGCTCCTGTCTCCGCCGAATGTCTGCACCTCTCCACACAATGGCGCTGTAATGGCCAAGTGTCCAGATTTTTCCCATCCTGCAGTGACACTCCAGGTTACCTGCTGCCCTCCTGGTAGCCTAATGGTCCTTGTTCCGGTAGGGTTTGAAAGTGTCGTCTGCTGCAAGCAGACACATCCAAATGCTACCTCCTCGGAGTTATAATATAGTAATAAAATAATGTTTTGAAAGATGTAAATAATAAGATGAGTTTTTCGGCGTGTTGGACAAGCACAATGAGCTCGGCTATTCATGTAAACAGATAAAGAATCTTTTCATATTAGTTCCACATAAACGTAATAGTCTTTCTCTTATTGTAGATTTATGTTCATCAATTAATAATACTACGTGCGATCGCCGTGTCCACCTACAGAATCTTGACCATTTTCGTCGTTACTTTTGTAATCGGATCTTCAGAATAAGTACACAGGTGGGCTTCTTGAGTTTTTATATATATTGCAGTACTACTTAGAATTACGATTCAAACAATTTTTCACTGGTGAAATAATAATATATTCATCCTTCTCTGCTGATCAAAAATACAGACTCTTTACTTATTCTCACAACCAAAATGATTACCTCGGATTACGCTCTAAAATAATGTGCATTTACCTTCTTTCATTAACAGAGAGCGAGTCCTCTTACTGAGGAACAGGAAAAACATCTGATGTTTGTAACATTTGAAAATTAAAAATTCATGATGATAGGCGCAGGCTCTACGCTGGGCTACCGCACTACATCTTCTCTTTGCCTTTGAAGAAAACTAAAATAAAAAAGCAAGAAATGCAAAAGGTACACCACAGAGTGATGTTTGCCGGTGTCATATCTATGTCAAAACAGCGCACGTCTAGCCACACCATTGCTGTAATGTCCCAACAACCCGTCTCGGACGATTTACAACGTTTCTCATCTCAGTTACATAACCGTAACATACATTTTCAGCTCCTGACTCCGCGCCCATATGTAATATACACTACTGGCCATTAACATTGCTACACCAAGAAGAAATGCAGATGATAAACGGGTATTCATTGGACAAATATATTATACTAGAACTGACATGTGATTACATTTTCACGCAATTTGAGTGCATAGATCCTGAGAGATCAGTAACCAGAACAACCACCTCTGGCCGTAATAACGGCCTTGATACGCCTGGGCATTGAGTGAAACAGAGCTTGGATGGCGTGTACAGGTACAGCTGCCCGTGCAGCTTCAACACGATACCACAGTTCATCAAGAGTCGTGACTGGCGTATTGTGACGAGCCAGCTGCTCGGCCACCATTGGCCAGACGTTTTCAAATGGTGAGAGATCTGGAGAATGTGCTGGCCAGGGCAGCAGTCGAACATTTTCTGTACCCAGAAAGGCCCGTACAGGACCTGGAACATGCGGTCGTGCATTATCCTGCTGAAATGTAGGGTTTCGCAGGGATCGAATGAAGGGTAGAGCCAAGGGCCGTAAAACATCTGAAATGTAACGTCCACTGTTCAAAGTGCCGTCAATGAGAACAAGAGGTGATCGAGACATGTAAACAATGACACCCCATACCATCACGCCGGGTGATACGCCAGTATGGCGCTGACGAATACACGCATCCAACGTGCGTTCACCGCGATGTCGCCAAACACGGATGCGACCATCATGATGATGTAAACAGAACCTGGATTCATCCGAAAAAATGACGTTTTGCCATTCGTGCACCCAGGTTCGTCGCTGAGTACACCATCGCAGGCGCTCATGTCTGTGATGCAGCGTCAAAGGAAACCGCAGCCACGGTCTCCGAGATGATAGTCCATGCTGCTGAAAACGTCGTCGAACTGTTCGTACAAATGGTTGTTGTCTTGTAAAAGTCCGCATCTGTTGACTCAGGGATCGAGACGTGGCTGCACGATCCGTTACAGCCATGCGGATAAGATACCTGCCATCTCGACTGCTAGTGTGACGAGGCGGTTGGGGTCCAGCACGGCCTTCCGTATTACCCTCCTGAACCCACCGATTCCATATTGTGCTAACAGTCATTGTATCTCTACCAACGCGAGCAACAATGTCGCGATACGATAAACCGCAGTCGCGATACGCTACAATCCGACCTTTATCAAAGTCCGAAAGGTGATGGTACGCATTTCTCCTCTTTGCACGAGGCATCACAACAACGTTTCACCAGGCGACGCCGGTCAACTGCCGTTTATGTATGAGAAATCGGTTGGAAACTTTCCTCATGTCAGCACGTTGTAGGTGTCGCCACCGGCGCCAACCTAGTGTGAATGCTCTGAAAAGCTAATCATTTGCACATCGCAGCATCTTCTTCCTGTCGGTTAAATTTCGCGCCTGTAGCACGTCATCTTCATGGTGTAGCAATTTTAATGGCCAATAGTGTAGTTTTCTAAACGTTAATCGTATAATTACATCCGCTGACGTTAAGAGGGTTATTAGACTTGAAAATTTTTATTTTCCAAAAACTGTTTCCCAAGAGCCAATGAATACCATCGAATGTTACGCAGGCTCATTACGCAAAGTCCGGACCGGTTTCACGCTTCTGCGTTCTCTATGATCTATTAGTACTGCCGCAAAAGCGGTCGGTTTCCCGTCTGTTGTCGCTTTATCGTTTGATACAGTTCCCACGCCGCTTTGTTCACTGGCCAATCGTCCTATGTTGTTCCGCAGAGCGCGGTCAACGACTTTATTACAGAACATATGTTCTGATTCCTGCACGCTTGTGTTGTTTTGTATTTATGCGGATACTGTTCGCTACACGCATTACATCATTAACAAGCTAATGTTTCACCATTGTTCGGATACGTTTCCAGAAGAGAAATATTCCCTGCTTTTATAGTTCACAGTGACTTAGAGTTTCCTGTTCAAAAATACTGAAATCGGTTACCTGTGAGAGACAGCATCAGCGTAACATTAAACAAACAATAGGGGAAGGTGGGAAAAAATAATCACATTGAGCGAAACTGAATTTTCACGAAATCGTACCTATTAACCGAAGCTCGTGGCATATACATCTCGGATCTCCATACTGTAAGATATCACAGGAAATATTTATAGCTACGGTAAGAGTATATTTTACAGGATATATAAACGTTTTTTTCTGAATGCTTATATAGTGGCCACTTTTCTCTACTTAGTGGAGTAACGCGCTCAAACCTTTGCCACCATTCCCAAATAGGCTGTTTAGTTTTTAAAAAAATTAGATAGGCTTGTAGTTTCGATTTCACCATTGATTATTACTAGGAGACCAATAACACAAATGAGAAAATACTTGTTGCATTCCTAATGATATAAACAGAGATTAATTATGGATTACTATTTCAGCCTAATTCTTTCACAATTCATCCACTCTGAAACAATATTAAGTCATGTACAAAATTCGCTCGTGAAGTTGTCGTCGTCCTCATCACGTCCAGCGCACAGTTCATGAGCCTAGCGTTTACAGCTCCGACACCTTATCCACCCAGCCTTTGCCTGCCGTCTCAGACTCTTTGTTGACATGATGTGGTATTTTGTTGTGCTCTGCCAGTTGTAATGCTAATCGCCGCACGTCATTCATTGCAATTCCATAAAATGTCTTTTATGTTTCAAAAATGTAATTAAGGATTACTTGCCCTTGTCCTTCACTGCACACTGCCTGTAAGTTGTCTATAATTTCATTACTGCCAACCGCACCTCTATTTTTCCCTAGAACTGTTCGTTTTAGCGTATTAAGTGGCATATTGAATAGTTTTGCGGCTGCTCAAAAACACATCTTTACTGCTTCAATTACCTTTTGCATCTCATCCGGGTCCCACATTTGTTGCTCTGTTTCTGGATGTATTTTCTGGCATCTTGAAGCTCTTTCAAACTTTTGAAGAGGAGTAGGATAACAGATACTAGTTTTGCGTACAAAACGATTTCTAATGTTTGTTGCACTATGTATAAAATACGGAATTATCTAACTCTCATTGAGACAGAAAGACTGAAAATGGATTGTCGGGAATAGTTAGCCATGTGTCGGGAAAAGTGGCCATCTGCCAGAAAAAGTGGACACCTTCGAGCAGCAGCAAAACTATTCAATATTCCACGTAATACGCTAAAACGAACAGTTCTAGGGAAAAATACAGGTGCGGTTGGCAGTAATAAAATTCAAGGCAACTTACGGGTAGTTTTCAGTGAAGGACAAGAGCAAGTGAATAAATTGTCAGTTTTCCCGATCTGAAGCCATGTCTGTATCAGTGTCTTACACGCGAAACTATGCAACCGAAGGAAACGACAGTGACTTATATTTGTAAGCCAAAAGGCACTTCGTGAACCCTAATATCACCAAACGATCTGAAAACCTAAATGTTTTGACCGAAAGAAAACGGAGAAAGCTTCCTTTGCCAACGTCACTGACACCTCTAATAGTGTCAATTACAGCTAGTTTGGTCACTTCTTGGTAGAAAGCAGCACTGCTGAAGACATCAAATAACCAGTGGTGCTTTTCTAAACCTGGCCACTTTACTCCCCGCAGTAAAATTTCTGGTACCAGGCCAGTCATTCCACATTAAATCCATCGACATAGTCTATCACAAATCCTATTAATTAAATTTATCCATTAAATTTAGTATCGAAAACATTCCGAACAGGGCTGAGGGAATCAGTTCACGATGAACACTCATTCTTCCTCGAAGATGATGCTTAAATGTAGAGTATGTGAATTAGTATGTCGTTCCCTTCACAAAACGTTCCTGCGCACTCATAAAAATGAAACATCGAGGGCTTGATGGCAGGCAGGAAGAACAGGGGAGGGGGAGGTAAGAGGAAGCGACTATCAGGAGCAGCGACATTTGGTGCGTTGTAATTTCCGTCTGCGAACACCTAGCTGATCCAGTTAAAGAAGCCGTACATTAATACCGTAATAGCAGCTGTGTTCTCCGACAGACGTAGTCCGTTCCTACCGTATTTCAGAAAATAAATTTGTTAAGAACTTTGGTTTAATGAAGAGTGCCACCGATCAGCTGTGATTGTTGCCTCCAATGTTTGAAGCCTATTTACACAATCAAGAATGAACTCGCAAATTGCGATTGTGGTTCAGCATCAGTTGTAGAATATTTCCTAACAATTGAAAATTCGTGCTACATCGGGACTCGAGCCCAGATTTCCTGCTCCTAGCGAGCGGCTGTCTTAACATCTTCGGCTGTCTGAGAACGCCTCCAGGAATGGCCCAATCTCAGTTTGTTCTGGTGTCCCTACACTCCCTTGTGCTCACACTATGTTCCCTCGATTCTCCCGCACGTTGAGACGTTGTAGTCTCTCGTTCTACTGCCTTGCCACCACATGAAATATTGCAGTGCAGTGTCTGTGACGTGCTGTATAGTCTCAAGCAATTTTCCTCCGGACACATATGCCTGGCAAGGCAATATGATGAGAGAAAGCACAAACGGAGATTGCTCTCATACTCGAAGTTGTTAACGCGATCGTTCGCGACATGCCGGAAAATCCTGGTTCAAGTATAAGTTTTGCACAAATTTTGAGTTGTGAAATATTCTGCAGCCGACGCTGAACAATAATCGTAATTTGTGAGTTCATCGTCAAAGCAGTGGCTGCTCCTTCGGACTATGTTGTACGACATAGACACTACACAACGGTACTACCTGCACAATGCCAGCTGACAACATACGATTCGGATTAGTTTGACAGTCGTTTTGAGCAAACATTTTACAGCGAGAAGCAATTCGTGTGATGAATACGCTACAATATGTTCAGGGGCCTTCCTAAGTTTCTTAAACGTACTAACATGCATAAAATTCTATTGTTTCCTGAATACACTCCTGGAAATGGAAAAAAGAACACATTGACACCGGTGTGTCAGACCCACCATACTTGCTCCGGACACTGCGAGAGGGCTGTACAAGCAATGATCACACACACGGCACAGCGGACACACCAGGAACCGCGGTGTTGGCCGTCGAATGGCGCTAGCTGCGCAGCATTTGTGCACCGCCGCCGTCAGTGTCAGCCAGTTTGCCGTGGCATACGGAGCTCCATCGCAGTCTTTAACACTGGTAGCATGCCGCGACAGCGTGGACGTGAACCGTATGTGCAGTTGACGGACTTTGAGCGAGGGCGTATAGTGGGCATGCGGGAGGCCGGGTGGACGTACCGCCGAATTGCTCAACACGTGGGGCGTGAGGTCTCCACAGTACATCGATGTTGTCGCCAGTGGTCGGCGGAAGGTGCACGTGCCCGTCGACCTGGAACCGGACCGCAGCGACGCACGGATGCACCCCAAGACCGTAGGATCCTACGCAGTGCCGTAGGGGACCGCACCGCCACTTCCCAGCAAATTAGGGACACTGTTGCTCCTGGGGTATCGGCGAGGACCATTCGCAACCGTCTCCATGAAGCTGGGCTACGGTCCCGCACACCGTTAGGCCGTCTTCCGCTCACGCCCCAACATCGTGCAGCCCGCCTCCAGTGGTGTCGCGACAGGCGTGAATGGAGGGACGAATGGAGACGTGTCGTCTTCAGCGATGAGAGTCGCTTCTGCCTTGGTGCCAATGATGGTCGTATGCGTGTTTGGCGCTGTGCAGGTGGGCGCCACAGTCAGGACTGCATACGACCGAGGCACACAGGGCCAACACCCGGCATCATGGTGTGGGGAGCGATCTCCTACACTGGCCGTACACCACTGGTGATCGTCGAGGGGACACTGAATAGTGCACGGTACATCCAAACCGTCATCGAACCCATCGTTCTACCATTCCTAGACCGGCAAGGGAACTTGCTGTTCCAACAGGACAATGCACGTCCGCATGTATCCCGTGCCACCCAACGTGCTCTAGAAGGTGTAAGTCAACTACCCTGGCCAGCAAGATCTCCGGATCTGTCCCCCATTGAGCATGTTTGGGACTGGATGAAGCGTCGTCTCACGCGGTCTGCACGTCCAGCACGAACGCTGGTCCAACTGAGGCGCCAGGTGGAAATGGCATGGCAAGCCGTTCCACAGGACTACATCCAGCATCTCTACGATCGTCTCCATGGGAGAATAGCAGCCTGCATTGCTGCGAAAGGTGGATATACACTGTACTAGTGCCGACATTGTGCATGCTCTGTTGCCTGTGTCTATGTGCCTGTGGTTCTGTCAGTGTGATCATGTGATGTATCTGACCCCAGGAATGTGTCAATAAAGTTTCCCCTTCCTGGGACAATGAATTCACGGTGTTCTTATTTCAATTTCCAGGAGTGTATATGAGACTACTATAAAAGCTCAATTCGCTACAAAAAAATATGCTTCACTCTGGTGAAGCCTGCATCTACATCAGAACGCCAAAGCAGTGATACTGTAAAGGGTAAAGCCAGTTCTTGAGTATGTAGCAGAATGAGCAACATTTAGCGGTCTCCCAAATCTAGCTCTCGCAGCCTGTCTGAGGGAGCAGAAACGGGGCGGTAATTGCATATGAACAGGAAGACGAAATTCTAATAATCAAGGAATACTAGGAAATTATATGGGAGAGAGTTAACAGAAGAATACGGAACGAGAGAAAAGAGACTCTCGCCTAGTCTGCAAAAAATTTCAACTAGCAACAACAAGAACAATGTTTGAATATCAGAAGGGTAAGACTTATATTTGAAAACGACCACCAGACACAGAAAGAAACCAGCAGGATTACATCGTGGTAGGTATACCAAGAAGCAGATACAGACTCTGATTGTACTGTAATTATGGTGAAGGCTAGGCTGAAGTTCAGGAAACTTGTTGAGAAGAATCAACGTACAAGGAGGTGGGATACTGAAGTACTGAGACGTAATGGCATGCTTTTGAACTTGTGGAAGAACTTAAATAATGCGGTAATGGTACCTCAGCTCAGGAGGAATGGAATTCCTAAAACAAAGCTATCACGGAACACTGGCAGAAAAATATAGTTGATATAGTTGTAAGATACGGTAGCTGCGAAGAAACTGTGGTTAACATAAGAAATAGTTAATTTGATCGTATAAAGAATAACATTCGAAAACCTTCAGAATAGGATAGTAATGAAAAGGAACGTCACTTGCAAATGGAACGAACAGAAAGTTCAAGGAATCTAAAGCTAAAGAGCTGCGGGGAGAATGTGTTAAAATCATCGGAAGACGCATACAGCCAAGAGAAAAGGAAAATAATTTTCCGACAGTTTAATAAAAAAAGGCCTTAACAGTAAGCGGCCAAAGGAACTCCATTGTTAAATCCAGGGGAGATAGCGAATTGGTGGAAAGGGTACTTCGAGGGTCTAAACAGAAGCGCGGAATTGTCTGCTCGTGAGGGAAGATGAAATTAATAACGATCTGCTGCGTCATCTGGAAGAACCTTAGTAAAATTGCCCTCATATTATCAGGACAGGGAAATAAAATTCCTATCTTATTGCATTACAAATTTAGGGTAGTGGCAACGAAACAATTATTCAAAGTAGTATATAAAATTTATGCGGCTGGGGACCACATCATCCTGGAGATAGGAGAAGCAGATAACTACCATAACTGTAACACAAGCAGCTTAACAACAAAGATATCCAAGTTATTAACATGGATAATACATAAAAGATTGCAAAACTAAACTTGGACTTGTGGTGCTTCCTGGAAATTTCATCCTCCGGCTAGAGCATTTTTACCTACTTCTCAAGACAAGCACATGCTGGAACACAGCATTAGTGAACATGACGAGCTGTTTGAGGAAAGGAATGAGACCGAAAATACTGCGAGCGATCTCGCAATGCGGTGTTGGTCTATTTGTGTAGACCGGTCCCTCCTCGATGCCCAGTATGAGTTTCAGCTCCGTATACCATCACGTGATTTTTGAGAACGCCACCAGTGAAGTTCTATTTTGTTGTGTGTTACGAAAATGAAACACAGGAATTTAGAGCAACTTCATTCCAACACGTTTTGTGTTAAAGTAGGGAACCGCCTAGTGTGAACTTTGAAAAGTTGAAACAGACCTACGGCGAACATTCATTATCAGGAGCACAAATTTTTCGCTGACACAAATCATTTTTGGGACACGTTCAAGACGAACCTTGCTCAGGGAGACCTTCAACTTCAGAAACTATGAAAACATGGAATATGAGCGTGTTCTTCTGAAATCAGACCACCGTTTAGCAATGAGGATGATGGCTGACCCCTTTCACTGAAACGCTTTCACTGCACATGATATTTTGATCGATGTTTTGCACATGCGAAAAGTTATTGGCAAAATGGTGCCGAAGAACCCCACAACTAAATTCACAAGACCAAGAAGGTAGGCCTTTTTCCAGATTCTACAAATGTTGTGATATTGATACTGTAACCTCCCCACAAAAAATCAAATAAATAATAATAATGAATAAGAATATGATTCTAATTTTAGCGTAACTTCCCCACAAAATAAAATAAATATTATTTGGTTAATGATTCTAATTTTAGTGTAACCTCAGAACAAAATTGGTTCCCATTTATAATCTCCGTACAGAAATACATTCACATTTAATGTACCCACAAAATTCTTTTCTCATTTAATGTAAGCTCAAAAGAGAAAAATTCCTAAACCTCGTAATAAAAAATAAATTCAGTACCCTGGTAAATTTTGGACGACAGCAGTGCTGCGTCATGGCCCTGTTAGATCACTCTTAATAAAAATAGCAAAAATTCATACCTCAATAAAGTCCCCAACTATCTGCTCTTACAATAGCTTTTTCCGGCACAGCTGTGTGCAATGCTGGCCGATAGATTTGTCATTTATGGAAGGATGCAACTGACTTTTTTCTTTCCAACAATCGGAATGATCATGGATTGGAGAAATTAGTAAATTCTTTAAATTGAAATGAATGCTTCTTAGAAATTACTTTATATGACAAAGATTATTATTAGGACATTTTTAAAAGATTTACATTGGAGTTCACATAACATTAATAGATATGCGCAAGGCTGCTTTTTACCTTATACAATAAAACTCAGGCTCCGGCATCGGTGCACCGCGACCGGGCCAGCCAACTCGATACACCAGACGAGACCAGAGCAGACTCCAGACCAGACAAGCGCAGACTAGCGCAGACTAGCGACAACTTACTGCTATATCTACACAGTTCCTACTGCAGTCAACACTGCTCTCTGGTCAGCGATTCTCTTATACCTTGCATATCGCAGGCAGCGCATGAGCAATACATCGAAATTACATCTGCTCGGACCTCTTACATAAAATTACATCTGCTCGGACCTCTTACATAACCCTCCACTGGGAGGGGGGGGGGGGGGCAAAAATTTGGCAGCGATGGTGAGTCAATAGGACTTGCCATGAGCAACAAATTTTTCTTAATTAACTACGTTTAGAGTCACAGAGTATATACATATATATATATATATATAAGTGCAGAACATAAAATGAAATAGAGTGCACATGCACTGAGTACAGAACATATCAAGAAATCACAAAATGTAAATGCAATTTTTCTTAATTAACTAAGTTTACAGTCACAGAGTATATACATGTATATAAGTGCAGAACATGAAATGAAATAGAGTGCACATGCACTGAGTACAGAACATATCAAGCAATGACAAAATGTATATGCGATGAGTACAAAACATATTAACAAATGACATAAAGTGGACACGCCCTGTATATATTTCTACCATTTTACAAGAACTAGTATACGCAATGAGTATAAAACATGTTAATAAATGACATAGAGTGTACACGCACTGTATATATTTTTACCATTTTACAAGAACTAGGATAGGAAAGGGAAGGATTGCATCATGGTTGCAGCACAGTAGGTTGCACGTAGTGGCACTGAAAGTCCATATCTTTCTACAGAAGCACAACACCAAGTGAGACAATCTGAAGTTCTCTTCCCTGAAGTATTAATCAGTGTAGCCAAGACACTGAAATGTCGTTTTAATATTCAATGTTATATTTTGGTAGTACATTAGGTACACCAAACAGTGGGACCATAATGACATCTCCATTGTTCAAGTGGTGGACAGCATGATGTGTCAACACCACACTCCTGCAGAACTGATACTTTTTCACCAACGTAGAATTAGTGCAAAATCCAAATATAGTGCTCCATGATCATGAGGATGGACAGGACAAACAGATATTGCATTTAGGTCAGAAGGTGAAGGACATTAAGTCCTATACTACTCATCATAGAGAATTACACTAGTCTATCAACCGATTTGAGTAATTGTTGGCACTCATTGGCTAGTTACTAAACATTTCTGTACTATGTATGGAGTATTACAGAACAGTATTCATAAGTCGTCTAAATAGACCAAATATTGGCACTCATTGGCCAGTTACAAATCATTTTTATGCATAATTCAGAAGTCATCATTCAAAACAGGAGTCAATTAATGGCATAGTATTTACATAATTCATCTAGTTATAGTAATCATTGGCCAGTTACAAACCATTTTTATGCATAATTCAGAAATCATCATTCAAAACAAGAGTTAATTAATGGCATAGTATTAACATAATTTATCTAGTTATAGTAATCATTGGCACTCATTGGCCAGTTACAAACCATCAGAACTCATCATTCAAAACAGGAGCTAATGAGTGTAGCATCAAGCTACTGGTATTCATATATAATAGCATGTAAGTGACATAAGACAAATTTAAAATACAAGAAACAGTGGCATTCATTGGCCAGTTACTAAACATATAGCAAGTATTGAATATTACAAACACTTTTCATAACTAAATCTGATTGCGGTAATTACTGTCACTCATTAACCAGTTACAAACCATTTCGTATGCATTATTCAGAAGTCATCTTTCAAGATGAGAGTTAATTATTAGCATAGCATTTATAGAGTATAACAAAAATATTATTTACAGAAATTATTGGCATAGCATTTATACATTGTTACAAAACATCATTCAGTATTACTCAGAACTCATCATTCAAATGACATACGACATATTTAAAATACAACACACTATAACTATTACTCAAGGTCTGTGGTTAGAAAACATCATTCACTATTACTCAGAACTCATCATTCCAGTGACATAAGACATATTTAAAATGTAACACACTGTAACTATTATTCAAGGTCTATTTTTTTTGTGCTAGCAATGCATTGCGTTGGGATCGATAATTAATTACTGGGGGATGAAAATATTTGCTTTTGACTTATTGCTGGAAAGAAGGATTAATTACGTCATTCGTCATGAGTCAGCTGTAGCAAGGTTATGAAACAAGTAGAGTATATGTGATCACATTCATGAATGACACACACAAATGGGTAAAAAAAAATTCAAGTACTAGAACAGGTTTAATCACCAACTGCTTGTAGCACATTAATTTCATGAATAGCTTCTCCTGGAAAAAATACAAAATGGATTATTAAGCTGAAAGAAGAAACGCATATTATGCTGAAAAGTAGTGAACTTCGAATTAACAGGTAATGAAACGTGTACTCAATATGTATGTACTCTAGCTGTCCTCTCCAAAACATTCAGTTATTATACCATGCGACATAAGACATACTGTCAAAACGAACTGCAACAAATACTTAAATAACTACATAGCATTTCTTAACTAACAGTAAATATATAAACTCCATCATTATCCTCATCTGCAAAGAAAAACTTCATTATTCATATTACCATAACTTCATTATTATCATCACCTGCAAAGAAAAACTTCATTATTCATATTAGCATATTCTTCATCACTATTCATCATCATTCATTATCATCAGCAAAAAGACACTTCATTATTCATATTACCATTTACTTCATACAACTATTCATAGTATAGAGTTTCTTATTTCTAGCATATTTCATCACTAAAACTAAGATGTGTAGTTCTGTCTGACAGCCTGCATCAATCGCCTCATATTCTGAAAGAAAAATAATTAGTTAAGACTGCTATCATACGATGTGTATAGTATATTCTTGTTAGTTTTTGTTAATTCTGATCCATTTACTCTTCATGACGAGGTATTGCATCTTCTTTCGTTCATTCCGAAGGTGAAATTCCCATTTCATAGTAATCCACTGTGGTTTGTTTAATTTACTTCTTTTACACGTTCTTGCTTTCTCAAAATGATGAATAAGGATTAATATCTTGCATTTAAATCATATACCCATTAAATAAAAACTGGTTTCTAGTGATATAATTAAGCATAGCATGACAGAAAACGTATTATGTCCAAAACATAGACAGTGTTCAGGTGCAAATATGTACACAGAGTATCATAATGTAGTAGCAAAAAAAAGTAAAATAGTCACGATATTGAGATATCATAAGGCAAAATGTCAAAGTCAACTGGTGTTTGTTATATCTTAAAGATTTCGTAGTGCATACAAACAAAACAGGAAAACAATCATACATACACGAAAAATGGAAAATGTGCACGATCTGATATATAACGACAAGAAATGACTTTCTTTGTGTTCATCTTGTATGTTGTGTAGTTGATAGAGGCGAGAGTTGAAGACTTTAATGGACAAAGAATTTGATAAAATTAATATGTCACTAGATAGAATTGCATAATTGGTCATAAAATATGTAAGTTTATCTGGAAAAATGTGCACGGTCTGATGTGTAACGACAAGAAAAGCGACCTGCTAACCTTACCTTGCCGGGCACTTGCCAAGAAAAAATTTGATAATCATCAGTAAGTAGTCACATAAATATAATTGCATCATTGGTCATATAAAATTCAGTGTGATAAATCGCTTCATTACAATACGCAGACGTGTCCTGTTGAACAATAGTGTAGGAGCTGCTAACATTTTATATTTTAATTAATACGGAGACTACATCTTACACTCATTAATTCAAAATTCACAGTGTTTATAAGAATTTTATCAATGGCCGTTCTACCATGTATGTTTTGTTTATGTGTTTCCTGCCGTGTTTTTCTCGCCGATGTTGTGTCCTCTAGGCACACAATAAGCTCAGCAGTCAATTTAGTGCCAGCTGTCGCTTCATTACAGCTAACTATCTTCTCCTGTTGGTAAGCTTAACAGTCGTTCCAGTACAGTGTCCACGGTAATTTACGTTATCGCAGAGGCGACAGCTAAGCAGGCAGCGGCAACTGGTCGTCTCTGTAAAGGTACTAGGTCCGAAATGGAAACAGAAAGCCATTTGTCCTTTGCAGTTAGACATTATTTACGATAGCCAGAAACTATTTTTTGTGCCATATTGCGCTTCCTTGCCTTGTAGTTTGATACACTCATATGCACGAAGTCATGATGTATTTCATAATTGGAGTGTTTTTTAGGTAATGAGAGATGATAAAAGTACATCCGTCAAAAGGGTGTTACAAAATCTGTCACCAACGCAGCTAACAGTCACAATAGAGGAGTGAGGGTAAGATACGAAACCAGAGGTCTTTAAATTACATCAGCTGTGAAACAATGCTTAGCGTAAAGTACAGGTCACGCGTCCTCATTCTCCTCCCTCCCCTTATCCTCTCCTTTCCCCTCCCTTTCCTGCCCAGAGATACGGGAACTCGAGGGAGCGGACGATGGCCTACGCTGCTACTTCCACTGAGTTCCTGTTCTTAGAACTTTTTTTCTTACATACACAGCTCAGCGCCTAGAGTTGCTCTGCTCTGCTCAATGAATGCGGTGAAAAGACAGCCTATAACTCGATTTCTACAGGCTGTCATATAACTGAAACTTAAGTCCTTGCGGACGTTCAGAAAATTTTTGTAACCAAGGACATTATCCACCATCCTGCGACAGTACTCATGCATGACGTCACAATCAAACAAGCCACGTACATAATTTGCATATAAATAATACGGAAACTTTTTAGTGTAAATGAAAATTACAGAACCTGATTAATTAATAAAACCTTAAAAGTTCTACATACACGGTCCAGTCACACTTATGTGACCACTTGTGAAACACCTGAAAAACCCTCTTTTCCAGTGTGTACGTGTAGGGAGGGAGTCTGTGAGGTTCTTCAAGGTACCAGCAGTGCTATGGAGCCATGTTGACTCAAGTGCCGGCCACTGTGGCCGAGCGTTTCTAGGCGCTTCAGTCCGGAACCGCGCTGCTGCTACGGTCGCAGGTTCGAGTCCTTGGGTTAGTTAGGTTTAAGTAGTTCTAAGTAAATGCTCGAACCGAGCTTCCAGACCATCACAATCTGCCCTCGGTCAAACTCAGGTAGATAGCGCACCTTCCACAGTCTACACACGGACAGCACTCTCACTGACACTACATACGCCGTACTTGTGTCTGACTGACAGTCATTACTCGCCAGGTGACACTACTATCGCCTGGACGGATTTATATCGATAGTACGACCGTGGTCATAACGTGCTGGCTGATCAGTATATTTTAACCGCAGCGGCACACGAACAGTTTAGAAAATTAGCCGTCTCGGTAACGCTTCCGTCCTTGGTTCGAAAGCCACTCACGATGCGCTTTTGGACGCCAAATAAATCGCTCACGATAACAGCAGCACTGTTTTCCGTTTCTCCTGCCCCATACACGCTCTACGTATCTTCCCCTGCTTGTGCTGCCTCATGCGTTCTGTAATTGGTTATTGAACATTGACGTCCAACGCATGCAGTGGTCATAATAACGTGACTGGACCGTGTAAACCTTATAGGTTCCAAAGCGAATATTCGTTCTGCAGCGGAGTGTGTGTTCTGATTTAAAGCTTCCTGGCAGTTTAAATCTTTGTGCTAGACTGGTAATGGAAGCCGAAACTTAAGCCTTTCACGAGAATAAGCTCTTCCAACAGAGCTGTCCACGCACACGTCACGATCAGCCCAACGGCTGTACTTCGTTGGCAACTCTCTCGCGGGATGTTTCAGATCAGAGTTAATATTAAATCTGTAAAGCCATTTTCCTGTAACGTCCTTTCCTACTGGATTGCTAGACTCGCAACATATGCAGGTAGCAAAGAGGTACTGACGGAAGCAAAGCGTCAGTCGGGCCTGGATATATCTGTCTGGAGAGCTTATTCCCGGAGAGGCCAAGGTTCCGGGTCCACTCAAGCTCCGAGAGATACTTTTAAGAATATTCAGAGCACAGAAGGAACGAGAGAACTAGGATATTCCCTGGTAAAATTTCAGACGGAGGTGACCATTATTTGTGGAAATATAAGAGAATTCCAAATGATGCCTTCATTATAAAGGGACGATACATGGACGCAACCGAAAAAATCTGAACGGGTTTGGCTGCTGTTAACGAAAGCCAAGTAGCTGGGTACTGTGTCAAAATTTATCTCATCCGATGTCGGCTTCAAAACTTTTTAATTTTTCTGTAAATACCTCGTTCCTGCATTTTGCTACCAGGAACAGTTAGATGTTCGGTAATATACACATGTGTCAGCATCTGCCATTAAAGTTTTGGCCATCGCAGCAGCAACGGCAAGCCCTGGACGTCGTGGACGAACCAGGTCGCTAATTTAGTTTTTATCTCTCCCACTAGTTTGCCTGGCAGCGTTTCATACATTCCGGCCATACTATCCTCGTCGATAATTACTTACTATATGGTGTCTCTATTGAAACATGAATGTGTGTAAACTATTATTCTTTCATTTGTCTTTCATTGGTTCCCTTTGTCGCTCGCACATGAAAACTCTTTGGCCTTAAGCCAGTCTTGCACAAAGGCTCTGAATTCGGAGCTAGAAGAATTCCCACTACGCTGCTATTGGTTCACGGGAATCCAAGAAGCGAATCTACATTTTGGACGCAGGTTGAATAAACAGGTGATGTTGAATATCGAAAGGTGGCTAGTTCGAGTGAATTCTGTATCTTTAGCTTTCTTGCAATCTTTCATTTATCTCTTTCAGCCAAACCGTTGCTAAACCAAATACTGTACAGCTTCCAGCTTCTCAGTATAATCTCGTAAACTTTATGATTCATCTCTGCAGATGATATTGCCGATTCTTAATTGAAACAATTTTTGATACTTTTGTAGCGGTACATTGTAAGCCAGGGTTGGTGCCTTGACCTGTGGTGCTTCGCGGAAAGACTGAAGTTCCTGCTGCGCAAGGTTTGAGACGGTACACAAGCACGATATGTGAGTAGACTGGCCACAGAGCCCCCGGGAAGCGGCGAGCACACCAGCATAGCCCACGCACAGTGACTATTCTCAACTTGGAGAGGCGGTGGGCTTTTCAGTTTTGAGTTGGTTATGTGACCGATTGCCGCAGATAAATTCTTCGGTCCTTTCATGGCGTTTCCGTTGCTTGTCTGGAACACTTCACTTACACGTTGACGAAAATTGGTTCTGTGTTTGAAGTTTAAAAATCAGGTGCCTACCACTGTGATAGCTCAGTACCCAGCATTGCCCCAGGTAAGTATGTATTCAAATCGTCTATTAGTCCATTTCACCTTTCACTTCTCTCTGCCCATCTCCTCTTCACCCCTCACACTATCCCCCTCTTCCACCCCACACTTTGTTCATCTCCTCCTCTTTCCCCCCTCTCTCTCAGTATCAGCTTCTTTCCCCTCTTTCTGTCCATCTCTTTCTCCCGCCTTTGTCTTTCCATCTGTTCTTTCCCCCTTTTTATCCTCATCTGCTTCTACCCCCTCTAGCCATCTGCCCCTTCTCCCTCTGTCCATTTCGTACTCCCCACTCTAAGACCATCTTCTCCCCACTCTATTTCCTTCTCATCCCTCTAAGTCCACCTTCTCCTCTGTCCTCTCTCTATTCATATCCTCTTCTCCTCTCTATCGCCTCCTCTCCTCCCCTTCTTCATATCCACCTCCTTCCTGACGTCCATCTTCTCCTCCCCTCCTCTCTCTCTCTCTCTCTGTTTCTCTCCACAAATTATCGCAACACTCCTGTAGGGTGTTATTCCCTATCCCCACAATATTTCTTTCCAGACAGTAAGCAGCATTGGTACCAAGTTTAGTTTAAATTGGTTAGAAGCTGTTGGAGGAGCTATTTACCCACTTCTTTGCCTGCGTATGGACATGTCACTTATATTTCACATATATTAATCATATGTCACTCATATTTCTACACTTACTGTATTTCACATCTCTAGCAAACTGAGCTTTCCAGTTTACTTTTCATGCTGCTCCATGTTTATATTGGGATATCTCCTGAAATACGTGTCATAAAATGATATAATTGTTCTGGTGTATCCAGTGCTATATATCCAGACACTGCCTACAAAATGTGATACGAAGTAGTCGTCGTGATCTCATAGTTCAGTATCACCCAGGACAGGATCGAAGTCCAGAAGAAGAGCGAGTTCGTACACAGGGGAGGGACACAGTAGCTGGACCACCAGTTCATGAAGACGACCGCACACAATCAAGAATAATATAAAGGTGTGTGACGGATCCGACACTACAAAACGTAACAAGCGCAAGCAGCATCTGAATAACGTCACTATTCGGCTTCATAACTTTAGTCTACTCCCTTTTATTTTTTCGCCGTGCGTCTCACTAAGTACTCTCTTTCTCAAACATTGCGTGAATAGTCAGGCTATTAGTGCAACGTGAGCTATGTTTCTTTTTTCAACCTACCTATTTGAGAGATAGGTGTTTCTTACCCCACAGTGTTTATTTACAGACAGTAAGTGGTGTGTGTACGTAGTATGGTTTAAATTGATCCAGTATTTTAGGAGGAAACATGAAATATATATCTACTTTTCTAATACTGGGTGTAATGGGTATACGTGCAGATATTTTTGCTTCGTTATAATTCCAGTCTTGGTTCACAGTATCAGTCTCTGTAGAAATGACTAATGATTTTGACTGCACCATCACATGTAACGCCGTGATATGTCTCATGTAACAAGTTTTTACTCAGATCTGAAGATAGTCATTACTGACTGAAATTAATAATCTGATTACAAATAAAAATTGTGTTGCAAGACTGGAATTATAATAAAGCAATTTTTTTCCTGGATAGCTGAAAACGTTTGCGTGACTTCGTCACAACTTACAGATATTTTTATTTGTGGTATCGTAATACATGGACACATCAGTGTATTGCTTGTATGTTTTCTGCGTCGAACAGTCTTCCCACAACACGGGTCACAAATTTTACAACCTGATGTTTTCTGCATGACTGTAACTGTACCACAACTTGACTACGCCGGTCAGTGTAGACTAACCATTTTTCGCCCTCGTGTCCACACTTCAGCATCTGACCTGCTGCTCTGAGGGAAATAAGCTTTAATTGCTTTTCTCGTACAACTTGTTCTTAGAGGCACTACTTGTAATAGCTGGTTTTATTAATATGCAAATGACGTAAAATCTAATGTGATGTTGTTCAGTACACCATCCTCAGACACCAGTGGATGTATCTGCTCTTGTAACTGTTAGACAATATACGTATGTCTTCCAAATGTAGTGCCAACACTAACTTGTGCGATCATTTGATTAATTTAATGTGTAAATATTGCTGTTGACTGTGGTAAACATTTTTATTGCGGTGTCCTTTATGTATATGAGTAGTCACTGGGGGTTGAATTGGTTTAATGACACCAATTAAGAGTAAAGTGTTCAGGCGGTGTTCCTTAGATATTTGGTGGTATCGGTTTGAATGTGTGCTACTGAACAATAGATACTACACACTAGCAGATAGCTAAGTACTCTCATTCTTCCACAGTTTTACGTACATATTCGTAATTTCCACATTTTTTCATATTTTCCTCAGTTTTAAGTATTTTTCGCCCATTTTCTTATTTTTTCTACATTTTTCACAATTTTACGTATTTTTCCACGTTTTTTATACTTTAAACAATTACGAGAGCTCTACCCCGCTGTTCCCGACAAGACTCGACGTCGTGAAGCTCTCAAACAGTCACAGTAGATCACATTCCTAAATTATTTATAACTGCTATTGAAGCACTTCCTCTCCATTTTCATCTTTTATAACTGGCACACTTCAATCGGTAGATTTATCTCTGGAGATGTGAAACATTGGGGGAGGTTGTAGCCTTTATCTGTGTCTTAATGACAAATGACGTCAGTCCATGTCACTCAAGGTATGATTGTTAATATCAGTTTGATATTATGTTATTTAAGGCACCAACAGAAGCTACACCCAGGCAGATATGTAAATACTCTTATTCCCCGCCAACACCACTACCACCAACATTTTACGCTTTGTCCCAATTTTTTATAATTGTATGCATTTTATCAATTAATGTGAGTTCTGTTTCGACGTCACATCATCATCGTGGGAGTCGTGTGACATCACGTCGCGCTGCCTCGCATCGCCTCGACCTTGTGATGCCCTCATCCAATCACAGTGCAGCGTGGCTCCGAATTATTTGTCATTGCTAGGGCACCACTATATTACTCGTATGTGTGTGACGTCGTAATGTATGTACTAGATACGAACGCATTGGTAGAAATAATAGCGTCATGTCATATTAATGACATCATAGAAAATTCTATTAGCACTACCGATTTCCAATTGAAGATACTGTATGTCTAAGAAATTCCACAACGTGGTAGATAAACCCACTGCAAAGCCACCACCACATTAATAGACTACGTGACATGATACCATGATTCTGATGCTTCCAACAAAAGATAGTGTTTGTGTAGAACAGCGCTACAAAATACGCAGCTAGAGATTGAGTCGATCATTATCAGCAAACGTCCTAGCGAATAGTAGGTCGCCCGTTGGAACAGACGCACTCCTCTAACGCTGACGTGTGGTGTATAGCCGTGAACACTGCTCCAACCCAGAAGAGGCCAAGGAAGTTACGCTATTACAAGTGTAATCCTCTACTAACAGGCTGCTAGTACATAAGTCACTGTTGCTATATCAATTCTGGACGAAAGGCCTTCCTCCAATAGAAATAATGGCAAACACATCTGTGGAAATATCAAAGACTGCCTCAAATACACACCTAGATTACGAGGTACTCCCCCGACCTCTGCATCCGTCAGATAACACAGGTCGAACGAGCCAAGTGACACTCGAATATGGTATGGAACTCTTCGAGAGCCCAAGGCCGGGACTACAACTGAATCTCTGGCCATGAACGGGAGAGCTCCGCATATCTGCCCAATATTACATCAGATCATTCCTGAAATTGCAAATAAATTTGCATTATTAAAATAATGGTTCTGAAATCGTTTCGGACGTGACCAACCCGGTGGCTAGGGCAAAAGGCACTGCTACGAAATCATCATTCAGGAAGGGACATACTACCGCAATGAACCAGTCGTAACTCGCAGCTGCCTACGTGGGTACCTGTGGACTACTTTGTGGATAAACACTGTTATTAGTTCCGCCGAGCACTCCCCTCCCCCCTTCTCTCTGGATAATTAGAATACATCTTTCAAAACTAAATGTTTGGACCTTTAAAATTCTGAATACACACTAAGGACAGGTAGTATACTGCAGTACTTTATTTACAAAATAATTGATGCTTTAAAAACTGATCCGTGCATTAATAATGACTGACATCATATACATATGTATGCTTAAATAATGGTAAGCCAAGACATTACTCACAGTACTACCACTACCACTACTACTACTACTAACCCACCATAACACGATTGTACAAACCGGGAAGCACGATAACTATGCACGAGATCGGCTAGGGTTCCCAGGCAGAATAAAAAGACATGTTACTCTCGAAAAATTAGTGTGCGACATCACTGTAAGGCACATAAGTAGATACGGATATAATGCGAAGCATATACGTCATCGCCACACCACCAATGATAATGAGAAACGGCCACAATGTAGTAAAAAATAGACTATTCCTGCATACAAGTCCTCGACTGATAGAGGAGACAGCACCTCTCTTGCTATACCATAAAATGCCACTTTGCAGAGCTACAGAGTTTGTGCACCGTCTGTTCGTTACCAGAAGCGGGGCTCGAATCATGAGCGACACACGTACATTGACTGTTGGAAGAAACGGTTTTCACATTCCTCGTAACAGTAACAGTGGAATCATAACCAGTTTTTCTCGTCCTATAATCACCACAACGATCCAGGTAGGTCACAGGTGCCATTGCAACTTTTCTCTCTACGTACGTGAAGAACTGAGGTCTCAATGTGCTGTTGAGTGGTACTTAAGTAAATAAATTAGTGAAATCAAAGTGAACTAGAAATTAGAATATAAATGAAAAACTTGGTTTAGTTTAGAGAGTTACATACTCGCAAACAGCGGGCAGAACAGCAGAACAGAAGAGACAATGACCGTGAAGTCAGCAAGTTCCACATAAGCGGGCGCTGTCGATTCAGCCGTCAGGGCATCGCCCGACCGGCTCACGTGTTTCGCAGTTGTCGTATGTGAGCAAAGGCCCTCGCCTACATCCCAAGAGCCAATGACCGACGTTAAGAAGATTCTTCGAGAACCTTTTCAACGTGACAGAAGAGGCAATGACCGGCTCACGTGTTTCTCAGTCGTCACATGGGATCAAAGGCCCTCGCCTACATTCCAAGAGCCAATGACCGACGTTAAGAAGATTCTTCGAGGAGCTTCTCAATGTGACAGAAGAGGCAATGACCGTAAAGTCGTTCACCTCGACTAAATTGAAGTGAATAAATACGCGAGACGCAGTGGGCCAGACAGACGAAGACGGAGGGAGACGGAGACGGAGACGGAGACGAAGAAGACGAAGAAGTAGCAGTAGTTTTCAGTCAGTTTCGGTGCTGAAGACCGTCATGCAAGAAGAGTCTACATCATGTATAGACGCACCAAGTCCGCCGCTGTAATGGAATAGCAAGCAGCGGCCGCAGCGCCAGAAGACAGAAGTTAAAAGGTATTTGAAGTCTGATTTTTACGTACCCGGGTGACTCGTGAGGACGGGAAGGAGACGGCCTCACCTCAGCAGTCACCTGTGAGCTGGGATGAAGACCTGACAGCCGAAGACTGGCAAGCGGGAGTCCGTGGTTCCAGTCCGGGACACTGGCCTTGCCCCGCCGCGCCGCTCCGCTGGCCGACGCACAACACACGCGGCCGCTTAGAGAAGAGAAACACTGGGACGCCACACCCAAGGTATCATCCGATGCGCGACTTCGCTCGCAATAATTAAACCGGCCACCTCACGCTGCGCGTCTCCAGTCAGCTGGGCGAGACGGCGACACGAGATACACACCGCTACGCGTAATCAGACGCCGCCGCCGCCGCCGCTGCCGCAGCAGAAGACTTCACAAGCGACACAGCTGCCGCTCTCCGAACCAGAACATTCAGTAAGATACAGCTGTACAAATCTTCAATAAAAGTTATCTTATGTAAAAATGATGTTTCATTCGACCTCATACCCGAGCCAAGGAAGAACCCACCCTGCCCACATGTTGTTAAGAGAGAAAAGTTAATTTATTTAATATTTTCACCCTGACAGAATGCTTTAGAATGCTCATCCTGACAATTGACAGCATCGAAAGAGAAAACCCAGTTACATTTAGTGACAGAAGTGTCACATTTAGTATCACAACTGTTACAGTGCGGTCATTGGCTGATGTTGACCACGGGATAGAGCTCTACTGAAACTGGCAAATGGTGAGCAATCATCAACGATTGTGTCAGTCTAATTAAAGATCCAGAATTCGTTCCCCCACTGCACACAAACCACTATACTGTCCAGAATCTGCGCTGCGACAGTTAAATGAAACAGATCCTGAGAAGTGCCCACCTACTTTATTTTGTGCATAAGAAATATTGGTATGATATTTGTCATATGGTTTCCTTCGAATTTGGTGCTAGTTTCAGGACATTTCGAGAACAGACGACGATAGCATAGCAAATAAGGTGCCAATAAGATAATGCTTTCTGAACAAAACTTGAGTATTTAAAGAAAAATGAGAAATTACTCACAGCTTAGAGGAACAATTGAGAAGTCTTCGAATGATGCTCAAAATCCTGTACAGCAAATAAGTTATGTCAAACGTTTCCCTAGTATGTTTCATTTCTTACTTTTAGACAAATAATTTCGCAGCGCATTTGGCAGATTATTCAAAACTTTTTTTAAAGGGATATATTATTCTAAATGAAAAGTGTAACAGCGCCCAATGTATTAACGAAAACCAATACATCCAGTTGGCTTAGATGGGAAAAGTACCGAATCAAGAGAACACTACACAGCACAACGGCAAAAGCCAGGCCTTATCAACTATGATGTTACGCGTTGCCACGTAAAATACAGGACTGGTGTGGCCTACAGCATGTCGAACCTGTGGACTCTTCGCTGTGCGATAAGTTACCTATCCTCCAATACAGAAGTAATTTTTGCTTCCTCAAAATGAATAGACCGCGAGGTCCAAAAGTTTCCAGTTGCTATGGCCTAAGGGACTCTGTTCCACGAAGATGGACGTTTAAGTCTTCCACATGTGACCTGGTTTGAATTCCAGCACCATAGAAATCGTTCTGAAGACAAGTGATGTCGGGGAATGAAGACTCCTACGCCATCTGTTGGTGTTCTAGACCGCGAGGTCCAAAAGTTTCGAGTTGCTCTCGCCTAAGGGACTCTGTTCCACGAAGATGGACGTTTAAGTCTTCCACATGTGACCTGGTTTGAATTCCAGCACCATAGAAATCGTTCTGAAGACAAGTGATGTCGGGGAATGAAGACTCCTACGCCATCTGTTGGTGTTCTGTTAAGTCTGTACATTGTGCTGCCCTCCGCAGCGGATATATTTCATCTATACTGTAAAATGGACGTGTGAGAATAAAGGTGTGTGTGAGCAGAAGTTTTACTGTGTCCTTGATTTCACTAGTGTGTATCAACATTTTGGTGCCGAAACCCGGGAGAACATGAAGAGATAGAGTGCTACTACACATTAAAGAGGACTCGACGCCGACGGAGAAGGTTTTGAGCGACTTCAATCTCAAAATCCGGTCACGTCACGCCACGTTCAGCTCACACAGATAAGTTGCGGCATTGCTCTGAAACTGTAGCAAAGGACACTGCGGGGCGATTGATTTGTATGTGATGTTACTTGGTGCATGTTTGTTGGTGGCAGAGCAATAGAGGGTAGTTGGCGTATTATTTGCAAAGCACAAATGGGACTTGCTAAAGTATTGGTAGACTGCAGCGCCATCTATTAGCAACAGCGACCACTACTAAAGGTCGCGGAAGATGAAAACTTCACGGTCGCGTCATCTGCTGAGAACTACGAACACCACTAGGGGGCTGCTAACGGTTCACACTCCAGGACAGCGCCATCCCTTAGCGATAGCATCCAACTGACGGGGTGTCTTGTCCTTGATCGCACTCTCGCGGCAGAAAGCAAAACCACCAACTCACCATGGCAGAAGCAGTAGCTACGAACTTGGGGAGGCTGCGCCGGAAGCGGACGACCTTGAGATAGAATGCGACGCGTTTCGTCAGCCAAATAAACGCCTTCGATGGTTCTACAGCTGCAGAAGAAGTAGAACACTTCCAGGAACGCCTACAGGAAACACTAGAAGAGTTGACCCGACTCAACGATACAATACAGGACTTGCTGGATGACTCTGAATACGAAGCCGACACGGAAGCTTGTGAGGAATATACTGATAAATGCAAACGGGCCCTCCGAAAGGCGGAAGGCCTTCTAGGAGGAGCGCGCTCAGGAGACAGAAACGCGATGTCAGCGGCTCAACAACACGCCTGTATGGACATAAAATTGCCTACTATCAAACTGCACCCATTTTCAGGGGACATAGAAGCTTGGCCTCGATTTTGGGAGCAGTTCACAGCCTCCATAGACGAGAATCCGATGGTGTCAACAATGAACAAGCATGTATTCCTCCGTGGTTACCTTGATGGGGAACCTAAGGACTTGGTCGATGGCATTGCTGTTACAGCTGATACATATGAGCAGACTAAGCAAATTTTGAAATCCAAATATGGGGATAGGAACAGAATTATCCAAAGTCACCTGGATTTCTTGGAGAATCTTAACACTTCGAATTCAGGCAGTCCAGAGGCTCTCAATTCCACCTACATTGAGTGCCATAAGCGTATCCAAGCACTACGAGCTCTAGGAGAAAATGTGGACACTTATGGGAGAGTGCTTGCACCCAAACTTCTTCGAGCCTTTCCTGAAGAAATTTGCAAAAATTGGCTTGTTCATGCCCGAAGGCAAAAGATTGAAGAAGGGAACCTCACCCGCCTTATGGAGTTCATAAATGAAGAGGTGGAAGAAGCTATCAACATACGCAAAATTCGTGGAGATACTGTACCACGCGAAAATTACGTACCAACAGCATCTGCCTTCCATGTAAAGGTTAAAACGAAGAGGGACAAGGAGAAACAACAGAATTCAGAGCCCTTCTGTGTGTATTGCGGCGAAAGAGGGCACTGGGGCCAAGACTGCCAAAAGATTGCAAGCTTGCAGGCAAGAATCGACGCCCTCAAGACAATGAACCGTTGCTTTCTATGCCTGAGACGTGGCCACAACAGAAATCAGTGTTTCAAACGGGGAAAGGCGTCCTGTGCGAAATGTAACGGAGAGCATCACATTTCTATCTGTAGTAGCCATACCACAACAGTAAATAAAATTGAAACTATGACTTCTAACTTCACATACCTGCAGACTGCTCGTGTGAGTATCACAGGACCCACTGGTAAGAGCAAACAGACACGTGCCATCCTGGACACAGGGAGTCAATCGAGTTTAATTCACCATTCACTGATCGAATCTCTCCAACTAAGTGTCATTGGAAACACTACTCTCGAGATAACTACTTTCGAATACAGTTACGCTTCATCTCTCTCAAGGAAGAAGGTGCAGTTTAATATGATGGGATGCTCCACTAATTCCCACATATCAGTAACAGCCTTTCAAAGCACAAATAACTTTTCACAGCAACCATCAGTGCCACAAGATGTAGGAGATATGGCCTTGAGAGGTGGTACACCACTCACAGACCCTAAAGGAGACAGTGAAGATCTACCTATTGAGATCCTGATTGGAGCTGATTATTACTGGAGAATCGTGATTTTGGAACAACCAATCAAGGTATCACCATCATTGGTTCTTCTCCCAACAATCTTTGGATATGTTCTCAGTGGAAACAGATTTAGCACCACCGTCAACAGAGCAACTGTCAACTTTATTCAGGGCAGCTGCAGTGATGTATCTGATGAGTCAGTGCGCCGATTTTGGGACCTGGAGACAATCGGGATAACAGGACATCAAGAGCGAGCATTAAAACCCATGGACCACCGTATTTATCAGGAATTCCGAGAATCATACTGTGTGGAATATGGCCGCAGAGTTGTATCTTTGCCTCGAAAGAAGGATATGCCTCTCTCCTGCAACCGCACAACTGCTGAAGCGCGTCTTCGCTCCTTACAAAACAAGCTGCGAGGGAATGAAGATCTGAAGGTCATTTGCCACGAGACCATGTCGAAATGTATTGAGAAGAACCAGGTAGAGGTAGCACCTGAGGACTGTACTGTTGGAAACACATTCTACCTGCCACACCGCATTGTGAAGAAATGCATCAGTGGAAGTGTGAAGTACAGAATAGTCTTCGGTGCATCCTCACATGAGCCAGAGTCTCTATCGCTGAATGATGCCCTCGAAAAGGGACCAAATTTACTTCCGGATATTCCAGCAATCTTACTGCGATTCTGCACACTTCCGGTGGGTTTAGTGTGTGATGTGGACCTAGCTTTCCTGCAGTTAACGTTGAAAGAAGAAGACAGAGACCTCACGAGGTTCCTTTGGTATCGTGTTGAGCAAGCTGGAAGTGGAGCCTACATGACCACAAATGACGTGATTACATATCGCTTCAAACGTTTGCCATTTGGACTTGCACCAATCCCATTCCTGTTGTCAGCTGCCATAAGGGAGCCAGCAGCACTAAATAGTGAAAAATATCCACAATCTTCAGGACTTGTAAACAAGTCAGTATTCATGGACGATTTTGTAGCGAGTGTTAGAGACAGCGATACTGCTGCAACTGTTTACCATGAACTGACAGAACTTTTCCAGCAGATAAGTCTTCCATTGTCCAAATGGGCAACTAATTCGAATGATCTGAAGGCAATATGGGATGTCAAAGGCCTTGAAACAAAGACCACAACCCAAGTTTTAGGAATTAATTGGAACACAGAAAATGACTCTATCTGCAGTGACTATGAGAAGATAGCTGAAAATCTAATGGACAAACTGGTTACCAAGAGAAATGTTCTTCGAGCAGCTGCTCAGTTTTATGACCCCCTGGGTGTGTTCACTCCTGTTGGGATCGTTTCAAAGATAATTTTCCAAGACACATGGCTGAGGAGTCTTACATAGGAGGAAGTTTTGCCCACAGATCTTTCATGTCGTTGGCACTCATGGGTCTCAAAGCTTCATCACTTGTCATCACTACATATTCCTAGATGGATAGGGAAGCTGGGCACAGGTGGCTCTGCGGAGGTGCATGTATTCTGTGATGCATCTGAAAGAGCCTACGGCGCTGTTTTGTATATAAGGACATCTACTGAAACTGGATGCACTGTGCACCTTGCCTGTAGCAAGAACAGACTGGCTCCTATCAAGAAGGTAACTCTACCCAGGTTGGAGTTACTTGCTGCATTGGTCGGATCACGACTCCTTCATTACTTTTGCCAGGAAACAGGGTTTGATGCCAACAGAGCTACCTTGTGGACCGACTCAGCAGTCACTTTGGATTGGGTACGGAGTGATCCAAACAAATGGAAAACATTTATCTGTAATCGCGTGACAGAGATATACACCACACCCAGCCAATGGAGGCATTGTCCAGGAAGCCTAAATCCTGCAGATCATCTCACGTGGGGACTAGAAGCAAATCTGCTAGCCACTCTTGATATCTGGTGGGGTGGTCCACCATGGCTTTCAGAAGACAAGCAGTTCTGGCCATTGGAAATCTTATCCCCACCTCCACCAATGCCAGAAGCCAAAACGAGAGCAAATGTCACTCTGATCAGCATCACTGAACCATTACTGGACATTGCAAGGTTTAGTTCATATTGGCGAGTACTGCATATAACCGCCTTTGTATTGCGATTTATCAGCACAACAAGAAATAACAATAGAATGTCCGGCAGTTTTAGTGCTTTAGAATTACAAAATGCCCGCACCTACTGGATCAGAAGAGTTCAAGAGGAACTATTCACTATTGAACTGTCTGCATTGCGTACAGGAGAACAATTGCCCATGAATCAAAGATTGCTCGATACAATCCCTTTATATCGGATGGCATCCTTCGTCTTGGTGGTAGGCTGCAATGTGCTGCACTGTCACACTCAGAGAAGCTTCCAGTTATATTGGATGGACGTCACCATTTCACTGAGCTTCTCATCAGACACACACATGTAAGACTGCATCATCTCGGTGTGCGGATTGTGTTAGGGGAACTGCGAGAAGAATTTTGGATTCTGCGAGGTCGACAAGCTGTTAGGAGAGTTCTTCACTCTTGCCTACCATGCAAGATAATACACAGTCGCCGGTATGAAGAGATGCAGGCCCCACTACCACTGGACAGATTTCAGCCTTCAAGACCATTTGCAGTAACAGGCATCGATTTTGCCGGACCATTATGTGTCAAATCTGGACATCAAACAAAAAAGTCCTACATGGTCCTATTCACATGTGCAACAACACGGGCCATTCATATTGAACTTCCAACTGACATGTCCACTGACAGATTTTTGATGGCCATGCAGGACGTAGGAGCCTACCAGTCACTGTCTACTCAGATAATGCTACAACATTCCATGCAGCCAACTCAGAACTGGTAGAGCTTTTCAAAACCATGCAGCATACTGACGTACAGCTCTACTGTGCCCACCATGGAATCACTTGGAAATTCATACCACGACGTGCGGCTTGGTGGGGAGGCTGGTGGGAACGCATGATAGGCTCAGTCAAGCGCTGCCTGAGGAAAGTTCTTGGTCGCTCCCAGGTGGATGAAGAGAGCTTAAACACCACCTTGATCAGCATAGAAGCCGCAATAAACTCACGACTCATCACTCAAGGAGAGAGTGACACTGCATTGACGCCAGCCCACTTTCTAAATGGTGGGAAATTAGTAACAATTCCATGTGGGCCAGAGCCAGCAACTAGAAAGGACCTTGCCAAGGAGTTCCGACTCAGACAAAAAGTCAATGACGACATCTGGCGCAGGTGGAAGACAGAACACCTCCTGCTGCTAAGACAATATCATGAGGTGAAGGGATACCCTTCGCAAAGGAAAGCGAGAATTGGAGAGGTTGTTCTGCTCCAAGAAGACAGCAAACCACGGCACTTGTGGAAGAGGGCTGTGGTAGAAGAGGTGCGGCATGGCAGAGACAGTAAAATACCGTGCATCATCCTCCGCCAGCCAGATGGTATGAAGATCTGTCGACCGGTCCAGCTGGTCATCCCCCTCGAGATGGACCAGTGTGGGGAGGATGTCGGGGAATGAAGACTCCTACGCCATTTGTTGGTGTCCTGTTAAGTCTGTACATTGTGCTGCCCTCTGCAGCGGATATATTTCAACTGTAACTGTAAAATGGACGTGTGAGAATAAAGGTGTGTGCGAGCAGAAGTTTTACTGTGTCCTTGATTTCACTAGTGTATAGCAACAAGTGACTTGATGCTCGACTGCTGAGTATAAATGACTTACATACCAGGTAACTCGGTCAGAGCGTAATCAGTCATCAGTATCTGTAAACACCAACAGAAATTTAAAGAGAACACAAAGATACATACACAATGACAACCTGTTTATCACGGGACGTTGTTAATGCCATCAGTAAATCTTATCCTTTCTAGAAACAAGACCCAACTGTGTTGCACTGTCAATGTGTTGCAAACGGAGCAGACGAAGCAACTGAGAACGTAGGCTTAAGAGAACTCCAGGGTCAAAACCTTCAAGGACCCCTGATGGGGAAATTGTTCAACTGTGCTCAAATGTATTCCATTTTGTCTCCTCTAATGACACTACAGATTTGTATTCATAGTTGTTAACACTCTGTATACGAGTAGCCTACTAAAGGTAATCAGTAAGCGAGTATGAAATACTTCAGCTTTTAACGTCTGTATCGGCGAGAGGTGAGATAACATGTCCATCCCACTACTAATGGCAGGAACTAGACATAGCATGCTAAGGAGTCTTTAAAAGAAACACAGTAGCATAACAATGAAACATAATAATCTGAAAATGTCCTATAAATGATTTTCGTCCTCCATACTTGACCCATATGTCTTACAGAGTAGGATATTCCCGTTAATTTTTTTCCATATTGTACTAGCCTTTTAATACAATTTTCGAATTAATTGTCTCGTTCATAAAGATGAGTTTGCTATATTTCTTAGTAGCGGGGTTTGAGCACAGTGTTCTAAAAATCCTTAGTGCTACACCGCAGCGACGATCGTGATGAAATTTCCTTTTCCAAAAATAAACTTAGTAGATCCAGAAAACGAAAGGCAAATGCGTCTAGCGTTCATAATGCTGTCTTCTGAATTCCAGGCAATGAATCCCATTGTTCACCAATGAACATGGTCAAAGTTATTATGCTGTGATTTGGGCCACTTCCGTAGTATCTACAAGAACTTATATCTTCTAGGAATGCTGCGCTGCGATAGACAAGGCTGTAATTATGCTCTGGTCGCCAATCCATTGAACACCGGCTGTTATCGCGAACTGCCTCCCTTCCCCCAATATTACAGTCACAAACAAATGAACCTCTCAAACAAAAAGCTGAATATTGCTCGTTTCAGCATACAGGCCCTCTCTCACTAGCCATAGGTAGTGTTACAGGTGGCTGGGCTAATCCTCAATTAGCTTGCAGTAACCGGATTTTCTATAAGAAGAATTCATTCAACAAACAGAAGTCCCGCGTTCGACAACCATTAAATAGTAATGATGCAATACATCCACGAAGGATAAAAGTTGCGAATAATTCTGTGAACTATGTTGATGTAATGTATTTCTATTCAAAATGTTCGGTATAAAACAAGTTCTACATGTGGAGTTGCAAACTCTGTTCCAGCCAAACCGCAGTCGTATTGTTGTCACAAGACACCTCTACGCCACAGCTGTCCTACATTTGTCAATAATATAGTCCTTCTTCAGCCATCACATTTCCGACTGATTTGATACCAAGTACTTCATAAGTATCGATTGTACCCTAGGTCCTCATTTACTTATTAGATGCATTCCAATCTCTGCCTTCCCATTCAGTGTTACCCCCTATCACTGAAGTTATTCCCTGGTGTTTTAGCACATGTCCCATCATTTTGTTCCTTCTCCTTGTCAGTGTTTCTATTTGTTCCTTTCTTCGCCAATTCTGCAGTGAACTTCCACATTCCTTATCTTATCACTCTATCTAATTCTCATAGTTAGAGACCGGATTATATGCATTTGCCTGTTGCATATGCACTTGCATATTTGACTCCTTTTCACCGGTTAATGCATATTTTAACTAAAAACAAGAGACGATACAAATTTTCGCTGTATGTTTACAATATTTTAAAAATTTAGACGATCTGATTTTGATGTCTCACAAATTGACCGCGACTTAGAACTGCGTGCAATCGCTAACCTAGAGGCCACTACCTAGCGAAATCATTCCAGAAGAGGAACAGGCAGACAGGGTCAATGCTCCCTCGCCCGCACCCCCGGTTAATCCCCTCCGCTGTCATACCATACGCGTCGGCAACAGTTAAACTGCGGGAGCTTTTAGTCGCACGCCCATTGTTTCAGTTTAGCTTTCTTTTTACTTGTACACAGCTGAACGTATTTACGACGTGTAGTGTGTAATGTGTTGTGCGCCATGCCACCCGAAAAAAGAAACGTCGTTTCGTGAATAGCTGACCATCCTGTAACATTTACATATGTTGGAATTGTTTTATATTGTAAAGTTTGAGAGAAAAATGTTTCGTGCAAAAAAAGTTTCAAATAGACCAGCATTTCAAGACAAGTCTACATATCGCAGGAACGCAGAAGAAAGGAGCACGACTAACCAAAAAAGTCGGTTTAACATGGATCTAGGTGACGCATCCATTGCAACCAATATTCCTCTTCACAAATTTACAAACACTATCCTCAAAGCCACGTTGTTTAGGTGCCCGAAAACCTCAAACCACACACACACACACACTATCCTCAAAGGCTTCCAGCGCAAATATTGCTTAAATCAAAATATACCATATGAATTATCATTGCGTTAAAATTATATACGACAATTTACCCAAATGTTCTGGAAGAAATACACAATGAACTCAAGGACAGCATTCTCTGGATTTCAGTTGACGAAACTAAATGCACTTGTGGCCATTACATTGCAAATTTAATTGTTGGCGCTTTAAAAGAAGAGCCTTCTTCTTCCTATTTAGCGGCCTGCAAAGAACTTGGAAAAGTAAATCATTGTATGAATGCCAGATATGTGAATGAGGGTATTAGAAAAATATTTGCAGAATCTTCTGCAGATGAATGGATGTTTGTGTTTATTTCAGATTCTGCTCCCCATATGACCAAACCAGAAAAAGCCCTCCGAGTATTTTATCCCAGTTTCATTCAAGTAATGTGCTTTGTTCATGGAGTGTATCGCTTTGCTGAAGAAGTACGTTCCACGTTTGTGAATGAAAATAAACTGATTTCATCCACAAAGAAAGTGTGTCTAAAGGCTCCTGCTCACATCAAGACCTACAAAGAAAAACTACCAAATGTGCCTTTACCTCCCGAACCAGTGGTAACTCGTTGGGGTCTGTGGGTCGATGCTGTGTTGTTTTCCAGGGAACATTTCGAGGCCATTAGAGGGGTAGTAAACGACTTCGATAGTGCAGAGGCTTTGGCAGTTTGCCAGTGGAGCGAAGTTTTTAATGATTCTGGTATTAAAAGAAACATTGCTGTGATTAGCACCATTTTCCCCATATATATGCAAGAATTAAAAGGATTTAAACTCAAAGTTACGCGTTGAATGAATCTATTCAGTTAATGGATAAAATTATACGTGTGAAGTCCTCATTGCCAGAGGTATTCCCAAGAAAACTTAAAGAAAAGTTTGAAAACATTTTAAATAATAACCCAGGCTTTGAACCATTGTGCCAAATTGATAGTTTTATTAATGGGACAGGTGAACTTTAAGCCACAAACAAGGCACCCAAATTCATACCCCGCCCAGTTACTTCAGCTGATGTAGAGCGGTCCTTTTCTATCTATAAAAATGTTTTGAATGATTGAATATACAATCTTACTACCGAACATTTGGAACAGTACTTGGTCGTTTATGTTTACAATAGTAGAAAAATGTAAAATAAAAAATGGTTCAAATGGCTCTGAGCACTATGGGACTCAACTGCTGTGGTCATAAGTCCCCTAGAACTTAGAACTACTTAAACCTAACTAACCTAAGGACATCACACACATCCATGCCCGAGGCAGGATTCGAACCTGTGACCGTAGCGGTCGTGCGGTTCCCGACTGTAGCGCCTTTAACCGCTCGGCCACTCCGGCCGGCCAATGTAAAATAAGTTGTAAATTATGCTTGGTCCAATAGTATTAATTAAAAGTTAACGCTGTTCAAAAAAATTCATGACTATGTCGATTTTTAAATAAAATGTTACGGAGCTTTTCAGCCTTGCCCCTCTGTGTGTGATATATCTCAAAGTACTGTAGGTCCTGTACATATCGATAGATTCGCTGCGACTCACTGGCATCCCATCCATATGTTACCGACAACAACAGCAAAGAAGGAACAATTCTTTGGCCGGCCGAAGTGGCCGCGCGGTTCTGGCGCTGCAGTCTGGAACCGCGAGACCGCTACGGTCGCGGGTTCGAATCCTGCCTCGGGCATGGATGTGTGTGATGTCCTTAGGTTAGTTAGGTTTAACTAGTTCTAAGTTCTAGGGGACTAATGACCTCAGCAGTTGAGTCCCATAGTGCTCAGAGCCATTTGAACCATTTTTTTGAACAATTCTTGAAACACAGTATGCGTCTCCATTTTGCAAATTTTTAGAAAATAATCTCAGAATGGCCCCCATTCTAACCTCTACCAGAAACCATTCAGAAAATGATATTAACGTTCTCAATGTACCGAATTTTCGCGTGGCCGGCACTCTTCCTCGTAACTGATATGCACAGGTTCGACTTTGAGATATAATGCACGCAGTCATTACCACGTTCTTTTATTATTTGATCTTGCATACTTCGACACTTTTCATGCGTTTTACGCATTTTACATGCATATAATCCGGTGTCCACTCATTATCCTGCTGTAGGACCACACCCCCAAACGCTTTGATTCTCTTCTTTTCTGGATTTCCCAGAGTTTACCATTAATTACCATAGACTGCTGTGCGCCAATGATACATTCTCAGAATTTTGATATTTTTTTCATAATGTGGGGTCACAGTGATAATATATTTCTTTAAAGTCAGTACCGCCATTAGACTGTTGTTTATTTACAGTGTTACACTTACACAATCATGATTTCGGCTTCAAAGTGCCATTATCAATTGTTTTGTGAAAGCAGATTAGACAATAACAGTGAAATACATAACAAGTCATATAACCATATAAGATTCCATATTTATAATGTTTACTCACAAGTGTCATACATTGCCTAGGATGGCATACTGTCGTATTAAAATACATTATTAGACACTTTGTCTAAGAGTCGATATTTCTGTCAGAGCCTACTGCTTTGTTTCATCACTGAGTGTACCATCGTGACTGACTTACAGTTGCCTAAGTGTCAAATTGTCTTGGTCAGAGAAATTCCTGTTACAAGCAGGTGACTTTTTCTTTTAATCTTTGGACTCAGTGTCCGGTAGGATAGGAAAGGTTAGGAGCAATTTATTTTCTTTCGTAGTTGTTCCAGGCAACTTCACTGTATGCTAAGATAAACAGGTACTGCAAATATGTAACTGCTATATCTATTCTTTACTACTAACACATTCCTGTAGTCAGCTGAACCTGAAGAAATCTCTGACACATGGCAGCGCTTTTAACATCTTTCAACTGAGAAACGCAAACGGCTGTAGGAGAAAATAATAGCCTTCTATAGAGCTATGGAGTTAAGACACTCGAAGTAGCTGTTTCACAATATGATAGGTGCTCTCACGAATACACGCAAATATATATATATATATATATATATATATATATATATATATATATATATATATATATATTACACTATAAGGAATTTCATTTTTTGTTTTCGTTTCTAATAGAAAATAGGCAAATGAATATTCGGGAAGTTACGGGTTTTCCATCGAGTTTTAATACAAAAAGAATGGAGGTGAAGAAACATACCTGCAATGAACGCAACAGCTTTCACCAAAGATGCCGAGCATGAACATGTGGAAACTTAATCTTGCGATATGTAGAAAATATTGCTCCTACCAATAATCCATTTTTTTTACAAGAGGCAAATATGGGGCTCCACTATGGAAAAGAAAAAAAAGTTTATTTTATGTTAGGGTAAAGGCCACTGCAGGACGAGGAACTAAGGCAATGGGTCCCCGTTTGTGAAAATACAGTCTTACTCATTGTTTGAAGAAATGTGTCTGATTTATTTTTGTGGTCTGATTTACGTGAAGAGTAGAACCGAAACATAAAAATATACTTATGATGTATACACTGTTTTCTGGTCTATATATGCAGAATTCTGTGACAGAATACCTCACTTCATGACTCAGGTATGTCCCATACGATTGCGATTTGAGAGTTATCGAGTCTGCCCTCAAAAACTATTAACGATTATAAACATTACTACGACGCCAGAAAGTCGAAAAATAAGGTAATTAGTGTCGAGGTAAATGCAGAAAGATGACTAAAAGATAATGAAGGAAATCGAAAAAAAAATATCACCAACAGGAAAATGGTCCCTGAAGGAAACAAAATCCGCTGGTTCAGAGTTCGTGCCAGTAAACTTGCGAGGACTAAACCATTTGTTCTTCAGATGAAACCTACCCATTTGCAAGAAAATTTCATTTGGGTAGATATTAAGAGCAAAAAACAAGAAAGAAGATCAGATAGCTTTCATTTAGCTAAGCAGACGTCCCTACAGTCTGAGGAAATACCAATAGGCAAGGAAAAGTTTAAGGATCTCGAATT
Organism: Schistocerca nitens; assembly: GCF_023898315.1. Classification (NCBI taxonomy): domain Eukaryota; kingdom Metazoa; phylum Arthropoda; class Insecta; order Orthoptera; family Acrididae; genus Schistocerca; species Schistocerca nitens. Next base: position 1,021,687,513 of record NC_064614.1, read on the forward strand.
TGTTGGTCACTTTGACCAAAAGATATCTAGCCTTTCTATAATAAACTAAATTCCTGTGTTGTCGTTGAAGATGACGTAATATGGCTTTGGAACAGTTGCAGACTTCATAATTCAAGTCAGTGAATTGGTGGAATGCTAACATGCATTGTTCTAAAAATTGTATTCATTAGCTCCTCACATGTAGCTATTTAATTTTTTCCAATCTATGTATTTCATATTTCTTCACAATTCATGTGTTAATACCCAATTATCTGTTGTAAGATATTACCTGTTTCGTTTTAAATAAAATCAATTTCAACCAACAGCCATTGTCAACGATAAGGTTATGAGGAGAGAGCAATATTTTAATCGGCTGTGCGGTAGTAAAACAGCCTGATATTTACCAAAATTTATCCTTATGATTGTTTCCAAAACAAAACAAAAAATTAATTTTTTTAATGGAGTTAATTTAAAATGCTTTTTCTCAGTTTTAGAGGACTGGAGGTAGGTACGTTTCACGCAGATACCACGCTTTTCTTCATTTTTTGCTGTTGTGTGGTTACAAATTTATTAACATGTGGTTAAAATATATCTATGTTCACAAAATTGATATATTAATGTAAAAAAGGATCACAGATCTTAATTATCTAGCCACGATATTGTTCCTGAAGTAAAACTGTTTATTCCGAATGTCGATGCATGAGTTTGAAGGATGAATGGTAACATGTCTAGTAGATTTAATATGGGTTCTGATTTCAAGTCTTTATTTGAGGGACGCCGAAGAAATTTGCAACCTTCCTTGTATAATTCATTAAGAGGTACTGCAATCTCTGCAAACTCGATAGTAAATTTTCTAAAAACATCGATCAAACGCACGAATCTGGCAACCTGTTTATCATTTCCAGGGATTTAAAATTCCTTCATCTCTTTACTCTTTCCAGATCAATTGCAATACCCGCTGCTAAAGTGACGTGGTCTAAAATCTTCATGGGTGAACAGGCAAAAGCTGCTTGCAGCGGGTTAACCGTCAGACCTGTCTTCCTCAACCGCCCACAAACCTCACAGGGGTGTTGTCTACCCTAATGTATCACTTTTGACATCAAAGTATTCACACGTACCACAATTTGGTGTCAGGAAACTCACTGGCCATTAACTGAGAAACCACAGCTGCACCTGTGTGAAACCGAAGGAGATGCAGTTGAATTCAAAAATTGTTTAGATGTTACAAACGCCGAAACAGACTTTCACCTCCTACAATGGTATCTGATTATACACTAGATTAAGGTCAAGGGTGATGAAGTTGCGCACTTGGTCAAGTCATACACAACAGATGTGCAAATCGGGCAGTGGAACAGGTCTTAACACTAAATTTTTCATTTCCCATAGTTCTCCACTGGCCAATACTCGCCATTACATTTCAGAACAAAAAATCGGTAAAGCCTAAGGAGACTTCGAAGACAGAATTATTCGTTCCTGTATGCTCCTTTCATGACTTCATCCTAGGAATAATTTATTGGGGCCTCTCCATCTGGGAAGTTATCAGTCAACTCAATTCGGTATTTAACAGATTGGTAACACCCGATTCATGCTTTAAAATATCCAGAAATTCAGTAAAAGCTGTCTTGATTTGCAAGTTAAGAAGTGGCTCAATCCATGATACAAGTTTACCGCTTAGTAAATTTTGGCATACTTCATTTTCAGTCAAAATTGATGCATAAAGTCAATAACTGTGAAAGGAAGCTGTTCCAGCTCGCCGAAGGTGTCTTCTAAGAACTGTACAAAAATGTGCGACAAAAGACTAACTCAGTAATAGTTGAATACCCGGTATGATCATTGGTTAAAATTGTTATTTTGTTGCTGAAACTGTTACTTTGTTTTTACAAATAAGCACGGTTTTAGACAGCATCACTCATGGGAAACTGAGCTTGCCCTTTCCTCACATTATATCCTCCGAACGATGGATGGAAGACAATAGATGAAAACCACATTCATAGATTTTACACCGAATCGCACTGCCGACTGTGAATGGAGCTACAAGCATACGGAATAGATTCACAGATATGTCACTTAGCAGTAACTTCCAAATCCGCTTATATCAATCGACCATTAAACCTGTGATGTTATACTGATGTGAAACATTAATATTTAGAAAGAAAGATGAAGAAAAACTGTTAATATTCGAAATAAAAGTGCCAAGGAAAATTTTTGGAACTGTATACGACGAAAATAACATGGAATGGAGACTACGAAGAAATGAAGAATTAAGAGGGCTGTACAAACACCGTAACATCGTGAAGTGTTCAAGAGGAGAAGGTTGAATTGGGCAGGCCACATAGCAAGAATGACAGAGAACAGACTATCTAGAATGGCATTCAGCAGAACAATAGATGGAACGAGAGGAAGAGGGAGACCCAGAATCAGATGGCGGGATAACATTCGGGAGGACACAACTAGGATGAACTGCGACAGCAACTGGACAAACAGCGCATTGGACAGGCAGAAGTGGAAGAGGCTCATAGAGCAGGCGTGTGGTCGATAACGCCCTTGCCACATGTAAAGTAAAGTAAAGTAAGTGGTTCATCTGTAAAGGAGACAGCACAGAGGACACCAGTGTGACCCCATCGTTGAATACTGTTCTAATGTTTGGGATCCGCACCAGGTAGGATTAAAGGGAGACATGGAAGCAGTTCAGAGGGTGGCTGCTAGATTTGTTACCGGTGAGCTCAAACGACACGTATTTAGTCGTATTACGGAGCCACTTCGGGAACTCAAAAGGGAGTCACTGAAGCGAAGGGAGAAACATTATTGAGAAAATTTGAAGAACCAACATTTGAAGCTGGCTGCAGACCGATTCTACCGCGGCCAACGTAAATTTGGTGTTCGGACGACGAAGATAAGATTAGAGAGATTAAGGCTCGTATAGAGACATAGAGACAGTCGTTTTGCCCTCGCTTTGTTTACGATTGGAACAAAAAAAAAGAAATGACTTGTAATGGTATAGGGTGCCCTCCGCCATTCACAATACTGTCGCTTGCGGGGTATGAATGTTGCTGTAGATGTAAATGTTTTGACGTAATCAAACTAGCAAGTCAGCGGACTTACGGGCTGTCGAAATCCATTTAATCACGACACAGCTGTGAAGTGCAACATTTACAGTGGAATACAGGGTCAACAATGTATTCGTGTATTGATAGTGGCAGACATTTCCCTCACTATAATATCAGTCGTGCCATGACCGTCTAACCACAGTTATTTTAGAATTAATTTTAATTTATTAATTCATTGACAAGTCTGTGTACAATAAAATTATGTTCTTTCACATCGTCGTCGTGGTTATCACAATGAATAGCAATAAATATAATCTTAATGGTAAGATACGGAATACATTTACATTTTTATCGCTGAAGCACACGACCCCATAAATAAACAGTAACATTGACTTGATTGTGAACCCTTGCCACTAAAACATATCAGCATGCTCTTTTACTGAATTCCTATACTGCTTTGGATTTTTCAACTGGATGTTTAAATCTTACACAAAGCACATCAATATTTTTTGTGAAGGTATGAAAGTGGGTAACTATGTACAACAGAAAAATTTTCATTTTCCTCCAAAATAACTCAGTATTTTGTTCCCAACTTTATCAAACTACATTCTGCGCTACTTCAGTCTCTATGTCAAATCCTGTTTCACTGACGACCCAGGGTTGAGACTGGAAACTGCCATATTTGACCGTTGCCCCAGTGATAAGCTTGAAGATCTCCCGAAAAATCGCGCCAGCGTACTCCACGTAATTCCGCTCTTCCTTAATGAAAAACGGAGAGATGTTCCAGAAGCCTCACTCTGACGTTCTTTAGAGAGAAATGTACTTTCAGCTCGTGTACTGAGTACCACCTTTAAAAAAAACAGGTGCTTCATCGGACCAAGACTACACATTTTAATACTGCACGCGGGCGTATGCAGATGTAGACTGAGAGATATATGTTACGGAGGAGGCTAAATGTGAAAAAGAAAATAGTTTTATATTCTGTTTTAACAGAAAATTGCAACCATCCTCATTTGTATCACGCCAATTAAACTTGTTCGCAGAAAAAGCAAAGAACCGTATTGCTAAGTAAGGACACTAATGTGCATTTTAAGATTACTTGAGGTAAAGACGTATGATAGGTCACAGTGCAGTCGGAGGAGGAATGCATGTGCTGTGCAATGTGAGGTTTGTGAAGGTAGTCAGAAGTATTGGTCTCTTTTATGGCCCACTGGAATACATGTAGAGATGTTCATGAATGACGTAGAAGTTCATTTCTAGTTTGAAGTAATATGGGTGTGCCGTATTTCATTTGCATAGCACCACCCAGTCATGAAGGGAGCGGCAGGCGATGTACTAGTACTGTCAGTTAGTCACTGTGGAACTTAAGTCCGCAAAGGAGTTGGAAACTACTCACATCCTGACTTATTGTGAGCCGATGCCAAAGGCAGCTTGTGGCCTGGAAGCGACAGTCCCCGATGGCTGCTGGATGTCAACACGTGAGTTCTTTCCCTCTATGCCTACGAACGTGCGCCATGACCTTAGCCTGCCTTGCCGCGACTTATTTACGCACAGCGCAAGACACAGCGCGTCATCTGTGTGTGGAACGCCCTGTATTACTCCCAACACATCTGTCAGCACGAACTGTTGGACGTACACTAAGCGATATATTACTCACCTATCATACACGTCAGATATCGCTATGCTGTTACTCCACAATGTGGTCATCACGTAAATGTTCGCCGGCCGAAGTGGCCGTGCGGTTAAAGGCGCTGCAGTCTGGAACCGCAAGACCGCTACGGTCGCAGGTTCGAATCCTGCCTCGGGCATGGATGTTTGTGATGTCCTTAGGTTAGTTAGGTTTAACTAGTTCTAAGTTCTAGGGGACTAATGACCTCAGCAGTTGAGTCCCATAGTGCTCAGAGCCATTTTGAACGTAAATGTTCATTTCATTGCTCTTCGACGAAGAATTTACTTCCTACGATGACTTCATCACAGGTTGTTTTTAAGAAATCGTCACACTAATAGGTCACTAACTGTATAAAATGTTTGAAGAAGATAATAAACACATTACTAGTGATAAATATTCGAATATTAGTGATGAAATTCTGGAGCTTACTCACAGTAACAAGGAAGTTTACCTGTTATGAATTAAGTCATTCATCTGCAGTGAGATAAGAAAACTGTACCTCATTAGACACTTGTCCTCATCTTCCAATGGCAGGGACCTGTGAAAGTTCTTGCAACGTCATGCCAAATAATAATTGGTGCACCAATTACCGGAATAATATAGAAATTGAGTTTCATTGAAACCAAAAACAAGTGCAAAAACTGGCCAACAGATGCTGCTGCACAAAGACCACGTCAGTGATGCCGCAAGAGAATCGGGTATAAAATGAGCTGTTGAGAGCGAGGGAGTCAGATCATCCATAGCCTGGTCGATAAATGCCTGTTTTTATGTAGGCTGGCGCACCACCCCTTATTGCTGCATATATGATATATCTCTTGCGCACATCGTTTGGTAAAGATCGCGCGCTGAGCCGCCACGCCCGTCATACTTGGTCTCTCAGGTCCCCAGATGTCAGTCTGTGTGAGTATTGGTTATAACGATTACCCCAATTTGTTTGACTTCATTGGGCTAAAATCCAACATCCGACAGCAGTTTCTGACGATACCTACTGATACGCTGTACGGTGCTGTTCACAACATTGTCCCTCGACTAAATGTATTGTTGATGAATAACATCCGATATGTTGAACGTATGTTAAAAAACCTCATCGTCTTTGCTAAAAATCAGTTGTTATGTTAATTATAGCTTTTGTATCATATGAAGAGCCATCTGTTGGTCATTTTCTGCTCTCTTTTATATTTGAGTAAAACCTAACGTCATTTCAAGTATTTTTATCAATTTTTACCTCTCTGCCTACATTATTCCATCAAATGACTTTTGGTTCACCCTATATAACAAAAATTTTCAATTGATTTGTTGAAATCTACATGTACATACTCCGCAATCCACCATAGAGCGCGTGGCGGAGAGAACCCCGTACCACAACTAGCATCTTCTCTCCCTCTTCCACTCCCAAACAGAACGAGGGAAAAATGACAGCTTACATGGCTCTGTACGAGCCCTAATCTCTCTTATCTTATCTTTGTGGTCTTTCCGCGAAATGCAAGTTGGCGGCAGTAAAATTGTACTTCAGTCAGCCTCAAATGCTGGTTCTCTAAATTTCCTCAGTAGCGATTCACTAAAAGAACGCCTCCTTTCCTCTAGAGACTCCCACCCGAGTTCCTGAAGCATTTCCGTGACACTCGCGTGATGATCAAACCTACCAGTAACAAATCTTGCAACCCGCCCCTGAACTGCTTCTATGTCCTCCATGAATCCGACCTGATAGGGATCCCAAACGCTTGAGCCGTACTCAAGAACAGGTCGTATTAGTGTTTTGTAAGCGGTCTCCTTTACAGATGAACCACATCTTCCCAAAATTATACCAATGAACCGAAGACGACTATCCGCCTTCCCCACAACTGCCACTACATGGTTGTCCCACTTCATATCGCTCTGCAATGTTACGCCCAAATATTTAATCGACGTGACTGTGCCAAGCGCTATACTACTAATGGAGTATTCAAACATTACGGGATTCTTTTCCCTATTCATTTGCATTAATTTACATTTATCTATATTTAGAGTTAGCTGCCATTCTTTACACCAATCACAAATCCTGTCCAAGTCATCTTGTATCCTCCTACAGTCACTCAACGACGATACCTTCCCGTACACCACAGCATCATCAGCAAACAGCCGCACATTGCTATCCACCCTATCCAAAAGGTCATTTATCTAGATAGAAAACAACAGCGGACCTACCACACTTCCCTGGGGCACTCCAGATGACACCCTCACCCCCGATGAACACTCACCATCGAGGACAACGTACTGGGTTCTATTGCTTAAGAAGTCTTCGAGCCACTCACATACTTGGGAACGAATCCCATATGCTTCTACTATTCACAACATGATGCCAACGCTATTATACTTCATCGGGCATAATAAAGCAAGACAGATTTCAACTATGCACCAGTTATTTTCTAGAATACACCCTATAATAGACATTGCAGCGAGGAAACTGAATTGAGAATGTAGATACTTCAAACTGTAAAAATCATTTTTCGCATAAAAAAGGCAAAGGTCCCGAGTTCGAGTCTCGGTCCCCTTTTATCAGCGCACACTCCGCTGCAGAGTGAAAATCTCATTTAGTTTTCGCATACTGTTCTGTAGCTCTAAGTTGCCCATTGCCGTGAGCTGCAATATTCAGTTTAATCTCTGCAGTATAGTTTAAGAAGGCCGACTTTTGCTCAAAAAATGGAAAATTGTTGAACTTCCTCCTCATTCGTGTGACTAGAGTAGGGCTGATAGCGGCGTGCCTGATCACTATCGGACGTCGGGCATGGAGAGAAATCACTTAGTACAGCCTCCACAGTACGCCACTCAAGGGATGGATGAAGAAGATACAAGATACGCAAATATGTAACTAGTGCAGGAAGCTACGTATAGGCATGCAGACCGTAGTCGTCTTTTTCACATACGAAATTAATCCTGGGGTTTGACCCCCCACCAAACTTGTGTTAATTAGAGACGAGTTTTACATTAAAGAAGAGTACCGAGCTCCGAGTAGTATGAATTAAGTGCAGCGCTTGCTGGTTAAATCATAGCTCATAAAAGTGTGAATGAGTCATGTCACAAAATGAATCTATTCTTCCTTTTCCGTTCCGTCGTGTGGTACCCACGTGGACGTAATCGTAACACAGTACCTTTTTTGATGTACCCAGCATCTGACACAACATGCGTCCGAAAATGCTAAAGACAAACGCCGCACGTTAATTTCACCCAGTGGCTTCAACGAGAGACTGTTGCTGTCGTGACGGAGTAAAATAAATATACGAGACTAATTTAGTTACATTACTGTCGGAACATAATACAGCAGAGAAGCATGAAACCGAAATGACTCCAGTAAAGTCGTACGTAAGTGCTTAATGCATCAATATAATACAACTAAAAAAAATGTTTTCCCAGATTTGATGCGATTAACAATGTTTCTTGGCGTCCACACCGACGCATCATGACAGCTATGTTCCAGAGTCTGTGTACGAGGATGTTCGGAAACTCAGGTCCGAAAAGTCGCGAGACGGAAACGGTAGTGAAAATTCGATAAGGCTGTGCATAGATGTATTGGGAAGTGTCTCTAATACGCCTGTCGATAACATCATATCGCGCTCTTTCCAGTTCTAAGCACACAATGCATACGTACAGATCCCTAGAAGAATAGAAGCATTACCACCTCGTGGCTGGACTTCCTAGGTATAATGCTGAAGGGGTAATTTTCTCTTTATTTACGCATGAGAAGGGTGTTGGGCATTAGGTCCCTTAGTCGTCCTAAGGTGTTGGTTACTTTATTACATTTCATTTAATGTTATATACTGTTTCAGTTGGCATGGCATGTCTATCACACAACGTTACATTGATTTATCTCCTTTTTTGTTTATAAACTTATATTTGTTTGTTATATCAATATGGCGCCTCTATAATGGGGCAGGGAACTCTGATGCTACGCCACTTCTGACGCGCGTCAGAATCCACATAATGGAGGTGCCTCGTAGTTAGTGTGCCTTAATGCTTCAGTGGTAGCGAGCTGTTTTTCTGTGGATGATAGGACTACTTCCTTGATGGTCTTCATGTGCAGTTCCTGGTCGAGGTCCCTGATATTTTGCCGATCTAGGTGCTCCAAGGATTAACCATATGTATGAGTTTTGTAGAGTTTGCAGCTCTTTGAGATTGCCGTCACAGGTGATCCCCCAGAAGAACATCCTAATAAGACTGATGACAGGATCATTGTTCCATAGAGGCAAAGTTTGATCCTCACGTTCAGATGTTGACAGCAGTGGTTATAATTGTGGAACAGGTCATGGTGCTGTTGCGTTTTAGGTGGACACGGACTTTGAGAACAATAGTGTCTCCCGCCTAGTCTGGATGCCCGCTACAAGGTTGTACCTGATTTCACGCAACCCCACATAACATACATGTCATTTCATAGTAATTCTCTTTCGCACGATGCAAGGGCAATGAGGACACCCACGCAACGTTTTCAGTGGGAAGTGTTTCATCACCCACCACACAGCCTGGACTTCACTTCGTCTGATTTTCATGTGTGTTCACATGAAGATGGTACAACGCTTCAACAAATGTCTAAGTCGGAAAGGCGACTATGTAGAGAAGTAACTGAAGACACTGTGTCAGATACATCCTATTTCAATTTCAATTGTAGACCGATCGAACTTCCCGAAAAAGCCATCACAGATGTGATTCGCCGGCCGCAGTGGCCGAGAGGTTCTAGGCGCTGCGGTCGCAGGTTCGAATCCTAGTTCGGGCATGGATGTGTGTGATGTCCTTAGGTTAGTAAGGTTTACGTAGTTCTAAATTCTAGAAGACTGATGACCTCAGCAGTTAAGTCCCATAGTGCTCAGAGCCATTTGTAACAGATTCAGCATGACATCGTTACGGCGGCATGTCACAATGGTGGTTGCTGACGTAGTGTCCCAGTTTCTAATTTCAGACTGAATGACACTGACAAGCCTCCCATCCTAACATAAGCTGAGGTAGCCAACGAGAATCGTTCACATTACATTTGAAATAAAATGAAGAACCACTAGGCCGTTGAGGCATTGAATCATTTGCAATCCGTAATCTTACCTTCAACAGAATTCTCTCACATCTCGAAACTCTAGCTACCGTTAGTCGCTTCTAACTTCAGTTGAGCATTGTTTGAGGGATGATCATCATTGATTCGCTGTATGTTTATCACTAACTCTCTACGCTCAGAATGCAGTTAATTTGGTAGAACTCGGGCATACTGGTGTAGTCCTTCCTGTAGTCCTTCTCGTAACTTATACACAATCATTGATCTAATTACTCAGGAAAGATATAAAGGAAGGTACGCGAGGTAACAAGAGTGCTAATACATAATAAGTAAACACATTTTTCCGCTCATTTTTCCGTTCTTTTCCTCCAAAGGATCGACGTTACTGTACAAGCGTGAGATGCAGGTTGACTCACGTTTTAAAAACGCGTTTCTAAATTCTCATTGACATATCAAATGGAACGTATCTTCCAATATGAGAAAGAGTAACAGCAATATTAGGAGCTAACATCGTATCGTATCCATCTATTATCGATCAATGAACCTCATGGCGACAGTTATTCACTAAATCAAACACAAAGTTTACATCAAGATTAATTAGCCACTGGAACACGACGAGAATCAGAAGTAATTTCCAAACAGCGCGCCGTTAAAACTGGAACACCTGTAAGAATACTGCAAACGCTATATTAACTACTGGGCTTATAGAAAACAGGAGGCAAAATTATGGTTATATTTGTATTTATAAGGGAAACAAAATTTCCTTCACGAATCTGTGATCATGTGGATGCTTTAGGAATATAAGTGTCCATACCGCTTCAAGATCAAGCTCTGGAAATTGCAAAACCGCATTCAGTGTTATTAATTAAACCCATCCCAAAGCAGAGCATAGCTTTTATTGATGCTGACACTGAATGTTATTTTAGAAGTATTAAGTTTTAATCTGAACATGGAAAATTCGGTAGTAAGAAAATCTATACAAATAAAAATGCAAATGTTCGTTTGTACAAAACCGTAAATCTCAGAATGATCGCCGCCGATTATTTTAAAATTTTTACACAACATTGAATTCGCCTTCTCAGGTGTTTTAATATACCAGTTTCAACATATATAGTATATAAATAAATAAAGAGAAATAAAGAGGAAACGTTATTAGAAAAATCTCGAAAAAATCTTGAACGATTTACAATACTCTAACGAACATTCGCTCAGACATAGGTTATACATTTTAATATACAGGGTGTTTTATAATTAAAGTTAAACTTTCAAAACGCAGTAGAAATTACACCACTTGTCAGAATGACGTGAAATCGCAACGGAATATTTTCGGAGAAGGGGGAACATCTATGGCAGAAGAAAAAAAATAGTGTAAGAAACGATCAATGAATGTCGCTGTATGTGTCAGAAAATGTAAATGAAAACACCTGTCATGCTCACGACCCACTGAAGTTGGTGTAAACACGTCGGGTACACGTCTATTCCTCCTTTCGCGTCTGCAACGTACGCTATGATTGTCTCAGTGCAGGATCGCGCTCTGCTTGTAAAGCTGTATTACAAGAATGATGACTGTGCACACATCACTCTGCAGAAGTTCCGGACACTCAAGGATTTGAAAAAAGGCGTTGGTCCGATGACTGCCGTGGGTCTGGAGAAAATGGTTCGGAAATTCCAAAAGACGGATTCTTTTGGTGTGCAACCTGGTAGAGGCACTAAACGAATTGATTCGACTTCAGTGGAAGCAGTGGCCACAGCAATGCAGGAGGAGACAAGTGGTGCAGCGCAAACGTGTAGTGTGTGGAGAATTGCCCGAATATTGGACATACTCGTGAGCACGGTGCGTGAAATCCTACAAAATATCCTTCTTTCTTGTCCTCTCAACATTACCTATGTGCACCAGTTGATTCCTGTTGACCTGCCAGCAAGAGAGACCTTTGCTTTATCATTTCTTGCTCGTGTGGAGGTGGACAATGATTTGCCGTGGAATATTTTGTGGACAGGTAAAGCCCACGTCCATCTGACAGGATATGTTAATACACAGAATTGTCGAATTTTGGCAACGGAAAATCCACACGCAAATCAACCAGTACCACTTCATCCTGAAAAAGTAATGTGTGGTGCGGGTTTGCGGCATCGTTTATCGTAGGGCCATATTTGTTCGAGGGCACAGGTGCTTCAGTTCCTATTACCTGTACCCTCACTGGTAAGCGCTATGAGTGTCTTTTGCGCAACCACGTCATTCCAGCTCTCCAACAGCGTGGATGGGATCATTTTTATGCAAGATGGCGCACCTACGTACACTGCAAATCCAGTTAAGCAGCTGCTGAAGCGCCATTTCGGAAATGCTAGTATTATCAGCTGCCATTTCCCCACAGCCTGGCCGTCTCGATCACCTGATCTTAATCCGTTTGACTTCTGTCTGTGGGGCTATATGAGAGATGTTGTGTTCAGTGCTCCGATTGCAAACATAGCTGCATTAAGGCACGCACTGGGCCACAATTCTGAACGTGATCCCGGTAACACTTCGACCAGTTGTGGAACATGCTGTTTCTCGAGTTCAACCTGTTGCAGAAAACGGTGGACAGCGTAATGAACATGTTTTGCGGCAGTTGCACTGAAATTAATAATCCGATTTGGTTTTGATTGATGCTTTTTATGGGGTTTTTGGCCTCAAGAAAATTAAAAACCTATGTGGGTGATGATTTTTATGCGGATTTTTGCCTCGGGCAATTAAAACCCGATTTTTCCCATCCGATGTGATATGACCTGGCTGGGTTGGATGGGCTTACGTAACTAACAGTATTGTACCTGTACAATCATGCACACTTAGCAGTACAGTTTTTTTAACGTAAAACGTACGCCTTAGGCATTGTTGTACGACTCATTTGTTATTTGTAATCGACTACTATTAAATTATGGCGCTTACAGCGCCATCTATTGCTACATTTTGTAACTATTTATTTTTCTTCTGCCATAAGTTTTCCCCTTTCGTCGATAATATTCCTTTGCAAGTTGACGTCATTCTGACCAGTGATGTTATTTCTACTGCGGTTTAAATGTTTAACTTTAATCACCCTGTATATAGTCACGTAAGACACAACACCCATTTTATTTCGTGAACGGTTACACGTAGTAAAACGCGGTTTCGGCAAGTGTTGGAGCGTTTTCAGCACTGGTATCACTTTTTATAATTGGATTCGATAGCTCTTGAGAAGATAATTACAGTGATATATCGTTTCTTAATGTTGTCGTTGAAACCTGTGACCAAAATTCGTAGAAATGTCCAAGAATGTAAGAGCGCGGTGGCCTGAAACGGCATTTGCGGTGAAAACACTGCCAGACAGGTGTCTCTGAGCAGACTGCGTAGTTGTAGACCGTAGGGTAGGCCTGCGCTACGAGAATAAAGCTTTATTTGCCCTTGAATCAACTGACGACCTAGTTTCAGGCTTGTCTACGAAAGTTGTATGTGGGAGTACGACACGGGCTAGAATCTAGCATATGACAGTTGCAGCCACAGACACTGGATAGTGGTACCTCTTCTAGAAGAGCGGGCGGAATGTTGGTCAGAAAGTGTGCGTACGAATGCTCACTTAGATGCCCTGAGATGAAGTAAAGTTTCCGCACCATACATTTATGCTCCATGGCAGCAGATGTTGCACCTGAAGTTTATATCAGCGTGTTTAGTAAACTTTGCTTCTTCGGTATAGAGCACACGTTGGAAAAACGTAGGATTGTCTCTCCGTTGCCGAAGGGCAAACCGACAAAGTATCTTTAGCTGGCCATTTTCGCAGCAGCGGTGTATAAATTACAGTAATTCAAAAGAAAAAAGCCTTTTGCATGCTGCAAATTAAGCTTTTTTAAATTTTTTTTATTTATATTGTGCACATGTACGCCTTAATTACAAGACATCTTCAGCGGGTGTGCTGAAATACCGCCCCATTTTGTCGTTTGCACACGTAGGTTATCGTTTGCACCTATTGGTTATAGATTCAAAACAGTTTATTGAGATTTTTACAATAAAATGACAGAGTATTTACAGGTCGGGGTATAATTCATTATTTCTAAGCCAAAGAGTTTTTTCCGGCGGCACAGTGGTCGAAAGTTTGCACTTTTCCTTTATGTCACTGTTTTCAATGTACGGCATATTAAACTGCCCTTTTTGTGTACATAGTGTCATCTGGTTTCTTTTGTAAGTGTTGCTAACATTCTCAGGCTTTCGTTTCAACTTTTTCTGTGATTATCCGTGTGCTGATGTAACTTCGTTGTGTCTGTATTTTTATTTTATTTTATATTCCCAGTTTACTTTATTATGTTCTATACGTATGTATTCTTGGAGGAGAAATTTGATTCTGAGTTAAGTCGTTGTGATTACTGACTATTATACACTGAAACGAAAAAGAAACTGGTATAGGCATGCATATTCAAATACGGAGATACGTGAAAAGGCAGAATACGGCGATGTGGTCGGCAATGCCAATATAAGACTTAAGTCTGGCGCAGCTGTTCAGTCGCTTACTGCTGCTAAAATGAGAGGTTATCAAGATTTAAGTGAGTTTGAGCATGGTGTTATACACGGCTAACGAGCGATGGGAAACAGTATCTCCGAGGTAACGATGAAGTGGTGATTTTCCCCTACGAGTGTACCGTGAATATCAGCAATCCGGTAAAATATCAAATCTCCGACATCGCTGCGGCCGGAAAAAAATCCTGCAAGAACGGGACCAACTAAGACTGAAGAGAATCGCTCAACGGGACGGAAGTGAAACCCTTCCGCAAATTTCTGCAGATTTCAACGCTTAGCCATCAACAAGTGTCAGAGTGCGAACCATTCAACATCATCTATATGGATTTCAGAGTCGAAGGCCCATTCATGTGCTCTTGATGACTGCATGACACGAAGCTTTACGCCTCGCCTGGGCACAACACCGACATTGGACTTTTGATGACTGGAAACATGTTGCCTAGTTGGACGAGTCTCGATTCAAATTGTATCGAGCGGATGGACGTGTAAGGGTATGGAGACAACCTCATGAATCCATGGACCCTGAATGTGAGCAGGGGACTGTTCAAGATGGTGGAGGCTCTGTAATGGTGTGGGGCGCGTGCAGTTGGAGTAATATTGGACCCCTTATACGTCACGTCTGACAAGTGACACGTACGTAAGAATCATGTCTGATCACATGCATCGATTCATGTCCATTGTGGATTCCAACGGACTTGAGCAATTACGTCGGGACAAAGCGACGCCCCACAGGTCCATAATTGCCACCGAATGGCTCCAGGCACACTCCTCTGCGTTTAAACACTTCTGCTGGCCACCAAACTCCCGAGACATGAACATTATTGATCATATCTGGGATTCCCTGCAACGTGCTGTGCTCCACCCCATCGTACTGCAAAGGATTTATGGACTGCAGGATTCATGGCTTAAATTCCCTCCAACAGGGAGTACTTCAGACATTAGTCGAGCCCATGTCATGTCGTGTTATGGCACTTCTGCGTGCTCTCTGAGGCCCTACACGATATTAGGGAGGTGTACCAGTTTCTTTGGCCCTTCAGTGTATATGCTCCGTAGACAGTACAACACAGAAAACTACCAGAAAGAACCAGACATCCTAACAAAAATAGCAACAAACAATGGGTGTGATGAAATCCTTACATGAAAATCACCACACACACAAAACAAAAGCTGAAAGGAACATACTACTGAATGATCGCGTGCGAATGACGAACTACTCACTGTTTAATGTCTGTAGAATAGTGATTAATACCAATGATTGATAACAAAATCCTATTTCTCTCTCAAGAATATAATAGGATGAAAAGTAAATAAAAATAAAAGTACACACATACGCATTCACAGAGAAAAAGCAGATGGAAACAAGACCTGAGTAAGTTGGCAACACTTACAAAAACAGATGACACAATACACACAAAAATTCAAGTTATTGCTATACACTGGAAACAATGATGTAAAGGAAATGTGCAGGACTTTCAACTAGTTTACCACCAGAGAGAAAGCTTTCTGGCTTATAAATAATGAATTAGACACTGGCTTGTAAATAGTTTTCCATTTTATTGTAAATATCTCAATAAACTGTTTAAGCTCTATACAATATGAGTGTAAACGATAACCTGTATGTGCAAAAGAAGAAAATGGTGTTTTATTTCATGACACACGTAAAGACGCCTTGTAATGAAGGTGAAACGCGTCTGGGTGCACGAGATAAATAATAATAAAAAACAACTTAATGTACAATGTGCAAAAGGCATTTATCTTCTCATCTGCTGTAATTATGTACGTCGATCGAAATCACCGTGGTGGTTGCCCGATATACTGAGAGATGATAGGAATGGAAATAGTCTAGCTGCAGGATACGAACGGCACTCTTCTGGCTGATTCCACAATCCTTGGCAATACGTCTCGTACGGATTCATTAGCGTCGTGCGGATTCATTAGCGTCGTAGCCGGAACTGCTTCTTCGTGTTCTCTCTCAGCTCCAGTCTTCCTACTTGTCCTCTACTCGACGTTCAAGCAGCCTGGGCGGACTAGGGTTTTAATAATTTGTGCAATCGCTTGGCATGTCGGATATTGACGATCCGGATAGGTAGTGCTATATCGTTGTAGCGTTTTCATGACATTTATTTTACATTCGTCATATAAAAATAATACATCTAACTTCTCCTCATTAGTATACACGTCTGTACGCAACGAATGTTGAAGTGGAAACGGACGGCATGCAGTACGAACAATTAAACAGACAGGTGTGTTGACGTTCTGACACAGCGTAGCACGAGAGCTCTGATTGGCGGTGTTTGCATCGCTAATGCCGATTCCCGCTGCCCTGCTCTCAAATCCTTAGACATTTCTTGATTTTTCTGAGTTCGGGCTGAGACAGCGAGGTGTGAGCATCCCTGCCGCAGCGCTCTACTCTTTCTTGGCCGACGAGAGCTTACGAACAAGTTCTGTGCTGTGGGCGCTGCGAGAAGCAAATCGTCGTGTGTTGTTTTTACAACGCAACAAATAGTCGTGTTCTGCGCGCCACAGCCTGCGAAAGAAGAGCACGCAGAAGAAACCTGTTGCCACGAGGGAGCCTTCGATTGTGCGACTCACTGAGTGTGCCGACCAAGCCAAGAAGAACCGAGAAGACGAGTCACAGCCTCTCCCCCCTTCGTACGTTAAATGCAGAGGCGGGTGGATGGCGCTGTTCGACTCAATGACGATCTGCGCCAAGAACGAGGTGGTCTAAGAGTCTGTCGACAGAGACTCGCTGATCTGCGTTCTGGCTCACTTAAATCTTGATAACCTGCCATTTTAGCAGCAGCAACCGATCGAACACCTGTGCCAGACAGTTGTATTATATAGGGTGAGTCACTAACTGGTTCAAATGGCTCTGAGCACTATGGGACTCAACTGCTGTGGTCATAAGTCCCCTAGAACTTAGAACTACTTAAACCTAACTAACCTAAGGACAGCACACAACACCCAGCCATCACGAGGCAGAGAAAATCCCTGACCCCGCCGGGAATCGAACCCGGGAACCCGGGCGTGGGAAGCGAGAACGCTACCGCACGACCACGAGATGCGGGCGAGTCACTAACTACTGCCACAGAGAATAACTCCGTATGTATGATAGGAGCTGAAACCTTTGTGGGACAAAAGTTGCATGGGACAATGGAGACCACAAAATGATGTTGGATTTTGTTGCTTGGTGGGGTCGTGTCAGAGATATGAAGGTCAACTTTGTTTGTTTAAATGGGATGCTATAGTTTGGTAGTTATTTTCTGATAGTGGCTATCGAGACGAATCCAATGACGTGTAACAGTAAGGTCTTTGAAGGTCAAACAAGGTGAAAATAGGGCATGAACGTCAAATTACACAAGATGTTCGAAGTGATGACCATTGGTAACAACGATGTGCTGCAATCTTCTTATTATGGATTGAGTGGTATTCCTTATCACATCGGCGCTATCGAAGCACGTGTTCTGACAATTCTCTCTCGCATATCTACCGGTGTAGTTGGAATGTCTTTATAAGAAATGTCTTTTACGAATCCCCACAAGAAAAAAAACCAAAGGCCTCTGCGTCCAATCCAACGATTTGGGATTTGTCTCTGCAACTCATTTCTAGCCATCAACGAAAAATTTGCCAGGCACCCATCATGTTGGTACCACATACTGTTCCTTGTAGCATGCATTACTGGGCAACTGAAAATTCATGTTTGCTGGGGCAAGTTGCACACAAAAACCGTGGTCGGTGAATGAAGAGTGCGGGATTCTGGAGGACAGAATTATAGGTCCCTGTTTCATCGAAGGAAATCTTAATGGTAGGAAGTACACCACATTCCTGCAACAAACATTTGGTCTGTTATTGGAAGAAATACCTTGTAGACTCGTCAGTAAATAAAATCAAGTTAATAAATGTGTCATCCTTCTGAATCTGAAGTTGAGCCCATCGGTAGATTTCAATGCGACGCATACAATCCGTACCAGTTAATTCTTGGTGGACACTGATATGGTAAGGATGATATTTATGGGGATGCAGAACACTAACAAGACTACATGCCAGATTCCCTTGCGATTTGGCGTGAACTAACACAAGGATCTCGATCCACAGTGCTAAGAGTACCAATCTCCGTTTCCTCGTTAGCAACTTTCCTTTGCTGGATATGTTTCCGATGCGTTAAAGACCCAGTTGTTCCTAATTTATCATACACATATTTAAATGTACGACGTGTAGGGTGAGTACGTTGAGGATATCTTTCAGCGTGTAAGTCTCTAGCTCTCACTGAATTTCGTTGGTATTCTCTGTAACAGAGAAGCATATCGACTTGTTCTTCAAAGGAATACATCATTCACATTCGCTTCATTCGACGTTACTAGTCTACCCATTCCTATTAGTGTTCTATTGCGAAACGGTGGAATGGTGTTCACATGTCAATGGCACGTTAGATGGATACTCCGTATTCAGTGAACACTTGCTATTTGCTCGATATGGGAGAGAAATTGTCAGAGCATTTGCTTCGATAAGTGCAGAAGTGGTAAGGAATATGACTCAATCCATGATAAGAAGATTGCAGCACTGCAGTGATACCAATGGCCATCTGTTCGAAAACCTTCTGTAAATGGAAGTTCATGCTCTTTCTTGACCTTCGTTGACCTTCAAAGACCTTACTGTGACAAATCAGTGGATTCGTCTCGATAGACGCTATCAGAAAATAAGTACCAAACTATAGCATTCCGTTTAAAAAACAACGCTGATCTTTATATTTCTGACGCGACCCCACCTAGCAACAAAAAACCAACGTCATATTATGGCCAACGTTGTCGCATGCAACACTTGTCCCACAAACTTTTCAGCTAATATCATACTTCCGGAGTTATTCTAGGTGGCAATAGTTAGTGACTCACCCTGTATAGGCTTTGCCGACAGCAGCGCCGTATTCTGCCTTTTTACATTTCTCTGCATTTCATTACACATGTCTATACCAGTTTCTTTGACACTTCAGTGTAACTCTGTCTGTTACATTTTCACATCTAAACCGCTCGACTGATTTCTATGAAATTTGACAGGAAGATGGCTTGAACTATGAGGAACAACATAGGCTACTTTAGAAAGTGTGTCCAAAAGATATTTGTTGTTTTGAAGATTATTGCTCGAACGTAGGAGCAATATTTGCTCTTTAAAAAAGCAGATTATTCTTTGACTTTTGAACTTTATCATATTAGTGAAAATTGTATATGTTCTCCGTTATAGGATTCAACAATGAAATGGTTCAAATGGCTCTGAGCACTATGGGACTTAACTTCTGAGGTCATCAGTCCCCTAGAACTTAGAACTACTTAAACCTAACTAACCTAAGGACATCACACACATCCATGCCCGAGGCAGGATTCGAACCATCGACCGTAGCGGTCTCGCGGTTGCAGACTGTAGCGCCTAGAACCGCTCGGCCACCCCGACCGGCGATTCAACAATCCTCGACATGTTTAATCCACACTATCATTTTAATATCAAATGTGTAAGTTTGTGTGTTACGTTTTCACTGTTAAACCAAGGAACCGATTTCGATTAAATTTGATATGGAGACAGATTAAACGCTAATGCAGCATATAGGCACTTTCAGGGAAAAAAAGAGAAAGATTGACCCCTAGAAGGGTGAAATAGTGAGTTCAAAGTCTGAACATATGTCAGGTTGGAAAATTGTTAAATTTGTTGCCTACTGTACACGTCGTATAATGTATAGCTTCTTCAGTGACACGATACATAAATCCACGCTGCTGCACGAAATCGACGGTACACGCGCCTTATCGCCATGCCCTGGGTCACTTGGTGGGTTGGCACGCATGTGACATTATTGCAAAGCAACAGCTTATTCACGCACCATCATTCATTAATAACAAAACCACTGATATGCGAGTGCAGCCGCAGATAACTGTCATGAATATACACTGCAAATAATACTGCACTTTTAACAATGCCTTTATGTACCCCGAAAATGCATGGCGTTGAGTATTGTTCTACCGAAGCCATAGATTCCAAATACAGACGTCAGACGTGGGAGTTCGAGCAACGCGAGAAGAAATATCGCGGAACCGTAAATTGCTGTATCAGTACGTCAAAATACAAATCCTGTTGAAATACGACACTTGACAATCGGTGTAAAAGGCTTCATAGGAATGTTAAGTTTTTTGCACGCCCTTCCATCTTGTTGCAGTTCAGGTGGCCTGCAGTGTAGTCTAGGAAAGGAGTCGTGCTGTCGCGTGGTGGGTTGGCAGCACTCACCTGCGACGCCGAACACCCAGTGTCCGCTGAAGGAGGAGGCGGCGGCCGCGGCGTGCAGCAGCGACGTGCACAGGTCTGCCACCGCCAGGTTCACGATGAACGCGCTGAACGGACCGCGCAGGCGCCGGAACCTGCATCAAAAGAGTGCCACATAGTTCAGCAGTCTCAAGTTCTCCTGTTGTGTCGAGGATCTATCTCGAAGAACTTTGTCTAGTCCACGGTCATGAAATATACACTACTGGCGATTAAAATTGCTACACCAAGAAGATATGCAGATGATAAACGGGTATTCATTCGATAAATATATTATACTAGAACTGATATGTGATTACATTTTCACGCATTTTGGGTGCATAGATCCTGAGAAATCAGTTCCCAGAACAACCATCTCTGGCCGTAATAACGGCGTTGATACGCCTGCGCGTTGAGTCAAACAGACCTTGGATGCCGTGTAGAGGTACAGCTGCCCATGCAGCTTCAACACGATACCACGGTTCATCAAGAGTAGTGACTGGCGTATTGTGACGAGCCAGTTGCTCGGCCACCATTGACCAGACGTTTTCAATTGGTGAGAGATCTGGAGAATGTGCTGCCCAGGGCAACAGTCGAACATCTTCTGTATCCAGAAAGGCCCGTACAGGAATTCAACATGCGGTCGTGCATTATCTTGCTGAACTGTAGGGTTTCGCAGAGATCGAATGAATGGTAGAGCCACGGGTCGTAGCACATCTGAAATATAATGTCCACTGTTCAAAGTGCCGTCAATGAGGACAAGAGGTGACCGAGACGTATAACCAATGGCAACCCATACCATCACACCGGATGATACGACAGTATGGCTATGACGAATTCACGCTTCCAATGTGCGTTCACCGCGATGTCGCCAAACACGGATGCGACCATCATGATGCTGTAAGCATAACCTGGATTCATCCGAAAAAATGCCGTTTTACTATTCGTGCACCCAGGTTCGTCATTGAGTACACCATCGCAGACGCTCCTGTCTGTGATGCAGCGTCAAGGGTAACCGCAGCCATGGTCTCCGAGCTGATAGCCCATGCTGCTGCAAACGTCGTCCAGCTGTTCGTGCAGATGGTTACTGTCTTGCAAACGTCCCCATCTTAGACTCAGGGATCGAGACGTGGCTGCACGATCCGTTACAGCCATGCGGATAAGGTGCTGTCATCTCGACTGCTAGTGATACGAGGCCGTTGGGATCCAGCACGGCGTTCCGTATTACTCTCCTGAATCCACCGATTCCCTATTCTGCTAACAGTCATTGGATCTCGACCAACGCGAACAGCAATGTCGCGATACGATAAACCGCAATCGCGATAGGCTACAATCCGACTTTCATCGACGTCGGAAACGTGATTTCTCCTCCTTACACGAGGTATCACAACAACGTTTCACCAGGCAACGCCGGTCAACTGCTGTCTGTGTATGGGAAATCGGTTGGAAACTTTCCTCATGTCAGCACATTGTAGGTGTCGCCACCGTCGCCAAACTTGTGTGAATGCTCTGAAAAGGTAATCATTTGCATATCACAGCATCTTCTTCATGACGGTCAAATTTCGATTCTGTAGCAATTCATCTTCTTGGTGTAGCAATTTTAATGGCCAGTAGTGTATTTGAAGAGTGTCATGATCTTCCGCTCCGCCAAGAGCTGCTAGGACACTTCCTGTATTGAATAACTAATTTTCGGTGCACAGACCATCATCAAGAGACTATGTACCAAAGGAAACAACATACAAAGACCATTAGAAAACAGAACTGTCTGTATCTTAGTAACTGAAGTGTATGTTAACAGAAAAAGCGTAATAAAATGTCATTCGTTAACATAAAAACGTTTACATCATACTAGGTGATAAAATTAATGGCTGCCAGTAGTAAAATGCATGAATCTGTCACTAGAAATAAATGTATGACATATCTAATAATGTAACAGACACTGTCAGAGTATATCACGAAAACCATAATGGGCAGTCAAATGTAAACGAGACAGACGAAAAGAAACTCATTATTCTTTATCCCACTTTGAAATAAGACAGTCAATGCCGGTATAGAAAAATGTTTGCGACTGCCTAGCAAATCATGGTTGTACAGCTACACGATTACTTTGCTATTCACAATAAAGTGCCTGGCTGGTGGGTTAAATCAACCACCTTCAAGCTGTCTCTCTACCGTTCCATTCTCTAACAGCGCACGGGGAAAACGACCACTTAAATTTTTCTGTATGAGAACTCATTTCTCTTATTTTATCGTGATGATCATTTCTCCCAATGTAGGTGGGTGCCAACAGAATGTTTTCGCAATCGGAGGAGAAAACTGGTGATTGAAATGTCATGAGAAGATCCCATCGCAACGAAGCACACAATTGTTTTAACGAATGCCACACCAATTCACGTATCATGTCTGTGGCACTATAACACCTGTTTCACGATAATACATAACGAACTGCCCTTCTTTGTACTTTTTCGATGTCATCTGTTAGTCCCACCTGATGCGGATCCCACACCGCACAGCAATACTCCAGAATAGGGCCGATAGGTGTGGTGTAAGCAGTTTCTTTAATAGATATGTTGCACCCTCTAAGTGCCAATGAATCGCAGTCATTCGTTTACCCACAACATTATCTATGTGATATCGTTCCAGTTTAGGTTATTTGTAATTGTAATCCATAAGTATTTAGTTGAATTTACAGCCATCAGATTTGTGTAACTTACCACGTAATCGAAATTAAGCGGATTTCTTTTAGTACTCAGGTGAATAACTTCACACTTTTCTTTATTCAGGGTCAATTGCAGCTTTTCGCACCATAGAGATAATATCTTACCTAGATCAATTCGTTTTGGTCGTTTGATGAATTTACAAGACGGTAAATGACAGCATCATCGGCAAAAAATCTAAGGTGTATACTCAGATTGTCTCCAACGTCATTAATGTAGATCAGGAACAACATAGGGCCTATAACACTTCTTTGGGGAACGCCGGATGTTGCTTCTGTTTTACTCGATGACTTTCCGTGTATTAGTACGAACTGTGACCTTTTTGTCAGGAAATCACGAATCCAGTCGCACAAATGAGGCGATATTCCATACGCACGCAGTTTGGTTAGTAGACGCTTGTGGGGAAAGGTGTCTAAAGCCTTTTGAAAATCTAAAAATACAGAATCAATTTGACATCCCCTGTCGATAGCACTCATTACTTCATGAGTATAAAGAGCTAGTTGTGTATCGTACGAACGATATTTTCTGAATCCGTGCTGTCTATGTGTCAATAAATCGTTTTCTTCGTGGTGCTTCATAATGTTCGAATACAGTATATGTTCCAAAACCCTACCGCAAATCGACGTTAGTGATATGGGCCTGTAATTCAGCAGATTACTCCTACTTCCCTTTCATGGGTATTGGTGTGACTTGAGCAATTTTTAGGTACGTATGTTTCTGTGAGCGATACGTTATATATAACTCCTAAATATGGAGCTATTTTATCAGCATACTCTGAGAGGAACCTGAGTCCTATACAGTCTGGACCGGAGGATCTTGCCATTATTAAGTGCTACAACGAGGATATCTACTTCTTTTTTTCTCATCTTGATTGGAATTCAGGAATATTTACTTCGTCTCCTTTGGTATAAGAATTTCGGAAAAAATGTTTAATAACGGTGCCTTAGTGGCTCTGTCATCAGTGTTATCGCGCAATGAAGGTATTGCTTGCATCTTGCCCCTGGTATGCTTTATGTATGACCAGAATCTCTTCGGGTTTTCTGACAGATTTAGAGACGGAATTTCGTTGTGGAAATTATTAAAAGCATCTCGCACTGGAGTACGCGCTATGTTTCGAACTTCTGAAAAACTTTGCCAGTCTTGGGGATTTTCCGTTCTTCTAAATTTGGCATTATACGGTCATCTCTTCCTCCGAAGAAAATCGACGAATGATTCGTAAGGGCTTCGCAGTGAAACTTTTGGAGCGTAGTCGAAACAATCTTGCCAGCATGTGGACGGACAACATGATTCCGTAGGCAACCGCAAAAATTCTTTTCATGGAGGCACTGACAGTCTTGTCTCACAGTGACATGAACTTTTATATAATAATATACAGTTCACTTATTTTTATCCATCTGTCTCGTTTTCACTTGACTGCCTCCTATGCGTCACATTTATACGCAGTTACCTGTTGTTAAATAGTACAAAATTACTTCTTCAGTCACAATAATGTGCTAAATAGTACACTCATTCATGTCATATTAACAGTCAGCTAAAACTTTTACGAACGAAGAAATTCTACTGCACATACTACGGACCGCACAGTTGATAACTGTTTTCCAGATCATCTACTGTCTGCGCGCGTCATTAGCTCCAATACGATTCCACTGACTAGTGTCTAACAGATATACAGTGTATGTTCTTTGTCATGCGTTATTATATTTGACAATAGTAGCAGTTTACCGTAATGACTGCGAGATAAGTCATTGAGAATGTGAAATTCTCGTACGTTAACAGTGTAACCACCAGAATGTTGAATGTAAGCTTGCAAACGTGCATCTAATGTGATGTACAGGTGCCAGATGCCAGTTTGCGGGAAGGATTTCCATGGCCATTGCACTTCGTCGGTCAATATAGGAACGGTTAAGGTCCCGAGTTCGAATCTCGGTCCGGCACATAGTTTTTATCTGCCAGGAAGTTTCATATTAGCGCACACCCCATTGCAGAGTGAAAATTTCATTCTGGAAACATCTCCAGGCTGTGGCTAAGCCAAGTCTCTGCAACATCCTGTCTTCCAGAAGTGCTAGTCTGGCAAGGTTCGCAGGACAGCTTCTGTGAAGTTTGATAGGTAGGAGACGAGGTACTGGTGGAAGTGAAGCTGTGAGGACAGGTCGTGGGTCGTAGGTCGTGTTTGGGTATCTCAGTTGGTAGAGCACTTCCCGCGAAAGGCAGTGGTCCTGAGTTCGAGTCTCAGTCCGGCACACAGTTTTAATCTGCCAGGAAGTTTCATATCAGCGCACACTCCGCTGCACAGTGAAAATTTACGGTTAATGCTGTTTGTGGATGACACCTGATTTGTCGTCTGAGTCCTATATGTGTCAGATTGGAGAGAGATCTCGTAATCGAGCACGCCAAGGCAACTTGTCGATATTCTGTAGAGCACGTTGGCATAGAACAGTTGTACACTACTGGCCATTAAAATTGCAACACCACGAAGATGACGTGCTATAGGCGCGAAACTTAACCGACAGAAGAAGATGCTGTGATATGCAAATGATTAGCTTTTCAGAGCATTCACACAAGGTTGGCGCCGGTGGCGATACCTACTACGTACTGACATGAGGAAAGTTTCCAACCGATTTCTCATACACAAACAGCAGTTGATCGGCATTGCCTGGTGAAACGTTGTTGTGATGCCTCGTGTAAATAGGAGAAGTGCGTACCATCACGTTTCCGACTTTGATAAAGGTCGGATTATAGCTTATCGCGGTTGCGGTTTATCGTATCGCGACATTGCTGCTCGCGTTGGTCGAGATCCAATGACTGTTAGCAGAATATGGAATCGGTGGGTTCAGGAGGGTAATACGGAACGCCGTGCTGGATCCCAACGGCCTCGTATCACTAGCAGACGGGATGACAGGCATCTTAACCGCATGGCTGTAACGGATCGTGCAGCCACGTCTCGATCCCTGAGTCTAAGATGGGGACGTTTGCAGGACAGTAACCATCTGCACGAACAGTTCGACGACGTTTGCAGCAGCATGGACTATCAGCTCGGAGACCATGGCTGCGGTTACCCTTGACGCTGCATCACAGACAGGAGCGCCTGCGATGGCGTACTCAACGACGAACCTGGGTGCACGAATGGCAAAACGTCATTATTTCGGATGAATCCAGGTTATGTTTACAGCATCATGATGGTCGCAATCGTGTTTGGCGACATCTCGGTGAACGCACATTAGAAGCGTGTATTCCTCATCGCCATACTGGCATAACACCCGGCATCATGGTATGGAGCGCCATTGGTTACACGTCTCGGTCACCTCTTGTTCGCATTGACGGCACTCTGAACAGTTGACGTTACATTTCAGATGTGTTATGACCCATGACTGTACCCTTCATTCGATCCCTGCGAAAATGTACATTTCAGCAGGATAATGCACGACCGCATGTTGCAGATCCTGTACGGCCCTTTCTGGATACAGAAAATGTTCGACTGCTGCCCTGGCCTGCACATTCTCCAGATCTCTCACCAATTTAACGTCTGGTCAATGGTGGCCGAGCAACTGGCTCGTCACAATACGCCAGCCACTACTCTTGATGAACTGTGGTATCGTGTTGAAGCTGCATGGGCAGCTGTACCTGTACACGCCATCCAAGCTCTGTTTGACTCAATGCCCGGGCGTATCAAGACCGTTATTATGGCCAGAGATGTTTGTTCTGGTTACTGATTTCTCAGCATCTATGCACCCAAATTGCGTGAAAATGTATCACATGCCAATTGTGGTATAATATATTTGTCCAATGAATACCCGTTTATCATCTGCATTTCTTCTTTGTGTAGCATTTTAATGGCCTGTAGTGTATGTGGGGAAGCCTTATCCTGTTGCAAAACATCCTCTGGAACGCTGTTCATGAGTCGCAGTACAACGAATCCAGTCACCAGATAGACGCAAAGTCTTGCAGTCAGGGTGTGTGGTATAACCACTAGAGTGCTCCTGCTGTAATACGAAATCGCACACCAGACCGTAGCTGAAGCGCTAGGTCCAGTGTGTCTAGCACGCAAACAGGTTGGTTGCAGGTCCTCCACTGGCTACCTTCTAACAACACACGGCCATCACTGGCTCAGGATCAGAACCAACTTTAGTTAGAAAACACAACAGACCTTCACCATACCCTCAAACGAGCTCTCACTTGACACCTTGAAGTCGCAAATGGTGCTTCTTTGGGGTCAGTGGCATCCACGCTACAAAGCGAGTGGCTCAGAGCTATCTTTGAAGCAACCGATTTGTTGCATTTCGTTGGCTCACTGTGGTGCCAATCGCTGCTCCAATTGCTGTTGCAGATGCGGTACAATGGCTAGAGACATACGCCGAACACGATGGTCTTCCCTCTCGCTAGTGCCAAGTGGCCGTCAGGAGTCTCGTCTTCTTGCGGTCGTACATTCCTGCTGCCACCGCTGCCGGCAATCATGTACAGTGGCTACATTCCTGCCAAGTCTTTCTGCAGAATTGCAAACGGAACATTCAGCTTGTCGTTGACCTATGACACGACCTCGTTCAAACTCAGTGAGGTATTGATAGTGTCGTCTTTGTCGTATTAAAGACATTATTGTCTGACATCAGCTTACCACGATCAATCTCAAAGGTAACTAACGTTCGCGAACTTTACAGCCTGTATTTAAAACAAACCTGATTCGCATCCTCACAGTGTCTATATTACTGCCACTCTTATACGACTGGCGCGAAATTTGAATAGACATCTTTCAGGTGAAGAAACACGCCTACCAAATGTCGTTTATGACGCACAACTCCTTGGTGTTGCGATTTTCTTCCGTCGGTGTATTACAATATAACACATGAGAAACGCTAGCATGTATGAGCAGATCGTTCAAACCCCATCTCACACAAATGATTAGACTGACAGTTGGATCTAATGTAAGACTAATATAAAAAATTTGTGAAGGAGCGGAAAACATGCTTGTTAAAACTATGTTGTATAGAGTGTTCAATTATTGTAAATTAATCTGATGCTTTACACTGCAACATACAAAATTTGATCTCTCATTTCAGCGCCTGGTATACGAGATCGTGTCTGCTACAGTGCAAAGCAACCACAGAATTTACGCTAGTGGTACAACGTATATAGAGTAGTTTTAATCAGTGTATAAATATTACTTTACAAAATTTTTATGTTAGTCATACATTAAATACGAGGGTAAGTCTATTACTATCTGCAAAGTAGTTATAAAATTTTATTGTAATAAAATAGGAAATGTACAAGAACATCAATTTTCGACATAGTCTCTTTGCGTTTCAACGCTATTGGTCCATCGTTGTACAAGCTTCCTGATGCCCTCATAAAAGAAGGTTCTCGGTTCGAGCCAGAAATGCACCGCTTCTTTCACTGCTTCGTCCTAGGCAAATCGACGGCACCTTAATGCCTGTTTGAATGGAACAAACAAGTGATACTCAAAAGGGGCAAGATCGGGACTATATGGAGGCTGATCCAGTACTTCAACGTTGAGTTTCTGGAGCGTTTCAGCAATGTGGGCAGCAGTATGCCGACAGGCATTGTCGTGCAACAACACAACACCTTTTGACAGCAATCCTGGGTGTTTGCTTCGAATTGCAGGCTTTAGTCTGGCGATAAGTATCTCACTGTAGCGTACACTGTTTATCGTTGTGCCCCTTTCACCATAATGTTTCAGTACTGGACCTTGTGCGTCCCAAAAAACGGTAAGCATCAGTTTTCCTGCGGCCGGTTTGCTCTTGAACTTTTTCATGAACGCCGAATTTGGATGTTTCCATTCCACACTCTGCCGTTTACTCACAGGCTCGTAATGATGGTTCAAAAA
Source organism: Schistocerca nitens (assembly GCF_023898315.1). NCBI lineage: Eukaryota > Metazoa > Arthropoda > Insecta > Orthoptera > Acrididae > Schistocerca > Schistocerca nitens. Next base: position 1,021,716,567 of record NC_064614.1, read on the forward strand.
AATGGCTCTGAGCACTATGGGACTCAACTGCTGAGGTCATTAGTCCACTAGAACTTAGAACTAGTTAAACCTAACTAACCTAAGGACATCACAAACATCCATGCCCGAGGCAGGATTCGAACCTGCGACCGTAGCGGTCTTGCGGTTCCAGACTGCAGCGCCTTTAACCGCACGGCCACTTCGGCCGGCTCGTAATGATGGATCCACGTTTCGTCACCAGTAATGATCCTTTCTAAGAAGTTGTCCCCTTCGTTACTGAGTTGTTTTGGGACCCATCTTGCACAAACTTTATGAAGCCCAAGTTTGCTTTATGAAACCCAAGTTTGTTGTGGATGATTTCGCAGGCAGAACCGTGACTAATTTGCAGACGATGTGCCACTTTTTCAATCGTTAATAGTCTGCCTAAGAGAATCATTTCACTAGAACCTCAATGGTTTCTTCATTTGTGGCGGTAAACGGTCGTCCGGCTCCTTCGTCGTGCGTAACACTTCTCCAACCATTCCGGAATTTTTCAATCCATTCGTAGACACTCCGTTGTGGCATAACACTGTTCCGTACTGTACCGAAAGTCTTCGATGAATTTCGGCCCCTGATACGCCTTCCGACCACAAAAAACGAATCACTGAACGTTGCTCTTCTTTGGTGCAGATAGACAGTGGAACAGCCATGATTAACAGCACGGCAGCGATAGCGAAACTAACCTAGCAGCATGAAAATTGCAGAGATATAACAACAAATAAACAAATCATGCGTCATCAACGTAAAACGACAGTACTATCAAAATAAAGAAAAATATAACTAAATTGCGGTTAATAATTGGCTAACCCTAATACAAATGTCTCATCAATTATGTGAGATGTGATTTGAACCATCTGTTTGTATAAGCGAGCATTCATCACATGATGTATTGCAATAAATTCTGGCAGTTCATTTAAGTGGACGTTGTCTGTATCTCCTCTTTAAATGTGTGAGTTTATCTGCTTATAGCTTTAATTATTCTGTCAAGTCACGTCAGCAGCACACAGTATGCTGCTGTTATTTTAATTAGTGACAATGTAATATGTCTGAGCTATCCTTTAGTATAATCATTTCCAGTGGTCGCGTCAGCTTCTACCAGTTATTTCATTATTCTGTAAATAGCTCGTGTCAGTATTTCGCAACCATGACGTATTAAACTGATAGGTCGGTAATATTTCACCTGTCATCCCTTCTTCATTCTTTTTTTGAAATTTGAATTATTACGTTCTCTTTTAAGTTTGACAGTATTTATCCTGTCTCGTATATCTTTCACACCGGGTGCAATAGTTCAGTCATGGCTCGCTCACCCAAGAATATCAATAGTTCAGAGTGAATGTAGTCTACTCTACGGGCTTTATTCTAACTTCGGGTTTTCAGTGCTCTATCAGATTCACTCACAGTATCATATATCCCATTCCATCGTGATGTTCTTCCTCTTTCCTTTCTACAATCTGCCTTCAAGTTCATTTTCTTTGTACAGCTCTTCTATGTATTCCTTCCACTTTTAATATTTGCCTTCTTTGCTTAGTGCTGGCCTTCCACGTGAGCTGTTAATAGTCATGTAGTTGCTTCTCTTCAAAGGCCTCTGCAATTTCTCTGTAGTTGGTATTTGTCTTTTCCATTCCCTTTCACCTGCTTTATTCGCTGCATGTTTATATTTTCTCCTGTCATCAGTTAAATTCAATTCCTCCGGTGATCTACAGTGGTTTCTACTTTGTCTTGCCATTTTATCTATTTGATCCTCTGGTGTTTTCACTGCTTCGTACCTCGAAGCTACCTACGCATCTTCAACTCTATTCCTTTTCCCCGTTTCAATCAGTCGTTCCCTAATGCTACCTTTGAAACTGTCATCAATCTCTGGTTCAGTTCATACCGTTCTCATCTCCTTAATTTCCTATGCTTTTTGTAAATCCATCAGTTTTCATGTACTCCCGGAAATTTCATACAATTTAAAATACGCTTCTGGAATCTCTATCTTTGCTTTACGCAGGGTGAACATTAATAAAACCGACAAACTGCACTGACGGATTCCTGATGAAATGGAGTAAAGAAGATTCTAAGAACATGTGTTTAGAAATATATCTTTGCCACGCTAGATGGCGCTGGCGAATAAAAGTTTATCTGACCACGTGCCGTATGTTCATTGTGTGTTGCAGGCTATGTGATCGACGTAGCGTACCGAAAGTACCAGAATAGTCCGGTATTCACGACGGGAACAAGCCAAGATGGTGTTTGTGTACGGCCAAGCAGATGGAAATTATCCAGAGGCAGCACGGCTGTACTAGTACCCTCACAGACACCAACCACATCATATAACATTTCAAGCGCTTTTTGGGCATTTTGTGATCATGGGCCCTTTCAGACAGATGAACGTAAAGGGATGCGATGGACTGTGCTTACACCAGATTTGGTGAGCCGACTTCCATAGAATATTGAGACAAACCCTAGTACAAGCTCCAGGCAAGTGGCCTGCCAACACGATACGATGAAGGGTATCCTGCAATGAAACCGCTACTGTCCCTATCACCTGCAACGACTAAGCTTTATCAGCAGTGTATTTCTCTCTATAGGAAGGATATTGTCGGTGGTTTATGCACCTGAACGTAATTGTGGGATTTCTGTCATCAGTCCTCTTTACCGACGAAGCAACCTTTACTAGAATTGGCATCATCAAACTGCATAATCGTCATCTGTGAGCTACAGAAAACAGTTGTGGAATGGCTGACGCGTCTCGTCATCATTGGTTCAGCATCCCTGTATGTGCTCGGCTTCTTAGCGATCACATGCTCGGTTTGTATTCCACAACGCCTCGACGTAGAAGCGTACCTGAACTTCCGCGGAACAAAAGAACGTACCTGAACTTCTTGCGGAATACTCTTTCCGGGTTGCTTCAGAATGTAGTTCCGGAAATACGGCTGCTTGTGTGGTTTCCACATGACGAAGCATCCCCGCACTTCCGCCTTACAGTTCCCCAGCACATCACCTTCCTCGGACGTTGGATGGGACACGGAGGCCCTGTAGCATGGCCTACTAGATCACCGAACTTAAACCCCCCGAATTTTTATCTCAGCTCCTGATGTGCAGACCCTTCGACAGTGTGTTCACGACGCCCGTGCCGCTATGCGGAGACAGGCACAAACGTGCATAAGTGTACGCCAGTCCACGATGTGACGTGTGACCGCGTGCATTCCATCCTTGGAGGCCACTTCGAACATCTGTTGTGACGTGGATGCGACGCGGCTCTGTACTGTGTTCAGGGACGATTTGTTGTCGTTGCACGCACACCGTTTATTTCCGGACACATCTTCATAGGACAGCTTTTCCCGCATTACCAGTCAGGAATCCATCCCTGTAGTTTGTCGGTTTTTTTAGTGTCCACCCTGCATTATTAGTCTGAAACCGCCAGTGTATCCAGGTCTTTTCTATGTATTATAAAATCGTGATTCTTAAACCTATTCTTTCTATTATGCTTCGCGCAAAATTCTACCAGGTAGCTTCTTGTTTCATTACTTTCCCCCAATCCTTATTCTTCCGTCTCTTGGCCGGCCGTGTAGCCGAGAGGTTCTAGACGCTTCAGTCTGGAACCACGCGACGTCTACGGTCGCAGGTTCGAATCATGCCACGGGCATGGTTGTGTGTGATGCCTTAGATTAGTTAGGTTTAAGTAGTTCTACGCTCTAGGGGACTGATGACCTCAGATGTTAAGTCTGATAGTGCTCTGAGCCATTTGTACCACTTAAACCATCTTCCGTCTCTTCCTTTCCGTACTATTGAATAAATTTTCCTCTTGCTTGACTATATGAATAATTTATTCTCTGTGAGAACACATTCTTCCAATCTCTTCATCATTTGGTAGGCTAGCTGGCGTATAAACTGGGTGTTGACTTTGCATCTATTTTGGCCACGATAATCCATTTGCTAAAGTGCTATAGAGGCTTACCCGTGTTCCTATTGTCTTGTTCATAATTAGATCTACTCATACATAATCTCTGTTTGGATTTGTAAACACATCAAAAAAAGTTTTGCATCACTCCAGTTCCCAGAACTCCTGAAGATAGACGTCGACTGTAGATATTGTATCACAGTCATAATCAAAAATGGCTCTGAGCACTATAGGACTTAACTGCTGAGGTCATTAGTCCCCTAAAACTCAGAACTACTTAAACGTAACTAACCTAAGGACATCACACCCATCCATGCCCGAAGCAGGATTCGAACCTGCGACCGTACCGGTGGCGCGGTTCCAGACTGAAGTGCCTAGAACCGCACGGCCACACTGGCCGGCACAGTCACAATCCCTTTGACTTCAGTGATGTCATTAAACCCGCCCAAAGATGTAAACAACCATTCATGAGCAGCGCCTATTAGACAGAGGGGGACCGATTGCCGATCGGTTCTTGTCATTCCACCAGGAAGGAAGCACACGGCTCGTGTTGTCTGAAGTTCAACCAAGCCTAGACGGTCAATATAGCGGTTCGATTGCGTCCGCATTGTTACTTTACGCCAGGAAGGGCTATAAACAAAATGGTTCAAATGACTCTGAGCACTATGGGACTTAACATCTGTGGTCATCAGTCCCCTAGAACTTAGAACTACTTAAACCTATCTAACCTAAGGACATCACACACATCCATGCCCGAGGCAGGATTCGAACCTGCGACCGTAGCAGTCCCGCGGTTCCGGACTGAGCGCCTAGAACCACGAGACCACCGCGGCCGGCGGCTATAAACAAGGGAAGTGTCCAGGCGTCTCAGAGGGAACCAAAGCAATGTTGTTCGGACATGGAGGAGATACAGAGAGAAAGGATCTGTCCGTGACATGCCTCGCTCAGGCCGCCCAAGGGCTGCTACTGCACTGGATGACCGCTACCTACGGATTATAACTCAGAGGAAACCTGACAGGCCGGCCGGAGTGGCCGAGCGGTTCTAGGCGCTGCAGTCTGGAACCGCGTGACCGCTACGGTCGCAGGTTCGAATCCTGCCTCGGGCATGGATGTGTGTGATGTCCTTCGGTTAGTTAGGTTTAAGTAGTTCTAAGTTCTAGGGGACTGATGACCTCAGAAGTTAAGTCCCATAGTGCTCAGAGCCATTTGAACCATTTAGCTGAACCTGACAGCAACGCCACCATGTCGAACAATGCTTTTCGTGCGGCTACAGGACGTCGTGTTACGACTCAAATGGTGCAGAATAGGCTGCATGATGCGCAACTTGACTCCTGACGTCCATGGTGAGGTCCATCTTAGCAACCACGACACCATGTAGCGCGGTACAGATGGGTCCAACAATATGCCGAATGGACCGCTCATGATTGGCATCACGTTCTCTCCACCAATGCGTATCGTATATGCCTTCAACCAGACAATCGTCTGAGACGTGTTTGGAGGCAACCCGCTCAGGCAGACACACTGTCCAGTGAGTGCTGCAACTTGGAGGTTCCCTCCTCTTTTGGGGTGGTATTATGTGGGATTGACGTACGCCGCTGGTGGTCATGGAAGGCGCCGTAACGGCTGTACGATACGTGAATGCCATCCTCCGAGCAATAGTGCAACCATATCGGCATCATATTGGCGATACATTCGTCTTCATGGGGGACAAATCGCGCCCCCATCGTGCACATTTCGTGAATGACTTCCTTCAAGATAACGACATCGCTCGACTAGAGCGGCCAGCATGTTCTCCAGACATGAATCCTATCGAACATGCCTCGGATAGATGGAAAAGGGCTGTTTATGGACGACGTGACCCACCAACCACCCAGAGTGATCTACTCCGAATCGCCGTTGAGGAGTGGGACAATCTGTACCAACAGTGTCTTGATTAACTTGTGTGTAGTATGCCACGACGAATATAGGCATGCATCAATGCATGAGGACATGCTACTGGGTATCAGAGGTACCGGTGTGTACAGCAATCTGTACCACCGCCTCTGAAGGTCTCATTGTATGGTGATAAAACATGTAATGTGTGGTTTTCATGAGCAGTAAAAAGGGCGGAAATGATGTTTATTTTGATCTCTGTTCCAATTTTCTGTACAAGTTCCGGAACTCTCGGAACCGAGGTGACTCAAAACGTTTTTTGATGTATGCATTTTTAAACCTTTACTCCCATTATCAGGAGTTTCTCTTAATTCTTCACCCGAAGCTGACCGATGTCCACTATATCCACTTCCCTTTTAAAATTTTCTAAGCTACCTACCGGATTAAGGACGCTATATTACTGGCCCCGAAATGTTTAATGCCAGTTTTGTTTCTCCTGATGACAGCATTCTCCTTCGCAGTCCCTACCCGGAGATCCGAATCAGGCTCTATTTCATCTCCGGAATATTTTACCCAAAGGATGTCGTCCTCATTTAATCATACAGGAGAGCTACATGTTTTCGGCTGTAGTTTCCTCTTTCTGTCAACCATTTGCAGTACCAGTACAGCAAGGTCATCTTGGCTGATGTTACATGGCTAGATCTGTCAGTCATTCAGACTGTTGCTCCTGCAGCTACTTAAAAGGCTCCTGTGCCTCTTCAGTATTAAAGAAATGATAGCCTGTAAGAAAGCCGACTTGTAGGTGAAGCTGCCTGAACAGAAATGAAAAATAGTATTTTCATTCACGTTAAAACGAATCATCTTGTGAACTGACTCGTTTCGCACATTTCGATCAAAAAAATCTTCAAATAATCTATGGGACATTTAATTAACTAATTAACTAACTTACTAACTAACTAACTAATTCCGCAATATCAGCTGTTTGTTTGGTAGCGAGTATGATTCGCGTGTCGGCCGTGGAGACAGCGCCCCACATCCCGCTGCAGGTTTATCCTCCGGCTTTGTGAAGACTGCCATCCATTGTGCCGAAGTATGCAGTGCCGCTCACGGAGACAGATGAGGTGTCACGCTGTACATCTTGCTGTTGTCTGCCGGCGCAGAAACACGGAATGGGGTTCCATACCGCACACTACTCATTCCGAGTAACATCTGCCCTGTCGTAACGAAATTAATCCCAGATTCAGAAAGCGCTTCCTACGACGCTGTACCACTGTGCCATACTGTATGTTTCTGCGGTTTCTGCTGTGTCAGAAAGCAAGTTACGAACTTGAACAAATATTAATGAAATTGTAGTAGTAATGAAGCAGTGGTTTTCGTTGTAGCGGTTACCAGTGTAGGATAAGCAGTTATTTGTGAACGTAAGGGCAGTTACTAACATCTCGCCGACTGTGAAATAATTAAAGCACAAACTCGAATCGAACAAGTAAAGTGGCTCTAGCCTTGTTTAAGTTACCAACATGGCTTTCGCCTTATCCTGAGCCGCGCCATCTGCATGAGACTTTTTGGTGGAAAAAAGATGAATATTTCTCAGAATAATTACCCCATAAAAGTTGCTATTAGCAGTTCTCGGCGTTATCGAAGACAAACATCAGAAGCTGACCTACTATCTAGTTATAGCAGATGTAACAAAATTTCACTCGTGACGGAGACGCCTGTGATAAATAACCTTTTAACGGATTGCTATCCGACGTCAGTACCGACTTTCAGTGACTTCGAGACAAAGCCCCTTTCTCAACCAATGCATCAATCCTTTCAGTGTTCTTGGAACCTTTAGTAACCTCTCTCCAGTTCAAAATATTTTCTGGTTGTCAGCAATACATAACAATTTACACGTCATCACACTTGTTTCGGATTGAAGAAATTACTCTGGTGAAACACTATAGGTTCGACCTTTACCTAAGCAGTGAGATGTTAGGACAGATACGGCGATTAACCCTTAAACTATTGCCTGATTTCAGCAAGAAGTAGAGTTTACGATAGTAGAATCTATTGCTCTCGGCTTGGAGCTCTATCCTCTCAGAGCCATTTTTTCTCCCGTGAACTTAATAAAAACACCGCCATCACGTCAAAACTACACTGAGAAAGAACAAAAGTTATTCCAATACTAATACTGTATTACCTCAAGCAACCGAGCTTGTAAGGTTCTGAAAATTTAGTAATAACTGTCCTACGCTATTTTCTTGCTTACAGTTATATAAAAGCAGAGGTATTGAAACTGAGTTCTGGGGATAAGCTAAGTGACCAAATGGTGTAAAATTAATAGTCGCAATGCAGAAATGCGAGTTCCCGAGCACGAATCGCTTATGAACGAGGATATCCTAACGCACTTCGTTCCGTATGCATAAAAACGCTGTCTCATTATATCAGCCCTTTTACTTCATTGTAGCATTCTTTATACCTTCTGCGATTTATTTTTGTTTCCTGACACAGTCGTATTAAAGGCTGCTGCAATTTCTCAAAGCTCCCTAAACGTATTCGAAAGTTTTCTTTTCTTATTTTATGACATGTTTAGAAGTAAATGTGTATTTGGAATAATGTGTGCGTTAATTAACCTGTCACGTACTTTTTTTATGTGAAGCTAAAAGAGCATATCTGGTTATGAAATAATGTATGCATAAATAGATCCATCCCATTGTCCTATAGACAAAAGTGCAAACGGAAGATGACGGGAAAATATGATACTAGTTCCCCGTTATCCATTCATCCCTCTGTCTACTGCACCTCTAACAGTACGACTGAGAGGTTTTGGAACCCTATAACTCAACAACCATGTGATTTTTGTATAGCCTATGACAACTTATGATAAATCAGACTGATTTTTAACAATTCTATCACGCGAATTATTTTTAATTAAAAATTAAACTTTACTGGCATATATTTTGTAGCTTTTATTATTTGTTTTAACTGTGAGTAACCTGGCACAATTGATTGTATAAGAACTCTGAATCTCCTAATTTTCTGGTGTTTAATGTTTTTCATCTATGAGAGGAATTCAAAGAGAAAGTCACACATTAACGTGGCAGACCAAGTAACTTTTGCTGAATGCTGCAATGCACTTGAGAGTGACAAACATACGTGACACAATTTTCAGAGTAGTAGGTTCCTGTGAACAATTTCATAACCTTTTACCGATCGCTGAATTGCTAAACGACGCATGTCCTGACATTGTTCATGAAACCATTTCAGGACCGTTGAGCGACTATCCTCATCGTCGGAAAATCTCTTTTCCTCCAGATGATCTTTCAGCTTGCCTAAAGGTGGAAATCCAATGGTACATGATGTGGGTTTCCAGATCAGGATTACGCACATGTGTACGACCTCGGTCATATTGTTGACATCGTTTCACTACTGCTGTACGCGACACTGAATTTGGTCTGCATGCCGCGGTGAATCTGTGTGCAAAGATGCGGCGCCCCTTCTATCGCCCATTGTGAAGCACCTGTTAACCGTACCGCAACATAACTCTCTTCTGACAATGCCCTGCTCTAGTTGCGTAAGGGTAATAGCGCGAAAGACGTGCGTAACTTACCTTTAAGAAATCGCTATGATTATTCAGTAAATATGTTCCTTTTTCAGTAAAACACTTCTATTCGTGTGACGGCACCGCATGTGGTAAAACTTGCCAACGTATCGATTGCTGCAGGCAGCCTTAATCCTTCGACACTGTTAGCAAATAAGTCGCGGTGGTACACCAAGTAGAATTTTATTGTAATGACACCACCTGTGACAGCCTACACTCAAATTTATTCCTTTCGTTCTAAGAGGGGGCATCAGACAAAAAGGGGCAATTCACGAAAGAAAAGCATTGTCGTGTGATGAAGGAGTAGACCAAAAGAACGTTCGGCGAAATCGGGAAGTATTTACTGAATGATTAATATGATTATTATGTACTTTATTAATGACTGAAAGCAGTATATTTATGTGATTAACGTCTCATGCCCCTAGACCATATAATCTACACTTGTGGATATTGATAATCTACAATTATGGATACTTCACAAAGACAATGTGATGCTTCTGTACTTGGCACCCATCAGAGCATTACCATTTGGTCTCACAGTGGTGTTTTGTGTCAGACATTATTCTGTTTCTGACATTGTTAAATGATTTTCTACAACTTAAGCTTCATAAGATTCTGCATATCCCCAAATTAACGAAATGATTGATTCGGTGGAGCGATTTGTAAAATTATTCGCAGAGATGCTGGTTTCGAGATCTTTCCCCCGGTACAGTAGGAGCGTCCAATTCTTTGCGTCCGCTTTCCTCTCGAATGTCAATATCGGTTGTCCGTCTTAGGCCACAGTGCGCTAGTCTTCCTACGCTGCCTGTTTACCAAACTTCTCTCTGGAGAATATTGCTGTATCTGCGAGGTATTGTGTGAGGACAACCAGCGTGGCGGGTCAAGACTCTCAAAACATCTTGGGAAGCAACCAGGGAACTCAAGTAAGGTAAGTAAAATTCTATAGCTTGCCTTACAGAAGTAATATACGAATCTGGGACACACAGTACTATGTATTTGCAACAATGCAGAAAACAGACAATGTTGTGTTTGTTGTGATACTCTCAGCTAAAAAATTCATTGTCAGAGTCCGAACTCTGACGTGAGAGTAATTATTCAACGATTCACAAATTAAATAGAGCATGTTCTTAATGAGAGCGCAACTAGAGGTATATCATCTGGGAACCACTGCGGCAGCCAGAAAGTAAATGTATCTCAAAATGTTTCATTTATTGGAAACCCTTCGACTATATGTAATTATTTCCCAATCTACATCTACATTTATACTCCGCAAGCTACCCAACGGTGTGTGGCGGAGGGCACTTTACGTGCCACGGTCATTACCTCCCTTTTCTGTTCCAGTCGCGTATGGTTCGCGGGAAGAACGACTGTCTGAAAGCCTCCGTACGCGCTCGAATCTCTCTAATTTTACATTCGTGATCTCCTCGGGAGGTATAAGTAGGGCGAAGCAATATATTCGATACCTCATCCAGAAACGCACCCTCTCGAAATCTGGACAGCAAGCTACACCGCGATGCAGAGCGCCTCTCTTGCAGAGTCTGCCACTTGAGTTTGCTAAACATCTCCGTAACGCTATCACGCTTACCAAATAACCCTGTGACGAAACGAGCAGCTCTTCTTTGGATCTTCTCTATCTCCTTCGTCAACCCGATCTGGTACGGATCCCACACTGATGAGCAATACTCAAGTATAGGTCGAACGAGTGTTTTGTAAGCCTTTGTTGATGGACTACATTTTCTAAGGACTCTCCCAATGAATCTCAACCTGGCACCCGCCTTACCAGAAATTAATTTTATATGATCATTCCACTTCAAATCGTTCCGCACGCATACTCCCAGATATTTTACAGAAGTAACTGCTACTAGTGTTTGTTCCGCTATCATATAATCATACAATAAAGGATCCTTCTTTCTATGTATTCGCAATACATTACATTTGTCTATGTTAAGGGTCAGTTGCCACTCCCTGCACCAAGTGCCTATCCGCTGCAGATCTTCCTTAATTTTGCTACAATTTTCTAATGCTGCAACTTCTCTGTATACTACAGCATCATCCGCGAAAAGCCGCATTGAACTTCCGACACTATCTACTACGTCATTTATATATATATTGTGAAAAGCAATGGTCCCATAACACTCCCCTGTGGCACGCCAGAGGTTACTTTAACGTCTGTAGACGTCTCCCCATTCATAACAACATGCTGTGTTCTGTTTGCTAAAAACTCTTCAATCCAGCCACACAGCTGGTCTGATATTCCGTAGGCTCTTACTTTGTTTATCAGGCGACAGTGCGAAACTGTATCGAACGCCTTCCGAAAGTCAAGGAAAATAGCATCTACCTGGGAGCCTGTATCTAATTTTTCTGGGTCTCATGAACAAATAAAGCGAGTTGGGTCTCACACGATCGCTGTTTCCGGAATCCATGTTGATTCCTACAGAGTAGATTCTGGGTTTCCAAAAACGACATGATACTCGAGCAAAAAACATGTTCTAAAATTCTACAACAGATAGACGTCAGAGATATAGGTCTATAGTGTAGTATTTCAGCTTTACGCGTGTCATCCTCTGTTTCAATGCCATCATCATTCCGGAGTGTCTGGATATGCTGTTTCGAGCCACTTACTGATTTAACGTAAGACCAGAACTTCCTAGGATTTTCTGTCAAGCCGGTACATAGAATTTTACTTTCGAATTCACTGAACGCTTCACGGATAGCCCACCTTACGCTAACTTTGACATCGTTTAGCTTCTGTTTGTCTGAGAGGTTTTGGCTGCGTTTACACTTGGAGTGAAGCTCTCTTTGCTTTCGCAGTAGTTTCCTACTTTTGTTGTTGAACCACGGTGGGTTTTTCCCGTCCCTCACAGTTTTACTCGGCACGTACCTGTCTAAAACGCATTTTACGATTGCCTTGAACTTTTTCCATAAACACTCAACATTGTCAGTGTCGGAACAGAAATTTTCGTTTTGATCTGTTAGGTAGTCTGAAATCTGCCTTCTATTACTCTTGCTAAACAGATAAACCTTCCTCCCTTTTTTTATAATCCTATTAACTTCCATATTCAGGGATGCTGCAACGGCCTTGTGATCACTGATTCCCTGTTCTGCACTTACAGAGTCGAAAAGTTCGGGTCTGTTTGTTATCAGTAGGTCCAAGATGTTATCTCCACGAGTCGGTTCTCTGTTTAATTGCTCGAGGTAATTTTCGGATAGTGCACTCAGTATAATGTCACTCGATGCTCTGTCCCTACCACCCGTCCTAAACATCTGAGTGTCCCAGTCTATATCTGGTAAATTGAAATCTCCACCTAAGACTATAACATGCTGAGAAAATTTATGTGAAATGTATTCCAAATTTTCTCTCAGTTTGTTCTGCCACTTCATCACTTTACCCCAGGATTTTCTGCTCCCTGTGACATTTCTGTTTACTACATAACTCTTTAACACACTCGTAAAAATGCTCACTAATAAAGTTAATCAACTGACCACATCTTACGTAGCGTAACATTCTTCCAGCAAGAAAACTTAATTTCATTGCTTACATTTTCTAGACCATTATGGGCAAAAGCAGTTTCACTGTTCGTTTCGTCCTTGGAGGGAGGTCCAAAAGGCATTTCAGCAGAGAAAGAGAAATTTTACCTTAGGTCTGAGACTCTAGTTGTAGATATGTACACTATTGGCCAACAACTTCAACGCACAGAAAAGTGGCAGTCAAAGTGATTGATGACTTTCTAAATTTTGCCAGATTATCATTGCTACCGTGGAGCTGGACCAAAAAGTTAATATGTGTTCCATTTATTGTAGTTAAAGTCATTTTTCTATAAGATTTAATTTCAGTGTCCTTAATAACTGTAAAAGTTCTCTCCTATGAATAGCTGATGGACAACATATCGAGTAGATACCATACAGAACTTCATTGTTCAGTAGGTAACTGCTTGATTTTGTGGGTTCTACATTGCGTCTTGCGTCCAACTACAAATGTTGTTTATAGCCTCCAATCCATAAAAAGGCCTATGAAAACACGTCGATTCTTGTACAGTTCCTTAAAATGAATTGGTAAGGACAAATCATCTATTAGACTTTTCTGCATTACTTTTTGTCTTGTCGGACAGTCGGTTCATTTATCAAAAGCGAGGAATAGAATTATTTCGCCGAGTTGACGATCTGGCTTCACCTACACGCATCAGAAGAGACTCAGTGCATGATCCTAGTAATAAAATTTGTTGCAGAAATTCAGAACTGCGACATAAGAGATTTATGCGAGTAATTGTCAATGTGCCCATTACTTGTACCACATAGAACATTAATAGGCTGGTTTTAGACATAATAAACGAAATTCAAAATCTTAATTCATATAGGTAAGAGGTGTACATGGCAGGGTACCATACACAACGAATAGCAAGATTTTTCCGCAGTTACTGTTTTATGAGACAGGCGAAATACCCTCAGACTTCAAGAAGAATATAATAATTCCAAACCCAAAGAAAGAAGGTGTTGACAGATGTGAAAATTACCGAACTATCAGTTTGATAAGTCGCAGCTGCAAACTACTAACGCGAATTCTTTACAGACGAATGGAAAAAGTAGTAGAAGCAGACGCGGGGAAGATCAGTTTGGATTCCGTAGAAAAGCTGGAACACGTGAGGCAATACCGACCTTACGCCTTATCTTAGAAGAAAGATTAAGGAAAGGCAAACCTACGTTTCTAGCATTTGTAAACTTAGAGAAAGCTTCTGACAATGTTGACTGGAATACTCTCTTTCAAATTCTAAAGGTGGCAGGGGTAAAATACAGGGAGCGAAAGGCTATTTACAAGTTGTACAGAAACCAGATGGCAGTTATAAGAGTTGAGGGGCATGAAAGGGAAGCAATGGTTGGGAAGGGAGTGAGACAGGGTTGTAGTCTCTCCCCGATGTTATTCAATCTGTGTATTGAGCAAGCAGTAAAGGAAACAAGAGAAAAATTAGGAGTACGTATTAAAATCCATGGAGAAGAAACAAAAACTTTGAGGTTCGCCGATGACATTGAAATTCTGTCAGAGACAGCAAAGGACTTGGAAGAGCAGTTGAACGGAATGGACAGTATCTTTAAAGGAGGATATAAGATTAACATCAACAAAAGCAAAACGAGGATCATGGAATTTAGTCGAATTAAGTCGGGTGATGCTGAAGGAACTAGATAAGGAAATGAGACACTTAAAGTAGTAAAGGAGTTTTGCTATTTGGGGAGCAAAGTAACTGATGATGGTCGAAGTAGAGAGGATATAAAATGTAGACTGGCAATGGCAAGGAAAGCGTTTCTGAAGAAGAGGAATTTGTTAACATCGAGTATAGATTTAAGTGTCAGGAAATCGTTTCTGAAAGTATTTGTATGGAGTGTAGCCATGTATGGAAGTGAAACGTGGACGATTAATAGTTTAGACAAGAAGAGAAGAGAAGCTTTCGAAATGTGGTGCTACAGAAGAATGCTGAAGATTAGATGGGTAGATCACGTAGCTAGTGAGGAAGTATTGAATAGAATTGGGGAGGAGTTTGTGGCACAACTTGACAAGAAGAAGGGACCGGTTGGTAGGGCATTTCTGAGGCATCAAGGGATCACAAATTTAGCATTGGATGGCAGCATGGAGGGTAAAAATCGTAGAGGGAGACCAAGAGATGAATACACTAAGCAGATTCAGAAGGATGTGGGTTGCAGTAAGTACTGGGAGATGAAGAGGTTTGCATAGGATAGAGTAGCATGGAGAGCTGCATCAAACCAGTCTCAGGACTGAACACCACTACTACAACTACTACTGTTTTATATCCACTACTGCAAAATCAGCCATGGGAGTGTGTTTTCTAAATGAAACACGAATTTATCTTATTTAACCCAAGCGCACTGCTGCGTATTCGCTTTTGGATTCAGTTCGTCCGGTGGAGTGAAGTAGTATTCGCTAGTACTTCTTTTACACTTTACTAGCTTATTAGAAAGAATATTGCGTTTTGGATCCTACAAAACACTGTCATGATCTCGCTAACGAGGACACAATTGTTACAGACGTACCAGCTTCCACGAACGGCATTGATTGCTCTTTCCTTTGAAACTCTCCTCTCATTTACAGAAACACATTCGGGCATAAAGTTGCTTGAATTTTTTTTTACGTCAGATCAGAGACTCGTTGATGCATTTGCTTTTGATACTCATTCACCTAATGCGTCGGTGGGCTTTCATACAGTTCCATGCAGCCAGTTCTTCATATAATACGTGCTGTTTTGACTGATATACACCTTACGTCAGCTAAATCTGGTACTTCTAGTGGTCGATAGTCCAATACCACAGTGAACACTTTCTAAAGGTTTTCATCTGTTTTTGTAGTATTTAGTCTTACATCTTGTTGATCCCATTTAAACGATGAAAGGGTACGTCTGTTTTGAGCCCTTCCTTTCTTTGCTATTTCAAATGAAGGAGTATTCCTGTCACAAACCTATCCTAGTCTGCGTGAATCACCGCTGGCGATAAACTGCCCAGATAATAGAATTTTATTACTGTGTAGTATTCCAATCTATCTATCTGAAGCAACGCACAGCATACCACTAAGCAAATCAATTCCTCACATGGAAAACTCGTCACCTCGAAATGATGAAACCTAGTAAATATTACGGTGATGTGACTATTGCCCCACACACGAAGACGATTTATGTTTAAAGCTCAACATTTGTTTACAACAGACATACAAATGTTTTCGCAACGAGGATACTATCAACAAAGACAACAAAGCGCTATCAACCTCTAGATGTATGTTTATCTATACAGCACAAACTCTATGCAAAATGTTTTGTCGATTTGATCTCTTTCGTACTAACAAATCACAGATCACGTTACATAATCGATGTTCATCGACTTCATTCTTCTATCTTCAATCAGTTTCATGCACCGAGATACAGGTAATTGAACAAAGGCATGGCAATGATCTGATTCCGTAGCTGATGTTCCTGTCGCATCATCTGATCACGTAACCACTTAAGGTTTTAATACTTAACTACTGTAGTGTGGATGCACCGAAAATTATGTAGCATGCCTCCATCTCTCTCTAGTCAAGTACGCAAGTTGTTCCATTCTGCAGCATTTTAATGCCTTCACTGTTACTTTAAATTTGCACTCTTATGACAAATATGGAACAACTTACGACTACACAGCGACTTCACTAGAACTTGCTGAAAAGTAATAACATTGAGTCTTTTTAAGGAAAACAAAAGCTATTAACATTCTACATCTTTACTCTTCATATCTAGAAATTTGCAGTCCTGTCGCTAGACGGCTCTGAATTATAGGGTTAACATGGCAGTGTATAACTTAACTACCGGTATGTCGGTGCGCGAGGTGCAGCGTGCTGTAACCAAGTTTCGAATGGCAAGAGTTGGTCCACTGTTTGAGTGGCCGCAGCTCGTGCTCTAGTGGCTAGCGTTGCTGCCTCTGGATCACGGGGGCCCGGGTTCGATTCCCGGCCGGGTCGGGAATTTTCTCTGCCTGGGAACTGGGTGTTTGTGTTGTCCTCATAATTTCATCATCATTTGTGACTGTGGCTAGAATGGACTGTGTACAAAATTGGGTCTTAGTACGGGATATGATGACCGAGCAGTTCAGCGCCCCACAAACTAAACATCATAATCACTCTTTCAGTGTGACAGTGCCAGACCACATTCATTTACTTTCATACAGCCATTAGAGACAAATGCAGGTAAATAATATTGATGAGTGGTACAGATGAGAAATTTTGTAACATAACCTCAAAATTTTGTATGATCATTTGCCTGTGGTACGTATCTACCACTCCATCTACAGGCCACAAGTGGCCCATCGGAACCATCTGACCGCCGTGTCATCCTCAGAGGAGGATGCGGATAGGACGAACGTGGGGTCAGCACACCGCTCTCCCGGTCGTAATTATGATATTCTTGACCGAAGCCGCTACTATTCGGTCGAGTAGCTCCTCAATTGGCATCACGAGGCTGAGTGCACCCCGAAAAATGGCAACAGCGCATGGCTGCCCGCATGGTCACCCATCCAAGTGCCAACCACGCGATATGTATCTACTCGAATTATATTTTTTGGAGTAACGTGAAAACATATGAAAATTATTTTTTATACCATGCTTCTTTATGACCTATGAAATCTGCATATTTATATGTAAATTACGTCACTGGGGACATGCTACGTACTTCGCGTATAGTAATTGTTAGGAGAATGGTGACTCCTAAGTCACACACCTTTGTCTGCTCTAACTATGATTCATACTTGGCCGTCTGTTGAGTGTGAATGCGACTTCATGAGGGGCCTTCGTACTACACGTGAAAAACTAGTTGTCAGGTATCTAACACGCTATAGTAGCAGCGGACATAGTCATCAGTCAGACCATCCAGACTGGCCCAATTAAAGAGCATCTGACGGGATGTTTTGGCTATATAATATCATTACTTCATCTTCATTGTCACTGGCATCGTCTGCGCTAAGAACAAAGATTTAGATAGACTTTAAGACCTATGGCTCCTGAAATGATATTTCTTATATTTATTAATTTTAGAATATCTTTGTTTGACATAATCATTGTTTACTTCTAAATTAATATTATTCCTTGTTCATTGCCACCTGTGTAATTTTCTTGTTTCCTAATCTCCAATTTAAAATCCCGAATATCATCATAAATAACAACGTTCAAAATAGCTGATAAAATTTTAATTGCAATTTTATCTTGATTTTCTTAAAAAGACTTGAAATTCTTAACTAATTAAATTATGTGAGTGATTTCAACGTTAAAACAGTAAAAATAAAAAGTAATAAAGAATCAAGACACAAATATTTTTACTGAATTCTAATAGAAATAAGTTTTTCTGCATTGTAGATAGGCTGTATTCCTTGTGCATTAAATTACATGCAGTAACTGTGTAGGCTTCCAGGGCCAGAGTCTTATAAAGTATAAGTTTTGTAGGTATGGAACCGTGACATAATGTAAGGATCTAACATTGATGAAACCAATGTTTCGGCCATGGACGCAGCAACCTTGTTTTTGGTGTATCCAGATGAAGGGCACTGTTACCATTGACGAAACGTTGGTTTCATCTCTCATCGTTGCCTAATATACCATGCGACACTATAATGACTACATTTTGAGGCCCTCCTGTGATTGTATAGCAGGCCCTCATAAGTCTAATATCTAATATCTGCCAGGAATTTATTCCAAATTTGAATCTAGCTAGTCTTTTATATTCCCTTAACGTATTCCATGCCTGTATGTGAATGAAAATTTAAAGAGAATAATTGTAGGTGTTTTTAATATTTTCTGTTACACAGGATGTCCCACGAGGAATGGTCAATATTCAGGGATATGGCAGGTACAAAGCAAAATTATCTAGTAAATGAGGGATCTAAAATGCATACCTTAAGATATATGAGCACTTGTTCAGTAGCAGAGATAGTAGTGAAGATGAACAAGTTAGTATAGCTCTTAAAGTAAACACTTTAGAGCCCATCTTTACTAGACATTATTTCTTGTTTTGGTCTATAGTATTACATCATGAAGTTTGGAAAGCAAAGAGCTTGCAGTAGAAGAGACTTATTTCACAATATCGAAGATACGCATGTTAGATCACATGTTTATTATACTTCTTCTTTAAATATCCGTTCTTTGTGATATTCTTGAATATTGGAACAGAGTTACGTCATGGAAAGTCAAGGTACAAGGGAGGCAAGAAGCACGGAACTCAACGGCATACGGACCAACCTGACGTCACTCAGACGAGTAGGAGGAAGGGGTAATTAATGTTTAACGTCCCGTCGACAGCGATGTCATTAGAGACGGAGCATAAACTCGTATTAGGGAAGGATGGAGTAGGAAATTGGCCATGCCATTTCCAAGGAACCATCCCGGCATTTGCCTTCAGCGGTAAAGGGAAATGACTAAAACCTAAATCCGAATACCGGGACGCGTGTTTCAACCGTAGTCCTCCCGAATGGGACGACAACACGACGTGGAAGGAGTAGCATGAGGAGTTCAACCGCAATGGCAGTCCCACTGCACATCGGCAGAACAAAGGACCTCGGAACATCACGAACTTATAAAATGGCAGAAGACAGGATGATTGGGAGTCAGTATTTAAAGATGAAGAATCTATCGACATTACAACAGACGAAAGGCTACAAGGACAGAAGTAGAAAGACGAAAGTAAAGAACAGAAAAAAAATTACAGTTTTGTTGATGTAAACATCTGGTTTATATGTATGTGTGTATGTGTGTTTTTGTGACATTGTGTTTGTATGTAGGTATGTGATTTTTGTTGACGTCTCCCAAGGCCAGCTTTCGCTTTTTTCTGGGGGAGTTTGTGTACGGTAAGTTTAGTGTCTTGTTTTGGCGTTTTACTGAATTTGTCTTTCTCGTTTATTTCTTCGCCACATTATACTGTTCTCCGTTGTGTATGGGTTCGTAATCTGTAGTAAAGAATACAAGTTTTAAAGTTGTTGCTTTTTTTCACCATCGCTAGCAATAGTATTGCTACGATATTTTTCCAGTCCATACTGGTTCTATACAAGGCGAAAAGACCGACATTCGAAAAATCTGTATCCCATACGTGAGATGACGAATAGAGGTCAACTGAAGAACGGGATACAAATTTATGAATGTCTTTTTTTTTTTTTTCACCTTCGCTTAGTTAAACTGAGGTACAGAATGCCAATGTTACGTATGTCGATTTCTCAAGTATAACCCGAAGAATTGTATGATGTATAGTAGTAGCGGAGGTGAAAAAAGCAACACCTGAAAAATTTACATCCCGTACTTCAGTTGACGTACATACGTCAACTAATGAATAGGATCCTAGTGCTAGAGAAGGCGAAAAAGTTGATATACCTTCAATTAGTATCCCGAACTGCCTTTAACCTATACAGATGAACTGAAGTACAGGATACAACTCAGGTGTGTCAACTGATGTTTCCATGCCAACGTTACTTCTGTCTTTTCTCTTTTCTTTCCTTTTTGCACAATTTTCCCATTCTGCAGTTGAGCAATGTAGGTCAACTGAAGAACAGGAATCAAACAAGCGATATACTTAATATTATGTTCGAAAACTGGGTGTACGTGATATACGTCTACCATCTCTTTCCTCTGTCCTCCATTCCTTTCTTTCTGAACATGCGTCTTTGCTATTCAGTCAATGCAATACATCATCTGTGGGAACTTCTGACGGTAATGGTCAAGGATGACGCGTTATATCCCATCCTTCAGCAATCCCCGGAAGGTGAAAGGAGAGAAGACGGTAATGTTGACGTTGTTGTCAAATGTTCAAAAGGCGGAAAGCAGCGTGAAGAGTGGCAAGGCATCAGCTGATACAACTGTTGATTGAGACGATGCAAATACATGTACATTACGATGTGAAGAAGTTGTAAGAGAAGCAAGAGATCAGGAGGCAGAAAAGAATATCACTTAAGGAACATGGACACCAGAAGCAATGGAAAACATTGATGTATATTCAGCAATTTTTTTTGTCGACCTGGAGATGAGTTTAGCAAATGAAACAAGGACAGGCAATAGCAAGCTAAAAATGAGAGACGAGTCATTTTCGACGAACCAGGAGAGAAAATGGAGTAGGACAGAAAAAATTTGGCGTCACAGTCGATACTCATCAAAGCATAGCGTGATTCCGCTCTTTCCGTGTATCCCAGCAACGGCTTTACGCGTGGTACCCAAGAGAGTGTGCGCTGCCATTCCCACTTGTAACAGCATATGTTCAACCAAAAACAACTGAGCTTTGTGAACGTGTTTCAGACCATTTCCTATTGCTGTGTGCTAGTGTTGTAGAGACGACTTTAAGATACAGTCCAATCTTGTTTAGTGCTATTTTCTGGAACTTAAATCCTTATTGGTCTGCAGTCACTTTCTTACTTATTAAATTCTTTTTTTATTTTTATTTATTTTTTTACTGGAGCCGACACACCTTTGAAGAGCTGATTACTTATTGTCTGGTGTTATAATGGTCCTGTTTCTTAATTTTTGCCTATTACTGCGGTTTGGAACTAAATATTCTTTGCCTTAGGTTCAGGGTGCGATTTGTGCTTTTACCAGTTGGGGGGATGCCTTAATCGGTTAGTAGAATTATATATGTTACTTGCTTGGACCGTGGCGTTACGCATAGTTAACCAGCTATTTATAAATAGATGTTAATGCCGAAACTCACTATTCACGCGTATTCATTATCAGAAAAGCCATTCCTTGTTATATCTTTAAAAGTACATTATAGGTAAATCTTACTTACAAAATCATCTACATACAGGTATACGAGAGGAATTCACAAAGTGGAGGCACATTTGTGAAAAACTGTACTTATTCTGATGATAGAAAACTGAAACATATTAATAGTATTAATAGTAAGACTTATTAAAAACTTTCAGTGTTCGGCTCCACAAATTTCAAATTATATGTAAAGTTTTACTCCAGTGCGTGGGAAATAAACATCCCAGGTTGGGATGCATAAACTAAAACCAGAGGAGGGGATGGTCTGATGCAGAGGAGCCCCCCCCCCCCCCCCCCCTGCAAATCGCACGCTGCTTAGGTTCAAAATGGCCATTACTCGTTTGAGTACCAGCGCGCACAGGGAGAGTAGATATGAGTGCTACAGCTGGTCTGAGCTTGCTCAGTAGGCACATCCTGTCTTAAGATTATGTGACTACTGTGACTTGTTCCAGTCAATGCTGCACTTTTTGTTAAAATGTGTTCGATTAGGTTTCCGTCATCAGTAATGTTGCTTGCAAGTTTTATCCTTGCTGTACTACGCTTGTACCATGTTTTCCAGGATGTGTTGCTGTTGGTTCAATATTCAACAATCAATAGCTATTGGTGCTACATAGGAGCGTTCATGTTTTAACTTATTCTTATTTGTGGGGTTTAGATTATCTATTACTATGGTGATGGGGTATTTCAAACATATATATCTGGATGTGTACAATGCAGTGTGCAATCGTGTGAAATATTGAAGAGCCACCGACTTTTGTGAACTGATGATTGTGGCTTATTTAAATGTGTTCTTTTACAAGTACCAGTGACTGCGCTGCCAGTGTCCAGTAGAAGGGTGCATCCACACTGGTGGCTGATTTGAGTCCTGAACACACTCCGTAAAGGTAAGGTAACTGGACTCATTTTGGTGCTTATAACTGCATTTAAAACTTTTGAGCAAAACTTTGATCATTTTACCTAACGAGCATTGCGCTGGTTTATTATAATAAATCTCTAATTGTACGAATGACGTTTATTTGACACCAGTCCCTACCATTCCCAATACAGGGAAGTGTGATAGGAGCGTTGCTGTTTGCAGTACACAGGGTGGTCCATTGATAGTGACCGGACCAAATATCTCACGAAATAAGCATCAAATGAAAAAACTACAAAGAACAAAACTCGTCTAGCTTGAAGGGGGGAACCAGATGGCGCTATGGTTGGCCCGTTAGATGGCGCTGCCATAGGTCAAAGAGATATCAACTGAGTTTTTTTAAATAGGAACCCCCATTTTTATTACATATTCGTGTAGTACCTAAAGAAATATGAATGTTTGAGTTGGACCACTTTTATCGCTTTGTGGTAGATGGCGCTGTAATAGTCACAAACATGTACGTACGTGGTATCACGTAACATGCCGCTAGTGCGGACGGTATTTGCTTCGTGATACATTACCTGTGTTAAAATGGACCGTTTATCAATTGCGGAAAAGGTAGATATCGTGTTAATGTATGGCTATTGCGATCAAAATGCCCAACGGGCGTGTGCTATGTATGCTGCTCGGTATCCTATACGACATCATCCAAGTGGCCGGACCGTTCGCCGGATTGTTATGTTATTTAAGGAAACAGGAAGTGTTCAGTCACATGTGAAACGGCAACCACGACCTGCAGCAAATAATGATGTCCAAGTAGGTGTTTTAGCTGCTGTCGCGGCTAATCCGCAAATCAGGAGCAGACAAATTTGCGAGAATCGGGAATCTCAAACACGTCGGTGTTGAGAATGCTACATCAACATCGATTGCACACGTACCATATTTCTGTTCACCAGGAATTGAATGCATACGATTTTGAACGTCGTGTTCAGTTCTGCCACTGGGCACAAGAGAAATTACGGGACTATGACTGATTTTTGTAAGCGTTCTATTTAGCGACGAAGCGTCATTCACCAACAGCGGTAACGTAAACCGGCTTAATATGCACTATTGGGCAACGGAAAATCCACGATGGCTCCCACAAGTGGAACATTTGCGACCATGGCGGGCTAATGTATGGTGCGGTATTATGGGAGGAAGCATAATTGACCGCCATTTTATCGATGGCACCCTAAATGGGGCAATGTATGCTGATTTCCTACGTAATGTTCTACCGATGTTACTACAAGATGTTTCATTGCATGACAGAATGGCGACGTACTTCTAACATGATGGATGTCCGGCACATAGCTCGCGTGCGGTTGAAGCCGTATTGAATAGCATATTTCATGACAGGTGGATTGGTCGTCGAAGCACCATACCATAGCCCCGTTCACCGGATCTGACGTCCCCGCATTTCTTTCTGTGGGTAAAGTTGAAGGATATTTGGTATCGTGATCCACCGACAACACCTGACAACATGTTTCAGCGCATTGTCATTGCAGATGCGAACATTGCGGAAGGCGAACTACTCGCTGTTGAGAGGAATGTCGTTACACGTATTGCCAAATGCATTGAGGTTGATGGACATCATTTTGAGCATTTATTGCATTAATGTGGTATTTACGGGTAATCACGCTGTAACAGCATGCGTTCTCAGAAATGATAAGGTCACAAAGGTACATGTATCACGTTGTAACAACCGAAATAAAATGTTCAAACGTATCTACTATCTGTATTTTAATGTAAAAACCTACCTGTTACCAACTGTTCGCCTAAAATTGTGAGCCATATGTTTGTGACTATTATAGCGCCATCTATCATAAAGCGAAAAAAGTGGTCCAACTAAAACATTCATATTTCTTTACGTACTACGTGAATATGTAATAAAAAATAGTGGTTCCTATTTTTAAAAAATGCAGTTGATATCCGTTTGACATATGGCAGCGCCATCTAGCGGGCCAACCATAGCGCCATCTGGTTTCTCCCTACACGTGTTTCGTTCATTGTAATTTTTTTCGTTTGACGCTTATTTCGTGAGATATTTGGCCCAGTCAGGATCAATGGACCACTCTGTATATAAATGATCTAGTAGAAAGCCTCAGATGCTCTTTAACGCTATTGGCAGATGAAACAGTTGACTATACCAAAGTAGAAACACAAGAAGATACTAAGAATTTGCAGAAAGACCTACAGAGAACTGATGAATGGTGCAGGATCTGGCAGTTGATCCTGAACGGAACTAAATGTAACATATGGTGCATACATAGGAAAAGAAATCGATAACTGTACAGCTGCACTATTGTTGACAAACAGCAGGAGACAGCGTCTGCCCTAAAATATCTAGGCGAAACTATTCAGAGTGACCTTAACTGAAATGAGCACATGAAACAAGTAGTGGCAAAAGCAGACACCAGATTCAGATTCATCGGAAGAATCTTAAGGAAATTTGACTCGTCCACGAAAGAAGTGGCTTGCAAGGCGCTTGTTCGCCCGATTCTTGAGTACTGTTCATCTATCTGGGATCTCTATCAGGTAGGACTGATAAAGGAGATAGATAAGATCCAACGAAGAGCGGCGCGTTTAGTCACGGGATCGTTTAGCTGGCGAGAGAGCTTTATGGAGATGCTAAACAAACTTCACTTGCAGACGTTACAAGAAAGGCGTTGTGCGTCACAAAGAGATTTACTATTGAATTTTGGGGACACCACTTTTCAGGAGAAATCGGACAACATATCACTTCCCCCCACATACATCTCGCGTATTGACCACGAGAAGAAAATTCGAGAAATTAGAGCCAATATAGAGTCTTACCGACAGTCAGTCTTCCCACGTACTAATCGCTAGTGGAACAGGGTTGGAGGGATCAGATAGTGGTACTGAAAGTACCCTCCGCCACACACCACTAGGTGGCTTGCGGAGTATGGTGTGGATGTAGATGGAGGCAGAGTAAAGTAAGAGAAAGAAAGGTATAAAGATTAATGCCAGTAGGACGTTCTACCAACAAGTATTTACACCAAAAGATATGATACACTCTAGAGAAGCAGCATTATGAGTTCAGTGGAGTTTGTAAATTAAACTTCCGTATTTTTTAAGACTAGGTTTCGGTAGAGCAGGAATTTTTTTTGTTAAGTGATCTGGATGAAGCAAGGGAAGGAGTAGCAACAGGCGGGCCCTGTAAACAAGAAAATATACCGTTGGATGTACTGAAGTCAACAATCTAGAAACCACCAGACTTAACAAACACGATAGATAGTTAATATGGCCCATTTAAATTCGTCGTGAGAATATACTTACAAGGAAAAGCTTTATTTTTATAATTTACAAAATTTTTTATCAGACTGTTGTATTTGTTTGCTTCAAGTCAATGTCATAATTATATGTGAGAGAGAAAGAATGAATTTCCGTGATATTGGAGCTTGTACTGCAGTTCAAACAGGTAGACCAACGACGAAATTAGAGGACATTGCTATTTGCCGGACTTTACTGCCGAACAGGAGAGACCAGTTTGTGTTCTGAGGCACCACTCTGCGGGGAGAATGATGGAAAGCAGACAGGCGTAGCCTGCGGAACACCATCTGGTGAAGGAAGAGCGAAAACTGCATATAGCTATGTCACGTGACGTTTATAAACGACGTGCCAGGCAGCTGACATACAGTGAGCATGGTGCTACAGCTTTCCGTATGACGGGAATCAACGAGAGAATTCTTGTATTGCATTCCTATTCTGTATTTTGTATACGTATCTATGTAACGTTAAGCAATTACAGTAATAATAAAATGTCCATAGAAATGTGGAGGCATATATGATAGATGTATTTTCACTTACTTAAGTATTACACAACAACCTATCACCACTCCTATATCTAGCAGGAAAGTATTATAAATCTGTTGCTCGCTAGTCTTTTAAATTTCCTTTGTTGATTTCACGCCTTTATGTCAATAGAAACGTAAGACAAAATATTGAATGAGGGTGTAATATTCTTCTGTTAATGCACCTGTACATAATACGTACATACAGACACATACATTGGCGATCACGGATCCTGAAGATCATGCGACGTCCTTACATTGTTCCTGCATTGATGGCCGCCATGGACAATTACCTGCAGTTCACCCTCCCATCGCTTCCTTGATCTTACATTTGGACGAGTTCCATAAGTTTTTCCCGTAAGCACACATTTGGCCCGTCACGTGTCTAGCGTCCTAGTCGTAGCGATCCTGATTTTTTCTAAGTCTCCAGGTGTTGTCTTCGCGGATAGGTCCAAATATCTTTCTAATGGTTTTCCTTTCAAAGATGGACAGGTACCCTTTATTTTGTGGTACAGGTTTCTTCCCCCTAATAACACTAGTACTATCACTATGTTAAAGCTTTTAAATTTGGTGTTAATCGACAGATTTTTTATTACATTATCTGCTTCAGATGAAATAACTTTTAGAACCATTGACAGTATGTTGATGGATTTCTCGATTTAGGTTATTATACCTTCTGGATATTAATCCTCAGTCCAATTTTACCGAAATTCCTAATGCCATCTCTTCCTCTGACTGCTATGGCTGCAATGTCGCTGTCCGCAGCTCAATAACTTTTAGAACCATTGACAGTATGTTGATGGATTTCTCGATTTAGGTTATTATACCTTCTGGATATTAATCCTCAGTCCAATTTTACCGAAATTCCTAATGCCATCTCTTCCTCTGACTGCTATGGCTGCAATGTCGCTGTCCGCAGCTCGTGGTCGTGCGGTAGCGTTCTCGCTTCCCGCGCCCGGGTTCCCGGGTTCGATTCCCGGCGGGGTTAGGGATTTTCCCTGCCTCGTGATGACTGGGTGTTGTGTGATGTCCTTAGGTTAGGTAGGTTTAAGAAGTTCTAAGTTCTAGGGGACTGATGACCATAGACGTTAAGTCCCATAGTGCTCAGAGCCATTTTTTGCAATGTCGCAGTGTCGTCTGCATGTCCTAATAACTGTGTTCTACCATTTAGCTGCACCCTTTTGTCATTTTCCCGAATTACATTCTCCGGGAATAAAAAAAAGCAATGGTGAAATGGCATCATCTTGTTTCACACTTGTTCGGGTGCTGAAATCCTTGAATATCTCCCCTTGCCTGTACACACTTGCCCAATTTAATTAAATTCCCTGGTATGCCAAGCTCTCTCACAGTGTTGTCTTAAAAGCCTTTGAGAAATATACCAGTGTTACCAGAAATCGATAACTGAATTTCCAGTATTACTCTTAGATTTTTCTCATCGTCAAAATTTGATCAACGATTGCTCTCCCTGTACGTAAACCTGCCTGGTACTTTCCAAAACGATCTTCAGCAGAAGACTTCAACTTTTCCTGAATAATTCACAAGTCTTCGTATGATGCGCTTTGCAGAGAAACACCTCTATAATTACAACTCATTTTACTGTTCTTTTTGTGCAGTGGAATAATGGTTGCTGACCTCAACTCTTTTGGGATCTTCTCCTTTTTCCATTCTTTCTTTATGAGAATGTATATCTTTTTCAGAACTATTTTTGACCTCCTTCTTCAACATCTATACTGTTATACTATCTTTTCCTGGCGCCTTATTATTAGCCAGTTTCTTAATTACTCTGTCTACATTCTGTTGGATTACTTCCGCTTCGTCTTCCTCTACACTCTCAGTAATCCTAGCTTCTGGGAAAACATTTTCAGGGTCTCCAGCATTCAGAAACTCCTCAGAATATTCCCTCTACTTATGCAAAAACATTTCCTTGTCCGTTACCGTATTTCTATACTCATCATTAACAGCTAATGCCTCATTTCTTTGACTTTCCTCACATGTTTCATGATCTGAAACACTTTTATTCTGTATAATATTCTATTTGCTCCTTCTATTTCACTAATCGTATTGGTTTTGATTTGTTTTCCTCTGGCCTCGGAATCCTGTTTGTTTCTCTTTTTATTTTCTTTGCTGCCTGCGGATTTTCTGCACAATTTCTGTCAAATATGTTTCCCTGGCTCTCTTCCTGGCCTTCACAGCCTGTTCACATCTATCACTAAACCATTTGGTCTTGGTTATTGGCTTTATTTTTGCTATAATTTTCTTTGATGCTTCAGTTAGTGACCCATAGATCATCGCGCTGATCACCAACACCTCTCTCTTTACTGTTGTTTTGAAACTTGTTATTCTTTCTGACATTATACTGGTAACGCAAATCTGTATCTTGAAGCCTCTAATCAGCAAACTATCTCTTGACCAAGTTGTTCCTCTTTCTATTATAACAGAAGCGTAGTTGTAGTTTACTGATTGCTAGGTAATGGTCTATGTCCGCATCGGCCCCTCTGTAACATCTATTATCTGTCATACACGTCTTCTACATCTCATCTGTAAGCATGTGATTATCTGATTGATAATATTACCATCTGGGGAATTCAGGTCTCCTTGTGTATCTATTTCTGGGGAAAGTCGTCGAGCCCACAAGATTCTAGCTTAGCGTAAAACTGATGAGACGCAGCACATTGTCATTTGTTTGCGCATCTATACTCTCCTTCACGATTGTCGGCCTGCGCATGTTTTTCTGTCTCCCTTTGGCACTGAAATCTCCCTAAACCCGAAATTATCTTAATATTTCTTGTACCAGTCATTTCCACTGTTCTTTCTAGTTCATCATAGAACACAGTTTTCCTCTCCTTGTCAATCACGGTTTGTAGTGCATATGCGTTAAGGGGTGTTATGTCTCTATACTCACAACACATAGTTGAGACGTGATATCCTCTTGCTGTAGGAACGGGAGCTCTTCATTTGCCTTAGCAAACAGTTACTCGCAACAAATCCTGTCCATGCCTCCCATTCTCTTTGCAGCTCAATTACATATTACTGAATATTCCTGAAGTAAAATCCCTTCTCTACACCATATATTTTCTTGTAATGCAGTGATTAATTAAATTAAATTACTGCAATTCCAACAGTACGATTTTTGTCCTGGTCTATATACATTTCAATATTCCATGTGCCGACTAATAAACCAATCCGTCAAGCCGTTTTCGTCTTGTACCCTTCGATCCTTTTCCGAAGCACACTTGTAACGTACCTGCTAATGATAACTGTCACCTGGCCGCGTTTCGTGCACTGTGTGGAGCTAGCCCAGTAGTGGAGCTTGCATTTTTCTGTTCCTGGGATAGCAGGATTTATCGTCAGAGTTTCCTCCCCTAGGAGGGTGGGTTTCACTACATCACAAGAGCTCTCCCGGCCCTACGGAACAGCCGGTACCTTCTCCTCCCCCGATATACATCGTCCACTCATATTAATATGAACACTTGGCAAAAGCCCGAATAACCAACTTTTGCAGCCCGTACGTGTAGTAAGAGAGTCGATAAGGTTCATGAAGAGTGGCAATGAGATTCTGGAAGATATCGAGAGGGACGTGGGGCCATGCCGTCTCCTGCACCGTGGCCAGCTGCAGTAGGTTTCTCGCTCGAGGATCCATGTTGTGAACAGCTCAGTCTATTTGGATTTAAATCCGGGAAGTTTGGTTCAAAAATGGTTCAAATGGCTCTGAGCACTATGGGACTTAACTACTGAGGTCATCAGTCCCCTAGAACTTAGAACTACTTAAACCTAAATAACCTAAGGACATCACACACATCCATGCCCGAGGCAGGATTCGAACCTGCGACCGTAGCGGCCACGCGGTTCCAAACTGACGCGCTTAGAACCGCACGGCCACACCGGCCGGCTCGGGAAGTTTGGTGGCCAGGGGAGTACAGTAACCGTATTCTGGCGCTCTTCGAACCACGCACGTACACTGCGAGCTCTGTGACACGTTGCATCGTCCGGATGGTAGATGCCATTCTGCCAGGGAAAAATAAACTGCAAGTAGGGGTGGACATTGTCCCCAAGGAGAGATGCCTACTTCTGTATTGAACCATTGTGACTTCCTGAATGACAAGATCATCCCGGGAGTGGCACAAAAACGTTCGCCAGATCACAACATTCCCTCCTTCAGCCTGGAACCTTTGCTTTCATACGTTTCACGACGTTCACGCAAGCGGCCATCTGGCCGATGGAACAAGAAACGTAATTTATCGGAAAAGGCCACCTTTCGCCACATAGCGGACGTTCAAGTGTGGTACTGGTGTGAAAATTCCAGCCTTCGTCACTGGTGAACAGCAGTCAACAAGGGTGAATGAACCAGGCGCCTGTTGTGGACGCCCGAAAGCAGCAGCGTACGCTGGGTAGTCGTTGAGGAGACACTGTTGATCGCCCTTGGACAGCATAGACAGCTGGCTCAACAGTGGAACAGCTTGCTCCACAGTTGCACATTTCTGTAGCCGATGTTAACCCCTTGGTGCATAACAGTTGCCTCGGCGCCGATTCTGGATAGTATCACTTTGCCATGTTCGCTGTAATTTAATCGCGGCGGCACGCGAACCATTTAGAAAATTAACCATTTCGGAAATGCTTCCACCCTTGCTCCGAAAGCCAATGGCCATGGCCTTCTAGACGTCAGACTAAGGGACCCCTTCCCGGATTACGATACCAGCTGCACTGTTTTTCGCAGTCGCCCCTCCCCCCACCTGATACGCTTTATATACCATCCTCTGTTGGTGCTGGCATCTGCCGTCTGCGAGTGATTACTGCACGCTGTCGTCGAACATAGACGGTGGTCACGTTAATGAGAGCAGCTCTCAGCTTCACTGAAGCACACGAACTCTCCCACTCTCACGGACAGTGCTACGATAAGGCGGCCCCGACTGGCAGTCGCATTTATACAGGATGATCATAAACAGTCTGAAAAACTTGTAATGGTGTTCTTTCAAGGAAGCTGTGGTGAGAAGTAACTGCTGAGAAAAAATTCGTTACCTTGTGCCGTTTCCGAGATATTTAGCATTGACGTTAGCAAATCAGGTGGTTGCGCGAGCATATTCAGCGCTTGCACGCGATAAAATGCGGTAATGCCCAGACATCTGTGTGTCCGTGAATTATCACTAGTTGGAATACTCATTACCAGTTAAAATGTGACTTATTCTGAAGTGCCAAATTTAAGCTAAGTCAGCAAAAGCTTCATTTGTTCCGTTTGAGGGAACCAAACGAAGAATACGTTTGACGACACTGCCTCTGGCAGTATGTTTGAATCTACACGCACAATGACCTGACTGGCTAACTTCAATGCCAAGTACCACGAAAACAACGCATATATCCAATTTTTTCTTTCCAATCACAACCTCTTCGCCAACGCCCTTACAAACTCCTCAGTATCTGACCAACCTTTATGTAACATCTGTGTATTCCGCAGCTTTTCTCTGGTAAGGAGCATTTCTCTGTTTAAAAATTTGGCAGCTGAGAAGTAGCAAATTAAGTAGAGTCAGTCTAATGTGGTTCTCAGAATTATTAAAAGAGACGGGTTTAACATGTCTGACTATTACTAGAAAAGCGCCTACATTTTAAGAACAAATTGTTTTCTTAGTACGAAAGAGTGAAAGCTGTAGTCTGGAGGAATCGCCAGCACTGAGGTTCAGTTAGTTTTGGTCGAGGCAGGGATGTGCGTGAACGGATAGGGGCCAGTGGAGAGTTAATTAGTGGGAAAATTAATTGTTTTGGTGTAAGGAAGATTAGTTTCCTAGCAGTGGGATGTGAAGGAGCTTAAGATCACAGTGCAAAGAGAAGGTCATTTCAATGAAAATGTGATAAAACGTGAAAAATTCAGAACTTTCCTGAACATGACGGTTTCACTGTTGTCACAAGATCCAAATTAATTCCGAAATTCGATGCATAAGAATATTCCGCAAGAGTATAAGGCTTTTTGATGGAGAGATAAAGAACAAGAGGCAATAATTTGAGGATGGAAAGTTCCCATTTTCGTTTATTCAGTCTAGTAGACATAGTGGAAGACGAGCTAACATTACGTCAATCATTCTGGAACCAAAAAAAATTACATCAAGAGATGCACGCACCTTTAACTGGTAGGATATCGAGCTATTTTCTGTATTACTTACGAAATAACAGAGACTGAGAAGTCTGCCCGTTTTATGCCCTGTGTTGCGAATTCACCACTTCTTTTGCTATCTCGTTCGATGGAAATCAGAACAGCGACGACAAATGTTGAAATCACACGGTTGTGTTATGGATGGCCGAAGAAAATGCTTCAGACACGCCGCAGCTCAGAATTGACACAAAAAGGCCTTAGGGGGTGGTCGAAAGGGTGGCAGTCAAATCACCCCTTACCTTGGGCGTTGATTCCCACGCATTTCGCATTCGACAATAAATAGTTCATTGTGTGATGAGCAACAGTACGACGTTCTTGACAAGCTTTGAGACTGCTAACGGCTCTCGCATGATTCAACCATACTCTAAGGACATCGTGGGACTGAAACTCCAGTGAAAGTGAGGGCATCTCTTTGGAGTGAAGTGCGACTGCAGTTTAGGACCTGGTGTGTGGCCATGGACCACTAGGTACTAATAAAAACCATTAGACAAACTTTGAATGTGATCTAGCAGCAAAGAATATTCACGCTTTTTCAGCCCATGTGGTTCGTGACCTCCCGTGTCGTGATCACAGGGGTGTTTCCACACTGACACGGGTGTGAATAAAACTCAGTTTCTCTGATAGCTCCCAGTTTGGTAACACTCACGCTGCCACCGCCCTGCCTGTAGTGAGCGTTTTCAAATTCTACCTGTACAGAGGAAAATTGTGCCGAGAGTCTTAGGCACCTGCAGGCAAGTTATGCTGCTGCTCTTACGCCTTGCAGTAGGCACGAGGAACTGGAGCTGTGTCAAGAGGCTGCCTGTCTACAGGCGCCGTTAACCCACCACAGACCTGACACGTACGTCTGAACTATGGCCTTTTCTCTTATGTGTCGACATTCTGCTGTTTGAGACGTTGCAGAGCCCAAGAGTAAGGTAGAAGATCGCCACGCTTTTGCAGCCTAACAGAGGAATTACTGTTAATCCATTGTGGATATGGGACAGCTTCAGATCAAATATTTACCAAGGAAAACCGCCAAACAGCAGTATGATTTGAAAAGTTATTTTGTTGAGACATGCAGTTTCGGCATCTCATTAATTCCATCTTCAGGGCCCTATAAACTTTCTGTATAGACAATCAATTATATCGACATTTATATAACGGAAGCCAAAAATGAAATCACGGAATACAGATATTGATGGCTCCAGTTATGCAAATATCGATACAACAGATGGTTTATACATGGAGTGCATAGGGGCCTGAAGATGGAATTAATAAGATACCGAAACTGTTTGTCTAAGTAAAATAACTTCTCAAAACATACGTCTGATTGGCAATTTTTCTTGGTAAATAAATAACAGAGGCACGTTGGAGGCACCTTTGAGCATAGTTCCAGACTTCTACACAGCAATGGGAGGCAATTATGGCACTTCGAAAAATGTGATCCGTTAATTTTTTGGCCCAGTGTGGATTTTGCAAGCATTTCACGTCGTATTCGTACTACGAACACTTTGCAACACCAGTGGAAATGACGCCTGCGGTAAGTGGCAATGCAACGCTGCCCTGGTGCACGCACCTGGTGAAGACGAAGAGGACGAGGGCGTTGCCGAGGACTCCGGCGGTGCCGATGGCGAGCAGGACGGAGCCCAGGGCGTAGTGGGCGGCGGGCGGCAGCCCGGGGTACTGCAGCCAGTGCGGGTGCGTGGGCGGCGGGGGTGGGCAGCGGGGGAGGCCACCACTGCCGCTGCCACCGCCGCCGCCGCTGCTGCTGTTGCTGCTGGAACACGCGGGGTGCGTTTATTACAAACACAGGAATGTAGCAGGTACGCGAAACACAGTAACAAAGACAGCCATGGTAACAGTCTAAATACATCATATCCATACAGCTAAAGAAAAATTAGTGTGGCCTTGTTGTCTAATGAACTGGAAGGGTAGCCTCAGCCACCCAATCGGAAAGCGTTTTCATAATTTACACGCCCTATAACGGAGGTACATATATCTGAAGTGCCTCACTTCAGTGTACGTGATTATAAAGGCTGGTTGTATAGCGTGGTGTCGTATTTGTGTTGTATGGTGATGAGACAGGAGAAGAGAACGCTTGTGATACTGGCACTCAGTTTAGCCCTCTCGAGTAGAAGCATGGGATCACCAGATAAATCACACCATGGGAAATACTTTCCAAAGCCATTTATATATACCACCGGTTTCGACAGACTTTACTGTCATCTTCGAATTCAAAAATTTATGTTACAAAATGTGTTCGTTTTAAGATGGACCCCATGCCAAGTTGTCATGTAGGTAAAATATAGTGTTTAATGATTTGCCATGAATGTGCTGGCGTAAACTGTCGCCAGACACTTGTTGGCAAAGATGAAGTGGAAAGATCAATTAGTAGACTCTGGATCAAGTGCGACATCACGAGGGAGACACACCCGGATGCAACACGCCGCCAACGCGCTCTCGACAACATGTACACTACTGGCCATTAAAATTGCTACACCAAGAAGAAATATGGAGGATAAATGGGTATTCATTCGACAAATATATTATACTAGAACTAACATGTGTTCACATTTTCACGCAATTTGGTTGCATATACCCTGAGCAATCAGTACTCAGAACAACCAACTCTGGCCGTAATAACGGCCTTGATAGGCCTGGGCATTGAATCAAACAGAGCTTGGATGGCGTGTACAGGTACAGCTGCCCATGCTGCTTCAACACGATACTACAGTTCATGAGAGATCTGGAGAAAGTGCTGGACAGGGCAGCAGTCGAACATTTTCTGTATCCAGAAAGGCCCGTACAGGACCTGCAACCTTGGGGCCCTACATTATCCTGCTGAAATGTAGGGTTTCACAGGGATCGAATGAAGGGTAGAGTCACGGGTCGTAACACAACTGAAAGGTAACGTCGACTGTTCAAAGTGCCGTCAAAGCGAACAAGAGGTGACCCAGACGTGTAGACAATGGCACCCCATACCATGACGCCGGATGATACGCCAGTATGGCGATGACGAATACACGCTTCCAATCTGCGTTCACCGCGATGTCGCCAAACACGGATGCGACCATCATGATGCTGTAAACCGAACCTGAATTCATCCGGAAAAATGACGTTTTGCCATTCGTGCACCCAGGTTCGTCGTTGAGTACACCAACGCAGGCGCTCCTGCCTATGATGTAGCGTCAAGGGTAACCGCAACCATGGTCTCCGAGCCGATAGTCCATGCTGCTGCAAACGTCGTCGAGCTGTTCGTGCAGATGGTTGTTGTCTTGCAAACGTCCCCATCTGTTGACTCTGGGATCGAGACGTGGCTACACGATCCGTTACAGCCATGCGGATAAGATGCCTGTCATATCGACTGCTAGTGATACGAGGCCGTTGGGATCCAGCACGGCGTTCCGTATTACCCTCCTGAACCCACAGATTCAATATTCTGCTAACAGTCATTGGATCTCGACCAACGCGAGCAGCAGTGTCGCGTTACGATAAACCGCAATCGCGATAGGCTACAATCCGACCTTTATCAAAGTCGGAAACGTGATGGTACGCATTTCTCCTTCTCACACGAGGCATCACAACGTTTCACCAAGCAACGCCCATCAACTGCTGTTTGTATATGAGAAATCGGTTGGCAACGTTCCTCATGTCAGCACGTTGTAGGTGTCGCCACCGGCGACAACCTTGTGTGAATGCTCTGGAAAGCTAATTATTTGCATATCGCGGTATCTTTTCCCTGTCGGTTAAATTTCGCGTCTGTAGGACGTCATCTTCGTGGTGTAGCAATTTTAATAGCCAGTAGTGTATTTAGGCTACCGCCGCCGTTGACCGGAGGGCCTCAGTGAAT
The DNA here is from genome assembly GCF_023898315.1 of Schistocerca nitens. Lineage (NCBI taxonomy): Eukaryota > Metazoa > Arthropoda > Insecta > Orthoptera > Acrididae > Schistocerca > Schistocerca nitens. The sequence continues at coordinate 1,021,752,848 of NC_064614.1, forward strand.
CATCCAGTTTAGTGTCTGTCAGTTACTCGCTGAGCAGCTCTAGTTCGTCGAAGGCTACGACTGTGCAAAGCATACAAATTAGTGTCTACAGTGGGACTAGTTTGCCTTAACGAAAATTGTACCTTACTAACAGAGAGAAAAAAATAAAGTTTGTAGTTGCAAGATCTAAAATTGGCGTACATGGGACAATACTAAATTACACACAGATTATTCGTAAAGTTCTGGTGATATATGAATCAAATGTGATGTCTTGTGAAGCCCTAGTGAAATTGTGCCAACAATTTAACAAAAGCCATGTTGACGTGGATGATGCTGATTCGTCAATATATTCTATATCTTGAACCATGTCATTTTTATGTTTTCGGTTATCTGAAAGAACATCTTTGAGAAAGGGATTTTACAAAAATGTCGCCATCCACACAACAGTTCTCGTATGGAACAAGGAAGGGAATTGTGTCGTTGAATAATTCAACTTTCGGTACGCCGTTCCGACCATTGTTTACAGAGACTTGGTGTTTATGTTGAAAAATTGTGTCATGGGTCACTTTGAAGAGTAGTGTAGCAATCAATAATAGTCACCTTTGCTTGCCACAATAGTGTATAACTTTGGAAGCCCCTTCGTATATAACGCAGTCTTTGGGTTTGATGGCAGAGTTGATTTTAAATTTGCCGTTTTCAGCGGCAGTCTTTGTTAAGTCATCGACTATTTTATTGTATTTAATGTTAGTGTGTCCCTTGGTCCACATAAATTTTATCTTTTTTCTAAGATTGGGGTATCGCTTGATAGCGATCCATTACCAGTGGATTAGTTCCCTTGAGAATTATTAGTGTCTGCACAATATGGATGATGCCTCTGCAATCCATTACAATAACTTTTTCATTTTAAGATTGTGCAAGTAATTTACATTTCCAAGTACAGACTTGGCATCTGCAGAAAAAATTCGTACTGTTAAGCGAACTCGTCATGAGCAGTTGACGTTCGTGGATTACAATACCCGCTCCATTCACCGCCATCGCCTACAATCTTAGTGTGAGGTCTGAGGACGGTCAAAAACTGCCTGAAACCACTTCCCATCGAAGTAGATGTTTTAGGGGTCGAGACTGCTTTTGTGCATTTTTTAAAGTACTTTAAGCCATATTGCTGTATCTTCACGAGAAACGTTCTCAAAACTGGCTGATCTAGTTATCAGCCGATAAGATTCTTGCGAACAGGACTGCTCCGGTGAATATTTTCCTGGGAAAGCAGCAACCTGCTGCAGTTATTTTGTTATACTGGTAACAGTGTAACAGTAATTAGATTATCTTTGCGTTCTACGGAGATTTGGTAGAAATTCAGTTTATGGGTTGTATTTATTCTCTGTCCTACTTTCCTTACGGAGGCATAGAGACGGTCAATTCTTTTTTTTTTTTTTGCTTTATTTTTCAACGTGAGGTCACTTAGATATAATTAATACCGATTTTGACGTATTGCCACCTCGTCATTCAATTAACTGAGTACATTACATAGTAATTAGACAAATGAATGGGTCCAGATTTTCTCAAATCATCTGGTGATGACTTGGTAATTGGTTGAAAGGTGGTAAATAGTATTTAATAGCATTTGAGTGACCTGAGGATGAAAAACAAAAGTTACTTCCACCACCAGAATTCCACCGACTACGACGGGGTCGAGCGCCAACGCACAATCGTGCCTTAGCGACTTTGTCCAGAAGGTGGATTCTTCGCAGGTGATCAAGAGATCACCTTGTAAGAGGCCGATAGTAAAAACTATTATTGTCTGTCGTCGTCGAGCGTTCTTCTAAATGGTTTCTTAATAAAGCTCTTCCATTGTCATACAAGACTTATACTACGGATACTATCACGATATTACTATTGTTTCTTTGCATAGTGCCCCTTCGGCTTTTTCTACAGGTGAACTTTTCTTTTTCTTTTTACTGTCATCGTTAGCGGTGCTCTTCTTAGGTACTGCATGGACTGCGCTTTGTTGGCAGAATACTTAGGATATGCGACAAACCCACTAAACAGATAGCCTACATTACACTTGCCCGTCCTCTGCTGGAATATTGCTGCTCGGTGTGGAATCCTTACCAGGTAAGATTGACGGAGGACACCGAAAAAGTGCAAAGAATGGCCGCTCGTTTCGTGTTATCGCGTAATACGGGTGAGAGTGTGACTGATATGATACGCAAGTTGGGGTGGCAGTCACTGAAACAAAGGCTGTTTTCTTTGCGGTGAGATCCATTTACGAAATTTTAATCACCAACTTTCTCTACCGGATGCGAAAATATGTTGTTGACATCCACCTACGTAGGGACAAATGATCATCATAATAAAATAAGAGAAATCGGAGCTCGAACGGAAAAATTTTGGTGTTCCTTTTTCCCACGCGCCTTTCAAGAGTGGAATGGTAAAGAAGTAGTATGAAAATGGTTCGATAAACCCTCTGCCAGGCACTTAAGTGTGAATTCCTGAGTAATCACGTAGATGTAGATGTAGATGGAAGCCAGCAAGCGCTATGTGAATGACATGAAAATCAACGCTGAGCGTTGGTTTCTACGTGAACACTGAACGGAATGTAACTGGCACTCAGCAAGCACTAATCAGAGTAGCAAAAGGCGCCAAATTAAGAGTACAAGGACTGTCCTTAATATTCAGCCAGGTACTTTTTTTCATAAGTTTCGATACCATCAGAGCTATTATGTATAAATTGCACACAAAAGCATCCTGCATCAGTAGACAGATAGCTGTTAAAAAAGCTTCGTTGAATCATTGTAAAAAGCTACAAAAAGCATTTCTGAAAATAACTGATTTCTTAGCGTCATAAGGGAACAATCTTTAATATTCACTCACGGGAGGAAAATGACACGAACTCGCTTCAGTAAACAAGCGTTGTGTATCTTTGTCACAACCAGTTCCTTCCAGTTCGCTCACTTGCTATTGTTCCATTGTCGCAAGTGATCTACAAGATCACAATGGGCAGCAAGAGATGTAAAACGACTTTCGAACAGAAATACATTGTTATTTTTCACCCTGAAACGTCACAGTCAAGGAGATATTTTTAATTTTCTGAATATACTCATAAGAATGGTTAGGGATGTGATAAGATAGTTTGAAGAGGAGGATACAACAGAATCAGTTTACCAGAAAGAGCAGCCTCGGAAGATAAATGAAAGACGAAGATGGTTATTCACACAAAATAATAAATGTAATCTCTGATTTAACGTGCAATCTAGCTGTTGGTAGAATATGTTAAGCAAGTACGTGAATAAACTGCTCAGATGGCTGTCAGAGAAGAAATATACAACAAAATAATGGCCAGTAAGAAGTCGTATGTGAATACGATGAACTGAAGCAAAATGATCTAGATCGGTAGGGACACATCACGGCCGGCCGCGGTGGCCGTGCGGTTCTGGCGCTGCAGTCCGGAACCGCGGGACTGCTACGGTCGCAGGTTCGAATCCTGCCTCGGGCATGGGTGTGTGTGATGTCCTTAGGTTAGTTAGGTTTAAGTAGTTCTAAGTTCTAGGGGACTTATGACCTAAGATGTTGAGTCCCATAGTGCTCAGAGCCATTTGAACCATAAACACATCACGATCAGAGTGACGAAACGGTGTTAAATTTTCCAGCAAAATGGTTCAAATGGCTCTGAGCACTATGGGACTTAACTTCTAAGGTCATCAGTCCCCTAGAACGTAGAACTACTTAAACCTAACTAACCTAAGGACATCACACACATCCATGCCCGAGGCAGGAGTCGAACCTGCGACCGTAGCAGCAGCGCGGTTCCAGGAACCGCTCGGCCACCCCGGCCGGCAATTTTCCAGCACACTGAAAATTATGGTATGGCGAAAGGCAAATGCCTAATAGTGAGCTGAACATTTTCAATATGCACGTACTTTAAAATATGACAAGGGGAGTATTTTGGTATGAGACTTTATTTCATCTGGAATGGGATAAGTCACTTTCATTGACTTTGGGAGGTGGTTATCATCCCCTTCTACCGACTAATCACCATCAACAGCCTCACATTCATCTCACCGTGAGGAGTTATGACTAGGTTTGAATAGATTTTGAGTTAAACCAAGACTTTGGCCCAATGCCTGGTGATAAGGAATCTTACTTCACCTACTGCCAGCTTCAAACTTTTTGCTGATGGCGCCCCTTGAAGACCAGTCCTATCAAAAGCGTGTCACAATAATAGATCTTAATTACCAGAACTGGCCTCCCCAAAGTATAACGCCCACACATATGATTCTTTTAGCGGCTTCGGGAATTGTTGTTTCGTTTTTTATGTTAACTGGCTATTTCCTGCTGTGTTGCTTTCCCAATATTTACGAAAGTTACTGGATATGTTTGTGTAATATGATCTAACACGAAGATCGCAGTCTGTTATGTTGACACGCTTTTAATAGGCCCGGTCTTCAAGGGCCGCCATCAGTACTAGAAGTGTAGCAGTGAGAGTCTCCTAACTCGAATTCAACAGCCTAGTTTTATGAAAAGATTGGACGAAGTATGGCTGACGGAGACTGATTCACTCATATGAAAAAAGTAGCACCTTGAACACAATGAAAAATGTACTGTTTTTCTAGCCGGAGTTAATAAAAACAGAAATCACACAACGCTAACGATGATGAATCAAAACATGACCGCACTTCATAGCGGCACGCTGCGGATCACGTGACATAGAGCGCACAAAATGAAGAAAATATTTACACGCCTTTTACTGTCAATACGTACCTTATACACGGATGCATAATCACCTTACATTCGCTAATAGAGAATTTTACTAACAGGTAATAACGACAGCTGTGACTACAAAAGGTTGACCTTTCAGTTAATTATAATAAAACTCAAACAGGCTACTATGATAAAATGCAACGCAGTCAATAGTTATAAGAACTCTGAAGCGGGAAATTTATTCATTTCATAATAAATATACTTAGCCAAACTGAAATACAAGTAATGTTACATTATAAGTCAGCTCAACTAAAAGAGTTTTTAATGTAACGAAATAATAGGCTAATGAAGTCCGGAAATCCAGAAATACGGAATCGATCTGAAATCCCTTGTCAATAGCACTCAACACTTCATGTGAATAAAGAGCTAGTTGTGTTTCAGAGGAAAGATGTTTTCTAAACCCATGTTGACCATGTGTCAATAGACCGTTTTCTTCGAGGTAATTCATAATGTTGGAAAACAATATATGTTCCAAAATCCTTCTGCATATCGATGTAAACGATATGGGCCTGTAATTTAGTGGATTACTCATACTACCTTTGTTGAATATTGGTGTGACCTGTGCAACTTTCGTCTTTGGGTACGGATCCTTCGTCAAGCGAACGGTTGTATATGATTGTTAAGTATGGAGCTAATGAATCGGCATACTCCGAAGGAACCTAACTGGTGTACAGTCTGGACCACAAGACTTGCTTTAATTGATTTACTTTGCTTCATTCCTCCAAGGATATTTACTTCTAGGTTACTCATGTTGGCAGCCGTTTTCGATTCGAATTCTGGAATATTTACTTCGTCTACTTTTGTGAAGGCATTTCGGAAGGCTGTGTTTAGTAACTCTGCTTGGGCAGCACTGTCTTCGATAATATGTCCATTGCTATCGTGCAGAGAATGCATTGATTGCTTCTTGCCGCTAACATACTTCACATACGACCAGAATCTCTTTGGATTTTCTGCCAGGTTTCGAAACAAAGTTTCATTGTGGACACTATTATAAGCATCTCGCATTGAAGTCCGCGCTAAAATTCGAGCGTCTGTGAAAGATCGTCAATCTTTGGGATTTTGCGTCTGTTTAAATTTTACATGCTTGTTTCGTTGATTCTGCAACAGTGTTCTAACCCGTTTTGTCCGTCGTTTGTTAATTTATTTTGTATATGTCTCTCAAGTACTACCGATATTATTTCTTTGAATTTAAGCCACATCTGTTCTCCACTTATATTATTAATTTCAAATTAGTTGAGATTGTCTCTTAGGAAGGGGTCAATGATTTTTTATCTGCCTTTTTGAATAGGAATATTTTTCGCTCATTTTTCGATGATTTGGTGATTACAATATTCAATCCCGCTACGACAACTCTGTGTTCACTAATCCCTTAATCAGTTTTGATGCTCGTTATTAACTCAGGATTATTTGTTGCTAAAAGGCCAAGTGTGTTTTCACAACCGTTTACTATTCGAGTGGGCTCGTGAAGTAACTGCTCGAAATAATTTTCAGAGATTGCGTTGAGCACAATGTCAGATGATATTTTATGCGTACCTCCGGAATTAAACATGGATTTTCGCCAACATATCGAGGGTAAATTAAAGTCACCACCAACTATTATCGTATGAGTCGGGTACGTGTTTAAAATCAAACACAAGTTTTCTTTGAACCTTTCAGCAACTGTATCGTCTGAATTGGGAGGTCGGTAAAAGGATCCAATTATTATTTTATTCCGATTGCCAACAATGACCTCTACCCATACTAATTCACAGGAAGTATCTACTTCAATTTCGCGACAAGATAAACTACTTCTGACAGCAACGAACATGCCACCGCCAACCATGTTTATCCTATCCTTTCGGAATACCGTTAGGTTCTTCGCAAAAATTTCGGCTGAGCGAATATCCGGTTTTAGCCAGCTTTCAGTGCCTATAACGATTTGAGCATCAGTGATTTCTATTAGCGCTTGGAGCTCTGGTACTTTCCCAACATAGCTACGACAAATTATAAATGTTATACCAGTGGTTCCTTTATCTGTGTTCAGCCTGCACCCTTTGTGACTGAAGCCCTTCTTGTGTTTTCCCGAGACCCTCTAACCTAAAAAACAGCCCAGTCCACGCCACATAGTCCCTCCTACCCGTGTAGCCGCTTTCTGCGTATAGTGGACACCTGACCTATTCAGCGGAACCCGAAACCCAACCACCCTTCGGCGCAAGTCGAGGAATCTGCAGCCTACACGGTCGCAGAACCGTCTGAGCCTCTGATTCAGAGCCTCTACTCGGCTCTGTACCAGAGTTCCACAATCGGTCCTGTCGACTATGCTGATAATGGTCATCTCTGCTTTCATCTTGCAAGCAAGACTGGCAGCCTTTACCACTTCTGCCACTTCTGTTAGCCGCTCGAAACCAGAGAGAATCTCTCCTGATCCAAAGTGACACATATCATTGGTACCGACATGAGCAACCACCTGCATTTGGCTGCACCCTGTGCTCTTCATGGCATGCGGGAGGACCCTTTCCACATCTGGAATGACTTCACCTGGTATGCACATGGAGTGCACATTGCTTTTCTTACCCTTCTTGTGATCCAAGTCACTCAGCGGCCCCATAACGCGCCTAACGTTGGAGCTCCCAACTACCAATAATCCCACCCTCTGCGATTGCCCAGATCTTGCAGGCTGAGTGGTTTCCTCTGAAACAGGACAGGCGATAGCATCTGGCTCAGCGACAGTGTCAGCCACGAATAGCACTTGGATCCTGTTTGTCATACAAACCGGAGAGACTTTACGTGCGGCTGCCTGGGAAGTCTTTCGCCGCCTGCTTCGCCCCAGGGCGACCTTCCACTCGACCACAGACGAAGGGTCAGCCTCAATGCGAGCAGTAACTGGATTGGCCACTGGTGAGGACTGATCGGGGGACTCTGACTTGCTGGATCCCCACGTCCGGCCCATCCACTGCAGCCTTAAGCTGTGTAACTGAAGCCATCACAGCCTGAAGCTGCGAGCGAAGGGTCACCAACTCGACTCGCATCCGCACACAACAATCACAGTCCCTGTCCATACTAAAGACCGTCGAAAACTAAACTATGCAGATAAACGGACTATCGGCACCTGCTGCCCAACTCTACTCTAGACCCTGACGGAAACGGACGAACTGTGTCTAGTAATATGCAGATATTCGAAAACCTAACTACCGAAACACTCAGGTTAAACTATGATCTTCTCTTAGACAGTGGGGAACAAAATCGGCACACGCCGTTGAGTACCCTGACAAGTGCATCAGCACTACCAGCAGAGGCATCCAGTTGAGCTGCAGGTTGTCTGATGGTGATCCGTTTATCATCTCGGATGAGAGTGTCCACACGTTCCAGTATTGCAGCAATCACGGCCTTTGCAGCTGGTAGAAGATGATATGTTACTGCGGTGATGACAGATGCCTCGTACAACGACTCAGAGTGTTACTATTCACACCCACTCAATGATAGCTCTCTGCCTGGAACACAACCCCATTGCAGAGGCTATTTTGAAGGCTGCACCGCCATCTATCGGACCTTCGTGAAACTATAGGGACTGTCCCACAACAAGCTCTGTGTCTAGTTGTGGGGCGGCGGGTGGAATTATTTTGTTATTAAATATATGTGTTTTGTATTGTATTTCCTGGCCGATGCACCATATGTGGGGCAGCAGGTGGAAATTATTGTTATATAAAATGTTCCTATTATTTATTTAATGCTGTGCTGTTGTTTGCCTTTCTCAACACTGGCTCTCTAACTACAATATTGGCAACCAGAAAGTGATTAGCAAAATGTGAAGCCTGTAATTAGAATTCCTAGTGCCCACTTCATCTGAGAAATACACTTATAGCTACAGCTTATAGCTCTGAGGAATTAGGAGATTGTCTGGGATTCATAATCAAAAACGATTCTGTCTAAAATGTTCACTATATTCTGAAAGTCACAGACCAAAAAAGGAATCCACACAATCCAACTACCAGAGCAGTTCAGAGTCTAATGCGCTGATGCAACTATAACTGTTCAAATTAAATGTTTAAGTGAATGCTCGCCATAATTTGATGATAATGTTGATCAAACGCCACGCTAAATAATGGTAGAATGTCTGTCCCGCGGCGGCACGTGAAAATACGACATACGCAAACTGAAGATAGATCATTAAAGTCATCCCAGAATTAACACTTCACTCGAAAACGATTTCATGGTTACGCGTATCCCGAGTAACCTATTACGGCATCCGAGGCTGTTTATAGGAATGATACCTATGCGATGCGACTCCAGGCACAGATGGTGCGCTAATCAGCGTCTGGAGAGAACTGGGGCCTTTCTCTCTCGCGCAGCTTTCTTATATATAAAGCCGCGGTGCGGACGACTAAGGGAACGCCTGATTAAATCCGCTCTCTCGACTAGCCGCTGGGCTAGTAATGCACCACTTTAAGTTATTGAATAAATCATTGCTTCCTTTGCTGATGGCCGATGAAGCTCTCAATTTAAATGTGCAATCAGCACACAGGTAAGTAATCATAATAAAAGTCTGACGTGGCTAAGTTACATATTTTGGGCGAGGGAATTAATTTAATTACACTACACGCAGTAGACGAGCTCTGAACTTGCCCTTTGGAGATACGCTATCGCTATAGTTTTATGGTTATTCGGTTGAAACTTCTCACATCTTTATGATTATAGCGGATCTCCCTTCTACTTAAATGTAAACATCCTAGCCTTATTTGTTCGCCTACTTAATCTATCTTGCTTCTTTAATTTTTAAGACAAAAACCAGAAAATCATGAATTTCAACTAAAATTTTAATTTGTGAGATCCAGAATACTGTTTCTACTAAATTATTATGAAAAAGGAATCTAAATATACATTTTTAAGTTTCTAGCTCTTTTCTGTTGCGCCAATGATTTTTACAGAAAAACATCCAAATTTCGAAAATGGTTAAAGTTATTGAACTGATATTCAACACATATTGATTTAGTATTACTCCTGAAATGCTAGAAACGTTTCAGGTTATTTACTTGATTTTTAAAGTATTGCGCAACATTTATGACGTCAGAGCTAGTTGCAGCGGACTGGCTGGCACACAATGGAAAGACTGATGTGAATTTTATACGGCGTGAGTAGGCTGCTTTCCTACATAGTGTCTAGTAATTTTAAATTTTTACAACTGAAACGGGCCGAGAAAAAGAAAATGTTGCATTGCTTATTGAACGCTGTTGGTATCTCGAAGAATAAAGGAAATTTTAAGTGAGTTATCTTTGTTGAAGCATGAGCTTTTCTCAACACCCGATGCTAATACAAGTGTCGATTACTCCAGAAAAGCATATGATTCAGTAAAATGCTATATTAGTCATTCAAAACATAGAACGGATAAGATAAGTGTGTTTCATTCGTCTGATGTTGTCAGATTTACAGCTGGCTGCCAATGAAGAGAAACCAGAAGGTAAATTTATGTTTGTGGCAAGTAATATCTAAATGTTGTCATATGACGTCTTTTGCTTTCGTGTCGTTCGCAGAACATTCATGTGGGTGTAGGGATCGCCAAAATGTCGGCCCAGCAACGTTGCACCAGACATCATTTTCACCGTAAACGTACAGTAGAATTTCACAGAGCGCTGCCTCAATGTCATCTGACGCGCCTTGTCTCCTAGTTCCCTGCGTGCATTCGCCAGTGAGCGTCCTGTAACAGACCCGGACTGGAGCACATTTCATTTTGGCGTACCACTCTCAAACGGCCGATACGAGTGCTCCAGCCGGAAGGCAAACGCGCGATTAATCGATGGTTGCGCTGGCGGCAGCTGGAAGCCACACAAAACGAGGCACAACCGGACATTGCCAGCGGAGATAACAGGTGTCCTAGGGCAGACTGTCCATCAGCTAGTTCACACAGGGCCAGAAAAAGAAAAACAAATTCATTCAAAAGCGGTTCTGGCTTGTTTAACTGATCCACCGATTCTACTTCTGTTTTCCGAACTCATTACAGATGAATACCGAGATGGTTCGTTGCAATAGGTGAAGGGGCAAAGCTTCCCATTTATTTGATCGTAGCTTCATTTTGTCATCAGTCTTCTGACTGATTTGATGTTCACCGCCAAGGATTCATCTCTTGTGCCAACCTCTTCATCTCAGTGTAACACTTGTATCCGTCTCCCTTAATTCTTTTCTCTAAATTTTTTCTTCCCCCACAATTTTTACCCTCTACAGGTTTGTCAAGTGCCATACAAGTTATTGCTTGACATCTTAACACATTTCCAATTATGCTATTCCTTCTAAGTGTCAAATCTGTTTCTATGAAGCAGAACTAGCTCTTCATGCTCGTGGAATAATGAGTGCTATCGACAGGAGACGTCAAATTCATATTTTTATATTTCCAGAAGGCATTCGGTACCGTTCCTAACAAGCGTCTTCCAACCTAACTGCGTGCCTATGGAATACCGCCACAGTTGTGCGACTGGATTCGTGATTTCCTGTCAGAAAGGTTACAGTTCGCACTAATAAACGGAAAATCATCGAGAAAAACAGAAGTAATATCCGGCGTTCCTCAAGGAAGTGTTATAGGCCCTCTATTGTTCCTGATATATCTTAACAACGTAGGAGACAATCTGAGTCGCCCTCTTAGATTGTTTGCAGATGATGCTGTCATTTACCGCCTTGTAAAGTCATCAGATAACTAAAAGAACTGCAAAATGATTTAGATAGATATCTGTATGGTGCGACAAGTGGCAATTGACCCTGAATAAAGAAAAGTGTGAAGTTATTCAGATGAGTACTAAAAGAAATCCGCTGAATAAAGAAAAGTGTCAAGTTATTCAGATGAGTACTAAAAGAAATCCGCTAAATTTCGATTACGCGATAAGTCACTCAAATCTGAAGGATGTAAATTCAACTACATACTTAGGGATTACAATTACAAATAATCTGAATTGGAACGACCGCACAGATAATGTTGCGGGTAGAGCAAACGAAAGACTGAGATTCATTGGCAGATCACATAGGAGGTGCAACAGCTCTACTAAAGAGACTGCTTACACGATACTTGTCCACCCTATTCTGGAGTACTGCTGTGTGGTGTGGGACCCGCATCATGTAGGACTGACGGATGACAAGAAGTTCAGAGAAGGGCAGCTCGTTTTATATTATAGTGTAAAAGGGGAGGAAGTGCCACAGACATTATACCTGAATGGCAGTGGCAGTCATTTAAACAATGTCATTTTTCGTCGTGACGTGATCTTATCATGATATTTCAATCACCAGTTTTGTCCTCCGATTGCGAAAACATTCTATTGGCACCCACCTACATAGGGAGAAATGATCATCACGTTAAAATAAGAGAAATCGGAGCTCGCACAGAAAAATTTAAGTGCCCGTTTTTCCCGCACGCCGTTCGAGAGTGGAACGGTAGAGAGACAGCTTGAAAATGGTTCATTGAACCTTCTGCCAGGCACTATTGCGAATAGCAGAGTGATCACGTAGATGTAGATGTAGATCAATTTCTCTCTCCTCGCTGACCTTACGAACTTCAAGACTCACTCGTCCACTTATTTTACAATATCTTTCTACGAGGGTGTGCTGAAAATTAATGCCTACACTGTTTATCCCATTCTCAATATCATTTGAGGTGTTACATGTTACACATATTACTCGTTCGACGGTCCTGCTTCGCTGACACCAGTTGCAACCCTCTGCCGCCAGGGGGCTCCAAACGGTAGCGTAACGATGACGGTTCGTGAAAATCAGCATGCTGTAATCGTGTTTCTGACAGCAGGAAACATGCCTCGAGTTGAAAACCACAGGGGAATGAAATGGTTGTATTAATTGCGGCGTCGGGTTGTGTGTGCTCGTAATGAAGGAAACGGCGGTGCTTGACCGCGTACGGCAACCGAGGATAATAATCGGAACCGGGTTGATGAAATCGTTAGAGAAAAGTGTCGGACAACACAGACACAGCTATCAAGTATGTGCGACGTATCACGAGACAGTATACAGCCCATCATAGTAGAACTGCTGTATCAAGAACTAGTAGCACAGTGTGTCCCTTGAATGTTAACTTCTGACGTGTAACAGAAGAGATCAGACATAATATGTCAACAATTTCTTTTGCACTTTGAGGGTGAAGGTGATGGGTTCCTTAACAACACTGTGACAGGTGATGAAAGCTAGGTCCATCTTTTTTTTTTTTTCAGTCAGTCTTCTGATGGGTTTGTTGCGGCCCACCACGAATTCCTCTTCTGGGCCAAGCTCTTCATCTCAGAATAGCACTTGCAACCTACGTCCTCAATTATTTGCTGGATGGATTCCAATCTCTGTCTTCCCCTATAGTTTTTACCCTCTATATCTCCCTCTAGTACCATGGAAGTTATTGCATGATGTCTTAATAGATGTCCTTTCATCCTGTTCTGTCTTCTTGTCTGAGTTTTCCACATATTCCTTTCCTCTACGATTCTACGCAGAAGCTCCTCATTCCTAACCTTATCAGTCCACCTAATTTTCAATTCTCATCCGTAGCACCACATCTCAACTGCATGTATTCTTTCCTGTTCCGGTGTTCCCACAGCCCATATTTCACTAACATGCAGTCCTGTGCGGCCAAAGTACACTGTTAGAAATTTCTTCCTGAAATAAAGTTGTCGAACGATTTCTCCATGTCGACAAATCCTATGAACGTGTGTTTATTCTTCTTTCGTCTTGTTAAAATTGTCAGCCACAAAGTCAGAACCTTCGCCCTGTTGCCTTTACCTTTCCTAAAGCCAGAATGATCGTCATCTAACACATCCTTAATTTTCTTTTCCAATCTTCCGTATACCATAGTTTCAGCAACTTGGATGTATGAACTGTTAAGGTGATTGTGCTATAATTCTCGCATTTGTCACTTCCCGCATTCTTGGGAAATGCGTGGAAGATATTTTTCTCCAAAAGTCACATCTTACATCGCCAGTCTCATATATTATACACATCAACGTCAGTAGTCGTTTTGTTGCCACTTGCCCCAGTGGTTTTGCAAATTCTGGTGGAATGTTATCTACCCCTTCTGCCTTATTTGATCTTAAGTCTTCCAAAGCTCTTTTAAATTCTGATTCTTATACTGGATCCCTATCTCTTCTAAATCTATTCCTGTTTGTTCTTCTTTCACATTAGACAACTATCCCCCCCCCCCTCATAGAGGCCTTCAATATATTCTTTCCACCTATCCGTTCTCTCCTCTGCATTCAACAGTGGATTTCGCGCGGCACTCTTAATGTTACCACCATTGCTTTTAATTTCATCGAAGGTTGTTTTCACGTTCCTATATGCTGAGTCAGTCCCGACAATAATTCCTTTTTCGTTTTCTTCACTTTTTCATGCGGCCATGTTCTCTTAGCTTCCCTGCATTTCCTATTTATTTCATTTCCCAGGCATTTGTGTTTCTGTATACCGAAATTTCCTTGAAATTTTGTACTTCCTTCTTTCATCGATCTTTCTTCCGCTCTCATGATTTCTTCGCAATTATCCTCTTCAACTACTGGCTACTTAGCTATTGCTATTTGCAGTAAGAGACCTTCAAACGTATCTCTTCATTCCTTAGTATTTGTCTGTCCCATTTCTTTGCGTACTGATTTTTATTGAGTAATCATTCAAACTTCAGCCTATTCTTCGTTATTTCTACGTTGTGATCTGATTTTGTATCTGCTCCAGCGTCGGCCCTACAATCTATATGATTTAGGAATCTGTCTGATCCTGATGTAATATAAGAGGAATATTTCCGTATCTTCTGAACTTTTCCAGGTATATCTCCCCCTGTTGTGTTTCTTGAACATAGTACTCGCTATTACTAGCTGAAATTTCGTACAGTACTCAATTTGCCTTTCATTCCAGTCCGCCGTGACTATTTTCATCTCCCAGATTCGTCTCCTGCAGTACCCATTCACTATCCTCATATACTCTTTCTTTCTCTTCATCTTCAGATTGCGATGTCGGCATGTATACCTGAACGATCGTTGTAGGTTTTGGTTTGCTTTTTGATTCTGATGAGAGAAACCCGATCGCTGAACTGTTCACAGCAATACACTCTCTGCCGTACGTTCCTATACATTACGAATCCTACTCCCGTTATACCTTCTTCTGCTGCTGTTTATATTACCCTGTACTCATCTGACTAGAAATTGTTGGTTTCTTTCGATTTCACTTCACTGACTTCCACTATACATAATATATAGCTCTTTTCAGATTTCTTGTTTACCTATCACGTTTAAGCTCCTGACTTTCCACGTCCCGACTCGTAGAACGTTATCCTTTCCTATTTTTATTGAATATTTTTCTGATGGTCATGTCCCCACTGGCAGTCTTTTCCCGAGATCCGAATGGGGAGGATTCCTGAATCTTTTGCCAGCGGAGATATCATCATGACGCTTTTTCAGTTATAGTCCACTTGTCCTGAGGATACACATTATATGTCTTTAATGCAGCAGTTTCTGTTGCCTTCTGCATGCTCATGCCGTTGATCATTGCCGATTGTTATTCCTTTATGGGAAGTTCCCTGTCCCAAAGGCAAAAGAGTGGACTGAACGCCTGTGTGTTGCTTCACTTTCTTTGACAAGGCAGAATGAGAGGGACTTCTTATGCCGGAAGTCTTCGGCCGCAAATGCTGTTTATTATTCAAAATTTAAGCGGTGGGGGGATTCGAACCCGTGCTTTGATTACTGATCACAGACGCTACCAGGCTCACCATTTTGACCCCTAAAACAAGACAATCAATGTGGAGAGCATCACCACAAAGGATCATCAACACCAAAAAAGCTCAAGCTACTCATCACCTCTTTCTCCACATTGTTCTCAATCCACAATGTGTCTTCATTCGGCCGTCCATGCAGTTAAACACGTCCCACAGCTATGGCATTACCGAATCTTATCAGCGATATAGTTTCACCTTGAAAATTAATCTCACTCTTGAGCCTTTCTGTACTTTCCTTCATTATTTCTTCGAATTTTGGATTCAACATTACATGCGGAACACTGGATCCCTGTCTTACACGATTTCTAATTCAAGAACTTCGTCATACTTTTCTCTCTCGATTCTCAATCATATTGTGTATGACACTTCGTTCCCTGTAGCTTACAACTAATCTTCTTAAAATTTTGAACCGCTCTCTCATTGTCGAAAGCTTTCTCTTGGGGCGAGATATCCAATGAGTTTGTCTTGATTTTTCTTAAGCCTTGGTTCCGCTATAATGTCAAATGCGCCTTTCTGGAGGCTTTACCTCTGCTAAACACAGACTGATCGTCATTTTGCAGATCACCAATTTTCTTTAGTTCTTCTGTAGCTTATCTTCATCAGCAATTCGATGTATGAGACTTTAAGCTGATTGTGTGGCAGTTGTAGCATTTACCTGCTTTCGCTGTTGTCGATATTGTGTGAATGAAATTCCAAAAGTCTTACATTCTCGTAGATCATACACACCGAACAATAGTTTGATTGCCACTTCCTGCCGGCCGCGGTGGTCTCGCGGTTCTAGGCGCGCAGTCCGGAACCGTGCGACTGCTACGGTCGCAGGTTCGAATCCTGCCTCGGGCATGGATGTTAATGATGTCCTTAGGTTAGTTAGGTTTAAGTAGTTCTAAGTTCTAGGGGACTTATGACCACAGCAGTTGAGTCCCGTAGTGCTCAGAGCCATTTGAACCATTTGCCACTTCCCCAAAAGGTTTTTGAAATTCCGAAGCCATTTGTTATTTCTTCCGCCTTATTTGCTTCAAAGTCTTACAAAGCTCGCTTAAACTCTTCCTGGTACTGGATCCTCCATGCCTTCCATTTCGAATCCCATTTCTTCTTTTACTGCGACACCTGAAACTTCCTCACCGCCGTAGGGTCCTTCAGTGTGCTCTTTCCCCTTATCTGTGCTCCCTTCTATGTTTAACAGCAGAATTCCTGCCACCCTCTTAATATCGATGGCGTTGCTTGTAATTTCTCCGAAGGTTATTTTGACCCTTCTATATGCTGATCTGCCATTCCGTCTACCATATCACTTTAGATTTCTTCTTACCATACAATACATTACTCTAGACGTAAATTCTCAGAAATTTATTAGTAAAGCTGAAAATATTTTGTCATGTGTGCTTTTCACCTTACTCTACACCCCGCAAATTGTTTCTTACCGGCAACGAATTTAGAGTAGATTATGTTTCTTTTGGCTGCTGCATTTGATGATTTGAATTTACTTTCGAGAACGTCAGTACACCAGGCACAAAACAGCATGCTTAGCGAGAGGTAAGTTACTTTTCTTTCAGGATCGATCTCACTTTGTATTCTTGTGAGCAAATAGTACGTAGTCAGAATTTTCAACTGTTGTACGAAGTAAGCAGATATTTTTTATTTTTACAGTGCACAGTGAAGGTAACATCATTTACTTTCTTTCGTGTTGAGCAATATTTTATTTTGTAAATATCTCAAGTCAGACGTTGGATTTCATGCTAGGTACCTTTTATAATGTACTTCAGTATCGAGTGCCAGTTAAATGGTATTTCCAGAGTACACAATTAGTTTCTTTTGGTATGTAATTGGATTCATTTTCATTTACTGAAGTTCAGAGTTTCACTGAGATGAATGTTTTGTTAACAACAATCTTCATGTGCGCAACGCAGGGCCAACCTAAAAGCAGTTTGTTCAGCTGTTGAATACAATATCCAAGGCACATGGTACACGAAGAGAAAGGTTTTGAAAGACGAGTATTCAGTATTTCACTTATAGATAAATTACATAGAAAGCTTACAATCGTACAGGAAGGCTTCATCGTGTCGTTTTAATTTAATTTGTAGATAATGATTAAGGCAGTATATTATTTTTGAAATTATCAATAATGTTATTCACTTCATAGATATTTGCAACACTGTTTCCAAAAACATTAGGATCTCTTAATCAAAAGGTAACCACATGATACAGTGGAACGATGTTTTCTACAAGTGATTAAGAAGTATTGAGAGGGCGCACAGGAGTTGAAGTGTATACAAGCTAGTGTACAGTGTATATGTGTAAGATTCAGTGCTACGCACAAGTGAAAGATTCCATGCAACAACATCTCTGACACAGCCTATAATCTACGTTTATTCTTTGTTTGACAGCTGTATTATTTACTCTTTTGTTTGTTTGCTGTGTCACTGGAATGTCATTTTGTGTTACGGTTATCCCTGAAGTTATAAGAAGAGACTCCTGCAGCCGCAACGTGTCCGACGAAGAGAATCTGGAAAATTCGAAACGTCCGTAGAGCGGAGATTTCTTTAAGTGCTGCCTCGGTAACGCTTTGTGTCACATTTTCTGAATTACTTCTCATTTTTAGTTTTTGCAAAAGCAACAAAGTTGTCAGCTATTAAAGCATCTAACAAACTGCCTCGGGAGAGGACGTTACCTCCCTTTAAATCTGCGTTGCCTGCAGACTTGTGTCCTGATTTGCGATGCAAAGCTGTATTTTCTGTCTGAGCGCTCTGACGAGGCTGGTGGTTTCAGTCTGGCAGCTCGGCTGCTCGCTAGTTAGCGGCGCGCGTTACCACGGTAACGCGGCGACATCCTCAGAGCCGCCTTTGTGCTCCGCAGTGCACTGTCGGCTGCGCCTCTCGCAGAAGTCCTTGGACAAAACGGAGCCTTTTAACGCGCCGCGTTCCTCCAAAGGCGAAGGGAAGACGACGCGGACCGGAAGCGGATGTCGGAGGGCAGTCGGGCAGTGGAGGAAGGCGACTGCACCGCTGCAGGTGGCGTTTCTGCAACTTTGGCTGCTGCAGTCGCTCCCACCAAAGACCCACTCGCCGGCGATTGACGTGGCGCTGGCAAGTCACAGAGTGTCGGAAGCGCGCTGAGGTCTTTGTCGTCTCGCTTCATTCGGTCCCCCCCCCCTCCCCTCCTCCTCTCCCCCCACCCCTCCTCCTCCTCTTCTTCTTCTTCTTCTACTTTCATGGCGGCAAAGGCTGAAGCAAATTACATATCCGAAGAGAGTAGATGAGATTTTTTTGTCTTTCATCGTTTATGGTGTAACGAACCCTCAGAATGAAATTCTTTAAATGCCATCTTTTAAGGTTAGCGATGGCGGAAGCCTAATTGGAGACAAAAGCAAAGCTTTGGGAAGATGGCAAAAATTTTTCACCGATAGTGACGGGAACAACCGACTGAAAACAATTCATTCATACAATTGCTGGAAAACAATCCTCTTATTCGGTTGTAGTTTCAAGTATCGGTTGAATTATTCATTTATTCTTTCGAGTGAAACTAGTCTCAGGGAGTAACCGAATGAAAACTATCGACGTGGTGCGAATCATCAAATTCTGAGCGGAAACATTAGATCGTTTTGGCATTGTTAAATCATTATTGACGACATCCGGTAATTGCCTTCAGCGGTAAAGCCGTTCCGATATTTGCTTTTTTTGAGTGCCAAAGCGTAATTTTTAGTTTATGACCAGGCGTTTACGAAACTGCCAACTTTGTGTTTGCATGAAAATGCTGAAACGCTCAGTGGCATGGGAATGGAAGAAATGATATGGTTTGACAATAACTGATACTCAAATTCAATGCGGCATATCGTTTCTGCAAGGATGATTCATATTCTGAAACTATATTAGTTAAAGAAATTTACGAATAATGACAAATGTTCCTTGAAAAGAAAAAAGAGGCAGAATACTTCCTACAAGTGGCAGTATATGCTTTAGAAGCAGGTGGTTAAGTCACCAAACGATTTTAAACAAGGTACCTTATGTGCTTTCTGTTCGCTTCACCTCAATACTTACCGAAACAGCATTATCGATGAGAAGACAGACAGCGATTCAAGGAATTTAAATAAAAAAGTAATAATTCGCCATTTTTATCAATATAAGTTTGTAATGTAGCACCAGTTAATAACCTTTCAAAGCCAACTAAAAATCCATATTTAATGGTAGAAGAACGAAAAATTCTTATTTTAATAAATAAATATATAATTTTCGGACTAACTTCATTTTTAGAAACGTACATTCGCCTCTCTTTGAAACAAAATACGTTACTTGCCTCTAAAAAAAGCGGCCAACCTTAGTCACGGTTCATTCATATAACTGCCGTAATTGTCAGAGACTTGTGTCAGTCGGTTGTGTGACGTTAGGTGAAACACTTAAAACCTGGAGTGAGAGTGAAGACCATCATACAGCTGACTTGGTCGCAAAGACTAGTGTAATTTGATTGTTTCATTTGACTGAAAAACCGACTGGACTAATAAACAATCAACGAGTGTGTCAGTTGTTAAAACCTGTCTGCTGTTCCATTACTATTTGCTAGTTAATTGAGGGGAAAAGAGGTGGAAACACAGAGGAAACCATGAATGAGGAAGAGGAGGCACTGAATTTGAAATTTGAAGTAGAATCAGAAGCAGAGGAGTAACAAGTCGAGACATCGGATTTGGGGGAAGTGAAAAATACAATTAAAAGCTTAAAGAAGAATAAAGCACCAGTAGAGGACGCCATAGAGATTGAATTATTAAAATTTGCGGGAGGCTCTTAATGAATCAATAAAGGACATGTGGATAAAGAAAGAAGTAATTTTTGGAGATCCATCATATAGATGTGGGTGCAGGAGTGTGGCTGATAAATTTCTAGCAGACAACGGATACCAACAGACATAATTCTTCCTAAAAATTTTACTGTTTAAGCAACGAGTTTCGACGCTTCATTAATGTCATCTTTAGTCCACTATGTGAAGAACGACAAGAGAAATTCAAACATTGGCGCACACAGAGAAGGTAATATATATAATGGATGCATTGGACTTCTAATTGTTCGATGTGTACACTCCAAACGCATGAAAACTGTTTTGTAATACGACGTCATAAGCGAGTCATAAGCGAGTGACTGCGTGTGAGATCGCTCTCTAAGTTTTCATATATTTTTAGGTTCCAGATACATATTTTAACGGTTTTTGTGATAATATTTACTATATAAGTGACGTATTAGTGGTTTCTTCATTCAGCTCTGCCTTTCTACTGTTGTGACGTGATATTTGTGAGTGTTTCGTATCGAGCAACTTAACCTCTTGCCTGTGTTTACATTCCGCGCTGACCAGTTGCAGCTGTAGCGGCGCATCGAAAGCTAAGTACTAATTAATTGTTTGTGCATAGTGATTTATTTAGGAACTTTAGTAGTCTTCAACCGGTGTTCGTGGTGTTTTCTGGTGAAATAATTTCAGAAGAACCTTTTGGGAACTGTTTACAGCTCGTTACTGTGTGATTAGACGTTTGATTCTCTTTCTGTATTAGTCTTTTGTTATATTCACATTTGTTGTTTATTAATACTGTTAATAATAGTAGTTACTTCCCTTGTAGAGTAAGTTTGTGATTATTGTAGTCAGGTTTTTAGCATCTTCTTATTGTAGTAGCGGAACTTAGAAAAAGTAAAATTTTACCATGAGTGAGAAGTGTGGGCTTTGCCGTAGGTTCGTGAGTAGTGGATTGCGGTGTGACACTTGTTCGAAGTATTTTCACTGGGGGGAATGCAGTGGGGAAGCCAGTGGGCATTCTGGTGAGATCCTCTCCTGGAACTGCAGGTTATGTAGCAAGAGTAAACTGATAGAGGAGCAGGAGCGTAAGATCTGTGCCCTTCAGGTGCAGTTGAAAAACGCACAGGAGGAGCTAGATAGGATGAGGAGGGAGAAGGGGGTTGGGGAATGGGAGCTGGCTGTTGGCAAGAGATCTGCTAGGAGAAGAAGATTTTCAGATAGTTTTACTATTGGTGTTTACAATAGATATGACCAACTGTCAGAGTCTAGTGGAGAGGAATCTCTAGTAGCTGCTGCAGATGTAGGAAGTATGCAGCAGACCTCAGTAGTTACTGTGCCTAGAACAGTTGCAAAGTCGAAGAGGAAGAAGAAGGTTCTGCTGTTAGGTAGTTCACATGGCAGAGGTGTAGGCCAGCAGTTGCAGGAAGTGCTGGGAAGTGAGTACCAGGTCACCAGCATTGTGAAGCCTAATGCAGGGTTGGCTCAGGTGACTGTTAACATAGGGGGGTTATGTAGGGATTTTACTAAAGAGGATCAGGTAGTGATTGTGGGTGGGGCTGGTAATAGTATTGGTAGGGATGGGGAGTATAACATAGATGGTGACCTGGAAAAGATAGCCACTCAGACTGGCAACACGAATGTGCATTTCGTGGAACTGTTTCAGCGTCACGATCGGCCTCATCTTAATACAGCCGTCAGGCGTAATAACATGAGACTTGGGGGTGCGCTGATGACAGAAAGCATGGGTCACATTTCAGTGGTGTCGGTGGAGTCTATCAGCAGGATGGGTTTCACTAGACACGGCCTGCACCTCAACAGGTATGGGAAGGGGAGGTTGGCAAAGCTTATAGGTGACAGCATAGGTGGGGTTGGTGGGATCACTCATGGGAAAATTCCTGCAGTAGTGTGTGTTAGAGCTGCACCTTTTTTAGATTGAAGTCAGCTGATAGGTATTCCTGCTTAAGGGAAGTCTCTCTAACAAGGGAATCACTTTTGACAAAGCTTAGGTATCCGAGTAATGAGGGAATTAGTATATTTCATCAAAATATACAAGGTATTAGGGATAAAGTTAGTGAACTGCTTATAGATGTTGCCTCTGAAATTATTGGTATATCTGAACACTTCTTAAATAAGGAGATAATTCAGAGGCTTCCTTTACCAGGATACAGGTTGGCTGGCTGCTTTTCGAGGAGCTCTTTGCGGTGTGGGGGAGTAGCCATGTATGTGAAAAACGGCATCGCATTTGAGCCAATTGATGTTTCAAAGTACTGCACTGAAAAGGTGTTTGAATGTTGTGCAGGTGTGGTTAAATTTAACGGAGTTAAACTTGTAACTGTTGTTATTTATAGATCCCCAGACTCCGATTTCACAGCATTTTTGCTAAAGCTAGAGGAGGTTCTTGGTTCACTTTATAGGAAATACAAAAAGTTAGTTATATGTGGTGACTTCAATATTAATTGTATAAGTGATTGTGCAAGGTTCAAATGGCTCTGAGCACTATGGGACTCAACTGCTGTGGTTATCAGTCCCCTAGAACTTAGAACTACTTAAACCTAACTAACCTAAGGACATCACACACATCCATGCCCGAGGCAGGATTCGAACCTGCGACCGTAGCAGTCCCACGGTTCCGGACTGCGCGCCTAGAACCGCGAGACCACCGCGGCCGGCGATTGTGCAAGGAAGAGGATGCTGGTAGACCTCTTTAATTCATATAATCTTATGCAAACCGTATTCTTTCCAACGAGAGTGCAAGGGAACAGTAGAACAACCATAGACAACATTTTTGTTCATTCCTCATTACTAGAAGGGCATTCTGTTAGAAAAATGGTGAATGGCCTTTCAGATCATGATGCGCAAATTTTAACTTTAAAAGATTTTTATGCTGCAACTCGTGTTAAATATAGTCATCAGCTGTTCAGGAAAGCTGATCCGGTTGCTGTAGAGACCTTTGTAAACCTTATAAAGGAACAAGAGTGGCAAGATGTTTATAGCGCTGAGACAGTAAACGATAAATATAATGCTTTTCTAAAGACCTTTCTCATGCTCTTTGAAAGTTGCTTTCCGTTACAACGTTTAAAACAGGGTACTAGCACAAACAGGCAGCCTGGGTGGCTGACTAGAGGGATAAGAATATCTTGTAGAACAAAGTGGCAATTATATCAAAACGTTAGAAAGTCAAAATCTAAATGCAGCAGCCCATTACAAACAGTATTGTAAGGTGCTTAAAAATGTTATTAGGAAGGCAAAAAGTATGTGGTATGCAGATAGAATAGCTAAGTCTCAGGATAAAATTAAAACCATATGGTCAGTCGTAAAGGAAGTTGCTGGTCTGCAGAGACAGGTCGAGGATATAGAATCAGTGCGTAGTGGGAATGTCCGTGTTACTGATAAGTCGCATATATGTACAGTATTTAATAATCACTTTCTGAATATAGCAGGTGAACTAAATAGAAACCTAATTCCAACAGGGAATCATATAGCGCTCTTAGAAAAAAGTGTTCCGAGACTGTTACCTGAAATGCTCCTCCATGATACTGACAAGAGGGAGATTGAGTTAATAATTAAATCACTAAAGACCAAGAACTCTCATGGATATGACGGGGTATCTAGCAGAATACTGAAGTATTGTTCTATGTATGTTAGCCCAGTACTTAGCCATATCTGTAACTTTTCCTTTAGGAGTGGTCGGTTTCCTGATCGATTAAAATACTCGGTAGTGAAGCCACTTTATAAAAAGGGAGACATTGATAATGTTGACAATTTTAGACCTATTTCTATGCCATCGGTGTTTGCTAAAGTTATCGAGAAGGTTGTATATACAAGGTTACTGGAGCATTTAAATTCACATAATTTGCTGTCAAATGTTCAGTTTGGTTTTAGAAATGGTTTAACAACTGAAAATGCTATATTCTCTTTTCTCTGTGAGGTTTTCGACGGATTAAATAAAAGGTTGCGAACGCTAGGTGTTTTCTTTGATTTAACGAAGGCTTTTGACTGTGTTGACCACAAAATATTACTGCAGAAGTTGGACCATTATGGAGTAAGGGGAGTAGCTTACAATTGGTTCGCCTCTTACTTTAAGAACAGAAAGCAGAGGGTAATTCTCCGCAATATTGAGAGTGGTAGTGATGTTCAGTCCCAATGGGGCACTGTTAAGTGGGGCGTTCCCCAAGGGTCGGTGCTGGGGCCACTGCTGTTTCTTATTTATATAAATGATATGCCTTCTAGTATTACAGGTGATTCAAAAATATTTCTGTTTGCTGATGACACCAGCTTGATAGTGAAGGATCTTGTGTGTAATATTGAAACAGTAACAAATAATTTAGTTCATGAAATAAGTTCGTGGCTTGTGGAAAATAATTTGATGCTAAATCACAGTAAGACTCAGTTTTTACAGTTTCTAACTCACAATTCAACAAGAACTGACATTTTAATCAGACAGAATGGGCATGTTATAAGCGAGACGGAACAGTTCAAGTTCCTAGGCGTACGGATAGATAGTAAGCTGTTGTGGAAAGCCCATGTTCAGAATCTTGTTCAGAAACTAAATGCTGCTTTATTTACCATTAGAACAGTATCTGAAATAAGTGACACTTCAACACGAAAAGTAGTCTACTTCGCATATTTTCATACGCTTATGTCGTATGGTATTATTTTTTGGGGTAATTCTTCTGATTCAAAAAGGGTATTTTTGGCTCAAAAACGGGCTGTTCGAGCTATATGTGGTGTAAGTTCGAGAACCTCTTGTCGACCCCTATTCAAAAATTTGGGAATTCTGACATTGCCCTCACAGTATACATTTTCTTTAATGTCGTTTGTTGTTAGCAATATTAGCCTGTTCCCAAGAGTTAGCAGCTTTCACTCAGTTAATACTAGGCAGAAATCAAATCTGCATGTAGAATGCAGTTCCTTGACTCTTGTGCAGAAAGGAGTGCAGTATTCTGCTGCATCCATTTTCAATAAGCTACCACAAGAACTCAAAAACCTTAGCAGTAGCCCAAACTCTTTTAAGTCTAAACTGAAGAGTTTCCTCATGGCTCACTCCTTCTATTCTGTCGAGGAGCTCCTGGAAGAGCTAAAAAATTAAGCAAATTCCAGTGTTACATTGTTGATTGTCTTCATTTAAACTTATGACTTGTCACCTGAATATGTTTTTTTTTTCTATATTTCATTTTATCTGTTTCTAATATCGTGTTATAATTTCATGTATTGACTCGTTCCATGACCATGGAGATTTCTCCTTAATTTGGTCCCACGGAACAATAAATAAATAAATAAATAAATAAATACCTCGGCTACGTGTTAACAGAAGAAAGTAAGACAGCAGCAGAAAACAACAGAAGATCGACAACGATGTAATTATTCTTTGCAGAAGAAATCCTGGCCTACAAATGTTAGTAGGAATTCAGTAATTCAAACGTACAGTCTAAAAACGACAGACCACGAAGGAAGCCTTCGTTGGCCTTCGGGGTTCAATTCCAACAGAACTCATGGCTGAAGACAGTTCTATTCCAGTCAATGAGATCCAGGCCGAAGACGTCTATGCAGATGTCTCGGACAGTGGGGGGATACCAAACTGACTGTCACCGGCCATGCCGCCTGGAAACCATGAGTGACGTTGTGGAGCACCGTTTCTTTTCTTAGGAAGACCCCTTTGGTTGTCATCCGAGGCCCCTTTACCTCAGAGCGTTTCGTCGACTATATTCTGTGGACCGTTTTGTTGGCATTCGTGACAACCCATCATGGGCTTACATTTCAGCAAGATAATGCCCGCCCGCGCGCACGCGGCGAGAGTTTCTACTGCTTGTCTTCGTGGTTGACAAGCCTTACCTTGGCCAAAAAAGTTGCAGAATCTCTCCGCAGTTGAGAACATGTGGAGCATTACGGCACAGCCATCCACTCAGGTCGGGATTTTGACAATACAGCACACCAGTTGAATACAATTTGTCATGATATGCATCAGGAAGATATTCAACAACTATATCAATTAATGCCAAGTCGAATAAGTACTTGCATAACGGTCAGATGTGGACCAACGTGTCAATTTGTGAAGCTGTTCTCTTGAATAAACATCCTTTTTTTCTGACATGTACATCATGTACATCATTTCCGTTACTCTAGGACAATTCATTCGTTGTGCATTTATTTTCTTTATTTTTATTTTTTTTTAATGGATTGTATTTTGGTTGTATTTAGACATGTAGTAGTGGACGGATCAGAAGCCTCTATAATGATCACAAAGGAGGAAGACTGGTTATTGAGATGGGAAAAGGAAGATTTTTAGAAATATATTTCAGGTGGTTAGATAGGGAGGAAGCTGGAGAATAAGGACAAATGCAGAAATACAGAGTTCGTGAACAGATAAATATTCTAGCGAAAATCAAGCCAGGAAGAATGAGATCAGCTGAACAGCTACCGAGAATGCCAGAAAGTCAGTGTTAAGAAAGTGTTTGAAGGAAAACCCGCAAGGATAAGGAGACGAGGAAGACTAAGGAGAGGTTGATCTGAAGATATGAAGGCAGACATCAAAGCAATGGGAGTCAGAAATTGGAGAAGAAAGGTCTGAAACAGAGGAGAATGGAGGCATGTGGCAAAGGAGGCGAAGTTCGTATAAGTGCTATAGCGCCGGCCAGGAAATGTGTATGTATGTGTGTGTGTGTGTGTGTGTGTGTGTGTGTGTGTGTGTGTGTGTGTGTGTGTGTGCCCCCCCCCCCCCCCCCCAAGTTGAAGCTGACCAATACGAATAGCGGCTGTAATTACGAATTCCCATAAGCAGTCACATGCGATGTGGATGGTTACGTCTACATCATCAGATCAAGTCACGTCAATAATACATATATTTATTTTGGACTTTTACAAAACCCGTGACACTGGCTATCATCTGAAAGATAAAAATGTGGAGGTTTTTCATTCCACAGGTTCAAAGTGATAAAAATGTAAATAATGTTTAGTGGTCAGAGGCTTTTCTGGACGTGTTTACATCAAACACACATTCTAAACACTAAACTGAGTAAAGATGACGTACTAGGTATCTCTTAAGTGCACCGAAAGTATTTTCTTTTCCTTTTTCCCACATCGGCACAGGGTCGGTTTGGTTATTAACAGATGTGGCATGTTTAATTTAAGGTTTGGAAGGATGCCTTTCTTGTCACCAACCCATTTACCACACGACGGAATACCTGTACCCCTGCTGTCTGTGTGTAGTGTTATCCATGCGAAAGAGAACAATGTTTTTATAGTAGGTGAATCATGTAACTCAGTTACGAACACAGTAGTCACCGAGTGGGATGTGGGAAACTGCCAAAGAACCATATCCATGCTGGCCACCACATCAACACTCCTCTTTAACATGCTGGGAGGATTCGTTCCAGGGACAGTGCGCCTAACCATCCTGGATGTGGCTGATTACCATGCGTCACTATCTATGCAGACATATTACAAAGAACATACATCTTAATAATGTTATCAACACAGGGAAATTTGATACGCCAGTTTAATTAGGATTATATTAAGTAAAAATTATACATTCAGGGTGTTCATCTAAAATTTGCACCGCAGATATTACGGAAATGAAAAGTGTTATTGACATGTGGACTTCAGAGAATGGATTCATAGTCGGAGGCATTGTAATGTTAGGCAAGAAACATATTGTAAGAACTCTCAGACAGTGTATTTTTTGTGAAAACATGCGCTTCTTTAATGGAAAAATGCCTACTAAAAGTAGGGTAAATTAGAATTTCACTTGTGTTTATTGCACGACTGTAGTGCGCCTCGTTCACGAGATATCGTATTTTGAAAATTTTCCACACTGACACTTGTACAATACCTGTGATAGCACGCACTAAAGAACAGCGAAAATACATACACTAGCTATGTCTATTCGCACTAGTGACAAGACAACTGACCACAACTGAACATCACAAATAGTGCTCCGAATGACCACTGGCAGCAGCAATAAATGCCCTCAGTCTGCACTTGCTAGCATTTCAGCGAGATTTCTGAGCATGCTTCAGCAGTGTATCATTGCATACCATTGGATGTAGTTGGTATATCCTTGTGGATAGCGCCTTTCAGCTTTTCTCACGGAGAAAGTCCACAGGCGTCAAATTCGGCGAACATGGCAGCCAAACTGCAGGTTTTCTGCATCAAATATAGCGATTTGAAAACAATTTGTGAAGATATGGTTTAGTGCTTTGTGCACTGTTGGTGGGGTTCCTCCCGGTCTGCAGACGAAGATCTTATAGCATCCATGATTCGAAATTTTCCCTATTATTATTAATCTGAAGGACTATTATAGTCCGAGCGGTTCTAGGCACTTCAGTCTAAAACCGCGCGGTTCAGTCTGGAACCGCGCGCTTCAGTCTGGAACCGCGCGACCGCTACGGTCGCAGGTTCGAATCGTGCCTCGGGCATGGATGTGTGTGATGTCCTTAGGTTAGTTAGGTTTAAGTAGTTCTATGTTCTAGGGGACTGATGACTTCAGATGTTAAGCCCCATAGTGCTCAGAGCCATTTGCACCATTTGAACTGGGTGTTGTGTGATGTCCTTAGATTAGTTAGGTTTAAGTAGTTCTAAGTTATAGGGGACTGATGACCATAGATGTTAAGTCCCATTGTGCTGAGAACCATTTGAACCATCTGAATTTTTGAACCGTTTGAACTATTAGGGTTATTGTAAACCACTGATTGATCTCGCAGTACTTGCATGACTTGAGTAGCGCTAGTAGAATGCTGGAAGTGACCATTGCATTGGGGACAGCTTTAGAACTTCCCCTGAGCAGCAGGCCAGTTTTAGGATTCCTGTGGAGTCACCAAAATTGGCTGTGGGCCTGGCAGGGCAGTGGTTTATGGACGCCATTCTGGCGGCCGGCCTTGTTCTGCTAGCGGCCAAGCAAGAGGATGGGAATCCCATGGCTGAATGCGAAATGACACTTCTTTAGAAACGGGTGGCGCCGGGCATCCTGGCGCCGGCCTAACTGCTTCATTAGCGAGTGGACGTGGTGTGGGAGCAGGTCCAGGTAAAGCGTCGAGGGCTGCATACCTTGTGATACAGGACTACGATTTTTCTGGACGTCGATTTCTTAGATGTCACCGCGCCCCGCCAAAACGGCGCCAACTACATCGCTTTATGGACGGGACAGAGCTTGTTTTCACTAGGAAGCTTCTCTCATCTTGTGAAACGATCCAGGGGTTTGGCAGCAGAACATCCAGACATTGTGTGCTGTTTTTTTCGGAGAGCAAAATGTGTACTGCACTGCAGCCGTTGGTTGAGGAAGGTTGGGTCTCTTTGCTAGAAAACATGAATGGCACGGTAACCAGTGTTTAGCCATGGTAGGTTTTTTTGAGATCGTTTGGGGGGAACGGGTTCTTTGGAAGGTTTTGAGTAAAAGGGAAAGACTTGACGTAGCTTCTCGACCATCGCGGTATAATATATATATATATATATATATATATATATATATATATATATATATATATATATATAATTTTGAGGGAATTCAGATTGTGAGAGTGCTGATGTCGTGAACTACTAGGTTACATTTCTGTTTTTACATATTTCGTCCTCTTGAGGGAAGGGCTGCTGTAGGACTTCGTGCTTTACAGATATTCCAAAAGGCTTAGAAGGGGGGCGGGGCAGAAGTAATCTCAGATGGGAACCTTTTGGAAGCGATTTAAGTTTCGGCGTCAGTATGATGATCAACGAAAGCTGTCCTACAGTGCTGGTCGGACTAAGAAGCTGAAACTATTTTAATTAATTTTCGGGACAATGTTCTCCGTTGTGCGAGACAGAAATTAAAGTTTAGTAAACGTGTACGTATGACTGTATTGCGTGTTGCGTGTGTGCCTCTGAAAGTGTTCAGGTTAGTTCCTCATATACTGGTTGATGACTGTATTAAAACCTGCATCTGTTACATGATAATATCCAAGAAATGGCATGGAGTATGTTTCTGGGTACAGTAATTCCTACTTTAAACTGCTGAAATTTTTTACCGTACAAAAACTAAAACGAAGGAAAGAAATATAATGTACGTGAGAATTTTTCGTATTAATAGTGGGACGCATCATAATTTAAAAACAAAAATAATCTTTGTATTTTGTACTTACATTTCAATTAAAAAGTTGCGTATTTAAGGGATTGAGTTGCACAAAGGAAGTAATTTCACACACGGGTATGATAACAACTGACAATGTAGGCATACAAGACCGGTGGAGGTGAATCTATGACCATAAGACAAGAAGTGGCCATACGAATAATATCACATATTCTTCACTGCCAAAGACCCATAAGCGTTATAAATACCCTGGTCTTGTTATAGGAAACATTATCTGAAACTGTCTAAAGTATGAGTAGTGCCAATGAATAAATTTAGTAGTAGCATTGGAAAAAGTATAAGAATTACAGGGTTTTACTCGGCTCCAGAGATCCAGGTGTGAGTCTCAAATGACCTACATTTCCTTCATAAATGAACTGCAGACTGTATAATACAAACAGAAGACAATATTCTTCGGAACTATCTTATAGTTATGTTATACTTATTGTTACTGATCTGAGTGTTTAATTGTTCATAACCTTTGCCATTCATGCAATTTGTATGTGAATCGAGCAACTATTTCTGGATCGCGCATAAAAACTGAAGTTGAAAGGACGGTGGGAGGAAGAAGCACGGGCAGGGCTAGCTATACGTATACGAGATCATTAATAGTGTATGATGCCACAGTTATGCTGAAATACAGGCAACAGGTGAAAAGGAAAAAAAGCTGGAGAACTGCTCTCATATCGGACCGCGGACAGCCGTGTTCTTTCTCGAGGAGTTCAGACGAATTAACAATTATCTGCTCAGAATAAACGCGCATTGAAGTGCAAAACTTAAGGATACAGTAAATTTCGCATGATGACTGTCAAGTAACATAGCTCGAGCAAACTTGAACCATACTTAGGAATAAGTACTACGGTCTAGTACAGGAAGTAGCCAAAAGGAGTATAAAATGAGAAGAACAAAAACGATTTTTTTATTCAAGGATAATAATTACTCTGCCTCCATAATCTAAGATGTTGTTTAACAACATGCGGTTTCACCACGGGCGGCAATGCGTGCTCCGGAACGCGCTCCCATGCTGACCACAAGGTTGAAAACGAGTTCCCTGTGGTAGAGTGTCCCACTCCTCCAGCAGCGCGGTTCACAGCTGCTAGGCGGCCGTTAGAGCATACGTCCTCTCAACACGTCCCGTACGTTGTCGGTGGCATTAAGTCGGGGAACAAGAAGGTAGTCCAGCTGTCGAGTGTCATCTCGTTCCAAGAGCTCCTCCACCCGCACTGTTCGATGCGGTCACGCATTTCATTCCCTAAAAATGAAGTTACGGCCGAATCCACCCCTGAAGAGATGCACGTGGTGAACAGGTACAGTATCACATTGACGTCGACCGGTGAGTTTACCATGTATCATAGATTTGGTTGTCAGTACGCTCATGCCTCATTATACACTCCTGGAAATTGAAATAAGAACACCGTGAATTCATTGTCCCACGAAGGGGAAACTTTATTGACACATTCCTGGGGTCAGATACATCACATGATCACACTGACAGAACCACAGGCACATAGACACAGGCAACAGAGCATGCACAATGTCGGCACTAGTACAGTGTATATCCACCGTTCGCAGCAATGCAGGCTGCTATTCTCCCATGGAGACGATCGTAGAGATGCTGGATGTAGTCCTGTGGAACGGCTTGCCATGCCATTTCCACCTGGCGCCTCAGTTGGACCAGCGTTCGTGCTGGACGTGCAGACCGCGTGAGACGACGCTTCATCCAGTCCCAAACATGCTCAATGGGGGACAGATCCGGAGATCTTGCTGGCCGGGGTAGTTGACTTACACCTTCTAGAGCACGTTGGGTGGCACGGGATACATGCGGACGTGCATTGTCCTGTTGGAACAGCAAGTTCCCTTGCCGGTCTAGGAATGGTAGAACGATGGGTTCGATGACGGTTTGGATGTACCGTGCACTATTCAGTGTCCCCTCGACGATCACCAGTGCTGTACGGCCAGTGTAGGAGATCGCTCCCCACACCATGATGCCGGGTGTTGGCCCTGTGTGCCTCGGTCGTATGCAGTCCTGATTGTGGCGCTCACCTGCACGGCGCCAAACACGCATACGACCATCATTGGCACCAAGGCAGAAGCGACTCTCATCGCTGAAGACGACACGTCTCCATTCGTCCCTCCATTCACGCCTGTCGCGACACCACTGGAGGCGGGCTGCACGATGTTGGGGCGTGAGCGGAAGACGGCCTAACGGTGTGCGGGACCGTAGCCCAGCTTCATGGAGACGGTTGCGAATGGTCCTCGCCGATACCCCAGGAGCAACAGTGTCCCTAATTTGCTGGGAAGTGGCGGTGCGGTCCCCTACGGCACTGCGTAGGATCCTACGGTCTTGGCGTGCATCCGTGCGTCGCTGCGGTCCGGTCCCAGGTCGACGGGCACGTGCACCTTCCGCCGACCACTGGCGACAACATCGATGTACTGTGGAGACCTCACGCCCCACGTGTTGAGCAATTCGGCGGTACGTCCACCCGGCCTCCCGCATGCCCACTATACGCCCTCGCTCAAAGTCCGTCAACTGCACATACGGTTCACGTCCACGCTGTCGCGGCATGCTACCAGTGTTAAAGACTGCGATGGAGCTCCGTATGCCACGGCAAACTGGCTGACACTGACGGCGGCGGTGCACAAATGCTGCGCAGCTAGCGCCATTCGACGGCCAACACCGCGGTTCCTGGTGTGTCCGCTGTGCCGTGCGTGTGATCATTGCTTGTACAGCCCTCTCGCAGTGTCCGGAGCAAGTATGGTGGATCTGACACACCGGTGTCAATGTGTTCTTTTTTCCATTTCCAGGAGTGTATATCGCCAGACCATAACAGGATGGCCAAAACGAACACGTGCGACCATGTTCCTGGGCGTATTACGTGTTCCCACCTCTCGCCATATGAGGGTACTCACAGAATCACCAATCTGCTGTCATCCGAGAGGAGCACGCGATGCCACTACTCGTTGATGAAATCCCTATACTCTTGGCACATATGCTCTTGCCACAGATGTGCGGGTACCAACGGAACACATCGTACTGGTCGTCGGGCAAACAGATCACTCCGATACTGTGGCCGTGGCACGGTGCTGCACTAGACGTGTCCTGTCAAATGTGGTCGCAATTGCGCCCGCTGTTTCGCGTGGGTCTCTGCTTGCCATGAGAGACCACCCCTCTTCTTTGGACAGCAGTGCGTCTTCTCTGGAACGCTTCCCCTGTCCGTGTAACAGTGGTGTGAGCAATACCAAAACTCCTGAGCTAAACTCGTCACAATTAGTCGTTCTTCCAGTTTCGCGGTGGTTTTTCCCCGTGTAAAATCTTCAACTGTTGTATCCGGGCCATTTGATGCAGACCATCTCCACAATGCACGATAACTGCTAGTGATTCAGACACACTGTGTTTTCCCGCCCTTTCCACTGCCACGTGTTGCGTGGCCAGTTTCAGGTGGCGCTATAGTCACGCTGACCTCACGCAACGTGACGTTCAACTTCCTGTGCACTACTGAGAGATCTCTGGCTGCATGCTCCGGCGCTTTCATTCATTTCCACCAAGTTTTTAGCATGTTATGTTACTTTGTATATCTACGTTTTGCAGAGCAGTGTATCGTATCTCGACTTTAGGACTCCATAGTCACAAAATTTACGCCACATCAAAACTAAAAATGTTTCCTTGTATAAAACTTGATTATTTACCCGTCCCCAGGATCAACGAAAGAGGTACAAAGGTACGTAAACTACTAACATTCGCTTCACGGTGACTGAAGGGTAGTGCTAACGGAATTCTGCCTTCCAAACAACGCGCCATTTAATAGAGTGTCTACCGAGCAAGAGTTACGGTGGCGTAGGCTGGTTGTTTCACCGAATAGCGGCATGCATATAGATCACATCGGCAGCAAAGCGAGAGGGCTGAACACGGTTGCGTACATCACGCTTATTGACACGTGTCTTGCTGCAGTAATCCAGTTTCTGGAGCTGAAAGCCGTGCGAGGAAGCTAATCAGACTGCCGCGTCGCAGAGAAAGCAACAGGCCGTAGCGGCGTACCGCTGTCAGCCAGTCGTAATGGATGGGGCGCACAGAAAAGCCGTATGTGCAGTCACAGGCACGCATGTTCCGCTCTCTGCTGTTTTCAGAGGGAATTCCGCCTCTGTCAGACGGAGGTGCTCTTATACAGCGCAAATACACCTGCGCCAAGAATGAGCACGCAGGCCAAAAGAGTTCATGGATTGCAACTGCGTTTTGTCCTCTTCATATACTTTGCTCATCATTCGTATAGTGACGAGTGCTGACCATCAAATTTTTACTCACTTCGAAAAAATGAAATTTTAATTTTTTGCATATGAATCTCAACAGTCGTGGTCCACAATGAAATCCCCGAGCTACGGTACCGTAGAACATCACTAGAGGCCCTAAATGAAATGGCGCTGGGTCATTGATTAAGAAGAATATAAGAATAAAAGAAATAATTCAATTTCGGCAGCAGCGGAAGAGTTGCAGCGTGCGATTCGTTGTGTACCACAGCATTTAATTATGTGACTTCATTTTTTGAGCTGATAACTGAAACTGTATTTCCATAGATAGTGGTGTACTGTCCATTTCACTGCCAGATCGGCATTTTAGTACTAGTGGTAGTAATATTAGTAGCTGCATCCTTTGCGGAAATTTACAGTATTGTTGGATGTGTTGTGGTATTGCAGTCAGCAACAAAGAAACTGGCAAGGTGCGTGTGCGTTCCGTGCACTGATTATGCCGCACAAACTTAAGTACGTATGCAGACATTTCATCCATGCCGCGAATCGAGAATCTCAACGATTATTGCTTGTTATCGATATTGATTGTGGCGAGATGTCGATCCCAGTAATTCCAGAATGTTTTAATTTTAATTTTGAGCTCGGATAACAACTGACAAAAGGAATATAATTACAAATTAATGATTTTCCAATTTTTTCTTTACTCTTTTTTTTTTTCTTCTTTCCAAATTTCATGACTCTAGGTCAACGGAAAGTGCCCTGCAGGTTGTAATGTGTGAGTCTGCAAATATTTTAAGATGTGACGCAAATGGCCGTATTTTCTGATTACACTGACTTAGAAACCTACATTTATTACGCCGCCAAGGGACCATAAAACTTAGTATGTGACATAAATATTAACTTGATAACAGACGGTCGGCCAGACAGATGCCCTAATAACAAATGATAAAAAATTTCTTTTGTGTGATATAATTAAAAAATTAACAGTTTTCGGACTATTTTTATATGGATGTGAACCCTTGACTTTTTTCAAACTTCATGATTATAGCCCAACGGAAAGTACGATACAGGTTTTGGTGACTGAGTTTGCGAGTATCAAAATATGTGACATGAATGGCCGTATCTTTTGATTGCATCGACTCAGAGGCTTCAAATTTTTACATCACCAAATGTGCATATCTTTGTGACATAAAATTCATCGTGCTTCACCTACCCGTTCATAAGAAAATGTGTTTTCAACAGTCGGACATACGGACAGACAGACAACAAAGAGATGCTATATAGATTCCGTTTTTATCGACTGAGATACGGAATCCTGCAAACAACTCATGTTTACAGACAAACATATACTTGCAGGTCTACTTCGACAAGGATGGGACAGGTAGTAGTCCGTGGCATAACACCTTGGCATTTATCTAGCGTAATTCAGGTGGGAATTTAAGAACATGGGACCTGGATAAAGTGAAAGAACCAGAGGTTATACAGAGTTTTAGGGAGAGCGTAAGGAAACAATTGAGAGGAATGGGGGAAAGAAATACAGTAGAAGAAGGATGGGTAGCTTTGAGGGATGAAATAGTGAAGGCAGCAGGCGATCAAATAGGTAAAAAGACGAGGGCTAATAGAAAACCTTGGGTAACAGAAGAAATATTGAATTTAATTGATGAAAGGAGAAAATATAAAAATACAGTAAATGAAGCAGGTAAAAAGGAATACAAACGTCTCAAAAATGATATCGACACGAAGTGCAAAATGGCTAAGCAGGGATGGCTAGAGGACAAATGTAAGGATGTAGAGGCTTGTCTCACTAGGGGTAAGATAGATACTGCCTACAGGAAAATTAAAGAGACCTTTGGAGAGAAGAGAACCACTTGTATGAATATCAAGAGCTCAGATGGCAAACCAGTTCTAAGCAAAGAAGGGAAGGCAGAAAGGTGGAAGGAGTATATAGAGGGTTTATACAAGGCCGATGCACTTGAGGACAATATTATGGAAATGGAAGAGGATGTAGATGAAGATGTAATGGGAGATAAGATACTGCGTGAAGAGTTTGACAGAGCACTGAAAGACCTGAGTCGAAACAAGGCCCTGGGAGTAGACAACATTCCATTAGAACTACTGATGGCCTTGGGAGAGCCAGTCATGACAAAACTCTACCATCTGGTGAGCAAGATGTATGAGACAGGCGAAATACCCTCAGACTTCAAGAAGAATATAATAATTCCCATCCCAAAGAAAGCAGGTAAGAAGAAAGATTAAGGAAAGGCAAACCTACGTTCCTAGCATTTGTAGACTTAGAGAAAGCTTTTGACAATGTTGATTGGAATACTCTCTTTCAAATTCTGAAGGTGGCAGGGTAAAATACAGGGAGCGAAAGGCTATTTACAATTTGTACAGAAAACAAATGGGCGTTATAAGAGTCGAGGGGTATGAAAGGGAAGCAGTGGTTGGGAAGGGAGTGAGACATGGTTGTAGCCTATCCCCGATGTTATTCAATCTGTATATTGAGCAAGCAATAAAGGAAACAATAGAAAAGATCGTAGTAGGTATTAAAATCGATGGAGAAGAAATAAAAACTTTGAGGTTCGCCGATGACATTGTAATTCTGTCAGAGACAGCAAAGGACTTGGAAGAGCAGCTGAACGGAATGGACAGCGTCTTGAAAGGAGGGTATGAGATGAACATCAACAAAAGCAAAACGAGGATAATGGAATGTAGTCGAATTAAGTCGGGTGATGTTGAGGGAATTAGATTATGAAAGGAGTTTTGCTATTTGGGGAGCAAAATAACTGATGATGGTCGAAGTAGAGAGGATATAAAATGTAGACTGGCAATGGCAAGGAAAGCGTTTCTGAAGAAGAAAAATTTGTTAACACCGAGTATAGATTTAAATGTCAGGAAGTCGTTTCTGAAAGTATTTGAATGAAGTGTAAACATGTATGGAAGTGAAACGTGGGCGATAAATAGTTTAGACAAGAAGAGAATAGAAGCTTTTGAAATGTGGTGCTACAGAAGAATGCTGAAGAGTAGATGGGTAGATCACATAACTAATGAGGAGGTATTGAATAGAAATGGGGAGAAGAGGAGCTTGTGGCACAACTTGACTAGAAGAAGGGATCGGCTGATAGGACATGATCTGATACATCGAGGGATCCCCAATTTAGTATTGTAGGGCAGCGTGGAGGGTAAAAATCGTAGAGGGAGACCAGGAGATGAATACACTAAGCAGATTCAGAAGGATGTAGGCTGCAGTAGGTACTGGGAGATGAAGAAGCTTGCACAGGACAGAGTAGCATGGAGAGCTGCATCAAACCAGTCTCAGGACTGAAGATCACAACAACAACAATTCAGGGAAATCTCGGAAAACTTCAATCAGGACGGCTGGATAGCTATTTGAGGCTCCATCTTCTCGGATACAAGGTTGGTCCGTTTAAAACTGTGCAAATTTACTCGGTTCATCCCTAGTGATTACACATTCCTCAAGGGATTTCATTTGAGCATGAGAACATCTAGTGATTCAGTGTTCATTATTTGTCGACATCAGTCCAGCCACGCGTTGCTCACTTTGAACTGAAACCAGAGCAATGACGACGGTGTTTGATTTCCATTTTGCCTATCGAAATTCGCCATTCGTTCTCCTGAGACAATGAGATGTTAAGCTCAGAAAGAAGATAAAATGTTAGTATTATCCATTGCAACGCCATGTTTGTTGTTAAAAAGTGCGTTGTGACGAAACAAAGGTATGTTATTATTTGATTCTGTTAAAATGACGGAAAACACCGTGAAGGGTAGTGCTTCATAAGCGATAGCTGAGCTGGTACGCGTCTTTCTGCATCTGAAAGATGATGTATACTCAGATTTCGCGCCAGCCGTATGAGAGTGCCGCTAGTAGCGCCACTATGATGATGCAGATCAAGTTTGCTTCAAACACACGCTGAAAATATCATGATTGGTAGTTATAATTGATATTGGACGTCGTGATTTGATGATTGTCAAAAATGCATTTAATACAAAGACGCTATTATCAAAATCTCACTGAGTTTGAAGGAAGTCGCGCAATGGGACAACTGGAATCTGGATGCGATACTGCAGAAATACTTGATTGGAATGCAGCCACTGTACATAATTACTGACCTAGTGGTCACGAGAATGTACAGTCGCAAGAAGAACGGGTCCTGGACGGCCACATGACACTAACGAGAGGGAAGACCACCGTGGTCTGGTCCACCTTATTGCATCTGCAGTAACAATATGAGCATCAGTTGGCACCACAGCGATCCAAAGAACTAAAAATAATCGATTACTTCAAGGACAGCTCCGAGCCAGACGCCCTTTGCGTGCATTCCACCCATCCCAAAACACCGCCATTTGCGACTTTAGTGGTGTCAAGCGAGAGCTCACTGGAAAGCAGGAAGGAGGTCTATTGTGTTTTCTGATGAAAGCTGGTTCTGGTTCGGTGCCGGTGATGGCCTTATGTTGGTTAGGAGGAGACCTACTGAGGACCTGCAATTAGCATGTCTGCATAGTAGACACACTGGAGTTACGGTTTGGGGTGTCGACATGTTGCCTTGGCCTGTTCCATCAATAGATCTGCCTCAAATCGAGCACATATGAAACGTGATCTGGCGACAACGCCAGAGTCATGCACAAATAGCATTAACCGTCACTGTATTGGCCGACCTAGCGCAAGAGGCATGAAGCGCTGTAGCACAAACTGTACAAGTTAATGCATGCACGTCTGCATTAACGGTTTGGGGTGCGATTTTGTATGACAGCTACAGCACTCTCGTGGTTATCCCACGCACCATGTCCGAATTTTTAGGTCAACTGATGATCCATCCTGTTTCTCTGCCATTCATGAACAGCATTCCAGGGGGTGTTTTCCAACAGGATAATGCTCGCCCACATACCACTGTTGTAACACAACATGCCATTTGGAGTGTCGACATGTTGCCTTGGCCTGTTCCATCAATAGATCTGCCTCAAATCGAGCACATATGAAACGTGATCTGGCGACAACGCCAGAGTCATGCACAAATAGCATTAACCGTCACTGTATTGGCCGACCTAGCGCAAGAGGCATGAAGCGCCGTAGCACAAACTGTACAAGTTAATGCATGCACGTCTGCATTCTTGCATTCAACATTCTGGCAGCTACACCGATTATTAACGTACTCGCGTTTCACTTTTGCAATGGGTTACCTCGTTCTTACATTAATCGGTGATCTTGCAACGTTAATGACTTAAATACGTTATCTAGGCAAATCTAGTTCCGAAATTTCATTACTCTAGATCAATTATGTTTTGGTGTTGCTATTTTTTCCGTCAGCGTACTTACTCACAGGTCTAATTCGGTAAGGATGGGACAGGTAGTCGGCCACAACGTAACTGTAAGAACCATTTACCCGAAGTAATTCAAAAAAAAATGACGGAAAACGTGAGTCAGGAAGGCTGGATGGAGATTTTAGCCTGCGTCTTCCCGAACACATGGCTGGTCCCTTTATAACGGCACAAACTTACCCATTTAACACATGGTATTTACACATTCTTCCTGTGATTTCATTTGCCAATTAAAAAAAAAACTAGTGTCCCAGTTTTCACTTATTTTTCAACATCAATCAGTGCACGTGCCACTCACATTCGACTGAAACCAGAGCAGTGGTGATGGTGTTTGGTTTTCATTTTGTAAATCGAAACTCCTCATTTGCTCTCCTACGAAAGGGTGTCAGCATCCCCTCGTAGTCAACGCTCAAAAAGACGATAAAATGTTAGTATTATCCATCGCAACGCTTTGTTTATCGTTATAAAGTGAGATGTGAAAAAAAAAGAGGTAGCTTATAGTCCCAGCCTAAAAGTCAAGCGCCGGCACGACGGTCAGGAGCAGTAGAGCAGAGAGGACTGTGAAGAAGACGTCAGCCAACAGTACACTGACCGACCCCTCTCTAGGACGACACCGAGACAGCAGCGGCGTCTAGGCGAAGAGAACGTAAGCCCCGTGCCACCTGGCTGCCGCCCAGTTGAAGACTAGGCGACATACGAGCTCTGCAGCAGCGACTTCTGAACTGCATTGTTTCACTTGTATTAAGGAGTTCTGTATACTGAAGAAATATTATTATTTCGTCTGTCGCCCATTGCTTGCGACACACCATTGTCAATTCATTTATCTTTCTTTCGCAGCGATCGCAGGGTCGGCGTGGTTACAACAGATTTGGCAGTGTTAGTGTTAGGAATGGCCGGATGCCCTTCCTGCCGCCACCCCGTACCCCCCAGGACGGAATCAGTGTACCCCAACTGTCTGCGTCTAGCGAAATTCGCGTAATAGTGCGGACGTGTTGCAAATGTCTGCGACGCGTGTAACTGAGGCGGAACGTGGGGACCAGCCCGGTATTCACCTAGCGAGATGTAGAAAACCGCCTAAAAATCACATCCAGGCTGGCCGGCACACCGGCCCTCGTCGTTAATCCGCCGGGCGGATCGATTCGGGGCCGGCGCTCTTACCCGAATCCAGGAAGCAGCGCTTTAGCAAGCTCGGATACCCTGGCGGGTCCAAGTATTGTCATTTATCTAACTGTAGTAAAAATTCATTAATACGATTTGCTTGAATTGTTGTTTAGCGACCCGAGAAAAAAATGGCTCTGAGCACTATGGGACTCAACTGCTGTGGTCATTAGTCCCCTAGAACTTAGAACTACTTAAACCTAACTAACCTAAGGACATCACACACGTCCACGCCCGAGGCAGGATTCGAACCTGCGACCGTAGCAGTCGCACGGTTCCGGACTGCGCGCCTAGAACCGGACCCGAGAAAGCAGGTTTCCTAGGCACCCCGTATTCGACGAGGAGACAGAACACAACACTTATTATTTCATTCAGTTATACTTTTGTACCTAAATCTTACACCGTATTATTCAAGTGATACTTACCTCTATGGACTGTACTGTTTAACTAATTTGAGGCACCATAAATTAGATAACCTGCTCAGTGCAGTGCAGTGTGAAACAATATTTGAAGCGCTTTTTATGCAGGGATAGTGCTGGTGGGTAATTACAAACATTCGAATTGTGCATCTATGAATATAATGTTTATTTGATTACTTATCAGCGAAGGCATGAATTACATGAATAAGGACAAAATAGCCCTGTCAGACACACAGCTTTATCTTTATTATCCAGAACCATTAATCCTAATCGCGTAGCAGCATTTGCAGTCTGCGCTTCCACTCCAGTATAGACACTGGACTCGCATTCGGGAGGACGACGGTTCAACCCCGCGTCCGGCCATCCTGATTTAGGTTTTCCGTGATTTCCATAAATCGCTCCAGGCGAATGCCGGGATGGTTCCTTTCAAAGGGCACGGCCGACTTCCTTCCCCGTCCTTCCCTAATCCGATGAGACCGATGACCTCGCTGTCTGGTCTCCTTCCCCAAACCAACCAACCAACCAACCACTCCAGTAATTATGAGGAAGCTGTTAAGTATTTACACATTTAAGACACGCCTTAGCATCGAAATCGTTAACAAACCAATAAGCATCTCCATCACATTCATCGCAGTACTTCATCCAGAAAACACTGGTGCAGAGGGCCAAGCACTGCGTTCTGTGGGCACCAACTACCATAACTACACTGAAGCGCAAACGAAACTGGTACGGGCATGCACATTCAAATACGGAGATATTCAAACAGGCAGAATACCGCGCTGCGGTCGGCAACGCCTATATAAGACAAGTGCCTGGCGCAGTTGTTAGACAGGTTACTGCTGCTACAGTGGCAGGTTATCAAGATATAAGTGAGTTTGAACGTGGTGTTATAGTCGGCGCACGAACGATGGGACAACATCTCTGAGGTAGCGATGAAGAGGGGATTTCACGTACGACCATTTCACGAGTCTAGCATGAAGATCAGGAATCCGGTAAAACATCAAATCTCCGGCATCGCTGCAACCGGAAAAAGATCCTGCAAGAACGGAGCCAACGACAACAGAAAAGAATCGTTCAACGTGAGAGAAGTACAACCCTTCC
Source organism: Schistocerca nitens (assembly GCF_023898315.1). Classification (NCBI taxonomy): domain Eukaryota; kingdom Metazoa; phylum Arthropoda; class Insecta; order Orthoptera; family Acrididae; genus Schistocerca; species Schistocerca nitens. The sequence goes on from NC_064614.1 coordinate 1,021,795,398, forward strand.
GCAAATTGCTGCAGATTTCAATTCTGGGCCCTCAACAAGTATCAGCGTGCGAACCATTCAACGAAACAGCATCAATATGGGCTTTCGGAGCCGAAGGCCCACCCGTGTACCCCTGATGACTGCACGACACAAAGCTTTACGCTTCGCCTGGGCTCGTCAACACCGACATTGGACTGTTGATGACTGGAAACATGTTGCTACGAAAAACTTACATGTTATTTACTACTTACAAAACCAAAACGGTGTATGGGAATAGGGCCACGATGTCATATGATGAACTCATCAATGTAAGTCTGGAGAGACCATCTTCAGATGTTAACTGGTGAGCGTATAACAAGCTATACACAATGAATCTCAGTGAATCGCTCACTCAGCTTCTTAATATAGGAACTGTTGAGGAATCTTCACCATGAATGACTACCTTGAATTTAGAATGTGGAAACTGTTGGGGATTTTTCGCCGTAAACGGCTGCTTTGGTTCCAGATTGTGGAAGTAGTTGAAAAATCTTCATTGTGAATTACTGGCTCACTTCGAAAATGTGGAAATCTTTGAGGATTCATCAGTGTGAATGGCAGTCTCTGTTTTTGAATTCGGGAATTGTTAAGGAGACTTCGCCATGAACAGCTGCCATACTTCCGGAATTTTGGACTTGGTGAGGTCGTCGTTCAAGGTGAAGAGTCTTTGGTGACATTTTTCAGTGGAACCGACCAACATAGAACTGAAATTATGTCGTTACATACGCGCATACATCGCAAAGGCAATAAAAAATGGTTTATTCAATTATTAGGGATCAGTAAAATTTACGTACAGTGCCTCAATTAAGTGGAAGCAAGGGCATTAAATATTGATTGATATTATTGGGCAAACGATATAATATAAGAACGGCTTACAGATAACTTCGTGTAGAAATGTGTCAAGATGCGTTGCATTATAATATTTCTGTAGCTTGTTTGTAATCGCCCCATTATTAACGTAGTGAAGTCTGGTTTAAAAGAGCGAGCTACAGAATAGCTTTTGGGTATCCGAATCAATGTTTTCATGGTTTCTCTACATAGTATGTAGCGAATTTTGGTAAGTTTTTTCAGTTAGACATATTCAATCTCATTTAAATTTTTACAATTTCTCTGAGCTTACGCCCATTTCTTTCCTACTCAGCATAGATACAATACAATTCACAATTACTAGCTCAGGCAGTGATGCAGAGACCGGTGTCTCAAACAGGCGGCTCCTGAAGTCGATGATAGTGTAGTTCACGAAGTTAATGGCTTGTTAAAAGCGAAGTCCACAGTGAAATGAAAGTCGTCGTAATCATTCACATACATCCAGAGAGTGATCCGAAGAGAAAAACATCAACACAGGTAAGATCAGTCACTCTGCTGCCAATGACGCTTTCGAAGGCATCAGACAACAGCGAGAACTGCCGGACAAGTGTGGGATTACAGTATATGTAGGCACCCTGGTGTCGAAGTTAAGACCCATAGTGGTCAGAGCCATCTGAACCATTTGAACCACTCTGGTGTCAGTGTATAGGCCCACGTGACATGACCGCTGCTACGGTGCCACCCTCCTTCCAGGTGCAAGGCTAACGAAAGTATCACTCACAAATAACAACCTCAACTTCTGTTGCATAAAGGCTTTCTTGTCTCCACCAGCGGCAATAATATATTATCGTTATATGAAAATATTTCATATAATTTGTTTACATCAGTTCTTCAGCGTTAGTTACAAGAAATTGCAATTCAGGTAAATAGGTCATCTGGAAAATATGTGTTTCCTTTGTAGACTCACGAACCTTGTCAAATTTGTTCTTGACTGCAGATAGAGTCGGATTGTGAGGTCTCACAGTTTTATAGCTGGAATGTTTTCCACAGCCACTCACGTTCCAAACCAGTCCACGTGAGCTAACCCTCACGAAAGCAACTGAAGAGTCTACTTCCTTGAATGAAGCTTGTCACATTTTTTTAATTTCTTCCCATTCTCCTTGTACTGTATACCCGGAAAGGCATAAATCTACGTTTGGAGGACCATTTGAACATTCCGTTGGTTGGCTGGTTTTCTGAGTACGAGGGGCGTTCAATAAGTAACCAACACTTTTTTTTCTGAAAGCAGGTTGGTGTTATTCAAAATTACAATACGCCATATTATTCAGCACTCTTTTGGCTACAAAACCATATTTTTAAACATAATCTCCTTTCAATACGACGGCCTTACTGAAGGGGCTTGTGTGCCCGCATGGTACCAATCTATTGGCCCACGTCGGAGCCAATATCTTTATGCATCAATACCAGTACCTCAGCACGCGTGGTCTTGGGATCCGGCACGGTAGCTCAGGGTGTTCGGTGAGAGGGCCGATTGTCCTCTGTAATACAAACACTGGTCAATAGAATCTTCGATAAACTTGAACGGATGTCGAGAGACGTCCGCCCAGACCAAACGAACCTAACAATACCGAAAAATTTTTTTTTAAAAAAAGAAAAAAGGAGTAGCGTCTTTGATTCATAATCGAAACTTCTTTGTTCCCGGGATCGAACCCCGCCACTGCTTAAATTTTGATTAATTATCAGCCTTGGAAGCTGAAGACTTCCGGCATAAGAGACGCCCTCATGCTGCAAACGGCCTTGACGACGAGTGTGGAGGAGAGGACGGAGGTCCAGGGCACTCTCTTGTCCTAAGGATTGGAAACTGCCCCTAAAGGCGGAATAACCAGCAAGGATCAGTGGCATCAGGATGCAGAAGGTGATGGAAACAACTGCATTAAAGACACGTAACGTGTATCCACAGGACATCTGGTCTGTAATTGGAGAAGTGTCATGTTGATCTCTCCATTGGCAAAAGATTCCGAAATAATCCCCCAGTCGGATGTCCAGGAGGGGACTAAAAAAATTGCTATGAGCACTGTGGGACTTAACTGCTGAGGTCATCAGTCCCCTAGAACTTAAACCTAACTAACCTAAGGACATCACACACATCCATGCCCGAGGCAGGATTCGAACCTGCGACCGTAGCGGTCGCACGGTTCCAGACTGTAGCGCCTAGAACCGCACGGCCACCCAGCCGGCCGGGGAGGGGACTGCCAAGGTGGAGGTTACCATGAGAAACAGATTGAATTATCAACGAAAGGATAACGTTCTACGAGTCGGGGCGTGGAGTGTCAGAAGCTTGAACGTAGTAGGAAACTAGAAAATCTGAAAAGGGAAATAAAAGGGCTCAATCTAGATATAGTAGGGGTCAGTGAAGTGAAGTGGAGAGAAGAAAAGGATTTCTGATCAGGTGGGTATAGGGTAATATCAAGAGCAGCAGGAAATGCTATAACGGGAGTAGTATTCGTTGTGAATAGTTCAGTCTCAGGGTTGTTCTTATTAGAATCGACAGCAAACCAAAAACGACAACGATAGTTCTGGTTACAAGTTCTATTCTGAGATGAAGAGGTTAGCAAAGGAGAAGAATTCTTGGCGTGCCGCATCAAACCAGTCAAAAGACTGATGATCAAGAAAAAAAATCAATAACTTTCCCATTATCCACCTACTGCTCTCCACAGAGTGCATCCTGCATTGGGCCAAACAGATGGAAGTCAGGAGGGGCCAAATCCGTGTTGTAGGGTGGATGAATAAGAACAGTAAAATAACGTTTCTGATCTCCCATTAGATGCGCAGACTTGTGTGAGACCTTGAATTGGAGAAGTTCGTTTCCGTTTTTGTGGCTACGTTCCCACAGTATCACGATGTGTAAGAGTGTTGCTCGGTGCACGATGAGGCAGGACATCAAACAGACCAACTGACGACCGTCACCAAAATTTTCCAGCTGACAGTGCGGCTTGGAGCTTTTTCTTCGGAGGAGAGATTGTATGGCACCACTCCATACATTGCCGTTTTCTCTTTGGTTCGAAATGAAGAACACATGTTTCACCTACAGTGACAATGTTCTACAAATACCTGTTATGGCCAGCCTTGTAATGCACAATACATTTCGCACAAATGGTGCTTCATTGGTCTTCGTGGTCTATTGTTAGGTGGCGAGGAATCCAGTGGGCTCACACCTTTAACTACCTCCACTAGTGGACTACGTAAGGGGTCAACAGCCCCTTACGGACTGCTTCCCGAGCGGTCCCCGGCACGAATCCGCCCGGCGGATTAGTGTCGAGGTCCGGTGTACCGGCCAGCCTGTGGATGGTTTTTAAGGCGGTTTTCGATCTGCCTCGGCGAATGAGGGGGGGGGGGGGGTGGATCCACTCGTGGCCGAACTGCACAATAACCCTGGGTTCGGTGTGGGGTGGCGGTGGGGTGGGTGGACTGCTGTGGCCTGTTGTGGGGTTGTGAACCACTGAGGGCTAGGCGGGACGAAGCGTCTCCGTTGTTTCTAGGTCCCCGGTTATGTACACACACACACACACACACACAAGTTGGTGGCTGCTAAGCGAACAGTGCGGATTTCGGAAGGACGACCGACCGCGCTTACCATTGTTTAACGGCTGTATATGCCACCAAACGCCGTGGGTATGACCTCCAGCAAATACGTAAATGGCAATAACTGAGCGATTTGTTGATGTGTTTAAGTGTTAATTTGTGCGTCATGATTACGCGACGACAATGCCGGGCACCCAGGATTTGAGTTGCAGTGAGGGTTGTGCATTCAGTGCTACATGAAGAATGTTCGCGTGTGACGACATTAATAGGCGACCTCTGGTGAGTTAACCGTTATTCCTTTGCCTCATTCGTGCTGTTTAGACAATAAACATAGAACATTAACAACAAAATATGTACCGAAAATTGTTACCTGACATCCTAATTAGCTTTGTTGGATTTGACACGAAACAAGTCCCCTGCAAATATAGACCGATCAGCCTTTATCAGTTGCGCACAAACTATTCTAAACTGTTAGGCTATAGTCCAATACTTAATTACGCTGTTAATAAGGGAGCGTTTGAATAAGTGTGTTAGTATTACCAACAGAGACGTCCAATGGAGCAGCAAGGTGTTTGTGATTCGTCGATCACTAAAATCAGTGTGACCGCACGTTCCAACATTGCAGTATTCGTAACTGTGTGCGGCCGGCTGTCACGTGGGAGGTGGGGCAGGATCGCATAACCTTGTTGCGATGACGTCACACACCTCGCCTAATGGATCACCGTGCTTTTGTTCACTGCCAGGTCCCCGTAGACTCTCTGCTAGCGCCTATGAATATGTGCGAGCTCTGGTTTTCCGTTAAAAGAAACTCAGTGACAGCTCTCTGCTTGCAACTTATCTCCGCTGCGGACACCACTTTGAAAGCTACGCAAAGCCTGAAGCGGGAATATTATTCCACGATGTCCCACAACAAATTCTGCATGGGTTCAACGGAAATCGGCAATAAATAAATAAATAAATAAAAACAAAAAAAATAAAAAATTAAGAAATGTCTTGCGTTACTTATAGAACGTCCGTCTTAGAACAAATACTACAGCTATATGTCACGTATAATTTTTATGTATATGCCTTGAAAAGGAGAAAACTGTGCCGGCCGCGGTGACCGAGCGGTTCTAGGCGCTCCAGTCCGGAACCACGCTGCTGCTATGGTCGCAGGTTCGAATCCTGCCTCGGGCATGGATGTGTGTGATGTCCTCAGGTTTAAGTAGTTCTAAGTCTAGCGGACTGATGACATCAGATGTTGAGTCCCATAGTGCTCAGAGCCATTTGAACCATTTAAGAAAACTGTGATTCACTTCGTGATCTTAGGAGCAACACAAATAAACGGATGCCGAGTAAAGTCTGTGATTTTTGTATTGATGTAATGGGGGTGCTTGTATAGCGTAATTCATCAGTAAATATCATGCATGACGATGGCTGACATACCACTCCCGTGACTACCTGCTACTCACTTAACGTAGCAAGGGAATTGTGTCATGTCACTTTAAGATAGGCTAGCCATGCTTGGGTTTTAATTCTAAATATTGACGTACATTCCGGTGATCAAAAGTTTTCCTAACACCCTTTTTTTTCATTCGCCACCAATATTTTGGAGACGTGAATTCTTGGCGACGTCGGTTTAGCTAACTCAACTCCTTTTAGTTTTAAGTATACTTTTTCTAGCAGCTTCCTCTATTAGTTTGTTCTCGAGCACTTTCAACATGTCTAGTGTCTCAAAATCAAGCTACACAGTGAATCCAATATCGACGGAGTGATTTACGAAGAAAGTAATGGGAATGTAATAAGGGTATATTGCCTCTCCGTTCCGCTCACATTTCTACGAATCTTAACGCTTTTTACATTTATGCATGAGCTGAGATCTTAATGCTTACCCTGCCGCCCTGGACACAGTAGCGCCCTGGAAGGAATTACCCCGTAGAGGATCTACCTTCACTCTCGCTCCGTCTACAGATTTCCTACATTATTCATCACTTCGTTCTCTTCAACAAAATGCTTGTTAAGAGCGAGAGAAGGTCCTCACTTTTACGTTAGAATGTAGTGAATGTTGAGGGGGAGTAATGATGCAAATCAGGGCCTCATTATTCAGATGGCAACTGCTGTCCTCTGAGAAACATGACAGATACACTTTGTTAAGATTGCAGATTTCCTTCGGCAAATACTACTGCGTTAAAACGAAAAGTTTACCCATTCTAAAAGCAAAAACGAAACCTAGCTCTTGATTAAGACAACACATTGTATTTGTCGTTTCACAGTGTATCCCCTTACATCAATCATATCTTCATTTAACGTGCAACTAAATTTAATGCATTTTGATCTTGAACTAATCTTTGACTTTGTAGAGGAGTGTCGTTAAAAACATTTTAAAAAATTAAAAAAAAAAGTTTCTGGGCAGATTAAAACTGTGTGCCGGGTCAAGACACGAATGTTCATTTTGTTATCTTTACTAATCTGCTAGCTCCAGAAAACACTCGTCACTCAGATTAAACATTGTCACGGGTCGCTCATGTGATAAGTCTAAAAAATATATGTCACATTGCCCAAGGGCAGTTGTTCCCAACCTGGGTTAATTACCCATTAGGCGTAAAATAAAATTCTGTAACGGGTAAAAACAAAAGGGTTCGATAGTGTCTCGGCTCCAGACTATATTACCTTTTAAAGATCCTTAACTATTTCCTAATCATGTGGTACTGATTGCATAAATATGTCTCTTTAAACTATACCGTTAATACATGGCGCACTGTGGTGGACGTTACAGCTTGCGAGACGAATGTATGAACTTCTTTCCCACACAGTCCACCCGTTACCCACGTCTCTTATACTTTGTACCACATGTCTATGACAATAAAACTAAGACATATAGATTAAAATATGCTTAAATATCTCATGAAAATGCCTTCGCCGTGTTGTAGGTAGTTCCCGCAATGGACAAGAAATTGCTTCAGTATTCACTTTGGACAAATAAACGATTTTATTGACAGTGAAACACAATAGTAACTATGTTATGTTTCCTGTAGGTCCTACACAGTATTATTACTATTATTAGCGGTAGTGGTCTGAAATGAAGCACTGGCAGCCTGAAGTATTCCAAATTCTGCCAATTTCTACCTGTTCAGAAGCCAGTATTTCAGCATTCAGCAAATTTGCAATCTAAATAGTTGGTTTTAAAAGAGGTTGTAGGGTGTGGGTGAAGGAAGTGTCCCGAGGGACAGGAATGATGCAGAGGAAACACGTTTCCTAACAGCGTTTGCCCTCTGTGTGGATAATTAGTTTTGTTTTCTGAGAAGGAGTTGTACGTAGAACTTGCAAGCTCTGAAAATTGCTATATTTTCCTATAAGAACAAATAGGTTGTTAGAAATCAGAGTATCAATTGCCTCTTTCACACATCAGTTCGTCGTTTAATAGAACACGTACAAAAATAAAATATCATTTATGTTTCGTTATTTTAAAAATATAAGTTTTCAGACGAAATTCTTCCTCATTCTAAAGTTCAGCTAGGCGCAAATGTTGGTGATGGGGAAGATGGGGGGGGGGGGGGGGGGGGAGAGGCTAGATTATATATGATTGCAGGCCCAGGAAACTTTCTCAGAAAGGTTGAGAACCTCTGCCATATGGTGATAACAAGTTGTTACTGCAAAGTTCGATGGCAGGAATGTGTGAAGAGAGAAGTAATACACGATTGTGATACTCGTATGAGTAATAACGGACACAGACACACAAACATGGTGCCACATAAATGGGTATATATAAGTGAAAGTTCATATGTGTGTGAATTGTATCATTGGCTGAAGAAAGTACATTTGAACACAGTAAGAAAAATACATATCACATCTCCACTCCAACTGTGGTTATTCACTTACGTAAAATGTTGCAGACGAAGTATGAGTGAAGGAGACATTGCAACTTATACCCGTAAGTCTAAATGTGACAAATATCCTTTTATCCTGGCATCATAGGGAACAGTAATACGAAAGAAAGCTTTTGAAAAAATCTTATTATTTGGAACATTACTGCAAAATGATAATAAGCAAGAAATATTTTAATTTCTAAAACTGCAATATTTACCTAAGATTAACTGCACATTTACTGTTAACAATTAAAATTATGCATCTCTTATGATTTGAAACAGATATTTCTCTTTTCAGAAACAGCAAAAAAGGAAGAAATAGACTATGCCACTTGTAGTACCGCTGTTTTATTTTATGCCTCCAACGTAGTAAAATTCATGTCGACACGAAATGTAGGTGGAACAAAGATTTACGTTATTCTTTACGTGTTCTTATGTCTCCCTCTTTTGGAAGACGGAGACGAAATCAAAATAGTTCAGATCCAGTTCATCAGTGAGATCAACTTTCGTAGCTAACTCCGCCATTAATTGTTATCTGCCACTACATGTGGTGTTCAAATGGCTCTGAGCACTATGGGACTCAACTGCTGAGGTCATTAGTCCCCTAGAACTTAGAACTAGTTAAACCTAACTAACCTAAGGACATCACAAACATCCATGCCCGAGGCAGGATTCGAACCTGCGACCGTAGCGGTCCTGCGGTTCCAGACTGCAGCGCCTTTAACCGTACATGTGGTGTAATTCGTATTAAAATGACGTGGCGTATTTACTTGCAATGAGACGCAATGTATAATGAGCGTATACTTAAATCACAGTCTAAGATGTACAGACCTGAATAAACCAGGTCAAGGTAATTTAATCCTTTCAGTCGTATCTTCTCTGCTTCATTAATCAAAAGAACTTTTTATGTTCCGATAATCCTCTCAAGAGAGGACGGAAGTATAAATAATATTAGAATTTGTAACATTTTCTAGCCGATACGTAGACTTCATGGTTATTAATCATAGGAAACTTTATTTGGGACAAAAACAAAGGACAACTAACAAAAATAATAAAATAATATATAACTTTTTAATTGAAAAAAAATTCGAATAAAGAGGAACGTTACAAAACTGTCACCCTGAGTGAAAAGACCTTCAATCAATGGTCTATTATAATAATTTTTAACTAAGTGAATTTCACATACATTGATATTTGTCAAATAACTAATCTTGTTTGTACATTTTATTACTTGAACTCTACTAATCTGGAGGACAAGGAGGGGAAATAATTCATATAGGAATACTAAAAACCGAAAATACATACAGGATCAAATTGTAAAATTTTTATTCATATGTTGCCCTTTGATGTAGCAACGTTTGGACTGAGAAGTACCTGTGGACGTTCCATTTCAGAAAACAGACAAACAGCATAAGTTTTTACTCGTACTACGCAAACAATTGTAGACAAGTTACTCCCAATGTGCTGCTTTTTAAGGGGATGTGTGGGGCACAGATTTCGGAGTGTACACATTTTGATACAATGAAGACATGGGTATACGAGAGGAATTTTCTGTGATTGGAACCGGCGGAACAACGATCGGCCATCAGCATTAGAATTGTAGGAAATGATACGGTAGCAGTTACTGATTTCGGATCTGAGATGCCATTGATCTCGACTGCCCTGTTCAGGCCAACTTCTGAACTGAGGTCGGTGACAAGTTTTCCAAGTAAAATATGCAGAAACCTAGGTGCTGTAGGTAGACTACTTAAAGCTGCCAAGCTGCAGGCCTGCCTTAAAGTAAAACTAAAGTGACAGGTAGCGTGTCGCATCTTTCTTATTGCCGACAGCTTGGCGGATAATTGTATCCTAGATGTTGGTTTCCTATCAGAGAAGAATGCAGTGATTTTTCTGCGGGAAAACTCTGCACTGTAGAGACAAATTTGTTAGCTTTAGCTGAAGGTCGCAGCTGGATCCATCCAGAGGTGTTACTGCAAATGGTAGTGACCAAATCAGGACCCACGCGCTCTAGCGGTTTAAGCACTTGCATTGTCAGTTATACAATAGCCGCTATTGAGGACAAAGAATCTCAACTGAATCGTACTAATGAAGATCAGTGAGTCGATCTACGGTGTGTTACAAACAAATATGTCATCCTTTTTTTCAAGAGAAGGCTGGAGTATTTAATTGTCATGAGTGCGATTAGAAGTTTTATTTCATCAACCATTCTGTCTGCAGCCTTACTTCATCCCTCGTGCAAAAAGACCTAGTGTTACAAAAGAAATATACCAGGCGTTATATTTTTTAGAACTAAACAATCTAAAAGATCCATTCTTCCAAGCAAACACATACATCTTGTCGCCATTGACATTCATGAGCATCTTCCACAAGCGAAGACTGGGGTCCACTATGTGATAACGTTCTATGAACCGGTCAGCAAATATATACAGCCGTATGCAGTCTCCGACTAGAAGCATACAAACTATTTTGTGGGAGTTGGTAAGCTTCAGGAGCTGCTCTCAGACAATGGTACGCAGTTTATGAGCGGTAGGTGAAAAGACTTTCTTTCGAACACTGGGGTAAAATTAATTTTGGTTTCATGATACCCAAGGAAAGAGAATGCAGTGAGGCATTGTTACCACGAACTGACTCACTTTATGTGCAGGTTTGTAGCAAACTAAGTGGCTTGAATATTTGAAATCCTTCGAAAGAACAGTAAATAGTATGCCAAGCATAACAACAGGCTATGTAAATTGCTGCTTGACAGCCTAGAAGAGATTGAATGGTGTAAACATGGTCCGAAACTAAAACAAGATGAAAAATCTCACATAGTTTATAAACCTCTTTGCAAGAGTAAACAAACTAGATTATGTTTTGATGGAGATGCTACTCAAACCTACGAGTTAGTCTTGGTTCGCAGCCATTCCAAATATTCCCACATAACTAAAAAAGAAACAAACGAGAATTTTTGAATTAAAAATTTTAAAATTATTCGTATCCAACATCCAGGACCGTATTTAGTTAGCTTCCGCAGCTCAGGAAGAGTAAAACGATTGTATCCGTATTAGGTTACGAAACTGTATTGTAAGTGAACAAATGCTCTAGATATGAGTCGTGCCCTGTATTTTAAGTAACATTTCTCAGTGACATGAACTGATATGAATTATTGTTTAGTGTAACTTTACTTTTCGTGTTTGTGTTTCCAAGGAAGGTGCTTTCTACTTCTTAGTATAATAAGATTTATAATAGTAGTGGTGGGATCTACATGCTGTATCCACATGCTTTTTAGTTTGATAATATTTTTTCATCGGTAACCTAAGCTGTGGACTTCGGATACGGGGGATTTGTACAGCTACGTTCCTTGTGTCGTGATGTGTGTGCAACCCTGATCAACTGTAGATAAGGTCTATTAGCCAACGGATCACTGTCTTGTCCGAATCTGACGTGATAGTGCCCTATTTTTCCTTCTTGCAATTTTGAGAATAAACTCAGTGCAGAGTTTGCCTGTGAAGGATTGATAGCCTTACCAGTGGAAATACCACTACTGTCCGGGTGTAACTTGCTACTATGTAACATAATACTTACTTTGGATCTTCTTATTGATAAATAAGTAGTATATGTGTCATGTACTACTGGTTCGTAGCTATAAGCAGCCGCAGATATATAAGCACCCACATGTAGGTAATGGGTCAGTGTGGCCTTCAAAAGGAAACTGCTTGATTGCCCCTTATAGACTGGTTTTCTTTGTTTACGTTTCAATCTGATTTACTGTGGCAAAATTTGGTACAGGAAACATGTTAGTTAATATGCTTTTCATTATGGGCGGTACTTTTCTAACGACAAAAGTATGTTGTGGTATGATATTTCCTTAATGAGTGAGTGTACAATGTGTCTCATGCCACACGGTCGTGCGCGTGTTAACTGCAATGACAGTGTGTAGTTCTTGAAGCGTACCTTGTATTGGACGTCCAGGTCCGCCGTGTGACTGACGACTCGCTGGAAGTACACCGTTGGTTGTGGACTTACGAAAACTCCCCAATGCGACATGATTAATCACTTGTCATTTGCTCATACATTTACATTGTCCAGTGAAGACAATAAAAGTCCAAACTGTGTCTAGAAATTATGTGATTGTGGGCTGTTTCGACGGAGCTGTCACTCTGTGTCTAACTAGCCACTGTGAATCATTAAGCAGAAAAATGACTTCGAAAGGCGAACTGTTACTATGAACCTTACATATATTGGATGAAGTGCCGTGGAAATTAGCTCAACTGTGATTTTGGCAGCAGTCAGTCTGCTATACAACAATTATGACAAAAAAGTAGAACGTAGACCATTTTTTTTTTTTTATAAAGAAACTCCTCTTCTTAAAGTTTAGCAGTACGAGATAGACTGCCAAGGTTGTGTCCCTGGTAGACGTAATTGACTCTTTTTAGTGAATAACCAAATATTTGTCATTCAGTGACACATCGTAACACATATACGATCATGTGCTATACAACCAAAATGCATACCCTCATTCAGTGACGGCTGGTTATCATGTGCTAATATGCTACTGCACATTGTAAATTCGGAACTAAAATGATGTCATTTCTCTTCGAATGCGAGCCAGAAATCGCAGTTCGGAAGTGCGCTGATATGCAGATAGAATGGACGAAAATATGTTTTGCTGCGCTCTCTCTGTGGTAACTTGAAACCAGTGTAGAGTGCTGACATGATGGTGAGCCGTGTAATGGTCAACTGAGCATAGGGACACAGCTGTCTGTTTTCGACTGCGCATATTCTGATGTGCCGCCATTCCTTCTTGCACTATGTGTGCAACTTTGCTCATTTCACCAGGTCAGTATTTTTCTTTAAAAATGTGTATAATATGCGCAGGCGTAGCGTACCTTTTAGAAGCGGAAAGGCGCCGTGGCTGCGTGATCAGACGCACTGGCAGTAAATTCGTTGTACTGAGTTCGATTTCCGGGCTATCAGCCTCTTTCTCCAATTTTATTTTATTCCTTTCTTTGTTAAACTATAAACTATAACATTTAAATACGCAGTCCAGTTACATTAATGTGATCACAGCCTAAGTTCGTCGCCAACGTCCAATAACCACTCATAGAAAGCTGATGGTATCACTACCAGTCAGGGGTATATAAATATATATAGTGTGTGAGGGGGCTTGGAAAACAGTGCAGTCGTCATCGTAATGCGAAACTGGAGCGATTTATCTGACGGCTAAAAGAGCATGATTGTCAGCCAAGGGTCAAGGGTGGAGAATTTCTGAACCAGCTAAGTTTATAAACGGTTCGCGTGTCACCGTGGTTACAGTATACCGTGTATGGCAAAATGGTGCTATCGAAAACCAGCGCCGCGCAACTGCGGTGCACTCAACTGAACCAAGGGGCCACCATGGTGTCTCCTCAGCGATCGTTCAGCGAGCTCAACTGTGTATGGGCCTCTACTGGAGGTGCTGGGTTCATGCAACCATGCTGACAGCAGTTCAATGGCGACGAAAGCTGGAATTTTCACGCTAATATCGCAGGTGGGCATCCACTGAGTAGCAACAGGTGTTCTTTTTAGATCAGGGCTTCACAACATACGTGCTCGCGTAGCAAGCTGTGAGCAACAAGGCGCGAACACGGAGCAGCGCGAGCACGCTACCCCCACTACCGGACCAGAGCGGAGAGTGGGGAAAGTCACGTGGGGCACACAACAGCTGCCGCCAGTCAATGTAAATCCGCGGCCACCTGCAGGGATATCACACACGAATTATTACTGCGACAAATGAAACAAATAAAGGAAAATGTACACATGCCACATAATTTTATTATCTTAGTGTATGCCTCTACATTCGCATTAATTTGTGAACTGTTACACAATAAAAGGTGTCACTGAAGTGTGGGATTCTCGGTTATCTTGTACTTTTTGCCCTTTACAATTGCGTCTATGTTCGGAGTAATTGTTCTTGTGCATTTTAGGCGCAGCGTGCAGTTTAAATTTCGATCAGACAATTCGTTTCTCAAGCGCGTCTTGTTACATTTCATTGCAGAGAACAGTTGTTCACAAACATATGTGGAACCGAACATTGACATTATTGTAGCCGCCAGTTTGTGCAAACGAGGAAATCTATCCTGAGGGAAGTGTCTGTAGAATTCCAAAATGTTTTTCTTGTTCTGAAAGTTGTCTCTGTATTCTCTGTCACACTGCAGGTCAATAATTTCTTGCTGCAGCTCAGGACGAATCTTTTAAATATTCGCTGAATATGGAGAGAACAGATCAAAATCACTGTCTAGTGCTGTCAGATCTCGAAAGCGCTGATCAACTAAACTATGTGAATAACGTTCACAGTCTTTGTGAACATCTTGCATGGATGATAATTTAGGAAAATGAGCTAGGTTTCCTGTTTCCAGCTGACTCACCCAAAGTGTCAATTTCATTTTAAAAGCTCGTATTCGACCTATGAAATGAGTAATTAGCAGATTTTTACCTTGTAGTAAAATGTTCAAAGCATTCAGATGGCTAGTTAAATCTGCTAAGAACGCGAGATCACATTCAAACGTGCGCGCGCATTTCCCCTCCCTCCCCTCCCTCCCTACTCTGCGACCTTGTTCCTGCTCGCGAGCACATGCCTGAGCAGACGCGAGTACTCGCGCTCGAAACCGGCCAGTTGTTAAGCCCTGTTTTAGATGAATTGCATTTTATGCTCCATCGGACAAATGGCCTTTGGATCGTCGGAAGGGTCCGAGGTCAGCGAGCGAGCGTTGCGGTCTGTGGAATGTTCTCGTGTCATTCCCTGGGCGATCTCGTCATTCAGGAGGGCACAGTGGATTACCACAGGTATGCATCTATCCATGGAGACCATGTCCATCCCTACGTCCAGTTTGTTTTCCTGGGCTCGATGGCATCTATCAGAAGGACAATGCAACGTGTCACACAGTTGTAAGTACTCGTGCATGGTTCCAAGAACACCTGGACGAGTTTACCATACTCCTTCAGCCACCAGACTCCCCGATGTAAGCCAAATCGAGAATCGGGCTGTTCACGCCACTGAACCTCGGCCGAGAAACCCAGCACTGCTGGCCACAGCAGCGGAATTGTCATGGCACCACATCCCTATCGATACCGTCCAGAGTCTCAATGACTCTCCACCTGCATGTCTAGCAGTGCTCCACGATGCAAAAGGTGGCTATTCAGACTTCCGACAGGTGGTCAAAGTAATGTGGATGGATAGCGTAAATTTAAACAGTTCAGTTTATACAAGTAATATTAATATGTTCCGTTTATTTACGATTACTATTCATGGAAGTCAAATGGATATAGGCAACGACATTTTAGGACATGGCAAAACTTTGCACGAACCGCCACTTGCCACGTTCCTGTTGGTTAAGTAACCTATCATCCCACTTTGCTGTTGCCATGACTTCCTGCCTGCCTCAAATCAAAGCTGTAACACTAACCATGTATCCAGATGGAACATGATATAAGCTTCTGTACTGCTGGTTTCTGGCAGCAGAGGAGCAGTAAAAAAACAAAGAGCTGTATGCCGTTGTTGCTTGAGATGTATCTAAAGGGAAACTGTCTGCTAGTCCGCACACAATAGGTCTTTTTCATCGTGTATTGTGACAGTTGTGTGTTACGTGTGTCATTTGAGTGTAGGCGACTGTGGGGGATGTGAGTAGAGTATGGTGTCATATCTGTGTTGCATTATGATTATTCTCGAATATTGTGAAGGCAGCCACAGACCTTGACGTCCTCATTCCATAACCTTTCCTCACTGCAGAAGACACAGCAGACAGGTTTGGAATTTAGCTGATGACATTGCCGCTAAAAACTGGTGTCAGGAATTAAACGCCACCACCTCTGCTCCACTTCCTGGTCGAATACTGGCCGTGAAAGTACCTACAAACAGGTACCTACGAGTCGAGTTCCATAGCAAAAGCGTGCGTTGGCGATTTTTGCTGTGCAGGCGAGTTCGAAGAGTAATGAAACAAGTGAAAAATACGGAGGATTGCAAACTGAGGAAAAAGAAACTCACTTGCTACCAATAATAAATGTAATTTGTGTATACTCTTCGGAGAATAAGTACCTAAAGAAAGACATGAATTGAAACTATCATAGTCTGCTTGTGGGCTTGTAAGTCAAGTTAGTAATTTAGTTTCTAACCTGGAGTGTGAAACAAACCTAAAGCACAAGAATTATAAGTGATCACCGTTGAGGAGAGGCGAGAAGGCAACAGAAATTCTTCTGTGCAGGCAGAAGTCGGTTTATGAAAACTCACACTTGTGGTAACGTAGAGGTCGGCCGTACGAAACATGCGGTTCACGAGGTAAATGAGGGCGGAAATCACAAAGTGAACGGTTAATCAAAACAGGTTCAGAACGCAGCAGATTCCTCTTGAGCGTGTAGAACATTCCCATGGGTAATCTAAATCAGGAACGCAAATCAGGTGAGATCAAAATTCTGGTGTTCAGTAACTGGCGAGGGACTGGCTATCAATAACTGGACTGTGGTATTTAGCGGTAAATACTGCAGAGTCGCGCCTGTTGCCTGGAGCCCGAGTATCTCCCTGTCGATATTCGGGCTAGGCGGGAAATCCGAATCACAATCGGATACTAAGGAAATCATTGAACTGAAGACACAAAAGTGGGCACATCAGAAGTTACTAAACCATTTCCCATGTAAAATCTTTGTTGATCCGTCATGGACCGGGGACATCAGCTGGTTAAGTAAATGTCAATGTCAATGAAAGTCTCCAACAGCCGTGTAACTAAGACGTTAACTTATTTTATTTTGACGACAACCAGTTTTGGCATTCCACTATGCCATCTTCAGGCGCCAGATGCATCTCTCAAAATAAACGATGACGCCATACATTGCCGTATATCCCTGGGTGTCGTGAATACAAACCGTTTCACAAGTGCTTCACTCGAAGACTTGATAGCAACATGGAGTGGCATAGTGGAATGCCGAAACTGGTTGTCGTAAAAACAAAATAAAATAGCATCTTAATTACACTGCTGTTGGAGAATTTCACTAATATTGGTTCAAAAAATGGCTCTGAGCACTATGGGACTCAACTGCTGTGGTCATAAGTCCCCTAGAGCTTAGAACTACTTAAACCTAACTAACCTAAGGACAGCACACAACACCCAGCCATCACGAGGCAGAGAAAATCCCTGACCCCGCCGGGAATCGAACCCGGGAACCCGGGCGTGGGAAGCGAGAACGCTATCGACTAATATTGGTAACTTTCCATGTACGTTACTTTATGAAGAATGCAGATGGATTTCGTACCGTCGCTTTTTCACTGTCAAACAATGGCTACCTTGCAATACACTATATCCTAATTCTGAAACCTAATGCAAATGCTCATTCTAATAGTTCTTAACAGTGTTACAGTTCACTGAACTATTTAAAACATTACTCCTTATATTATTTTATTATATAAATCAAACATAGTTACAATTTCAAACGCAGTATGCGAATTCGAAGCTTCAGCTGAGGTGACGAAAGTTACGGGATAGTGTTACGCACATATACAGGTGGCGGTAGGTGGTAGTATCGCGTACCCAAAGTTTGAAACGGCGGCACATTAGCGGAGCTAGGGCAGCACATTTGCAGAGCTGTCATTTGTACTCAGTTGAGTCAGGGGAAAAGATATCCAACCTGATAAGGCCGCACAATGGGAATTAATGGACTCTGAACCCGGAATGACAGATGGAGCTAGACCCATGGGATAGGCATTACTTCTCATCACGGACAACTCAGTGCCCGATGGACTTCACATAACGATCGAGAGCAGTGGCGTTTGCGTACACTTGTCAGTGCTAAGAGGCAAAGAACACTGCGTGAAATAACTGCATAAATCAAGGTGGGACGTACGACTAACTATCCGCTAGGACAGTGCGATGAAATTTGACATTAATAGGCTATGGCAGCAGACGACAGACGCGAGTGCCTTTGCTAACAGCACGACATCGCCTGCATCGCATCTCCTGGACTCATGACCAAATCCGTTGGATCCGAAACGACTAGGAAACCGTGGCCTGCCCAGATGAATCACGATTTCAATAGGTCAGAGCTGATGGCAGAGTCCGAGGGTGGCGAAGACCCCCCCAAATAAGCACTGTGCAAGTCGGAGGTGACTCCATAAGAGTGTGTGTTGTGTTTACATGGAATGGACTTGGTCCTCTGCCTACGTTCGTCTACTTCGAGACCATTTGCAACGACTCATGCACATCATGTCCCAAACAAAGATGGAATTTTTGTGGATGACAATGCGCATTGTCACTGGGCCAAAGTTTTTCGAGATTGATTTGAAGAACATTTTGGACAATTCGAGCGAATGGTCCCCCAACATGCATCCCTTCTAACATTTATGGGACTTCGGGCAAAATAAAACCAGCACCGGCAACACTTTCTCAGTTATGGACGGCTATAGAGACAGCATGGCTCAAAATTCCTGCAGGGGACTTTCAACGACTTTTTGAGTCCATGCCACGTCCAGTTGCTGCAATACGCCGGGCAGAAGGAGGTCCGACACGATATTAGAGGATATCCCATGACTTTTGACACCTCAGTGTATGTACAAAATAGTCCAAGCATTTCCATCCAAATGAGAATATCTATTATTTTTGTAAAAATAACCTGAAGCTATACTACGGATAAAAATTTGAGATTAGATGTAAGAAAGATACCGTAATAAATTGATTTATTCATGAAAAGTATATAATCACTATATCAGCTATGGATGACTAACTGTCACTGTGCAACCGTGATATAGATTGGTTATTTGTATGCATATAATGTTGCAGCCAGTCGCTACACTAACATTTTGATAAGGTTTATTGTACCATTAACTGGTTTTCAAGTAAGTGCAGCATCATCATGAATCACTCAGTTATTTTCATGAGAGATCAGCATTCCCAGGGCTCGAATGGTCCTGTGTTGTGCAACAACATATATAACATACATAACATAGATGGCATATGAGCAAGTTGCCTGGATCGTGTGATACTCTGTACTTGCAGTACATGGCACCATCAGCTCGAAGGATTCCCCGTTCTCTTCCCTCTAGTTTGCGGTTACACGTTGATGTTCCTTCCAGTGGTTGAGTCCTAGCGATGAAGCTCTTTCTAAATTTCAATAGTCAGACAATACCTTGATGATCATGCAGTAGATGCCGGGGATAAATGATCTGCTTCGTCCTCTCTGCAAACGGTAGAGACGGCCTTTCGGACACTTGGCGTAGCTATTACAACTATCAGGTAGAGTCTGTCGATTAGAGTTTGGTTCATAAATCTCATGGAGATTCGGAGAGTCTGACTGATTGCAGTGTCCACCTGGTTTTTGAGAACATGATGCAGTTCACACATATGAGGTTTTTTCAACAGCTAAGATACACAATTCAAGAGCAGATGTTCTCAGGATATGAGGCCTACCTCTTCAGGAGGCAGGTTTGAGCTTCGTCAAAATATCTTTCCTTACACTGACTTTAATTTTGACCTTGCAATGTGACTTAACATTCACGCCGAAGTTCTCTATTACATCATTGAAAAATGAACACCTGAGACTTGATGGGATTTTTAATTAGATCGACCCCAGGACATCGACCCAGGATTTATTTTTATTTTTTCATTTTCAAGGTGGAGAAGGACAATCTAGTTCATTCAGAGAGAAGGGCTCTCGGAGGAGATGGTTCTCACATTCTCAGCCTCTTTCCAGTTGTTCCCGTGTATTGTGACCTACAGTCTTCCCATTAATGAGTAATTGAGCTGCAATCTGGTTTCCTGTTACTGTGTCCATAGATTTCATTCGTTCATCGACAAGGTTTTTCAGGAGATACCAGGCCTGCTTACTATGTATGTTGATGATTATTGTACCAGTCACCTACACTGCTGTTCGATTTGATTAGATGACTTGCAACAATTACTCATCAACCTGGGTATTGCGATCAACAAATGGATATGTCTCAAACAGGCCCATGTAGCGGCCCATCATCTGTTTGCTGTGGTCAGCCGACCCTGATATATACCTTCCACTACATTTTTGAAACATTCTCCACGGATTTGTTGGGTGCCTCACACATCTTGGTAACTTCTGTATAGAGCACGTTAATTAACCTTTCCCAAGTAGCTTCTTGAAAGTTAAGCCCTTGCATGAAAAGCACCTCCTATGGCAATAAAGCACCATGGCATTCAGTCTGAAGATCACTTGTTTGTTAGGTGATGTGACAGTCTTACCAGTCATCTTCAAGCAGTTCCCAGCGACTGAGGATGACACGAAACGTTTGACTGGGTTGTAGACTCTCTTCCACCACCACTATTGCAGAACTCTGGCAGTTTTGGATCACGAAGATGCTGTATGCTGTATGTAATGAGTATTTTCTCGGGTTTCCAGTTTTACACCATTGGCATATGTGTTTGGGTATATCGAAGATCTAGTACAACAGTTGTAGTCACCAATGAGATGTTAACATCCTGGTAGATGAAGCAGATTGGCTCTTCAAACATAAAGCCGACATTGCGATGCTTATACCTAGAAGCCGCCCAATCATGTAGCACAGACACTGAAAAAAAATCTCTGTCGCGTCCCTTTCAGTTACTGAGTTTGACGTTACAGTCAGGCTTGGTCTCGTGAAGATGGCACTTCCATGCTTATCGTGGGGCATCTCCAGAATAAGCTCCTTGACTGCAGTTTTGGGCTGATGACTGTTGTAACCCCAAGTGAGTCCCTTCAACAAGAAGGATGTCACATTTACATCCCTTACACAAATCAGCCAGTAAGATCCCTTTTGCACGCAAACTCCCTGCATGCTTATCGAGACCATAGAAAGTGGTCTCGAAAAGACCCTTTAGGGAGATTATTTTTTATGTCGACAGGTTGTGCCTGTACGAGGCGCTGCTAATAAACAACGTTTCCCATAGTGCACCTGATTTTTCATTGTGTAATTTGTACAGGCTCCTTCCGTGCATCAGGTGGATGTGTTACAGGAACTTTATATGTCCGACCGGATGAGGTTATACGTTAGGATAATGGTAATGGCGAAAATAACGGCAACTATTCATTGAAATATTCGAGGTGTACAGGTCGATATATTTCAGGATAATTACACTGTACTGCCTCAAGGTATGCACAACAAATTCATTCCATTAATGAGAGTATTTAGCTACACATGGCCCATTGTTTACTATTCTCGTATCATCTGATGATAAGCCCGCAGTTGTTCAAAAACTATTTAATGTAAAATAAATCTTATAAAAAAGTCGCTACATGTTATATCCATATTAATCACCAAAATTACAGATCTAGCTGAGTTTAAAAGGTACGTTTGGATAAAATAATAAGCATATGATAATAAGAAAGCGGAGGATGACATCGTAGATGCTGAAAAGTGTGTATCTAAAAATTTTGTGCAGTCGGCAATTATGCTCCTAACTGGAAAATTATTTTGACCAGTGTGTGAAAAAGTTACTGACTGGTAGTGCTGACGACTCATCATATAAGGTTGTACTTGCTTTTTTTTCGGAGTAGCTACACAACGCAGACTTCCTGTGGTTGACAGTTCTGGAACTACCCAAAGTTTCAGATTACATTTCCATCAAAAGGGAACAATATAGCATTTATGGAAAGGCAAATGCTTGTGACATATCCCCACTGACGTAGTTCCACGGAAACAGTAGCAACACAAGGAAGCAGCCTTGGGGATCTGTATCATTTAGAGGAAAATCTGACTAGTGCGCCGACTACAGTCGTGTAACGTGTAACTGTTAGACAGTACGGGAAACGCGAGCTGCTGGCGATGGAAGCGCCGTATTTGCCAGGAGTCCGCGGGCGCGGCGAAATTCTAAAAGCCCCCCTGATTAAAATGCCGCGCTTGACCGCCGCCACTGCAGCGACTGGAGAAACCGGCGCACTTGCGTAATTAACGCAGACACCTCCTGCCGGCGAGCAGCCGTGATTTTCCTGACGTTTCAAGTCCCCAACGAACTTGACAACTTCGAAAATAACCTGCTTAAACTTACAGAATCACTATCCCGGCAGCTGTTTCTAAGTGAAAGGATTATGGATTAACTCCTTGGCTGTATTATTGGATAGACAATCCGGGAAGTTGATGTCGAGTCAAACGTATATTTAAAGGTTACTATTATATGTAGGGCATCTACAGCTTGAATAATTATGCATATTGAAAGGGAAACTCAAACAAAATATACCGAGACGTTAAAACGTTGGTAAAATTGTTTGAGAGTCCAATTTGCCGCTGTATCAGTTCTAGTTGCTCAGAGACTAGTACAGGCAGTTTCGTAACATGCAAGTACATCTTTGTAAATGGTTTAACGCGTGTTCCAAGGTGCAATGACGATGGAAGCACCAAGTTTCCACACCGGCACTTGTTTGCGTCATTCACCATGCGCAGTTGTTAGGTGCGATATTGTTAAGTTTGGTCACAGTGTGTCTGTGTGTCCCTTGAATGCATTGTGACTTGATAGACAGTTAGTGTTAGACAGCCCAAGCAGGAGGTCGTGAGTGGATTATGGGATTTACTAGTGCAGAAAAAGCCGACATCCTCATGATGTAAGAGTGTAAGTAGGCTGTTTAGGTTTTTTTATTGGTAACGCCACCTCTGTATGAAAATCACTGGCTGTGCTGTGTGCAGTCTGTGGCTGCTTTGAATTGTTGTAATACTCGCCATTGTAGTGTTAGGCAGCTGGCTGTGAACAGCGCGTAGCGTTGCGCAGTTGGAGGTGAGCCATTACTCGTATTTTGTGCTGCTTACTGAAATGCTTATGAATTGATGGGAAATATTAGTACAACTGCACACCTGATTAGGACAAGTGTCTTTCTACGAGAGTTGAGAGAATTTCTACTAACTTATGAAATGTCACATGACTATTGAATGATATTTTTATGCTTTGCTTTTCATAGTTGCTTATTTCATTTGATATCTAGTTTCGAGCTGTGTTGCAGCATTGCTTTTATAAAATAAAATGCATTTGCTAATGTGAACACTTTCTGTCAACAGATCTATTAAATAATAATTTTGTAATCCACATTCTTAAAAAAAAGGAGCTCTTGGAATGGAAAGAACAATAAGGGACTAATAACAGTAACTGCATATATAATTTTCTTTTCGAGTACTTGGTAATTTTTGTAGAATTAGTTTTTGTGGTGCACCACTTTAATTACTTAGACATTAAGATGTGAATAGACATTTCCCTTGTCTGCGTTGTTATCTTTAGGGTACTATTTTTTCTGCTTGAGCTATGTCATGTTTAGGTATAAGATATTTCATTTTCTGCTTCTGTTTGCCATGCATAGTGCTACTATATTTCACTTTGTATTATTCTTTTAAGCCACTTTTACTACTGATTTATTTTTCTTGTTTGCTGCTCATTGCCTTATATTAGTTGTAATTTATGCTGCTTGCTTTGCCTTTTGTATTTTTTATCATTGCTGTTTGTGTTAATTGCTTTGTGCTGCTGCATTGCCTCGTCCCTTAGTTTAGCATCTGAGCTCAGTAGATTTAAGTTAGCTTAAGAGGGGGTAGCCTATAAGAGAATGAGTTGCGATGAATTTGAAGAAATGCACTGAGAGGCTATACGAGAAAAGTACAGAAAGCAGGTATAGATGGGACTTTTTGGAAATAATGAAGAACGAAAGGAGATCTCCGAGAAGTAAAGAAAGTTTTGTTTGCAAAATACTGCAGTAAAACAAACCCTGTCCTTTCCTTGTGTTATCCCACTATGTGTTTGTGCACCCTTGGGTATTTGTGTTCTTCCTGTCTTTATGTGTTTATCTGATGAGAGTTACATTGTATAATTTTTCTAATAATATGTTATTTTCTTTGTAAAGATGTTTAGACATTATTTATTCTGTTTTTTTTAATGCTCATGTGTGAAGTTGATGTTTCGAAAGATATTCTGATCTTTTATGTATGTACTCATGTCATAATTTCTGTAACACTGACGTATATGTTATTTCGATTCTTTTGTAAAGCCTGTATTACAAATGTTCTCTGTATTGTTATGTTCTTTAATGATGTATTTTGTACCTTTGTAATTGTATTCTTATGTTATAAAATTGTAATTGACACCAGGTCATCAAATTACTAACTTGTAAGTTACATTTCACTGCACACGTTTCTGTTGGTCATAGTATATGGACAATATGTGAGAAGTAGGGACTGTTAGTGTTTGCACATGTGTTAATAATTCAGCAAGGGACTGGATAACAGCATTGCTGGTTCTAAGGACTTTTCAAAAAATAAATAAATAAATAAATAAAATTGTGAGTGCACAAGTGGTGGTTTATGGACTTGCTATATTGTCCGCAAGACTATTCGATGGTGATTGTGCACCTGCACAGTCGCAACAGATGGCTGCTGGCCATCTCTACAAGGACTACAGTGGGTCTACATCTTTGATGACCCACCAGTACCATTATTTCTACAAGGACTGCAGTGGGTCTGCACCTCTGGTGGCCCACCAATACCGTAATCTCTACCAGGACTGCAGTGGGTCTGCTCTGTGATGACCTACCAAACGATATTCTTCAAAACTTCGATTGACTCCGCTGTGGGTTTGCTCCGTTGTGGCCCATTACCTGTCAGCATGTCAAGAGTCAGCACTGTCTTTCCGTTGGAAGGACAACACTACTTCTTCAAGACTGCGTGGAAATCCACTACTTCTGTGTGCAATTTCTTTTACTAATGAGACTTTGTGAAAAAAGAACTGTAATTACTATTATGATGAATGATCAGGACTATCTTTATGGACTGTGAGAAAATTTTAGCTTTTGACCAACATTGTCTCAATAAGTGTGTGCATTTGATTTCTTTGTTATTGTAATTACGATTATGAAACATTTTAACAAATATGTATTGCCCAGTGCCCAAAACAATTTGTAAAATTTTTTGTGGGGAGCATGGGGGCTATGTAAGTAGGCTGTTTAGGTTTTTTTATTGGTAACGCCACCTCTGTATGAAAATCACTGGCTGTGCTGTGTGCAGTCTGTGGCTGCTTTGCATTGTTGTAATACTCGCCATTGTAGTGTTAGGCAGCTGGCTGTGAACAGCGCGTAGCGTTGCGCAGTTGGAGGTGAGCCGCCAGCAGTGGTGGATGTGGGGAGAGAGATGGAGGAGTTCTGAAATTTGTCATGAACTGCTATATATATTATGACTATTATGGTAAATACATTATTTGTTCTCTATCAAAATCTTTCATTTGCTAACTATGCATATCAGTAGTTAGTGCCTTCGGTAGTTTGAATCTTTTATTTAGCTGGCAGTAGTGGCGCTCGCTGTATTGCTGTAGCTAAACGAAGATTTTTGTGAGGTAAGTGATTTGTGAAAAGTATAGGTTACTGTTAGTCAGGGCCATTCTTTCGTACGGATTTTTTTTGAAAGTCAGATTGCGTTGCGCTAAAAATATTGTGTGTCAGGTTAAGCTCAGTCTTGTATAATTTTTTCTAAGGGGACGTTTCAAGAGTGCAGGAAGAATGCAGTGGTGTGTTGTACGGTGTATGCGGCGAGATATCCATCTCGGCAATTATTTATCAACCTCGGCAATAACGTGAAAGTAGTAGTGTAGCACCTAGACAATTTAAGAGAAGCAAAGAAGTGATGATAGAAGAGGTGGAAGTAAATGCTCTTTTTTTTTTTTTTTTTTGTTGCTGTTGCAGCTGTTCCACAATTAGCTACAGCGCAATCGTTCGAGGAAGTGGCCATAGCGCACGTAGTACTACAGCATGTCTTCACGAATTGTTTACAAATCGTTGGACTAGACACAGAGGACCCGTAACTCAGCCAGCCCGCTATTTGATGTCTGTATACTTTTTTCTGGGGGGAAAGCTGAAACACTCTGTCTAAAAAGACTTATGAACTATACCCTGTGACATGCGACAACGTACTGCTGCAGCCTGCTCGGACATCTCCGTTGAAATGCTAGCCTGGAAGCGTGTACAGCCCCTGCCGGTAGTCATTTTGAACACAAACTGTAACGCTCAAGTGTCTTGCCACACATCTAGTATATGCACTTGTGTTGTTCTTTAGTGTGCGCTCCCATAGGTATTGTACAAGTGTCGGTGTGAGAACTTACTAGAATGCGCCGTCTCGTAAACGACTCGTATTAGAATGGTGTAACAAGCACCACTGTCGCGTGTGCTAGTCGTGCGGTCTTGTGCGCCTTGCCACGGTTCTCGCGGCTCCTCCCCGTCGGAGGTTCGAGTCCTCCCTCGGGCGTGGGTGCTTTTGTCCTTAGCGTAAATCACTTTAAGTTAGAGTAAGTAGTGTGTAAGCCTAGGGACCGATGACCTCAGCAGTTTGGTCGCATAAGAATTTACCACAAATTTCCAAAAATTTCTACCCACCAGTGGATTAAGATTTACCCTATTTTTAGTTAGTTAATGTTAACAGGCTTTCCCCCATGAAAAAGTGTGTTTTTGCAGAAAAGGTGTACTTTGTAACTATAATCACAATCTGTTTATTGGCTAAAATACGAGCCCGTGACTATCAATCTGTTCTGTCAAAACTGCATATCAATAGCGATTTTCATTTCTGCAATATTCATCTTGCGGTGCATATTTTAGATGATTCACCCAGTATAGTTGTTGTCAAAAAGGGGTGCAGCAGGCACTGGTATGTTCTCCGACGTCGTCTCAATATTCCGGTGTTCAGTAGTCTACACGGTTTCACGTTACCTCATTGACGTCTGGCGCTCTCTAAACGCAAAATTTCAGTAACAACTGGCTTTATTAAGTTCGACTCCCGTTGGTGGTTGCATCAGCAGTGCTCCTCATTGCACCTTGGCACACACATTAAGCCGTTTAGAAAGCATGGGTCTTTAGACCATAAACATACCAGAAGGTGTAACTGCATGGAACGAAACCGATTGTATCAGTAGAGACACAAAATAGCTGTCGCTGCAAATTGAACTCTCAATCAGTTTAACATAACATTTTAAAACGTCGATTGATTTTAATTTGTTGGGCTGCTCCTTTTAGTATGTATAAGTGACATTAGGTTACTCTTGTGGGGAAAACCTATCGAAAGCACATTTTTATAAGGACTATTTTAGCTCAATAACTGCATAAAAGGATAATTCAAAAATTACACATGCGCTTGACTACAAAAATAAATCTCCATTGACTCGTTTACGAATCCATAGAAATAATTTTAAGAATTCCTAAATGAGATAATGTATTTTACACACCTGAATACAATAATAATATCTTTACTGATTTCCTACAATCTCAAAGAAAAGTGAGTGGATAGATCTAGTATAACAGGAATCTGAAAATCACTCAGAAACGTAGGTATGGCTTTCTTGCTGCGGTAGGTTTTAATACGATGTGTACTGTACAAAACTAAAATAAATCATTTAAAGAATAATCAGGTTTTGCTTAGGTCTCTAGCAATTAATAGTGAGGGGACGTTACAATGAATCCAGACAAATCAGTTGTGTGCCTGAGTTATATTTTACTGAACTATATATTCAACCAGCAATTACACGTATCAGCATTGAATGTACTCGCCAACCACCAAAGAAAATAATTAATTAAATATAAGTCTGCAGATTAAGTACAGTCACACTATATAAATCCCGCCTCTCACAAAATTACAACAGAAAAACAATAAGGACATCTACTTAGACGACATATTTGTCTTATTACTTCTGGCTAAACAAGTGGTATGACATATAACATAAAAAAAAACGGTAATAAGTGTGGTTTCCGCCTATCTTGAACGAAAGGAATTTACAGGGCATTCTGACAAAAATCCCCAAATAACCTGTTGTAGCCGCGACCGGAACGGTAGCGGAGTTGCCAAGAACGAAGCGCGGCGGCACCAAACGGGAGTCGCCCGCGAACAAACAAACGAACTGGAAAGGAAGCAACGGAGTCACAAGCAACAACCTAACGAATCCACAACGTCCACTCGTACACGGAAACAAAGTAATGTAAACACGCTGTCTGCAGGCGAGATGTCGTTAGACTCACGCCAATATAGGGTACGTCGCTGTTGCCTGCTGGGACCACGTGCTCCACCGTGGCGCCCTCACGCTATATGCGGGCCAGGAATGCACGCAGCCACAGCTTGCAGCGCGGCAGCTACAGATACCTCTACTGGTAATCGAGGTCCATGCCGTCTGGCGCGGATTCGAAACCCGCGGCGCTCTGTACCAGATAACCATAAAACAATAAAATTAGCAAATGAGAGAACGCTCTTTTTTCTAATTGAAAGAGGCAAGTCGCACAAGATACCAATGTGATGATGCGCAAACAGCGAATGCAGACATTTTTTCACGTGGCTACTTTGTGCAAAACCTCTCAGAGAATTTCTAAATCCAGAACGCACAAAAAATCGCAATCATTACATAAAATGATGCGTAAACGTACGCAAAGCCACTACAATAAAGGAGTCAGTTAGGAATGGTAAAAAAAGTAGCTGCTGCAGCGTATTTCACACGCAGCGCGTGGCTGGTTCTCACCAAATAAAAGAACGTCTATGTCCTCCTCTGGGTGTTCCCAACACTACAGCAGCTGAAAACACATATGCAGACTATGTTCCCTCATGGCGTGCGAAGAACTCTCGAAGAGTACCTACATACATCTCTTTATTGCTTATTGAGATATTCACAGTTTCTATTTGTTTTTGCACAAAAATTTCATGTGTCACAGCCAAACTTCAGAGCTTGTAATTCATTACAGGAATAAAACTCTGTTTCAAACTTACTGGAAACTTATTTTGTAAGTCTCTGTTTAGCATAACTACAGGGTGGTCTCATCTTCCATGAGGTTCATGATCATTATGTATATTGTGTATGTTGGAATGTCCAAACAGCACAATACAAAGCCGGCCGAGGTGGCCGACCGGTTCTAGGCGCTACAGTCTGGAACCGCGCGACCGCTACGGTCGCAGGATCGAATCCTGCCTCGGGCATGGATATGTGTGATGTCCTTAGGTTAGTTAGGTTTAAGTATTTTTAAGTTCTAGGGGACTGATGAAGTCAGAATTTAAGTCCCATAGTACTCAGAACCATTTTTGAGCACAATACAAAACTAACTGATAACTGTGACGGAAGAGAAAGATAAACACAACAATTCAGGAATATGTGACTTACCATGTAATAGCTACAACTCTGAACATAATGTAAATGGTTCAAATGGCTCTGAGCACTATGGGACTCAACTGCTGAGGTCATTAGTCCCCTAGTTAAACCTAACTAACCTAAGGACATCACAAACATCCATGCCCGAGGCAGGATTCGAACCTGCAACCGTAGCGGTCTTGCGGTTCCAGACTGCAGCGCCTTTGACCGCACGGCCACTTCGGCCGGCTGAACATAATGTATAAAGAACATAAAAGAGCATAGAAGACTGAATGTTCCCACTCCACATATGCGGAACACGTAATAAAAGATAATCAGCATCAGACTTGGATAAAAAAGACATAGCAATTTTATGCCATAATTAAAAAAAAGGGAAATATTTTTACTGAGGTGAAAGCATTTCATACAAAAGGCCATAAATAAACATGAAAATATTCTCAAGGATCAAAATAGCAACAACAGGACCAATATTGAAACTAATTCGAAATCTACTGTAAAAATATACTTAAAAATTAAAAAGTTATATAATAATAATAAAAAAGAACTAATACAGAAATTTTCACACACAGACGACGCATATACACAATGTCTGTCCACCCATACTTCCTCCATCCCAATCCCAATACCCCACTCCATTCTCCCATGATCCATCAATCAATTCTTATGATACTCCAATCGGCTCTATATCAGATCCCCAAGAGCGTTAGAAGTATGTACAGTTTCAACAGTATATATTTCGTGTACAGAAATATTTGCTGGAAGAGGCCTATACTATTTGCATGTAGCACATATAGCACAACTACAACGGGATGCATGAACAGGACATGAAAAAGAATGTAACTAAAGAGCACAAACAAAATGTAAATAAAAATAGCTAGGGCTAAACAATCGGCCAAAGTATCACTACAAATCTCGCATTAAAATAAAATAAGTGATATTAATTAATTTTATATGTTAAGACACAAAGGAATTACAGGCATTGACTCCGAGAGGACATCGCTTTAAATGAATGGGGAAAGTTGAGAATTTTTGCCGTATTGGGGTTGGAACCCTGGCCTCCCGCTGACTAGGCAGATGCACTGACCACTGCGGCATCCGGACACAATGATCATCGCAGTGTACGGACTACCTTAGCCCAGCTCGTGTCAGACCCAATTTCACGACTTTTCCTCACGTAACTAATGTAGTGGGTGTCCGAGAGAACAGAAACCGCACATAAAGGGAAATCAATTTATCTGAAGGCATAGAAATATCTCGAAAACAACAGGCCGGATCGAAAAATTTATAATTAAAATTTGTTCACCTCGAAGGGGGTGCATCTGATGATACCAAACTCAACCCCCAACCCACCCCGCCTGCGGGGGCACGGAGGAAAACTTTAAAATCTTAAATATCACCATTTTTATTGCAGATTTGAATACTACGGAAAAGAATACACGAGTTTTGACTTCGTTTCGTTGCGTGACAGTTGGTACTGTAGTTGGAAAATTCAAAACGGAAGGAAAATTGTATGTTTCAAAATGCTATTCAGTGACAGTTGAATTAACGCCTACCTCCACGGTGCGAGGGTAGGACAGGGAATTTTGTGATAACTTGAAATTGGAGTGCATTGCCTGTTATGATAAGTCGTAGTTCCCTACATGGCCACAGTGGTGGGTCCAGCACGCCTTTTCTTTTTGTTGGATGAATACAACACTGAGAATGGGATTTCCCATTATAAGTTATGAAACAGTTTCGTATCGTATCTTTGGGCAGTGCAGCTAGAGGGTTAAATCAAGCACCATTGGACAGCATTTTGAAACACATCATTTTCTACCCATTTTGATTTTTTCGATTACAGTGCCATCTGTCGGGAAACGAAAAAATGTTTCAGACAAAAGTTATGTATTTTCCTCCATAAATTCAGAATCTGTAATTCAAAATGGAGATTTTTGCTTAAAATTTTAAAGTGGGCTCCCTGCTCCCACACAGAGGTGGGGTGGGGGTCGAGTCTGTTATCATTTTATGTCCTCCTCCGAGACGAACAAATTTTAATTTTAAATTGTTTGGGTACGATGTGTAGTTTCCGAGATATTTCAATGTCTTCCGATAAATTCAACCCCCGGAATATATAATTTCATATGTATTATAGACCACTGAAGCTGTCTAATGTAAATATTCGAAAGATATCTGGTTCTGAAGAATAGATTCCAATTGGAAAGGACGGAAGTTTTCTTGTCTTTATGATAAAACGTAATTGAAGTTATAATCAGATGTTTTCATTGGGTTACGGTAGAACAGTCACTGTTCCAAGTAAGTTAGGACAGACGCGTAACATATGCGGTTTCGCGTGATGTGGTTGAGATAGAGTGTCACAAAGTTCCGTAACACGCCTAAATATGATGGTAGTTGTTACAATTACCGGCTGTGCGAATCAGATATGACCGTGTTATGAACCCATTAACGCAAAATCTCACCGCTTTAGCTGTTGTGCCCATATGGCAATGGCGACAGCATTTTGTCACCGTTCGTTTAGATCAAAGTGTGATATTTATGCCCCATATCGATCCAAGTTTTATCAGGTTTCATAATGCAGCATGGAAAGGCTTACACTGCATAAGCCAGCAAGCAGCTACAATCAGTAGCAATCGCTGTCACGTTAAACAACGGATTTTCACAGAGTGGGAGAAAGGAGAAAGGAGCAGGCTGTCTGCCATATTGCTGCAGACACAGAATACTGTAGTACACATTTGCTAATCTTGGCGACAAAGGCTTAATATTGTCTATTAACAGTAATTTTTTTAAATGTTTATCTACGACTTCAGCTATACTTTCGACATTACACATACATCCAACTTCCTTAGAATGGTTTCAGTAACTTCAGAATGTAGCTCCTCTTTTAATTAGAATCGTATTTAGTATCGTTAGACGTTATCCGATTAAACAGACAGTCAGAAACGCGCCCTGTGCAGACAGGCATGAAACGCTGCAGCTAGCTTACTAGCCAGTTGAGAACGCACTTTCAGCCGGTACACAAAGGCATTATTCGCATAGGTCTCAAGGTACCTACACGTACTCGGTGTCAGAAAATATTCCATATTGTTCACATTAAGTTATGGTGTTAATGAGCCTCTTTAAACGTTCACTACTGTGTGGCTACTCTGAGAAACGAAAGAAGCTACTACTTTATCTCGTGACTCATCAACAGTACCATCATGTGGCTTTCTTACACATTGCTAAAAATTATTTGGCAGTCCGGAGAACTACTACACCTTGTATAAAGCTTTTAGCACCCGTTTTTCAACATATGTCATGCCATCCTTCTCTTTTTCTTATCTGTTGATCATCTGATTTAAACGTACTTTCTAAACTCAATTGATGTGGGTATAAAACTGTCTTATATTTTGCCCATTAACATTGGGATGTTACAGGAACACTACACTCTCGGTGCTGACAGACTCTAACGTTGTGAAGTGTTCCGAAATAAGGTGATGAAATGGAAAGAGCGTCATGTTTTCGAGTAAATACATTGTAATAGTCGTATCTATGACAAATTCATGCTGTAATGTACATTTTTTTAAAAAAAGAGCAGTTAAATACTATGTGTGTGCGTGTGCGTGTGTGTGTGTGTGTGTGTGCGCGCGAGCGCGCTAAAACATAACGATCTCTGCATTTCATAAAAATTTTAGTAGTTACATTTCCGTTATTCCCCCAGCAGAGCCAACATAGCGTCTAGCTTCACGTGGTCGAAAATATAATGCACGTAAAACATCCACCTGATGGACGGTAGAAGCCTCTCTGAAGATGATATGAATTACATGTTGAAAATACAGTCGCAATCCAGGCAACATTAATTATTAGCAACAATTAATTCTATCACTGTTGGTAGGTGACAAAAACAGCAATCTCCCTCAATGGTATACTATTCACGATCTCTTGTTATGGTATAACTAGTGCGGAACTTGCCCTTGCCAAGGAGGACTTATTGGCTGATTTGCGTAAGGAACGTAAATGCGACGTACTCCGTGTTCAAGGAACTCACTGGGGCTACAACAGCAATCGGCCGGAAACCGCAGGCATAAAGATTGTTCTGGAAATTCCGCTCAATAAATAAGGCACTTCCGGCCGAAGTGGCCGTGCGGTTAAAGGCGCTGCAGCCTGGAACCGCGAGACCGCTACGGTCGCAGGTTCGAATCCTGCCTCGGGCATGGATGTTTGTGATGTCATTAGGTTAGTTAGGTTTAACTAGTTCTAAGTTCTAGGGGACTAATGACCTCAGCAGTTGAGTCCCATAGTGCTCAGAACCATTTGAACCATTTGAAATAAGGCACTTCCATCTTCACCAGAACAAACCTGACTGTCACATCAACGTTACCGACATAAAGAAGTAGTATCGAGATTCTTTCAGTGCGTGTGCCACGTTTTTTCATAGTTTCTGAACTGGACACAGTTACCCTAAAGGACTTTAATACGCTGTTGAGCGGCAGGACTGGGCCAGAAGGTAAGAAAGCAGCGTTGACAGTCAGTAAAATAGCTTTTAAAAACAAGTAAGAAATTAAACAAATTGTCGAATATTAAACGAAATGAAATTAGAAATTGACGTTAGCAAAACGTTTTTTAAATAATTAAGAAACTAAGCAATTTGTCATTAATATCTTAATTCAGAAAAGCTTCATATTAATGATCGAAACCTCAACATTTATAAAATTTTCCAGTTGGATTTTAAATATAAAATCTTAAATCATTGCAGAAGATTTGGTAACAATTCGCACCAGCCTCACAAGCGATGCGTCACGTCCGTTGGTGACATAAGTTCAGAAGCAGGAGAAGTTATACAGATAGCATTCAGCTCCACAGTAGGAGGGATAACCCCGAGGTCAATGCGGGCAGTCTGAGCTCGCCACCCACGGGTGTGCTGGTGGACGGGCAGGTGCCGTACAACGTGAACTACAGCGGACTAAGAACTAATCTTAGAAAACAAGTAACAGTGCACTGATTTACAAAAGGTGGAACGTATTTCATTATATTAACATTTAAGAGCCAAATATAAAAAAATAACAAATAAACATCTACCCAATCAGCGAATATGGTAACAAGCAACAAAGCACTCAACAACTGGGAACCACTCCTCTTCCTGGAGTGAGGAAACCAATAAAGCTTACGTGTCCTCAAAATTAAATGGAAAACAGTTAAATGTACTAATTATGCAGCAGGAATGTTCATTAATAAATATTTTGAAATGGAAGAATATTCGAACTCGCTGGCTTTTGCAGTAAAAAGCGAACCGGGCACCTCTTACTGAAGTAAACTTCAAATAGATAGGCAACCGATTCTCAGATAAACTTGGTTTACCAGGCCATCCGTACCAACTATAGTGAAAAAGTACATTCGTATTTCAGCAGAATTTACGATAGAAAGTCTAAGAGCGTATCAGCTACCAACCCCACCAAAATGTCTTACAAATACTTAACTAAGACCATTACAGTGAAAATGCACTCTGATTAAATTACACTCACTCCATTAAATGGTTTGCAAATGCTTAACTCAAATGATTACAATGAAAGGGTATTCCGATTAAATTAGACTTCACTGTATCTTAAAGGAATAACAAAACACAGTTCAGCCCTCAATATGGTCCACGGTAAGCCACTAGAAATATTATCAATTGAAACAGATTAACGTAAGATATACAGGACATAAAATCCCATCTGAGGACTGCGATCATTTATATGTTAATACACTACTGGCCATTAAAATTGCTACACCAAGGACAAATGCACATGATAAACGGGTATTCATTGGACAAATAAATTATACCAGAATTGACATGTGATTACATTTTCATGCAATTTGGGCGCATAGATCCTGAGATCAGTACCCAGAACAATCGCCTCTGGCCGTAATAAAGGCCTTGATACGCCTGGGCATTGAGTCAAACAGAGCTCGGATGGCGTGTACAGGTACAGCTGCCCATGCAGCTTCAACACGATACCACAGTTCATCAAGAGTAGTGACTGGCGTATTGTGAAGAGCCAGTTGCTCGGCCACCATTGACCAGACGTTTTCAATTGGTGAGAGATCTGGAGAATGTGCTGGCCAGGGCAGCAGTCGAACATTTTCTGTATCCAGATAGGCACGTAGAGGACCTGCAACATGCGTTCGTGCATTATCTTGCTGAAATGTAGGGATCACAGGGATCGAATGTAGGGTGGAGCCACGGGTCGTAACACATCTGAAATGTAAAGTCCACTGTTCAAAGTGCCGACAATGCGAACAAGAGGTGACAGAGACGTGTAACCAATGGCACCTCGTATCATCACGCCGGGTGATACGCCAGTATGGCGATGACGAATACACGCTTCCAACGTGCGTTCACCGCGATGTCGCCAAACACGGATGCGACCATCTTGATGCTGTAAACAGAACCTGGATTTATCCGAAAAAACGATGTTTTTCCATTCGTGCACCCCGGTTCGTCGTTGAGTACACCATGGCAGGTGCTCCTGTCTGTGATGCAGCGTCAAGGGTAACCGCAGCCATGGTCTCCGAGCTGATAGTCCATGCTGCTGCAAACGTCGTCGAGCTGTTCGTCCAGATGGATGTTGTCTTGCAAACGTCCCCATCTGTTGAGTCATGGATCGAGACGTGGCTGCACGATCCGTTACAGGCATGCGGATAAGATGCCTGTCATCTCGACTACTAGTGATACGAGGCCGTTGGGATCCAGCACGGCGTATTACGCTCCTGAACCCACCGATTCCATATTCTGCTAACAGTTATTGGATCTCGACCAACGCGAGCAGCAATGTCGCTATACGATAAACCGCAATCGCTATAGGCTACAATCCGACCTTTATCAAAGTCGGAAACGTGATGGTACGCATTTCTCCTCCTTACACGAGGCATCACAACGAAGTTTTACCAGGCAACGCCGGTCAACTGCTGTTTGTGTATGAGAAATCGGTTGAAAACTTTCCTCATGTCAGCACGTTGTAGGTGTCACCACCGGCGCCAACCATGTGTGAATGCTCTGAAAAGCTAATCATTTGCATATCACAGCATCTTCTTCCCGTCGGTTAAATTTCGGGTCTATAGCACGTCATTTTCGTGGTGTAGCAATTTTAATGGTTAGTAGTGTAATTGGCAACCAGTGCTGTAAAATCGCAATAAAGTCATGAAATGTTCAATTGACTCTTTTATTAGAACATGTTATGCGTTTCGGGATTGCATCCATCTTCAGACATCACAAACTTCAAATCATTCCTTACGAACCAGGCGTACAGCCTTAACAACTCAAAGGAAGTGTCCAATAACACATGACTGTAACTGCAGGACAAGCTCTGCTTCAAGACTTCTTGTGTCGCAGTTATAGTCATATGTTGTTGGAAGGAGTAGAAGTTTGTGATGTCTGAAGATGGGTGTAATCCCGAAACGCATAACATGTTCTAATAAAGAATCAATTGAACATTTCATGACTTTATTGCCATTGTACAGCACTGGTTGCCAATTATTAAGATTAACTTTACTCTACTAGCTCTGTAACATACACCACACACTTTTCAGGTATGTCATAAACAGTTGCGACTAACTTCTGTAATGAAACAGAGTTGCTTCTATTAAGCTAAACTTTAGTACTTTCGGAGCGAACCCGCATAAACAGCAAACACAGCAGACAATCAGGAGAAATTTGTAGCATAACGACTTTAACGAAACAGGGCGAAGAAGCAACAGAAAGAGTCTCACCAAAGTATTTAATGAATATAAAGCGACGTGACACTCAAAATCTCCACACACTCGGCACAGGCAAGTTCCCAGGGCCCCATCGCCACCACAGACAATCAAAACACAGTCTTCGTGGAATGTGATCTGTGCTGTGCAGAAGCCATTTACTGCCTACTCCAGGCAGCAGAAGTAAACCGGCCTTGCACCCCGCAAGTGCTCCTTCCAATTCGGCCCGCCAATTTTAACTGTTCTCCTTCGTTCCGATCAAAGCTCCTCGCGTGGAGAACCATCAAAGATCGTACCCCGCTATCGCGATCATGCAATCAATTGATCTATGCAAGCGGCAGGACTCAGCTTCTATGTACAAGCTTCCCAATGCCGACATTACGGTTGAAGATTCAATCAGTTTCAACTACCAGGAGGTTAACGTCATCCTTGCTCACTATAAGTGCTGAGGTAGATCCCTTGGGCACCCAGATACAGATACCAATGGAGAAATCCGGAAATCTAAACAAATACTCTTTTTTTTTTGTCATCAGTCTACTACTGACTGGTTTGATGCGGCCCGCCACAAATTCCTTTCCTGTGCTGACCTCTTCATCTCAGAGTAGCACTTGCAACCTACGTCCTCAATTATTTGCTTGACATATCCCAATCTCTGTCTTCGTCTATAGTTTTTGCCCTCTACAGCTCCCTCTAGTACCATGGAAGTCATTTCCTCATGTCTTAGCAAATGTCCTATCTTCCTGTCCCTTCTCCTTATCAGTGTTTTCCACATATTCCTTTCCTCTCCGATTCTGCGTAGAACCTCCTCATTCCTTACCTTATCAGTCCACCTAATTTTCAACATTCGTCTATAGCACCACATCTCAAATGCTTCGATTCTCTTCTGTTTCGATTTTCCCACAGTCCATGTTTCACTACCATACAATGCTGTACTCCAGACGTACATCCTCAGCAATTTCTTCCTCAAATTAAGGCCGGTATTTGATATTAGTAGACTTCTCTTCGCCAGAAATGCCTTTTTTGCCATAGCGAGTCTGCTTTTGATGTCCTCCTTGCTCCGTCCGTCATTGGTTATTTTACTGCCTAGGTAGCAGAATTCCTTAACTTCATTGACTTCGTGACCATCAATCCTGATGTTAAGTTTCTCGCTGTTCTCATTTCTACTACTTCTCATTACCTTCGTCTTTCTCCGATTTACTCTCAAACCATACTGTGTACTCATTAGACTGTTCATTCCGTTCAGCAGATCATTTAATTCTTCTTCACTTTCACTCAGGATAGCAATGTCATCAGCGAATCGTATCATTGATATCCTTTCACCTTGTATTTTAATTCCACTCCTGAACCTTTCTTTTATTTCCATCACTGCTTCCCCGATGTACAGATTGAAGAGTAGGGGCGAAAGGCTACAGCCTTGTTTTACACCCTTCTTAATACGAGCACTTCGTTCTTGATCGTCCACTCTCATTATTCACTCTTAGTTGTTGTACATATTGTATATGACCCGTCTCTCCCTATAGCTTACCCCTACTTTTTTCAGAATTTCGAACAGCTTGCACCATTTTATATTGTCGAACGCTTTTTCCAGATCGACAAATCCTATGAAAGTGTTTTAATTTTTCTTTAGCCTTGCTTCCATTATTAGCCGTAACATCAGAATTGCTTGTCTCGTCCCTTTACTTTTCCTAAAGCCAAACTGATCGTCACCTAGCGCATTCTCAATTTTCTTTTCCATTCTTCTATATATTATTCTTGTAAGCAGCTTCGATGCATGAGCTGTTAAGCTGATTGTGCGATGATTCTCGCACTTGTCAGCTCTTGCCGTCTTCGGAATTGTGTGAATGATGCTTTCCCGAAAGTCAGATGGTATATCGCCAGACTCATATATTCTACACACCAACGTGAATAGTCGTTTTGTTGCCACTTCCCCCAATGATTTTAGAAATTCTGATGGAATGTTATCTATC
Organism: Schistocerca nitens; assembly: GCF_023898315.1. Taxonomy (NCBI): domain Eukaryota; kingdom Metazoa; phylum Arthropoda; class Insecta; order Orthoptera; family Acrididae; genus Schistocerca; species Schistocerca nitens. The sequence goes on from NC_064614.1 coordinate 1,021,834,395, forward strand.
CCTTCTGCCTTATTCCAAAGCTCTTTTAAATTCCGATTCTAATACTGGATCCCCTATCTCTTCTAAATCGACTCCTGTTTCTTCTTCTATCACATCAGACAAATCTTCAACCTATCTGCTCTCTCCTCTGCATTTAACAGTGGAATTCCCGTTGCACTTTTAATGTTACCACCATTGCTTTTAATGTCACCAAAGGTTGTTTTGACTTTCTTGTATGCTGAGTCTGTCCTTCCAACAATCATATCTTTTTCGATGTCTTCACATTTTTCCTGCAGCCATTTCGTCTTAGCTTCCCTGCACTTCCTATTTATTTCATTCCTCAGCGACTTGTATTTCTGTATTCCTGATTTTCCCGGAACATGTTTGTACTTCTTCCTTTCATCAATCAACTGAAGTATTTCTTCTGTTACCCATGGTTTCTTCGCAGCTACCTTCTTTGTACCTATGATTTCCTTCCCAACTTCTGTGATGGCCCTTTTAGAGATGTCCATTCCTCTTCAACTGTACTGCCTACTGCGTTATTCCTTATTGCTGTATCTATAGCGTTAGAGAACTTCAAACGTATCTCGTCATTCCTTACTCTTTACCTACAGGTAATTCGTTATCCAAAGCTGCGAGCGTTCTCCAACAGTGGTCGGTGGAAGAGAATGTACAACCAAACAAAGTTTTCGTATCATCCAAAGTTGTCAGGAGTAGCATGAAGAATATGGGTAAGCCTGTCTCATCTACCTAACATAGAGGCTTGATTTTGTAAAGGCAGATGGGAAATGTTCACTAACCCGCTCTATACAGAAGTTGCCTAGATTTCACTGCAGCGTGAGATGTATTAAACACACACCAAACTCGTCCAGAGCGTTTCAAGAATGCCAGGACTAGATGACGACGGAAAACGACTGATGGACTATTATTAAATCCTTTTTGAGAAAGACCTGTTTGTTGATGACACTATCCCGGTTTGTGTGAAATAATTGCAAACTATCTCAGCAAGTCGTACACGTAGGTGAACATCAGTGGTAGATTACACATCAATGTAAATAGTAAGCGGGTCTGAAATTTCCTGAGGAACCTGATGGGTGACATAAATAAATACAGAAACGCCACCGCAACGACAGCAGATCAGACTTCAGCTCATTGAATTATTAATAGCAAGACTGAAGGTCGAGGTACACGACTCTTGGAATGAACCTCTGGGTGCGAGAAACATGTCTTCCGTGAGCCCTTTCCAGCTTGTGCACGTTCTATTATTCAAATCAATTTTTACAAATTGTTACTGGATCAGTGGACTAACGGCATAATACGTATGAGGTACCCATGAGTGTCCTTTAGTGACATTCCACTCAAAATTTTGGCCATGAATATTGATTCTCGTTTTCGCATCCATGCATAGTGCCTCGAGAATCTAAATTTTCCATTTATTGTTTCACACATAAATGGCCTTCCTCAGTGTAAATGCATTACAAAGTGCAGCTTTGGAATACACAAAACCCAATGCCATATTGACTCGTACCACACTTCATGCGGGCCGCTGTAGCCCAACGATTCTAGGCGCTTCAGTCCGGATCCGCGCGCCTGCTACGGTCACATGTTCGAATCCTGCCTCGGGCATGGATGTGTGTGATGTCCTTAGGTTAGTTAGGTTTACATAGTCTAAGTCTAGGGGACTGATGACCTCAGATGTTAAGTCCCATAGTGCTTAGAGCCATTTGAACCATTTGAACCATTTGAACCACACTTCGTCCTTCCTGTAGTCTCTCTTTGTCGTCCGTGCACCGCACGGAGTGCCCGCGTGGTTCGAGGCGCCATGTCACAGACTGCTCGGCCTCTCCCTCCGGAGGTTCGAGTCCTTCCTCGGGCATGGGTGTGTGTGATTGCTCTTAGCCTAAGTTAGTTTAAGTAGTGTGTAAGTCTAGGGATCGATGACCTCAGCTGTTTGGTTCCTTAGGAATTCACACACATGTGCACTTTTGCCTTGCCCAGCACTGAGCTGCTCTGCCGTCATACCGATGCAGGCAAATTTTAAAGAATGGAGCACTTCTGCATTACCTTTCGTTCGCCATACTATTGACGATATTCTCTGAGTTGTAAATTCTGACAAGGAGCGATGGGTATGCCTATGATCTTCTAACATTGTTCACCTGCAAATGAGGGTTAAAGCCACGAAACTGGTAGTGTTTTAATTAACAATGTTACCAGCTGTAAGCGAAGTTCTTCCCAACATCATGCCGTCCAGTGACACATGCTGAACATAATTTGTGAAAGAATTTTTTTGATCGCAAAAATAATTTTATTTGATATCGTACGACGCAGAGAGAACACTCACAGAACATATGATGGGGTTCTCCCGAAAACCATCAATGAGGAGAAATAAAATTGGTTTGGTCATCAAGACAAGTCTTTTACCAATTACTTTCACTATATTCGCAAATCTCTTTAGAGATATTTTGTCCAAAGTGATAAAACATACTTGTATTCAGTTCGTGACACGATTGGTTAAATACATTTCTACAAAATTGTGCTGCCTACTTTTCCCGTTTCCACTGTGCACGTCAGTATCGTGTAGCCAGAAAAGCAAGGCAGATGAATTAAGCTCGCCCTGCTGCTGGATGGAAGAAAGAATTTGCTGAAAGGATTTTCTCTTTGTGTCAAATCTGTATCTCATTTGTATGCTAAAGCACTTTTCGCGCATTTTATCTAGATAGATGAGAATGCTAATTGATCTTTCGTGCAAAATGTACCCGACTTCCTCGACTTCCGGACTATAAAGAGAAATTTTTATATTCTGAACTGTATAGTTGCCGGAACGATAACAGATTCGCTTAATACAGCCGCTAGTCGTCTACAGTCTCGTGGCTTTTACTCTGAAACTAAAATACTCGACAACCATACTAGCGTGCAGTTTAACTTCCGTTAATTTATGCAAATTTCCAGCTACCATTTTTTTGTTCTTTCTGGAAGAGAGTTCTTTAGCTTGCTCTTCCGAGAGAGGACGCGCACTCAAAGGGAAAAAAATGCTGATATGATTAGTGCCTGAGCAGTCGGATTTTCGTCTTCCATTTGAGACCGTGCGCGGCGCACAGCGGGCTAAAAGGCACTCCATTCAAACAAACCAAAAACTTGAATGCGGCGTCGGCGTGTGGCTTGCCTCTCCTTTTGCCTCGCTCCCAATTGATATTGCCGAAGCGGACCCCGCCCGAATGAAACCCCTTCCTGCGCACCGGGGAGAGGCCGCATTGCACAGAAATCACGGTGATGGCCGCGGCTGGGATCAAACAAAAACCTCCACAAAGTCCTTCATCTTTCGGCCCTCACAGATGTTTTTTCGCCTCCTACATTTTCTCACTTTTCACTCCCAGATGTGTGCGAATAGGTATTCTGTCAAGTTAAGGCGCGATAAACCGCGTTTTCCTTTTGTGTAATCACCACCAACCTCACTCCGACGAGTAAGAACAGTCAGCGGAGCCATTCTCTTTTTGTTTCACTTTCCGTTTTTCGTTATTGTAGCCATTGATCCTAATGTCAGGCGAGCTCTCGGTTCTCCTCTACATTCATTCCTTAAATCTGTCGTTTTCCGCTTTACTATTGCTTGTCTATTTCTTCTTGACTTTGCACCGTTAGAACTACATAATGTCAGGAATTAATTTTCCCTCTATAGTCGAATGTGCTCTGATTTGGAACAGACTCCAGATTGAAACGGAGTGCCATAAAGGGACTCGAGCCCGGACTCTTTGACCTTCACTGGTAGTGGTGCTACCGACTAAGCAATCCAGTGACGCCATACGATTAGCCCTCGCAGCTGCAATGAATTTTGAAGTGTGGGAAAGAAGTGATACTGGAAGTGAGGCGTCGTCAGGTACCCGAATGGCTCAGTCTCTAAGAACATTGCTCGCCAAGAGCAAAGGTTCCGGTTAGAGTTTCACTACCACATACAGTTTTATTCAGCCAGGAACTTTAGTTTTTACCATCCGAAACCCATCACAGTGACCTTAGTCACTAACACATGACACTGCGGAGATAACTGTTCGAATACTTAAAATCCAAGTGGAAGGACAAATTTTCGGGGGCCGGCCGGTGTGGCCGAGCGGTTCTAGGCGCTACAGTCTGGAACCGCTCGACCGCTATGGTCGCAGGTTCGAATCCTGCCTCGGGCATTGATGTGTGTGATGTCCTTAGGTTAGTTAGCTTTAAGTAGTTCTACGTTCTAGGGGACTGGTGACCGCAGAAGTTAAGTCCCATAGTGCTCACAGCCATTTGAACCAAATTTTCGGGACTGATATTTGGCTGGCAAAGAAAGCAAGTTCATCGCATGAAGATCCTGATATAAGGATTTCCGCCAGCCTCTTGTATTAAAATACAAAGCTTTCTGCAGTGTCTCGTGGACTGAGAGTGTGCAACACTCTTAATAGTGGTTTTTCCTTCGTGAGGGGCCAGAATCACGTAGAACTCTTTGAAATAAATTTCCACCATTTGACAGCAGATTCGTATTCGTTTATTTCAGTCACGATTTCTGCTTTGTAGGAATTCTCAAGTTCAATTTGAAATCGAATAAAAATATCCGACCTCACTAAATGAGACACCGTCGTTGAAATAAAATTTATCTGATGTTACAAACCTGTTGTACTATTGGAGGATATGATTAAATATCTAAGACACGCAATAAGACTGAAACTGTGCGTTGCAAATAAACATTAACGACCTGTAATTGGAATTACAGTTGTTTAATTTTTATTTTCTAGGCCCAGTTTCAGTCGTATTACGTGTCTTTGACACTACTTATTTCTACGACTCGTTAAAAGACCAGATAAATGTTATTTCGACGATGATATCTCATTTAGGTAGGTCTGACATCTGTTTAAGATTTCAGATTGCACTTGAGAACGGCTACAAATCATTATTGTGCGAAACACATGAACACGAATCTAGAGTCAAAAGACAGAAATTTCTATCAAAAATAAGGATTGTGATGAGGACGTTAAGCATTGTGGCTTCTAGGTGGTGGCGCCGGGTCTCATCCTCTCTCTTGTTTCTCATCATAATAAACCCATACACGGTAATATAAACTAAGGTGACAAAAATCATAGGACAGAGATATGCACATAAACACATGGCAGTAGTATCGCATAGTTAAGGTATAAAAGTGCAGTGCAGTGGTGGAGCTGTCATTTGTACTCAGGTGACTCATGTGAAGAGATTTTTGACGTAATTATGGCCCTCACGGCGGAAATTAACTGATTTTCAACATAGAATGGTAACGGGTGCTAGATACATGGGACATTCCATTACGGAAATCGTTAGGAAATTCTACATTCCGAGATGCGGAGCGTCAAGTGTGTGTCGAGAATACTACATTTTTCAGCAATTACCTCTCATCAAGGACGTAGGACAAACGTATACGTTACGACAGTGCTGCGAAATTTGGCGTCAATGGCCATGGCAGCAGACGACCGACGCGAATGCCTTTGCTAACAGCACGACATCGCCTGCAACGCCTCTCCTGGGATCGTGAACGTATCGGTTGGATCCTAGACACCTCGAAAATCGCAGCATTCTCAGATTCGTCCCGATTTCAACTGGTACTGGTCGTAGTGTTCGAGTGTCCCAACTTTACCTGGTACTGATCACAGTGTTCGAGTGTCCCGATTTCAGCTGGTACTGATCGTAGTGTTCGAGTGTCCCAACTTTCCCTGGTACTGATCACAGTGTTCGAGTGTCCCGATTTCAGCTGGTACTGATCGTAGTGTTCGAGTGTCCCAACTTTACCTGGTACTGATCACAGTGTTCGAGTGTCCCGATTTCAACTGGTACTGGTCGTAGTGTTCGAGTGTCCCAACTTTACCTGGTACTGATCACAGTGTTCGAGTGTCCCGATTTCAGCTGGTACTGATCGTTGTGTTCGAGTGTCCCAACTTTACCTGGTACTGATCACAGTGTTCGAGTGTCCCGATTTCAGCTGGTACTGATCGTAGTGTTCGAGTGTCCCAATTTCAGCTGGTACTGATCACAGTGTTCGAGTGTCCCGATTTCAGCTGGTACTGATCGTAGTGTTCGAGTGTCCCAACTTTACCTGGTACTGATCACAGTGTTCGAGTGTCCCGATTTCAGCTGGTACTGATCGTAGTGTTCGAGTGTCCCAATTTCAGCTGGTACTGATCACAGTATTCGAGTGTGACGTAGATCCCACGATGCCATGCACCCAAGTTGTCAACAAGGCAGTGTGCACTCTTGTGATAGCTCCATGACGGCAGGGGTTGTGTTTACATAGAATGCACTGGGTCCTGTGGTCGGACTAAACCGACCTTTGACTATGAATTGTTTTGTTCGGCTGCATGGAGACAATTTGCATTGGCGGTCTTCATGTTCCCAAAGGCCACCTGGCCACAACTGTTCGCGACTGGTTTACAGAACATTCTGAACAATTCGAGGAATGACTCGGCCATTCAGAACGCCTACATGAATAACTTCGAACATTTATGGGACGTTATCGAGAAGTCAATTCGTGCACAATATCCTGCACCGGCATCATTTTCGCAATTATGGCCGAGTATAGAGGCAGCGTGGTTCAATATTCATGCAGGGGACGTCCAACGACTTGTTGCGTCCATGCCACGCCGAGTTGCTGCAGTACGCCATGCGAAAGGATACATTGAAACTGAAGAACGATCTGACACGACATGAGACAGTATCTCATGACTTTTGTCACATCAGTCTGTTACACTCACAAGACATTAGTCATCTACACTGAATAAATGTAATTGAGATAGAATTTTCATTCACTGCGTGAACAGAGTTCTTCATGCACGATGGAAGCAAAAGCGTCCCTCAAAACAAACTCATTCGATACTTTCTGTTCTTTCCATTGTGATATCCGTTTTCAGTTTCAAAAATGGTTCAAATAGCTCTAAGCACTATGGGACTTAACATCTGAGGTCATCAGTCCCCTAAACTTAGAACTACATAAACCTAACTGACCTAAGGACATCATACACAACCATGCCCGAGGCAGGATTCGAACCTGCGACCGTGGTAGCAGCGCGGTTCCGGACTGAAGTGCCTAGAACCGCTCGGCCACAGCGTTTTATTTTGATTATCATACTGTGGCTAGTTTTTAGCATTTGTAACGGCATCTGTAACTAATCTGAGAAAGATGCTATTGTGCCTGACTGTCAGGTGGTGCCCTGCTGAAACCACAGGTATTGTATGTGGAAGAAACAGTGTCACATTTCACAAGTAACTTAATCTACAATAATGCAACTATATTTCATTCAGTGGAATGAAGGTTGAGGTTTCATGTAGCGCGAACGACGTAGTTATTAGCATCAGAGAACGACTAGCAGCGGACGGACAACTTACTCCTGTCGCTTTTCTGAGGAACCACACCAACACTGACCTTAACTTATTCAGGAAAACCTAAATCTAGACAGTGGGACACGGATAAGAAGCCGACCCTCCCTAATTCGAGTCATGTGTGCTGACCACTCCGTCACCTCGTTAGCTGCTTTATTCAAAGCCCCCAAAGAGTAATAGCCAACTGATAAAACGTATTTTCACTAAGCAACACTTTTCCGCGTGGTTTACCAATGTTCGACCTGCCATAGGTCACATATTTTTCTACTCTGGAATTTGCTGTTGGACCTACGTAACAAGTTTCCATTATTGTTATTATTATTACTTGAATTTGGCGTACAGCAATCACATTAACGTTTCCTTTATCTTTCTTTTCTGCGATTGAAGGAAAAAATTAAAGGTATGAGTCCGGGAATATGTGTGTAAATTTTAATGGTAAGAGAAGCATGAAAACTTTAAAAAAAGCCAGAGATGCTTTGTATGGCATTTCAAATAAACTAAACCAAACTTCGCCCGAACAGGCCATGAAGGCCCAACGGTCGGTACCGTTGACCGTTGACCGCCGTGCCATCCTCAGTCCACAGGCGTCACTGGATGCGGTATGGAGGGCCATGTGGCCAGCACACCACTCTCCCGGCCGTGCGCCAGTTTACGGGACCGCAGCCGCTACTTCTCGATCAGGTAGCTCCTCAGTTTGCCTCACAAGGGCTGAGTGCACCTCACTTGTCAACAGCGCTCGGTAGACCGGATGGTCACCCATCCCAGTTTCATCCCAGTCCGACAGCGCTTAACTTCCGTGATATGACGGGAACCGGTGTTACCACTGCAGTAAGGCCGTTGGCTGGGTAGAGCATTTATCCACACAAATTTTATTACAATATTCACGTAGTTCCATTTTCCTTACATTCGATTATAAGTTAACTGTGCCTTGGTTGTCAGTACCCATCGTTTCGCATATCAGAGACGTGTGGCTGAATCAGCTAAGTGATGCACAGAATAGGAAACCAACTAATGAACGGAGAAAGAAAGATAGCCATTCAACATCGAACATATCGCAGATACTTTTGTATGCGTGAAAGTGCAGATATGAACCGGTCGAGTAACATTAACAGTCAAAGACTTGACCGCTGTGAAAATCGTGGCAGTAGTGGTGACAGAATGAAGCATGGGAGCGAACATTTAACGCTAAGCATGTATTGCAAGTTAAAAGTGAGACAGCGAACGGTTTAATTTTGATAACATAACTGACGTCTGCTGAAAATATTTCTAGGTGAAATGCTAACTTTCTAAATTAATTTAGCATTTTCTCCATTTTCAGCAACTGTATTTATAATTGTTGAAATAATCAGCAAACAACTGCACAAAAGAAATTTTATTTCTTTTCCGGTTTCAGGTACCTAATGCCCTTTTTCAGAAAGTTATAATTATCGTATTATTTGCGAGTGTCAAGAATAAATTGGTGTACGCTGCATATTAGTGCGGTTTTGTGTGTCACTGTTGTCCAGGCACTTTCATCCACACAACCACAGCAATATGCTGTATATATCTACGCTCGCAAATTATGCAATAATTACAGCCTTCTAAAGAAGGGCACTAGGTGCTTCAAACCAGTGAAGGAATAAAAATTCTTTTGTGCAGCTGGTTGCTGTTACGTTAATGTTTAATAGTTTTATATTAAGCCTTGCTTTTTCACCACATATTCACTTACGTACGCTTTTGACGCATATATTGTAGACTTCCTCATCCTCCCTGCCATATACCTGCCTACCTCATCCTCCGAACTCATTATGTCCATCTCCTCATTTTTGGTCTGTCTCTCCACTTCCTCCTTTCTCTATCTTTACTCATCTACTCCATCCCTCTTTCTGACAGCCGGCAGTGGTGGCAAAGCGGTTCTAGGCGCTTCAGTCCGGAATCGCGGGACTGCTACGGTCGCAGGTTCGAATCCTGCCTCGGGCATGGATGTGTGTGATGTCCTTAGGTTAGTTAGGTTTAAAGTAGTTCTAAGTTCTAGGGGACTAATGACCTCAGATGTTAAGTCCCATAGTTCTCAGAGCCATTTGAACCTCTTTCTGACAACATTTACTTCCCACCTACCTCCGTCCCTATTCTCCTCCCCACTCTCTACATCTACATGGATACTCTACAAATCACATTTAAGTGCCTGGAAGAGGGTTCATCGAACCACCTTCATAATTCTCTATTATTCCATCCTCCTATAGTGCGCGGAAAGAACACCTATATCTTTCCGTACGAGCTCTGATTTCCCTTATTTTATCGTGGTGATCGTTTCTCCCTATGTAGGTCGGTGACAACAAAATATTTTCGCATTCGGAGGAGAAAGCTGGTGATTGGAATTTCTTAAGAAGATTCCGTCGCAACGAAAACGCCTTTCTTTTAATGATGTCCAGCCCAAATCCTGTATCATTTCAGTGGTACTCTCTCTCATATTTCGCGATAATACAAAACGTGCTGCTCTTTATTGAAATTTTTCGATGTACTCCGTCAGTCCTATCTGGTAAGGATTCCATACCGTGCAGCAGTATTATAAAAGAGGACGGACAAGCGTAGTGTAGGCAGTCTCCTTAGTAGATCTGTTACATATTCTAAATGTCCTGCCAATAAAACGCAGTCTTTGGTTAGCATTCCCCACAACATTTTCTATGCGTTCCTTCCAATTTAAGTTGTTCGTAATTGTAATTCCTAGGTATTTAGTTGAATTTAAGGCCTTTATATTTGACTGATTTATCGTGTAACCGAAGTTTAACAGATTTCTTTTAGCACTCATGTGGATGTCCTCACACTTTTCGTTACTTAGGGTCAACTGCCAATTTTCGTACCATTCAGATATCTTTTCTAAATCGTTTTGCATTTTGTTTTGATCTTTTGATGTCTTTATTAGTGGATAAACGACAGCGGCATCTGCAAACAACATAAGACGGCTGCTCAGATTGTCTCCCAAATCGTTTATATAGATAAGGAACAGCAAAGGGCCTATAACACTACCTTAGGGAACGCCAGAAATCACTTCTATTTTAGTCGATGGCTTTCCGTCAATTACTACGAACTGTGACCTCTCTGACAGGAAGTCGCAAATCCAGTCACATAACTGAGACGATATTCAATAAGCGCGCAGTTTCACTAAATGCCGGTTGTATGGTACAGTGCTAAAAGCCTTCTGGAAACCCAGAAATGCGGAATCGATCGGAAATCCGTTGTCAACAGCACTCAACACTTCATGTGAATAAAGAGCTAGTGGTGTTTCAGAAGAACGATGTTTCCTAAACCCATGCTGATTGCGTGTCAATAGACCGTTTTCTTCGAGGTAATTCATAATGTTCGAACATAATATATGTTCCAGAATCCTGCTGCATATCGACGCTAATGATATGGGCCTGTAATTACGTGGATGACTCCTACTACCTTTCTTGAATAATGGTGTGACCTTTGCAACTTTCCAGTCTTTGGGTACGGGTATTTCGTCGAGCCAACAGTTGTAAATGATTGTCATGTATGGAGCTATAGCATCAGCATACTCTGAAAGGAACCTAATTGGTATACAGTCTGGATCAGAAGACTTGCTTTTATTAAGTAATTTAAGTTGCTTAACTACTCCGAGTATATTTACTTCTACGCTACTCATGTTGGCAGCTCAGTCTACATCCACCAGTACACTACTGTTCTAGCCCACCCACCTGCCTCCAGCATCCCCCCCCCCCCCAAAAAAAAAAAAAAAAAAAAAAAAAAAGTTCAAATATGTGTGAAATCTTTTGGGACTTAATTGCTAAGGTCATCAGTCCCTAAGCTTACACAGTACTTAACCTAAATTATCCTAAGCACAGACACACACACCAATGCCCGATGGAGGACTCGAACCTCCGCCGGGACCAGCCGCACAGTCCATGACTGCAGCGCCCTAGACCGCTTGGCTAATCCCGCGCGGCCAGCATCTCCCCTCTCTCTATGTAAATCTCCACTTCCACCTCTCTCTTCCTCTGTCCCCACCTCCCCATCTCTCTGGTTATGTTCTCTGCCCCTTATGTCCATTTTTTCTTTCCTCTCATTTCCCTATTCGGCTCATTCTCGCCTCACTGTCCATTTCCATCCACAGTTTAGCCCCTGCAAGTCATGGCGATGCTACCCACACAACACATATCCACCCCTCTCCGTTCATCTTCTACTATTCATATTTTCTTTCCATAACATTCTCCCCCATCTCTCTCGGTCCGTGCCTGCCCCCCACTCTCTGTCCATTTCCCCTTTTCTCTGCCCACCTCATCCTCCCACTCTCTCTCACTAGGCGTCTCATCTCGCCATCACTTTGCTCAGATGTGCCCAATTACCCATGCTGCCCCTCCAAAAGGTGGTCGAATAAGCAGGCCAATACCACTCAAACAATAAGCCCCTTGTGCAGGGCAGCCTACTTCTTGGGGGCTGGAAAACCGTTTCTTACCCGTAATACATAGGCTCCATGTCAAAGTGGGATAGAAAGGCGTGCCGGGACTATTCCCACACAACTCACCTGTTGTGAAGAGCAGCCGGTATGCCTGTACATCAGGAGTTGGTCATACACCTGCTCCTATTGGATTTAGGAGATTATAAACCACGTAGTATAGCGACTCCTCAGGCCTGCTATTTCTGGGCACTTTTTGGTTGATATCATCGAGGGGTTTGGGAGAAAATTCCAATTACACACACACACACACACACACACACACAAAGCCCCTTATTTATATCGCCAGTGACAACAAATCTTACTATAATGTTTCATGAATGTAACATTGATAACAAATGCGTTCATTCGGAGATACATGTGTGAATATTATTAGAACGCCCACAACAGAAACAACCCATTAAATTACATTACTGCAAAAGAAAATTACGCAAATACGAAAATTAGGTTGAAATATGAACCAGAGAAATTCTAGCTTATAGAAGGCAGGCAGTTATCGATATTACATTTTGTCGTGTGACGGTAAGTTAATGTACAGAAATACATTTCATTCATTTTTAAAACTCATGTTTTGTGAAGGCTTGATTATTACGTTTCTGTTCGTTGGAAACGCTCCAAGGCTGGAATGCATGCCTAGTTGTGCATTTTAAATGGTAAGAATTTCGTTCCAGATTTGTGACCTTAGTACAGCTTATCTAGACCATTGTACGTAAGCCAGTGGGTCAACAGCTAGAGCTATGTGAGTCACTTTGTGATGAATGGAAAATTCTAATACCTGAGGCTACAAGCACGTTAGAGCATCACTAATAGTCAGCATCACACACAGCAGAGAGCTTAGCCGAATGCATTTGGTTATCCAGTAATTACATGCAGTGTGAGGAAAGATAATCCTTTCGGTATTCTTTGTGGAGTTAACTCAGGATTTCCGTAAAATGCACACACACACACACACACACACACACACACACACACACACACTCACACACACACTGGACGACGTTGCTCCACACCACCACATAGCCATTCCCTGCCGCCGTACAGAAGTACCAAACGCTCACCTGGCCGCTAGTTCCAGCTTTTATGGAGGTGATGCTTCTACAAGTGAAAAATCCTCCATGGACTCCAAACTATCAGGAAATCTCATCGAACTCATTATCAGCAGCCAATCTGTCAACGCCCTAATCCACTCAGGGGCTTCTTCCTCTATGTGGAATAACGCTTATTGTAGCCAACTAAAGAGGGCTGTGTTCCGCGAATCGAAAACCATTTTGTTAGGTCGCAAATGAGAAACATGTCTAACCGATAGGAAAATGATTTTTTATTTTTTTATTTTTTTTATTTGAGTTGTTAGTCTTTTGACTGGATCGATGCAGACCGCCACGAATTCCTCTCCTGTGCCAAGCTGTTCATCTCAGAGTTGCAATCACAATCAACGTCCTCAGCTATTTGCTGGACTTTTTACCCTCTACAGCTCGCTCTATCACTATGGAAATTATTCTCTAGTGTCCTAACAAATGGCCCATCATCCTGTCACTTCTTCTTGGCGTTTTTTTTCCTTTCCTCGCAGATCCTGCGGAAAATCTGCTCAATCCTTACCTTGTCAGACCACCTAGTTATCAACATTCTTCTGTAGTACCACACATCGAATGCTTCACTTCTCATCTGTTACGGTTTTCCCACTGTCCGTGTTTCACTACTACCACGTGTTTCAACACAGGATGCTGCGCTCCAAACGCACTTTCTCAGAAATTCCTTCCTCAAGTTAAGACCCATGTTTTATACTAGAAGATTTCTCATGACGAGAAATGCCCTCTTTGCGAGTGCTGGTCTATCTTTTATGTCTTTCTTGCTCCTTGCTCCGTCCTAGGCGAAATCAGGTTGGTATCCCATTGCTGTCCGACGCGTCTCCACACACGTCTTCGTCCTCGAATGTCATTGACCGTAGCAGAACTGTCTTCAGTGATGAGTCCCGCTTCCAACTGAGCATCGATCACCAGCAAATACTTGTGAGACGACCCACACAGTGGTGGGACACCAACCCTACCACCACCCGCCATACTGTCCGACAACCAAGAGTGACAGCTTTGCGTGCCAATCTTTCTCTTAAAAGGACCAGGTTTGTTGTCCTCTGCGGCGTCCTTATAGCACAGCGATACGTCGACGGTACTCTACGCCCACTTTTGTTGCCCTTCATAGCAAGTCATCCTGGGGTTACATTTCAGCAATATAATGGTCACCCGCATACGGTGAGAGTTTCAGCTTCTTGTTTTCCAACTTGTGAAACCCTACTATCGTCGTCAACGTCGCTGGATCTCTCCCCAGCTGAGAAAGTTTAGAGTATAATGGGCAGGTCTCTCCAACTATCACAGGAATTTGTCGGTCTAACGCGCCAGTTGCAGAGAATTTGGCACGATATCCTGCAGGAGCACATCAAACAATTTTATCAATCGATGCCAAGCCGAACAACCACTTGCAAAACAGCCAGAGGTGTACCAAGATGCCGGCCGGTGTGGCCGTGCGGTTCTAGGTGCTTCAGTCTGGAACCGCGTGACCGCTACGGTCCCAGGTTCGAATCCTGCCTCGGGCATGGATGTGTGTGATGTCCTTAGGTTAGTTAGGTTTAAGTAGTTCTAAGTTCTAGGGGACTGATGGCCACAGATATTAAGTCCCATAGTGCTCAGAGCCATTTGACCATTTTTGTGTACCAAAGCGTTATTGACTTCTTCGATCTGTGAAACTCTTTCTCTCGAATAAATCATCCATTTTTTCAGAAATTCTAATTATTCAGTTTTCTGTACATTTACATAATTTCTATCGATTACCCTCCATTTCGGATAATACTTTGGCGGTGCATTTTTTTCCCTTACTGTGTATACTCTCCGAGATTTCAATATTTGTTCGCATGGGATTCGTGAAGACACTACACTGAATCAGAGGCAGGTATTTCTGGGCAGGTCTCACAGACACGTAGGGCACGAGGTGATTCATTGTAAGGAATACTAGTACGTTTCACAGATGTCTTCAGGCCATCATATTTCAGTTCAACTTGCAGCAGTGCCATCATAATGAACTTCAATTGACCTCTTGTTCAGATTCCCAAAATCGACAAACCATAATTGGTTGATAATAGTGTGCACCGACGATTTCTGAATATCTGTGGCCACCTTGTCGCCACAGTTACTCCGATTGCCCACGCTCAGGAAATTACGACGTTCCTCTCGAAGACTTCGTTTTTAAGCACGGAGCACTGTGCGTGATGTTCTCTGGCAGTGAAAAACTTTTCTTCTCGAAAACATAAACTAACTTACGCTAAGGACAACACAAACACGCCCATGCCCAAGGGAGTACTCGAACCTCCGAAGCGGGGAGCTGCGGAGACCGTGACAAGACGCCCCAGACCACGCGGCTACCCCGCGCGTCCACCTATAAGATGACAAATGCCTACCACACATAGACGAAAGCACCATAGAACGGACGCTTAAATTAGACGTTGACATATTTGCTCTTGATGTGCATTGATGCTGAACAGAGAGACTGGGATGCAATTCTGGATCAGACTTTCTTGCTTTTACCGTCATAGTAGAAGACAACCTGCAACCATAACTGTGTATTAATTTCCCTCAGGCGTGTTTCCATGTTCATGTTCAAATGTTCAAATGTGTGTGAATTCCTAAGGGACCAAAGTGCTAAAGTCATCGGTCCTTAAACTTACACACTACTTAAACTAACTTATGCTAAGAACAATATACACACCAATCCCAGAGAGAGGACTCTAACCTCTGGCGGGAGGGGCCGCGCAGTCCGTTACAGGGCGCCCCAAACCGTGTGGCAACTCCGCGCGGCTCATGTTCATGAGCAGCGACCTGCCAGCTATCTTGTTTCTGACTATGTTCTTTGTTTAGGTTAAAATCAACAATCGATATCGCAATAATATTTGTTTATTTACCATTTTCGGCTTATGTTAAAGCCACCTTCAGAAGTTTTGATCCCTTATGGCAGGTAGCGGCGGTTCGCCGGTTTCCTCGTGATACCACGATCGTACACTGTCTTTGTATTCATTATTTTTCACGTCCCGTAACTTTGCGGTAGGTGTATCGCATTCATTAAATTAACATTTGACTACTGTTATACTGAACCAAAGAAAACTTTTAACCCAAACGTCTAATTTTATTTCAAGCTACATTAATGAATTCCTAGAGTCGCTCTAACAAATCTTCGCAAATGTCTGGTACAAGGAGGCATAACGACGAGTCGTGTACACTGAAATGATACGTCAAACATCTGCAGGAGAGATAGTCGCCAGTCTGGCTCTAAATGAGTATAAGGTATTTAATACTAATACTGGTCCAACCAACTGTCGAACCAGTTGCACTTACGATACATTCAAAATCATGTTTCATTGTTCCGAAACCAGTACTTTGAAACATCCCCTTAGAAAAATTAAGAATGACAGTGCTGGTAAACCTCTTACGTCATTTGATGTTCAAACAGCTGAGCAAAAATGAACGTACTCAAACAGTTTTCTCTTTACTTATTCTGATCATCACTAAACTGACACACAATATTTTTAGCGCAAAGCAATCTGACTTTCAATAATCCCTTCAAACGAATGGCCCTGACTAACAATAACCTATATCTTTCATGAATCACTTACCTCACAAAAATCTTCGTTATTCGAACTACTGCAATACAGCGAGCGCCAATACTGCCAGCTAAATAAAAGATTCTAACTACTGAAGGCACTAACTACAGATAGGTACAGTGAACAGACTGAAGGTTTTGATAGAGAACAAACAATGTATTTACTTTAATAACGCTCAAAAAGACACACGTCCAGATCGTCCGCTTGTAGTGAACTCTCAAAACTCTGCCTTCTGTCTCTCCACATCCACCACTGCTGTAGGCTCACCTCCAACTGCCCCACGCTACGCGTTGTTCACACCCAACTGCCCAACACTACAATAGCGAATATTACAACAATGCCAACCAGCCACAGATTGCACACAGCACAGTTAGTGATTTTCATACAGAGCGCTACGTGGCGTTACCAACATAAAAACCTAAACAGCCTACTTACAACTTATGGACTTCACACAGAAAGTTACACATGTTCCACGAAAGACCATTGCCCAAGAGGGTCGCATTTTCAGAAAAGAATACAAGTTCCAGATACTTCAATACGGACAACAGGTGAATCGCAGTGGGCAAGAGCAATTTCGCGGCAATTGAAAAGATTTTCAAATCTGAAGTATACGGAACAGTATGACTGTTTTGGACAAACCATCTAAAGGACGCACTGATTCACCGCAAAATTCTGGTGATATACTGACCAAATGTAATATCGCGACTATCTGTAGGGAATTGGCTCCAACAATTTCACGAAGGTCACCCAGACTTTGGTGATGCTCATCGGGAAGTCCAGATCTTGCACCATAAGCTCTGTCAAGATAAAAGGACATCTGGTGCGGAAGCGGTTCACGATTGCTTTTATCGTCTAGGTATTTAAGTGGTAGAAGAAGGTTCCGACCATTGTTTACAGGGATTTGATGACTATGTTAAGTCAGTATCTGTGTCACTTTAAAACATGGCGAAGCTTTTGATAAAAGTTAATTGGCCTGCCGTAATAATGTATAACCTCTCTTACGTAACCTACGTCAGACCACAAGGTAGGTTTGAGGATAAGTTCTCTTGTTTGAGAACGAAGCATTCAGGAAGCTTGCTGTCTTTTCCTCATGCTAACTTTGATATTTGTGAAATCCACACTCACTGCCAGTATTTCTCGGAAATGGTTCGATTCCCGGCGGGGTCAGGGATTTTCTCTGCCTCGTGATGGCTGGGTGTTGTGTACTGTCCTTAGGTTAGTTAGGTTTAAGTAGTTCTAAGTTCTAGGGGACTTATGACCACAGCAGTTGAGTCCCATAGTGCTCAGAGCCATTTGAACCATTTTTATTTCTCGGAAATACTGAAGTAAACATAGACGCACATGAGAGGCCTTCAGTGCTGCCGAACATGTGAATGCTAAATGTCGACAGCAGTGTAGCTGAGATTGGTCGGCTATATTTTTAGCAATACGAAATTCCTTTGGCCACCTTAAACTGAACTTTAGCTTCGACTTAGTGTTCGACTTCGGTTTGATATCTGCCTCGCGCGCAATGAGAAACCTTTACGCCACATGAGCTAGCTTCTCTGAACAGCTGTCTAGCTATGCAAGAAGAAATGTAATAACTCACTGATTGTGTTAGGGTTCAAGGTTAAAATGTTACTTTCTCTAATAGTTTAAATGCTCAAATAGCTCTGAGCACTATGGGACTTGACATCTGTGGTCATCAGTCCCCTAGAACTTAGAACTACTTAAACCTAACTAACCTAAGGACATCACACACATCCATGCCCGAGGCAGGATTCGAACCTGCGACCGTAGCAGTCGCACGGTTCCGGACTGCGCGCCTAGAACCGCTAGACCACCGCGGCCGGCATGGATGTTTATTCCACCAAATTAAATATGCAAAAATGCAAATTTATGCCAACCTAAGCAAAATAACAGTCATTACCAACTTTGAAAAATTGTTCTTGACCGAACAGGACCACGTTTCCTAACCTCTAGAAATGCAGTGATACTCCTTAACCTGCCGTCGTATGCAGGCTGTTTTTCATATCTGACGATCGTTCGTGGCGATGACTCTTTACATTTGACATTTCAAAGTTCGGAAACATAACGTTTGGTTAACCTTCCTGACACGCTGTTTCCTCTTCTGTTTTTATTTCATTGCCGTGGGAACACACCAATTTTGCAGTAAATACCATTTCATTCAGTCATACAGATAAAGACATGTATACGGCTTGTGGCTACGTTTAGTAATAATTTCGGTGTGAATAACGTAACTCATCACAAATGTGTTAACAAGTAGTATATTGAAATATTTTTTTACCGTTCCTTACCTGTTTTATGTTGGACATGTGGTCGTACTTCACGGTACAGTCTATACCTCTTCATACGCTCATTCACGACGTACGTCCATTATTATTACTGTTATTATTATTATCACCGTTATTATTGTAGTGGTACATTATTCGACTGGCTTATCGCGGCACTCAAAAAGTTTCTGTTTGGCTCAGAATGTTTCATCTTACCATTCCCACTTCCTACACCATACACTATTGCTAGTATCCCCTAAACTTTTTTCATGTCTGGGAAGTTTGGTGGGCAGCGAAAGTGTTTCAACTCAGGAGGTTGTTCCTGGAGCCACTCTGTAGCAACTCTGGTCATGTGGGGCGTCGCGCTGTCCGGCTGGAATTGTCCAAGTCCATCGGAAAGCACAATGGACATGAATGGATGCACTGATCAGACACGACGCTTACTTACGTGTCACCTGTTAGAGTCGTATCTAGACGTATTAGCGGTCCCATATCACTCCAGCTGCACACGCCCCACACCATTACAGAGACTCCACCAGCTTGATCAGTCCCCTGCAGTGTCCACAGATTCATGAGATTGTCTCCATATCCGTACACGTCCATCCGCTCGATACAATTAGAAACGAAACTCTTCCTACCAGGCAACATTTTTCCAGTGATCAACAGTCCAATGTCGGTGTTGACGGGCACAGACGAGGCCGTGTCGTTCAGTCATCAAGGTTACACGAGTGGGTGTTTGACTCCGAAAGCCCATTCGATGATGTTTCGTTGAATGGTTCGCACGCTGACGCTTGTAGATGGCTCAGCATTGAAATCTGCAGAAATTTGCGGAAAGATTGAACTTCCTTCACATTGAACGATTCTCCTTAGTCGTCGCTGGGCCCGTTCTTGCAGGATCTTTTTCCGGCCAAATAGATGTCGGACATTTGATGTATTACGGGATCCCTGACGTTCACGGTAGACTCGTGAAATGGTGGTACTGGAAAATCTCCTCTTCATGGCTCCCTCGTAGAAGTTGTGTTACATCGCTCGTGCGCCGACTATAGCACCACGTTCAAACGCACTTAAATCTTGACACCCTGCCATTTTAGAAGCAGTAATTGATCTAACAACTGCGCTAGACACTTATTGTCTCGTATAGGCGTTGCAGCACCAGCGCCGCATTCTGCCTGTTTATATGTCTCTGTATTTGAATACGGATGTCTATCCGAGTTTCTTTGGTGGTTCTGTGTATTTTTGTATGAGTGATATTCAAAAAGTAAAAAACATTTTTTTCCAGACATTTCTAGTCTAGGTAATGAAAGAAAAATTATTTTACCGTATATTTTGATATGAAGCTATTTTTCTACTTAGTCGCTAATAATTTTTAAATATCGGTCGTAGTGCTCCAAACTTTACGTTACTTTTTCGTGTCCGGAAAATAGGTTACAGTCTTTCAGTCCAGTATAGGGCCACGACCAAGGCGTCCTTCTTGCTCAGCCATAAATCGTCGGGGTTGCACCTATAATGGTAGTTTTGTCATGCGAGCAGGTGCTCGATATCCTGCACAGCGCCACAGTCACACTTGTCATCCGCGGTTCTCCAAGAACGCACTTAGTCATATTTGTCTCATCTGGGGCCACGCCTGTCCTTATTCGGTTCAGTGCCCTCCATGTCTTTTAGTTTGTGCTGATTCCTCTGGGCACTTCCTATGCGGGTGGGTAATGAGCTGGTGGTTCTTCCATTATCGTGGTCAACAACCTTTCACGGGATTTCTGTCGCCCGGGTTTTCACTCACTGCCGAAAAGGGCACGCCGATCGTCAATAGTTTGAGTCTCTCTGTGAATTGATGTGATGTTCACAGAGAGCTGGGATTCGCAAACCCGGCAGCTCTATGTAGTTTTGATATGGAAGAAGGTTTCGTGCTTTCCGTTGTTAATCGAGATGTTGCATTAAGACTCATGTATACCTTACTGGCATGGTTTGATCTGGACTATAGTGGGCAGGCATATTCAACCGCAGAGAAGCATAAGGCTTGTGCGGTGATTCTTAATATGGAAGTTTTAGCACCCCATTTGCTGTTAGCTAGTTTCCGCAGAATATTATTTCTGGCTGTTACCTTTTGTCGCGCCTTTCACAATGGTACCTGTATGTCAGAGATCTATCGAGCACCACGCCCAGGTAAGTAGGTTTGTCGGCATGCTCCAGTGTGGTATTATTCCAAGAGACGTTAAGTTTACGGTTAGATTGCTATTATTGAAGGTGGAAGGCGCTGACTTGTATTTTGGACGGGTTTGGCTTAAGAAAAGTGTTTTTATAATACTCTCACATTTCTCTTAGAGCTTTCTCCAGCTTCTGTTCTACATCCTCAAAGGTCCTCCCCTGTGCTGTAATTGCCAGGTCTTCCGCATACAGAGAATGTTTTGTATGTTTAGGCATCGGTTGGTCGTTGTAGTACAGATTAAATAGGGAGGGCGCCAAAACGCTTTCTTGGGCCAAACCACTTTTCTGGTTTCTCCACCTGCTTTTCCCCATTGACGACAAGATAAAATTGCCTATTTTGTAATAGGGACTCGATAATGTTAACAAACAGTCTCTAAGTTCATTATAGAACTTCTGGAGCAGCGGCCTGTGGCGAAAGCATACTACAGCAACATCATCAGACTTTAGCATGCCGGCGTCCCCTGGATACGTTATCGATGACGATAGCTGCCAATCCTTCCACCACCGGAAACCTTGGAAGAACCTTGGAAGTGCTCCAAAAATTTTCCTATGCCTTCTGCACACTCGACTTCCGTCAAGTTAGTGAACCATTCGCTGATGTCCTTTTAAAGTTTGTAGTCAGCGTTCCGGCCAAAAAGAAATCATTCCGTTAAGATGGAAATCACTCAGGGTAAGTGAGTACTATAAGAATGATGTTCGAAAGCTTCCAATTTCAACTGCTGAAGTCACAACTGAAGTTCGGCCTGACCATTCTTCTTCATGGACATTCTTTCTTCTGTCATTAATCACGATGCACAGTTTTCGAACGAAGGCCTGATTCATTACATGTCCACAAACTTCGGTCATATATCCGTAAATCACGATAACCCGTATTACACAACGGATCTCATACTAGTCTGGATCGTTAACTTCATCACACATTTAAAAATAGTACAAATAAACAGCAAATAATCGCTTCTACTCACTGTTAGTGTTGGGGACCAGTCCTACAAGAGAGTGCAGGAATTCAAATACCTAGGGGCACTTTTCACTGAGAACTTGTCATGTGAAGCAGAGATCAATGCCAGAATACAAGAAGGAAACTGATCTTACCACAGCCTAGCACAACTGCTTCGGTCCAGATACCTCTCCAGACAGTTCAAGATTCGACTGTACAAAACCCTGATCCAGCCTGTTGTTCTATAGGGCTGTTAAGACATGGAAAATCTGGGAACAGGACTTCCATAAGCTCCTTGTTTTTGAGACAAAAGTGCTTCGGAAGATCTTCGGTCCGGTTCTGGATGCAGATACAGGGGAATGTAGGATCAGATACAACCAAGAGCTTGAGGAACTATACCATCAGCCCAACATAGGAGGAACTGTCAAAGCCAAACGAATGCAGTGGGCCGGCCATATGGCCCGCATGGAGGATCACAGATGGCCTCGGACGCTCCTGTATTTCACACCTACAGGAAAGAGACCGCCAGGGAGACCCAAGAATCGTTGGAGGAATAGACTCTATGAAGATTTAAGCCAAGTGTCAATAGATATGAACGGATGGCGGATAGCAGCAATGGATAGAATACAGGGGAGGTGGAAACTTGTAGATGCATGCGGTCCACTGGGCCTCATCACGTAACAGTAGTAGTAGTAGTAAAAGAAGTAGTTAGTGTCATACTAACGCTAAAGATTAACTAGATCTACGACGTGGAATAGAGAGGGTGTGGGCGGGAGGGGAGGGAGCGGGGGTGGGAATGGGGGGGGGGGAAATATACGTAGCTCACCAGATAAAATCGTTCTTTGCTTGCACAACTTAACTGCGTGTCTGCACAACTTAACTGCGTGTCTCCGCGTGTCTCCATTCCCACAAATTTTAATAGACACGAAAACTTCTTCAAAAGCCAGGATTCGAAACCATTACACCCGAATGGATTTAAAAGCCTGTAATTCACGTTAATATTAAAATTGTGTAGTAGATATATAGGTCTTGTAATAAAAAAGCACGGTAAATGTGAAATTTATTTTGTGACTCAGAAGGAAGCCTTCCTTCTTCATTATGTGCTTGGGATACCATTTTTGAATAATTAATTTCTGAATAAAACTCTAGGCCATCAAAATCTCACCAGCCAGTTTAATGATGTTGCATCAATAACGCGACAGGAGAACTTTATGTATCCTTCAGAATTAAACAGGTGTTTGGCAGGGCGATGGGCATTCACCGATTCTCTTCAATCTTGTCTTAGACAACGTCATGAGAGAGTGAAATAAAGAACTACAAGAGACAAACATCGAAGGAATCCATCTAGGACATGGCTGGGCAAATACCGTACGCTCGCAGAAGCCCGTAAGGCCTCTCCGCGGCTCTCCCCCACTCTGCCAGCCAGCAGTACCCCCACCATCTACTCGCCTAGCCACGCACGTTATTGCACCCCTTTTACTTCCCGCCGTTTCTATTGTCTGTGTAGACATCGCGTTCGGTGTTTGTGATACAACAGAACTAGTGGGTGAAAATGGCTGAGGAAGAACTAAAATCGTTGAAACGAAAGTCCTTTGAACCCATACTCGTTAATCCACAGTGGGAAGAAGAGCACTTTTTTGATGAGACGCAAAGCGGACCTCAGTGTTTGATTTGCAATGCAATATTGTCTTCACGGAAGAAGTACAATTTCAAGCGACGTTACCAACTGCTTCACGAGAAGGATATAGTGGGTTTGAATAATGAAGAAAGAAAACGCAAACTTATCGAACTGAAGCAGAAAAAGGAGGAAGACGTACGTATACATATAGATAATTATGACATTGGTTCACATTATTACTATTATTAGTAATACGTTATGTGCATTTTTCGTCACTTTTACCTTATGCTGTAATTATTTAAAGGACGAAACCCTCATCATCCACAACGATGCAGCGATGGCAGTAAGCTATCATGTATCTCTTAAAATAGCTAAAACAGCACGGCCCTTCAGCGATGGAGAATTTGAGGAAGAACGTTTTGCTTCTGCCGCAACAATTTTGTGCCCAGCAAGTCCTCCTGTATTTGAAACAGTTCCTCTGTCATGGAGAACGGTGTGCATGCGCATTGAAGAAATGGCACACGATGTGGAAGCTCAATTGAGAAACAGAATCAAATATTTGGTTTTCTTTTCGTTAGCATTCGACGAAAGCACTGATGTATGTGATGTTGCTCAACTCGCAGTCTTTTTGCGAGAAGTTGATGCTCAGTTTAATGTGACTGAGAAACTCCTCGTTTTAGTGTCAATGCATTACACAACCCGACGATATATTTTCGTACGTAGAACATATAATAGAGAAATACGAGCGATGTTGGGAAGAAAAAATATCATCGAATGAGACGGATGGGGCTCCTGCAATGGTTGGTCGTAAGTCTGGTGTCGTTGCTTTGACACGAAAAAAGTTTAAAGCCGTCGGTGTCCAGCAGGAACTACCAGCAATTCATTTCGTTCTTCACCGTGTTAATTTGATAGCAAAATATGCCAAACTAGCTGGTGTGATGGATGTGGTTAGAAAAGCATGTAACATTATCAGATCGCACGGGTTGGGACACAGACAACTCAAATCGTTCCTGGCAGATCTCGAGTGTGAATACGGCAATGTTCCATATTTTTGTGAAGTAGGCTGCGGAGTCGAGGTGTTGTTTTAGAACGATTTTTTAATTTACGTAAAGATGTAGCTATATTCGTGGATGCGAAAGGAGAACCAGTGAATGACTTGGACGACCCATAGTCGATTTTAGACATTGCGTTTTTAACTGATGTAACCAAGCATCTGAATAGCTTGAATGTAGCTTTGCGAGGTAGAAATAAGGTAATTAATAAGGTAATTAGCGAAGTGTTTGACACTATTTTGGCATTCAAGAGAAAACTGCTTTTGTGGGCAAAGAAACTGTCAGAAATGTTGTGTGTACACTTCCCGAGTGTTACACCAGTTGTTAGCGAAAACAGTTTGGGACAGGAGAGGCCCAAAGAAAATTTAGATGGGTTTGTAACGGTGCTACAGTCTCTCGAAGGCATTTTTGACAATAGATTTGAGGACTTAAATCGACTGGAATGCGATGTCAACCTTTTTGCGACTCCTTTTGCAGTTAACGTTGAAAATGTGCCTTCTGAAATTCAGTTGGAACTCACTGACTTTCAACGCAATCGTGTGCTGAAGGAGAAGTTTTGCACTGCAGAAAATTTGGAAAGCTTCTACAAATATTTCCCACGTGATTAGTTTCAGGAGTACTCTAACTGATGTTCATCCGACTGGTGCAGTGCGCCTAATGACCAGTAATTTCACACCAAATATCAAGATGCCAGTTCAAAATCATTGTAAAATCATCCAAGATGATGCAAATTAATGCCTATGCCCTATACGTACGTAGTACCCCTCCTCTGAACTACACACGTTTGTGTAAATATAAATTAACATTTAAAATTCACATGTATTCGTTTCTTAATCCTTTACGTCTGTATCCTATTTGTGGCCATGATAGCAGAACGTGTTACAGAGGTTCGAAGCTGTGCTCCATCCGTACATGGCCAATCGTTGCACGGCACAGGATACACAAACTTCAGGTAAGCACGCTTTACACTTACGTCCCACACAAGCACGTTGTGCTACGTATGATTGGCCGCCCGATAACCGTGTACCGGTGCTGTGACACGGTTGCCCCCTCCCCCCCCCCCCCCCCCTCGCGTGCTGTGTGCATACCGAAGCGGCCAGCCACCCCGCACAGCTCTGCTACCCGCACTACGTGCCCTCACAGATGCTTAATCGTTGTTCTCGCGGCTCACGCTGCCCGCGGGCAACCATGTGGGCAGCTCTCGTGCCCATCCCTGACCTAGGCAAGGAAAAGGATGATCTGAAGTGAAATGTTTCGCTTTTGCTGACAATATTGCAGTAATTTCTAAGGACAAAACACATGCAAAGATAATGATAGAAACACTTCACAAAACTGCACCTAAAGGCTGATAACTAATATCAAATTAGAATACGGAATACATTGAACATAAACGCAACAGAGAAAAATATATACAAACGGAACACGGAAACATCAAAAGAGTTGATAAGTTTAAGTATTAGGGAGAAAGGATATAATCATATGGGTTAGGTAATACCACAAGTAAGGAAAGATCGAAGAAAAAGGAATTAGCTTACAAATGCATCCGAAGCCGATACAGGTAAAAATTAAAGACTACGCAACAGTAATTAAACCAGAAGCACTCTGCTAATCCGAATGCCTATAACTGAATAAGAACAACTGAAAAGAAAGAGAAGAAAATACTCAGGAAATTTTTAGAACCACAAAAGAACTAAGGCAACAACGGACGAAAAGGAGAAATTAAGATGTATGTAGAAATACAGAAACAATCACAGACACAATAGGAAAAATGAGTTTAGAATTTTACGTTCATATGTACAGAATGAATACAGGATGGCAGGAAGGGACAAGAAAGGTCTTGAGAAAACTTAACATCGTAGAAAACAACCATACACAACAGGGAAAATGTCAGGCTTCTGATGAACACTGCATAATTTCCTGTCCAACAATGAAATTCACAACCTAGGAAGTTGATGTCAAATTAACAGAGGCAGGTCATCAACCAACGTATGAAGGAGACCTGGCAAGGTAAAAATAAAAAGTTTTTACCTTTGTCTTAGGATATAAGCGGCCTATAATTGGTCAAATTCTGTGATTAAAAAATAAAACACGACATCTGAAAAATTAAATTTTCTTATATGCGCTTTTGAGCAAAGGATTTCGAAATATTTCATTGCCGTAATTTTACGTCTGCCAGGTAAAATACAATTCAGTCAAATACAACTACACCTTCTTTACTACTTTTTAAGGAATTAATTGTATTGAATTAAAATCCTTTTTTGATTCTTAAACTGCCCAACCTGTGATTTTCATAGGTTAAGCATCTCACTGGGAAATGTTGTCGTTTTAAACTGACATATTTACTATGAAGAGCAACGCTGTATTTAGTTGCATCCGTACATCATATGAGTGGACCGGTTAGCACTGGTATGTACAGGGTGTCCAGGAAAGGACTCCCTGATTTCAAAATTAAATATCTCGAAAACAAAGATCGATAGAGGAATGCAGTAAACGGTATGTTTATTGTGAAAGCTGTAAGAAGTTTATACAGCAGTTTGAAATAATAGTTACAAAAGCTGCTAACAGATGGCGCTGTAATCGCCATACGTAATGTCTAGTGTAAATAGTGATCCGAAGCCCAGAGCGATCAGTTCCACTATTGAAACGTGAAAGGAGGTTAGCGTACCGAAGGAAGAGATTAAAACCATGTACTCCATTGAACAAAGCGTTTTTCTGGTGCTAGAGTACCACAGGTTAGAAGAGAGTCCTACGGCAACAAGGCGAAGTTTTCAAGCACGATTTAATGTTCCAAAAGGACCCGATGCAAAAACCATTCGTACGCTCTTCGCAAAATTTCAACGAACAGGCAGCGTAACTGATGATCTAGTGGGGCATGTTCGCCGCAAGCAAACCGCAGTTACGCCTGAAAATATCGCCACAGTTTCTGGAATTATTCAGCGAAATCCAATGTCATCCGTCCGTAGAATTGCATCTGAGACTGGTTTGAAGCGTTCCAGCACGCAGAACATGCTGTGAAAGAGGCTACACATGTTTCCATTCAAAATTCAAACGCACCAGGCCATACCCGTACGAGCTGTGCAACAAAGGGTTGCCTTTGCTAATCAGATGCTCACAATGATTGATAGTGAAGGATTTGATGTTGGCTGCATCTAATTTACAGATGAAGCACACTTCCACCTCAATGGATACGTGAATAAGCAGAACTGGCGATTTTGGGGTTCCGAAATGCCATATTGGTGTGAAGCGAAACCCCTGTATTCTCCTAAAGTTACTGTGTGGGCTGCAGTATGCAGCACAGGCATTATTGGCCCTTTTTTCTTTCGAGAAATGGTCACTGGTGCACGTTACGTTGCAATTTTGGAACAATCTGTCGCCACACAGCAAGCGTTAGAGGATCGACCAGGTAGTTAATGGTTTATGCAAGATGGAGCCCGACCGCATCGGACCGAACAAGTGTTTCGCTTTCTTGAGGAATACTTCGGGAATCGAGTCATTGCTTTGGAATATCCCAAATTTACTGGTGCAGGCATGGATTGGCCTCCATATTCGCCGGATCTGACTCCCAGTGACTTTTTTTTGTGGGGCACAGTGAAAGACATGGTCTACCCGAAGCATCCCGCCACGCTGGACGAGCTTGAATCGGCGATCTCTGTGGCATGTGGATCCATTTCGGTTGAGACACTACGAAATGTGACGGCGAATTTCATTCTTCGTTTGCGCCACCTCTGTAGTGCCAATGGTGAACATTTTGAAAACATTGTGATGTGATTGTTTGCAAAGATTTTTTTCATACGATTATTTCACTTATGTATGCTGATATGAGCTGTACAGCGTACAACGCCATCTGTTAGCAGCTTTTGTGACTATTATTTCAAACTGCTGTATAAACTTCTTAGAGCTTTCACAATAAACATACCGTTTACTGAATTCCTCTATCGATCTTTGTTTTCGAGATATTTAATTTTGAAATCAGAGAGCCCTTTTCTGGACACCCTGTAATTACCCTAAACAAACCAACGATTTCTACACGTCAGCGATCTTCCTCAAACACGTTTCTAAAATAGTGCAGCACTAGCATTTCAGCAAAATTCTTAAATAAAACGAGTCGCTTTCTTGTTGTTGCTGATTCTGTTTGAGTAAAATGGGGTTATTTTATGAAATATGCAACAAATAACTTTGTACCGCGCACCGTGTGGCTTTGGTCCTTTGAGCTTACATATAAAATGAAACTACCTTTATTCACTAAAAGCTAATCCCTTTAATCTTCCCGAGCGCGTACATCCATATAACGTAACTATAGGGGACACATCAAAGCAGAGCTACTTTTCTGAATATACACGAAAAGGTAACAGTAAGCTTCCACTGATAAACTAAGCATAAACACGAGAGCTGCAACAGAATTTAATTTACTGAGAGAGGACACCGCCAGTATGTGGAACATAAACTACGTTTCTATTGCTGGAATTAAAACTGGAAATCTGGAACTTGGTGTTGCGCTTAGCAGACTAGTAGAGAAATTCCCCAATTTTGTAGAAAGTTCGGGAAATTTGTTTTCTGAAGGTCTAATCACATTACCTGCAAGAGCCCTATACTAAAGAAGCACTAAACGAAATTTTTATCGTATGCCTCCTTGTCTAAGAACGATACGAACGATACAATCTCCACAGATGAATTGATATACTTTTGAGAATGGAAAGAAATGATGAGTGCTGACATGGTCCTGTTAAAAATAACAAAGATCAAATGTTTGAGAATACGTGGAAAACAAAAAGAAAATAACACCGGTCGACAGCAGAACGTTAAAAATAGTAGCGGAATTTTTCACATTAGGTATTGAGACAGAAATGCTTGTTTCTTACCTACCTGTAAGTGCGCATGGCCCCAACTTTGGCCGTCTCCGATTTATTTAGAAAATATTTGAAGAAAGCTTACTGCGGTGCGTTAGAATACCGTTACTGTCTGCCGTCTCCCTCTTTAAAGGGTATTTTCTTCACGAGCTATATGTAGAAGGAAACATGAGGCGTAACAACAGTTGCCTGAACAATGAAATCAGGAAAGTGATCATTATTCCGTAGTTTAGATTCTGAATATGAATGTCAGGCACCATTAAATCTATTAAGCTTCACTTTCATTAATACCACTCCACTTTTTCCTAAGATGTGTTTATCACGTCACCTCCTGTCAAAGGCGCTCGTATATCCCTAGATTACACAGCGGAACAGGCTCACTCTTCACTCACTGTACGAAAACGAAAGATTTTGTTCCTCAATAAAACAATGCTTCTTACTACTGCAGCTGTCAGACCTTGTCAGAGATCGCTACAGCTCTACAATATTTCTACGAAACCTCTGGATGCGCCGGCCGGTGTGGCCAAGCGGTTAAAGGCGCTACAGTCTGGAACCGCGTGACCGCTACGGTCGCAGGTTCGAATCGTGCCTCGGGCATGGATGTGTGTGATGTCGTTAGGTTAGTTAGGTTTAAGTAGTTCTAAGTTCTAGGGGACTGATGACCGTAGAAGTTAAGTCCCATAGTGCTCAGAGCCATTTGAACCATTTGAACCTCTGTATGCCGTCTGCATACGAGAAATAACTGTCGGTATCCAACCACAAAAAGAAGTTAGCTATCAGGAGAAAATAAAAATATGCAGGCATGGAGCAATGTTCCTAAGCTCCATTATTCTCACTAAAAAACATCCTGTAGATAGAACCGCGTCAGATAATTAGTGTCCGCTATTTTACCGCTTTTGGATAGCTGTCGAATTAGCGAAGTGGAAAATAGCGGTTTCATTAAGCATGTATCCAGCTCGCAAAGAGTCGCCTCCGTATGTTTGGAAGTTGTAGCGGACAAACGTCAGTGTTTCCTCTTTAAAACGAGGCCAAGATAACAAAAATGGCTCTGAGCACTATGGGACTTAAATTATGAGGTCATCAGTCCCGTAGAACTTAGAACTACTTAAACCTAACTAACCTAAGGACATCACACACATCCATGCCCAAGGCAGTATTCGAACCTACGACCCTAGCGCTCGCGCTGTTCCAGACTGTAGCGCCTAGAACCTCTCGGCCACTCCGGCCAGCCTAGATAACAACACTATGTATATGATTATAAGAGTTACTGTAATCTGAACCTGTTCTGTGTATGTGTGTCCGCCTCCGCAGCTGTGTAGTCAGCAGGGTGGATGGGGCGGGATGGACTGAGAGCCATCGTACCGCATCTAGATGACATCATTGGTTGGGGATGTCACGGTGGTCGGTTCGGCCCAGTTGGCCCTTCTGTGGCCATTACGACGGTTCTTTGCTATCCTTGTTTCGACACAAGTGTCGCTCGTTTGGAAATTTATGGATACCCGAAAGCGGCATTGATTTTAAGAGGACCTACTCGTGAACAGATAGAATTTTCATGCCGTACTTTCAGAGTGTATTACTTTTCTTCTATGGCACTGAGGACATTGTTCTTTTATGCCACTGGACGACATGAGGTTAATTAGTAGTATAAATTATATTTATTTATCGATAGTAATTTAATTACTGTAGGAGCTTGTTCACGCGATGAATTCTGAAGACACATTTATTGTGCTTTTCTGTCCCAGTAACACTCAAACACTGTCAGGCCTCTGTGAACATTCATTGAATTATTTTACACCTCAAATTATAAGCATGATATATGTGTAAGGAATTAAAACAATTCTTTACCTAATCAAAAATAGTTCAAATGGTTCTGAGCACTATGGGACTCAACTGTTGAGGTCATTAGTCCCCTAGAACTTAGAAATAGTTAAACCTAACTAACCTAATGACATCACAAACATCCATGCTCGAGGCAGGATTCGAACCTGCGACCGTAGCGGTCTCGCGGTTCCAGGCTGCAGCGCCTTTAACCGTACGGCCACTTCGGCCGGCTTTACCTAATCGTTATTTCCTATAAGAGTGATGATCGAAAATAATCCAGAGTGAGATTTTCACTCTGCGGCGGAGTGTGCGCTGATATGAAACTTCCTGGCAGATCAAAACTTTGTGCCGGACCGAAACTCGAAATTGCGACCTTTGCCTTTCGCGGGCAAGTGCTCTACCAACTGAGCTACACATGCACGACTCACGCCCCGTCCTCACAGCTTTATTCTGCCAGTAGTAAAGTTGTAAGGACGGGGCGTGAGTCGTGATTGGGTAGCTCTGTTGGTAGAGCACTTGCCCGCGAAAGGCAAAGGTCCCGAGTTCGAGTCTCGATCCGGCACACAGTTTTAATCTGCCAGGAAGTTTCATCGACAGATATGTTTAGTATATTCCGAACTATATCCTTTGAGACACAACGTAATTCTGTGAATATTGTTAGATGCTGCTATGTAAGCAGATGACTAGGTCATGATTAGGGCTAGGAATTAGCAGCGCTGTTCCAGGTTTAGTGAGATCTGAGAGCATAGGATATAGTGACCACAGAGGATTTGTAAGGAACTTCCTCCGTCTACAGGTAATACTTCTTTACTACTATTCCAATAGTTCTCTATAAGTTGTACAGAGCTAGTCTAATGTTGTAGTTGTTCCACATTAAATAGCTTCGGATATGTACTTCCAAATACGTGACGGTTGTGGCTCTTTCCAGTGACTGATCGCCGATCGTGTGCTAAAACGACATCGAGATTTTCGTCTATTCATGTGCATTACATTACGTTTATTTATGTTGCGATGGTATTAAGTTAGTTTCGGTTTCGTGGACTTGAAGAGCTGTTTCTGTATTGTGCTTGTGCTTGCGGATCCCGAAACCTATATAATCCAATGGATCGAGATTTCTACATCTACATCTGCATCTACATATATACTCTGCAAGCCACTGCATGGTGCGTGGTGGTAGGTACTTTGTGCCATTGTATGTTGTATGTGAACTGGGGACCTTTCCAACGACGGAAAGGCTCCGTCCCCGCCACAGCCACAGTGGTCCACAACCCAACGACGACTACCGCAGTCCACTTCACCTCTCCGCCGCCCCACACCGAACCCAGGGTTATTGTGCGGTTCGACCCCCGGTGGACCACCCCCCTCCCCACGGAACATCTCACAACAGACGAGTGTACCCCCTATGTTTGGGTGTTAGAGTATGCGTACGTGGAGGAACCAGCCTGCATTCGCCGAGGCAGATGGAAAACCGCCTAAAAACCATCCACACACTGGCCAACTCACCGGACTTCGACACAACTCCGCCGGGCGGATTTGTGCCGGGGACCAGGCGCTCCTTCCCTCTCCGGAAAGTCGTGCGTTAGACCGCTCGGCTAATCGGGCGGGCATACATTGTGCCATTACTAATCACTTCCTTTCCTGTTGCACTCCCAAATGGACCGAGAGAGAAACGGCAGCCTCTACGTCCCCGTACAAGCCCTAATTTCTCTCCTTTCATCTTTGTGGTCTTTAGGCGAAATCTATGTTGGGAACTGTAGAATCGGTCTGCAGTCAGCTTCAAATGCAGCCGCGCGTAGTAGCTGCGTGTTTTCAGGCGCCATATCACGGATTCCTCGGCCCCTCCCACCGGAGGTTCGAGTAATCCCTCGAGCATGGGTATACGTGTTGTTCTTAGCTTAAGGTGGTTTAATTTAGTTCAAGTAGTGTGTGAGTCTACGGACCGATGACCTCAGCTGTTGGGTTCGTTAGCAATTCACACGCATTTTGAACAGCTTTTTGTCAAATGTCGGTTCTCTAAATTTTCCCAGTGTTGCACGAATAGAACGTCGTCTTCCCTCCAGGGATTCCCACTTGAGTTCAAGAAGCATCTCGGTAAAACTCGCGTATTGATGAAACCTGCCGGTAACAAATTTGTCAGCCCGCTTCTGAATTGCTTCGATGTCTTCCTTTAATCAGGCTTGGTGGGTACCTCAAACATTCGAGCAGTACTCAAAAATGAGTCGCACTAGTGTTCTATATGCAGCCCCCTTTACGGATGAATCACATTTTCCTAAAATTCTCCCAGTAAACCGAAGTCGACCATTCACTTTCCCTGCTGCCACCGTTACGTTCTCGTTCTATTTCATATCACTTTGAACTCGTACGCCCAGATACTTTATCGATGTGACTGTGTCAGAAAGTGCACTAATAATTGTGTATTCGAATATTAGGGTTGTTTTCATTACTCATATGCATCAACTGATACTTTCCTACAATTAGAGCAAGTTGCCACTCTTCAGAGCACCTGAGTCATATCGTATCCTGCGGTACTCAACGGCGTCACCTTACCGTACACAACAGTATCATCAGCAAACACCCCCAAGAGCTATCCTATCACGCTCCCCAGGACGCTTTTGAAGACACCCTTGCTCAGAGAAATACTCACCGTCGAGGACAAGGACTGGGTTCTGTTACTTAAGAAATCTCCGAACCCCTCACATATCTGGTAATCTATTCCATATTGTCGTACCTTCGTCAACAATCGGCAGTGGGACAGCGACTTAAGGCTTTTGGGAAATTTAGAATTATGGAACCTACCTATTGCCCTTCATTCATGTTTCGCAGACTATCATGTGAGGAAAGAGCAAGCTGAGGATTTGCACGAGTGATGCTTTCCGGATCGGAGCTTTTAATACTTTTTTGTGTGGGATCTGAAGTTAAAAAATCTCTCTCACACCAGCCTGATTTATCTTCACTGATCAGGATAGTAAAAAAAACATGCGTATATTAAGGGAATTTTCATTCGCAAAGCAGGCTTATCACATTCACACAGTTCTATACTGTTCTATCCTGACTAAATTGGGCTTAACTTAAATTCCATAAGGCAGTGAAGCAATTTCGTAGTCTCGGTGCGACGAAAATTGTCAGTCGATCTCCTGAAAACATTTGTAATAATTATCAACTTTCGGTGATCACATGGGGAAGACCGGATATCTGCTGGTAAGACCGTGTTAGCTCATTTATTGAAAGTAATAAACTGGATATCTTAAGCGTACAAAACGGCAGGTTCGTCCAGTGTAAGACGTTCCCCACTGATCCCGTGCAACACAGCATAGTAAGCAGACACTGTCAATAATAATCAGTTAAATAATACGCGAACACACTTACTTTAGTTTAGTTCATGTATTAAATTCTTTCTCATACAGAATCTCATCAAGATGGTGACTAGCTCAACAATACATACATATACATCTTCGTTCTTTCACGGCTAATCGTCAAGATCTCAATCATTCTTTTCATAAGAGAAAACATAGATAGCAGAGAAGCTATTCCATGGAGTAAATGCACGCTCCAAGGAATAATAGGGCTTGAAACTACTTTGCATTGATAATCATCGTATATTGAAGTTTAGCAATCGGTAAGATAAGAAGAGATATTTCGAGTAATGTACTGAGTTATATAATTTATAAAATTTCTGAAAATATCGCGGAGAGACTGCTGCAAGAGACATTACAAGCTGATTTGCGGACATAATCTCTTCCCTCCCAAGGAAATTCCACGTATTGTAACTCAGAATATACTCAAGAATTCTGCAGCGAACCGATGTTAAGGATATGGATCTGTGATTTAGCTAGTCTCTCCCTTTACCCTTGTTATATACAGCAGTCACACGAGATTTTACGCGGGCGAGAACGATAAATACAAGCTAAATATGGGGCCACTGCAGTACGGTATTCTCTTTTAGACCGAAATGAAATTCCCGGCCCGTTTATTTCAACCCTTTCAATTGCTTACCTTCGCCAGGGATGCCTACTACAGTGTCCTCCATACCGGAGTCTGTGCGACGGTCAAACTACGGTATGTTTGTACGATTCTCCTACGTAAATGATTTCTAAAAATTCAAAATTTAAAAATTCGGCTTTCCACACAAGACTGCTCAAGTAACTGGATAGAGCCTTCAAGCTGCTTATCAATTTTCTTGGGTTCTCGGCAAGACCTTCTGCCATGGTATGACGGTGGAAGTTTCGCGTATCAGTCTTTTTACAGAAGCTCGAATTTCTAATAAATTTTGCCTGCTGTTGCCTGCGCGTTCTTTTTCAAACTGAGAGTTCAACAGTCTCTGCTTCCTCAGCAATTTATGAATCTTGTTATTAAACCAGTGGGGTCTTTTCCGTCCTCAATCCACTTACTCGGCACAAAGTTCTCCAGGGCGCGATTTTCTTCGTACTGCCCAAGCGCAACGACCAATACCCGTACCTTCACTACTGTACCCTGTCGTACAAAGTATACACCCAACACTTCGTACACAAAACGTGCAACTATATCAGCGGGAACCAGTAAAAGTCAGGTCGCCACCGCTTTCCCAACATGGAATAAATATATCACGATAAGACTGCTTCGCATTACCGTAATCACAGCTCACCTACAAAACATAATTGTTATCCTTTTAGGAAGCACAGTTTATATCTTACACTAATTGATTACATTAAAACAGATAGGAAATTGATTGTCCTGTATAGGGAAAATCAGCGCCACTGTAGCAAGGTAATCGGTATAGAACATTTCTCCAATTTTGTGAAGCACTGTACTCAAAAGTATCCACTAGCTCAGGAGTGCCGATGAAGACTTGCGCACCCGCCAGTCACGAATTTACAGAGTAAAGTATGTCGTCTCCTAAAGCAAGCTAAAGCTATTATATTAGAAGTGGGAATAGTTAATCGAGATCAAATTCTATCTCCAAAATCAGAAACAAATAAACTGGTTCTCTCTATGACGAAGATTGTTTTCACATGTAATTGGTATAGATGCGCAAGACAAGCTTCAACGTATTTATTAACAATCGATATTTGAAGGGTATATTATTTCCTCACTAGCTGAGAAACCCAGCATTGCCCGGGTATTCATTTACAGCTGTGCCTGAGACTAATAATGCTTCTTTGTATACAACGGTTGAAGCAGTTCGATTGGAGGCATGAATGATGAGCTTCGTTGCTTCACTAACAGGGGAGAGCTGGCCGTACAGAAAACAACTGACACCAAGTTCCCTGCATGCAACATACAGACCCTGGCCTTGCGTTTTTTGTTTGGTCATGGCATAACATGAGCTCACGAGGAACTGTACACATTAAAAGCAATCTGGTAAACTGAAACTTCCTGGCAGATTAAAATCGTGTGCCGGACCGAGACTCGAACCCTTTGCCTTTCGCGGGCAAGTGCTCTACCAACTGAGCTACCCAAGCACGAATCTCGCCCCGTCCTCACAGCTTTACTTCTGCCAGTACCTCGTAAACTTTTAGTTATAAGCGGGACTCAGGATTTCAAACCTCGCTCAACTGTGGCAGCTCCAATCAAACTTTTCAAAATGGTTCAAATGGCTCTGAGCACTATGGGACTTAACATCTATGGTCATCAGTCCCCTAGAACTTAGAACTACTTAAACCTAACTAACCTAAGGACATCACACACATCCATGCCCGAGGCAGGATTCGAACCTGCGACCGTAGCGGTCGCGCGGCGCCGGACTGAGCGCCTAGAACCGCTAGACCACCGCCGCCGGCAATCAAACTTTTCACTTCTATGATGCTACGTTGTAGAACAGCAACAGAAAGAAGTAACTCTTAGCCTCTGTAAGTGAAGGGTTCTGCAGAGCGAGATAACTCATGACGCTCTCGATCAGAGTTACGTCACGTCGCGCTTTGGAAGATGTTTCCAAAGAGCCAGTTAAAGCCTCATGATGACCCACAGCAAGCCTCGCTTAACGACCTTCATTGGATTTTTGGGACTGCACAGTACTCTGTCTTTTAGCTGTTCTTGTGTATTCATAAAGATTCGACCGTTTTCCAGACTTTTTATTCTTAACCGAACCGAAATCAAAACGTAATGATTTCGCACCCTAATCACAAATCAAACTTAATAAACCCGTTTTTCCTATCGAGAGGAGCAAAGCAGTGTAGTGTAGCTTTTAATACACAGTATGTGGATATTTCCTAGCCAGATGAATTCAGGGCCTGTCTGTATTCGTAACGATAAGATTGTGGCGCTTAATTCTGTCACTGACGGAAACGTCTGGAAATACTTCTGTCAGTTAAAAATCTAACAGTGGCATCTATTGGTTCTTTGGTGTTCAACGAATCTATCAGCACCACCTTTTGGTTCTTTTGTGCACTACTCCAAGATGATTAAACATCCTAGCATCTAAGCTGAGCAGTCGGTTTTAGATGGATATTTAAATAACAACATCAACAAAAGCAAAACGAGGATAATGGAATGTAGTCGAATTAAGTCGGGTGATGTTGAGGGTATTGGATTAGGAAATGAGACACTTAAAGTAGTAAAGGAGTTTTGCTATTTGGGGAGCAAAATAACTGATGATGGTAGAAGTAGAGAGGATATAAAATGTAGACTGGCAATGGCAAGGAAAGCGTTTCTGAAGAAGAGAAATTTGTTAACATCGACTATAGATTTAAGTGTCAGGAAGTCATTTCTGAAAGTATTTGTATGGATTGTAGCCATGTATGGAAGTGAAACATGGACGGTAAATAGTTTGGACAAGAAGAGAATAGAAGCTTTCAAAATGTGGTGCTACAGAAGAATGCTGAAGATTAGATGGGTGGATCACATAACTAATGAGGAGGTACTGAATAGGATTGGGGAGAAGAGGAGTTTGTGGCACAACTTGACCAGAAGAAGGGATCGGTTGGTAGGACATGTTCTGAGGCATCAAGGGGTCACCAATTTAGTATTGGAGGGCAGCGTGGAGGGTAAAAATCGTAGGGGGAGACCAAGAGATGAATACACTAAGCAGATTCAGAAGGATGTAGGTTGCAGTAGGTACTGGGAGATGAAGAAGCTTGCACAGGATAGAGTAGCATGGAGAGCTGCATCAAACCAGTCTCAGGACTGAAGACCACAACAACAACAACAACATTTAAATAACGATATCTTTTTATTTCGTAACCTTGCTTTGATGAAGTAAATCCTATACGTAGCCCAAACCTACTCTCAAGTTACCTGTCTAAACACTATGACAATAGGACTAGTAGTTTTGGAGAAAAGCGTGTTCAACCGACGCACAATACAGTTGTCGATAAAATATTAAGTCATGCTTTTTTTATTTTATTGATGACCCTATTTTGATGAAATAAAACCTATAAGTTGCTGCAAGCTACACTCAAGGTTTCTGTGATAAACCTCTGAAAATTCGACTAATAGTTTTGAGATTAGAGTGTTCAAACAGGAACGACGTCTTTTGTTATAAATTATGATATCTTGTTTCACATGTCCAGAATTTGATTGATTAAAGCCTATATGTTGCCCCCAAGCTATGCTAAAATGTCCTGTGAAAACATCACGAAATTCGGCTGCTACTTTTGAGGCTTAGCGTGTTCAAACTCAAACACATAGACACAACAGTTTTCAATAAAACTGTACATCATGCTAACTCTTTTTTCGTGATCCAATTATCATGAAATGAAGTTTACAAGCTCCCTCAAGCTACACTCAAATTGCTTTTGGAAACCACATTTACATTCATGCAGTACTTTTGGACATTGTGTGTTCAGACATACAAAGAGAAAGACATCCAACACCTACAACACAATGCATGCGTGCTAGCGTGCTTGCATTCAACACTCCGGTGGTTACACCGATTATTAATGTACCAGCATTTCACACTTTCAGTCGCTTATCTCAGCGCTTACACTAGCCATTGAGCTTGTAATATTAATCACTTAAATGTGTTACCTAGACAAATGTACTTCCGAAATTACATTACTCTACATTAATTATTTTTTGGTGTTGAATTGTTTTTCCATCAGTGTGTCTACACTATTTATATACGCAAATATCATCGTAGTATCAAAACTTTCGAACCATGTTGTAGGTTAAATAATATATTCAGTGGCATTAGTCACCTGTTTCATAATACACAGGAGATCACCTGCTGTTTATTTTTCATTTAGTTTCCTTGATGAAAAGACGACCTACAAAACCGACAGAGGACTAAAATCCATGCAGACATTTTACATTGAAAAGCACCGAAGAGATTACAAAGTAATTTCACAAAATAACTTTTTTAAATCGTCTTCAAAGCGACAATGTGTAACTTTTCCAGGAAACACTGCAAACGTAATTTCATTGCCCTAGTCTGGCATGAAAATGTAAAGGTTATCATCTGCTTCTTTTCGTTCTAATGATATAATTATCTACCTATCTTTGTAGTTGCATTCTTCACACTCAAGTGAGGATGGCTATAAGGAAGAAAAGCGTAAAGTTGATACAGTTGAACTTAACTGGAATAAGTGAATTCCAGTAAGAAAACTGAGTTCATGACTAGACTCAGTAGGGGAGTGTAGCTGCGAGAGTAGACTCAGTACGAGTGTGGTTAAGCGGGGTAGAACGTCAAACGGGCCGACTTGGAGCAGGAGAGTCATCACAGGACATTTTAATTTCTACTGTCTATACTTTTACAAATAAGTTCATAAAACTTTGTCACCATGACCAGGAAAGATTGAGGACTCACACTCATCGCAGTGGAAGTTCACATGTGAAATTTCATCATTTTTTCACTTATTACTGGCTGCATTTGTTGCTATAGGTACACTTTTCTTCCTGAGTAAGAGAGGTTCTTCAATGAATTTCTCATAGCATACAAACAGTAGTTACAGGTGTATGACACTCTAGAATTTTCCAAATCTATTAAAAAACTGTGGAAAAAATGGAGATAATTAACTATAAAACTTGAATTTTTTCTAAACATGAAGTTTAAAATGTAACAGTTCATTCATTTTTTTCATAAATTAAATAACTTCTAGAGTTTCATACACCTGTAACTATGGTTTGTATGTTGTGCAAAAGTCATCGAAGATTCTCTCTTACTTAGGAAGAAAAGTGTACCTATAGCAACAAATGTAGAAAGTAGTAAGTGAAAAAATCATATTTCACACGTAAAAAAAATGTTTTTTGTTACGTTTTTGAGCTTCCACTGCTATGAGTATGAATCCTGAATCCTTCCTGGTCATGCTGTTAAAGTTTTATGAATTTATTTGTAAAATTATAGACAGTGGAAATTAAAATGTCCTGTGGCGCCTCTCCTGCTTCAAGTCGGCCCATTTGACATCCTACCCCCCTTAAACATAGCTTCATTGAAATTGTGTATTCGAGACATATAAGCGAAGAGAATCTCTCTTCCATCGATTCATCTGGGAGGATTTATTATTTTTCAGAATTGCAGTTACTATAAACTGGCATTAAAAGCTAAAGCAGCATGGACGTAACAGGGTGCGAATTACACCTTAAAAATGTTCAAATGTGTGTGAAATCTTATGGGACTTAACTGCTAAGGTCATCAGTCCCTAAGCTTACACACTACTTAACCTAAAGTTTCCTAAGGACAAACACACACACCCATGTCCGAGGGAGGACTCGAATTACACGTTAGTGTGAAGTTCCTCTCCAGTTGGTATCTTCGAGTTAGATAAACACGAAACAACCGCCACCGCCGTTCTACCGCTTCGCAGTACGCTACTGATTCGGTAAGAAGTGCTTTTTACTACTGATGTGACACAAACACAAAACTCTTTTATTACTCTCCGTACGCCTTTCACATCGATAACAGTATGCACTGCTAGCAAAATCCCTCTGTCACTGCCCTGTATCATTTCTATCTAGTGACATGCATATGTGCTCACATATACCCACTCACATCGTCCAAGAAGATAAAAATACAGAATCATGAAGTACAATAATAAATAATGACTCGAGTAAATGACGTACATTGTGGTAATTACTGAACAATGTGTTCATGTTTGACAACTACGAAATATCAGTGTTACTATACTAATTCTCTGATACCATGGTATAACTCTTAACGTGTCATTAGTCTTTCAGATTTTTCACAAGCAGCCTGACGGAACTACGTAATTTTATACACACGGACGCTGTGTGTCAAATACGTGCAAAAGAAATCAGTGTTGTAGATATGTTGAATACTGATAACTGATTTCATTTCCTGTAATTTTCGTAGTTTACTTTTATAATTTTATTTCGTAAGATTCAAGACTGTTCAGTATTTATTAAATTACAAAATGATTGACGTACTGAAGCTGGTGTCGAATGCGACGATTTCAGATATGAAAAACGGCGACTCTCCTATCTGAGACTGTCGATAGTTGCTTGTAGAGGAAGCTGGCTGACGTTATCACAAGCGGCTTCGATGCTACCAGACCCCGATGGTGACGAGGTGGCATCTGCACCCGTTATAAATTCACTAAAAATACAGGGTGATTCAAAAAGAATACCACAACTTTAGGAATTTAAAACTCTGCAACGACAAAAGGCAGAGCTAAGCACTATCTGTCGGCGAATTAAGGGAGCTATAAAGTTTCATTTAGTTGTACATTTGTTCGCTTGAGGCGCTGTTGACTAGGCGTCAGCGTCAGTTGATGCTAAGATGGCGACCGCTCAACAGAAAGCTTTTTGTGTTATTGAGTACGGCAGAAGTGAATCGACGACAGTTGGTCAGCGTGCATTTCGAACGAAGTATGGTGTTAAACCTCCTGATAGGTGGTGTATTAAACGTTGGTATAAACAGTTTACATAGAATGGGTGTTTGTGCAAAGGGAAAAGTTCTGGACGGCCGAGAACGAGTGATGAAAATGTAGCACGCATCCAGCAAGCATTTGTTCGCAGCCCAGGAAAATCGACTCGCAGAGCTAGCAGAGAGCTGCAAATTCCACAATCAACTGTATGGA
The DNA here is from genome assembly GCF_023898315.1 of Schistocerca nitens. Classification (NCBI taxonomy): domain Eukaryota; kingdom Metazoa; phylum Arthropoda; class Insecta; order Orthoptera; family Acrididae; genus Schistocerca; species Schistocerca nitens. The sequence continues at coordinate 1,021,876,530 of NC_064614.1, forward strand.
GAGTCCTACGAAAAAGGTTAGTTATGAAACCTTATCGTCTGAAATTGGTTCAAGCACTGTCTGCAGCACTTCATCACTGGCCTCCAAGAAGCCCTGATCTTACCCCCTGCGATTTTTTCTTATGGGGGTATGTTAAGGATATGGTGTTTCGGCCACCTCTCCCAGCCTTCATTGATGATTTGAAACGAGAAATAACAGCAGCTATCCAAACTGTTATGCCTGATATGCTACAGAAAGTGTGGAACGAGTTGGAGTATCGGGTTGATATTACTCGTGTATCTGGAGGGGGCCATATTGAACATCTCTGAACTTGTTTTTGAGTGAAAAAAAATCTTTTTAAATACTCTTTGTAATGATGTATAACAGAAGGTTATATTATGTTTCTTTCATTAAATACACATTTTTAAAGTTGTGGTATTCTTTTTGAATCACCCTGTATTTTACTCTAATATGGTGGCACCTCAGATTTCTCTAGAGAAATTTAACTTCAGGAAGTGACTCAAATGGGCTACATAGGTGAAGCACAAACTGTTTATAGGAATAATGCTCCCGCAAAATTGATAAAGTAGGGCACATTTTTTAAAAAAGTACTTCAGACGCGTACTAGTCACGTAATCGGCTCTAAATAATTTGTTTTCAACGAAATTCCCCACGATTTACAGATTCTGATAAAAACTTCGTAAATTTGTCATGTACCCCATACTCCCAATTCACCTTCCACAATACCAAAAAAGTTCACTAACTCAATTTTCATAAAACATACTTAATTCACCTCTCCTGCTATACTTAATTTAGAGCCAAGTTAGCTGCTCACTTCTTAAGTCACGCCGCGACTGCGGTCCGCCGTAAAGGATTGCTGAGTTCATTCTTTTTCCTTCTGCTTGACGTTAAATCTGCACGAAAAGAAAAAAAAGGGGGTCTTCTTCTCCTCTTCTTGAAGCGCCTCCGAAATCTCTGGATACTCCCTATACTTTATGTTCAGTTACAAGCTCGACAGTACGTTCCACCACGAGTCCATTACCCAGTCTCTGACAAAACTGTTCGTTACGTCTCCAGTTTGTCAAGAAACGCTTCGTTTAACTTCTTTCCATTACAGCACCCCTATCTCCCTCTCCACGCATCACCGTCTGGACCTCGTCTCAAAATATTGTTTCTTTCGTCTTCTTTTCGATTTTTCTTTGAAGCACTTCCATATCTCTCGCTATCTTCCCAAGTGACAAATATATCAAGATTTTAAACATGGCTGAAACAGCAACTGTTGAAATTCTTCATGGTAAATAACAGCTAGACAGTTGCATGATAAAGATTTATTAAAATCCTTGACCACGGCACGATTGTTTTGAGTATCTTCACTGCAGGGTGTGATTTTAGTGTTTTTACTTCCGATGAAGGTATATTTCGATATACCGAAACCGTGGTCAAGGATTTTATAAATCTTTATCCTCCAACTGTTTCAAAATGGCTCTGAGCACTATGGGACTCAACTGCTGAGGTCATTAGTCCCCTAGGACTTAGAACTAGTTAAACCTAACTAACCTAAGGACATCACAAACATCCATGCCCGAGGCAGGATTCGAACCTGCGACCGTAGCGGTCTTGCGGTTCCAGACTGCAGCGCCTTTAACCACACGGCCACTTCGGCCGGCTGCAACTGTTTGGCTGTTATCATTTACCATGAAGAATTTCAACAGTTGCTGTTTCAGCCATGATTAAAATCTTGAAATATATACCTGCCTAGGTTTCAAAGAATGTTTCGAAATACATGGACGTCTCATTTAATATCCTGAAAACAGAAGTACTGATGATATGCTGTGTTCGCATCGACCATCTGTCCATACTTATGTTGTATGAATGGAGATGATGTTTTAACTAGTGACGACGCCTTTGGCACGACTGTTTTATGTATCTCCATTGCAGGGTGTGATTTTAGTGCATTTTACTTCTGACGAAGGTGTATTCAGATATACCGAAACCGTGGTCAAGGATTTTAATAAATCTTTATCCTGCATCTGTTTGGCTGTTATCATTTACCGTGACAAATATATCATCTTTGTCCTAATAGGCACTGTACTTCACTTGCATAAAAAGGCAACTTGTTACATTAATGTCACTTAAAAGCACAAAAAATCATTAATTTGAAAATATAGTTTAAGTATTAAAAGACAAGCATTTTGTGTTTTGTATTAATGGAAATCGATATTAAAATATTTGCACTAATAACAAAACAATAAACCCATCGTTTCTTTCTCTTTGAGTGTCTGAACACACAATCTCAAAAAGCACTACAGGAATTTAAATGGAGTTATCAAAGGTAATTTGAGTGTAGCTTGAGGGAGCTTATAAACTTCATTTCATGAAAATCGGATCACGAAAAAAGAGTTAGCATGATGTACAGTTTTATAGAAAACCGTCGTGTCTATCTGTTTATGAGTTTCAACATGCTAAGCCTCAAAAGTAGTAGCCGAATTTCGTGATGTTTTCACAGGACATTTTAAGATAGCTTGGGGGCAACATATAGGCTTTAATCAATCAAATTCGGGACATGTGGAACAAGATATCATAATTTATAACAAAAGACGTCGTTCCTGTTTGGACACTCTAATGTCAAAACTATTAGTCGAGTTTTCAGAGGTTTATCACAGAAACCTTGAGTGTAGCTTGCGGCAACTTATAGGTTTTATTTCATCAAAATAGGCTCATTAATAAAATAAAAAAGCATGATTTAATATTTTATCGATAACTGTGTTGTGTGTCGGTTGAACATGCTAATCTCCAAAACTACTAGTCCTGTTGTCATAATATTTTGACAGGTAAATTGAGCGTAGCTTTGGGCAACGTAGGGGATTACTTCATCAAAACAAGATTACGAAAGGAAGAGATATCGTTATTTAAATATCCATCTAAAAACGACTGCTCAGCTTAGTTGTTCGGATGTTTAATCGTCATGGAATAGTACACAAAAAAACAAATCGGTGGCGCTGATAGATTCGTTGAACACTAAAGAACCAATAGATGGCTCTGTTAGATTTTTAACTGACAGAAGTATTTCCAGATCAAAACAAGATTACGAAAGAAAAGATATCGTTATTTAAATATCCATCTACAACCGACTGCTCAGCTTGGTTGTTCGGATGTTTAATCGTTATGGAGTAGTACACAAAAAAACCAATCGGTGGCGGTGATAGATTCGTTGAACACCAAAGAACCAATAGATGGCACTGATAGATTTTTAAATGACAGAAGTATTTCCAGATGTTTCCGTCAGTGACAGAATTAAGCGCCACAATTTTATCGCTACGAATACACACAGGCCCTGAATTCACCTGGGTAGGAAATATCCACTTACTGTGTATTAGAAGCTACACAACACTGCTTTGCTCCTCTCGATAGGAAAAACGGAATTATTAAATTTGGTTTGCGATTAGGGTGCCTAATAATTACGTTTTGATTTCGTTCCGTTTAAGAATAAAAATGCCTAGAAAACGGGAAAGTCCTTATGAATATACACGAACAGCTAAAAGGGTGAGTTCTATGCAGTCCCAAAAATCCAATGAAGGTCGTTGGGCGAGACTTGGTGTCGCTCGAGATCATCAGGCTTTAGCTCGCTCTTCGGAAACATCTTCCAAAGTGCGACGAGACGTAAGTCTGATCGACAGCGTCAAGAGTTATCTCGCTCTGCAGAACCGTTCACTTACGGAGGCTAAGAATTACTTCACTCTGTTGCTTTTCTACAACGCAACATCATAGAAGCGAAAAGTTTGATTGGAAGTGGTACAATTGAGCGGGATTTAAAATCCTGAGTCCCACTTATTACTAACGGTTTACCAGATTGCTTTTAACGTGTAGAGTTCCTGGTGAGCTCATGTTATGTCATGACCAAACACTAAACCCAAGGCCACGCTCTGTATGTTGAAGGTATGAACTTGAAATCAGTTGTTTTCTGCACGGCCAGCTCTCCCGTGTTAGAGAAGCACAGAAGCCCTTCATTCATGCCTCCAATCGAACTAGTTCAAGCGTTGTATACAAAGAAGCATTATTAGTCAAACATAAACCTAACGTGTATGAAGTCTCAGGCACAGCTGTAAATAAATAATTGGGCAATGCTGGGTTTCTTAGTGAGGAAATAATATACCCTTAAAGTATCGATTGTTAATAAATACATGTGAAGTTTGTCTCGCGGATCTATACCAATTATATGCGAGAACAATCGTCGTCATAGAGGGAGTTACCGGCCCCCGTCTAGCTGGCAGAAACATTCGTTGTGCGAACTAATTTGTTTCTGATTTTGGAGATATAATTTTATCTTGATTAATTATTTCCATTCCTAATATAATAGCTTTAGCTTGCTTTAGGAGACGACATACTTCACTCTGGGAATTCGTGACTGGCGGGTGCATGAGACTTCATCGGCACTCATGAGCTAGTGAGTGGATTTGAGTAGAGTGTTCCACAAAAATTGAAAAAAGTTCTACACTCATTACCTTGCTACACTTGCGCTGATTTTCCCTAAACAGGACAATTCATTTCCTATCTGTTTTAATGTAAATTATTAACATAAGGTATAAACTGTGCTTCCTAAAAGGATAACAATTATGTTTTGTAGTTGAGCTGTGATTACGGTAATGAGAAACAGGGACGATTAATGCTGTTTTTTGGAGGACTCTGGAGTTGGCGTCCTATGATGCCCCTCATGTGCTAGATTCGAGACAGCACTTGCTGTGCATCAGGCCAAGCCAACGTGTCGACGCTCTGCAGAGCATGTTGGGCTACAACAGCAGTATGCGGACGACCGTTACCCTCTTGGAAACCACCCTTTGGAAAGCTGTTTATGCATGGCAGAACAACAGATCGAATCACCAAACTGACGCGCAAATTTGCAATCAGGGTACACGGGATAATGACAGGAGTGCTCCTACTGTCATACGAAATTGCACCCCAGAACATAATTCCATATGTCGCTCCAGTTTCTCTAGCATACAGACAGATTGGCTGTAGGCCCTCAACTGGTCTCCCCCTAACCAAGACCCTGCCATCACTATCTTTCATGAGAAAACACAAAAGACCTGCATCCTGCCCTCCGATGAGCTCTCGATTGACAACTCTGAAGTCACAAATGGCGGAGGTTTAGGTCACTGGAATCCACGGTACAGGGGTCTAGCTCGGAGCTATCCTTGAAATAAGGCAACTGCTACTCAAATTGCAGCTGCAGATGCAGTACGACGCGCCGGAACCATGCAACGAACACGATGGTCTTTCCTCTCGTTAGTGACACGTGGCCACCCAGAGCCCGGCAGTGCTGCGGCCCTAAATTCCTGTGATCACTATTGCCAGCAAAAATTTACAGTGGCTATATTCCTGCTATGTCTTTCTGCAGTATCGAAAAAGAAACTTCCTGCTTCTCGTAGCCCTGTTACACGATCTCATACAAGCTCGGTGAGGTGCTGATAATGGCGTCTTTGTCGCCATAAGGGCATTCTAGACCAACATTAACTCACCACGTCGAATCTCAAAGCTAACTAACGCTCTTGAACGATACAGCGTGTATTTAACGCAAACCTGATTTGCATCCTCTAATGGTGCTTCTAGCGCTACTCTTCTGTGACTCGCGCTAATTTCGAATAGACATCGTCTACCAAGTTTCGTTTATGTCGCACATACCTTCTTGGTGTTGCGAATTCTTTTTTTCGGTCAATGTAATTACCCTACAGTATGCGTCGCAGGCACTAAAATAGGTGCTGAAACTTGCAACAGAGAGCTGAAGAACTGTTTGGCGCACCTGTCTGAAGATCAATCGTTTCTAAACGGGTGACACTTATAAACAGTACATGAATATCATGAATGTGATAAAAATAGACCCCTTATCAATGTAAGTGTCTGATCTGCAGAAATAACGGACGACTCGAATTATAGCTTCAGTTCGGTTGTACATTACGACAAATTTGCCATTTCCTTGGTTTCCTAAGAGCATTAAATTCAGCGTATTCCTAGAAGACGGGAGAAAAATTTCATGCGAAACATTTGACCTAGAAACAAACTAAGGTGCGCTGCGGTCGCAGGTTCGAGTCCTGCCTCGGGCATGGATGTGTGTGATGTCCTTGGGTTAGTTGGGTTTAAGTAGTTCTAAGTTCTAGGGGACTGATGACCTCAGAAGTTGAGTCCCATAGTGCTCAGAGCCATTTGAACCAAACTAATGTGGACAGTTCACGAGTTCTTCTACGGTGACAGTTGTTGGATTGTTTGGTACAGAGACAAGATTTTTCAAGATTTTCGCAATGAACTTACTATGAGTGAATTTGATGCAACTTGAAGTGTACCGCTTCATACGCGCCTAAGTAAGAGACGGTACCGGTCATATAGCTTCCGACAATGAGTCACGGTTGCCGCACGACAGATGCGCTATCGTTCAGTAGCTAGCTGCATGTATTATGACTGCCGTTGAAAGCTGTTAGGTTCGTACGGACTGTCAAATTATCGAGTAGTTAAATGGTTCAAATGGCTCTGAGCACTAAGGGACGTAACAGCGGAGGTGTTCTGTCCCCTACAACTACTTAAACCTAACTAACCTAAGGACATCGCACACATCCATGCCCGAGGCACGATTCTAACCTGCGACCGTAGCGGTCGTGCGGTTCCAAACTGAAGCACCTAGAACCGCTCGGCCACCCCGGCCGGCAAGTAGTTAAAACATGTTTTGAAAACAATACTGAAGTTATTGTGATTGTTACGTATGTCATTACTTATTGTTGATTTGTTCATAAATGTGAATGTTGGTGCAAATGAAAATTAGGATATTAAATGTATATTGTTTTGTCAACTAACCAAACACAGGTTAGAGTGAGAACTGTGGTGGTACAGAGAAAGTTCGTTTTACTTTCAGGGGGATATTGTAATGTATAACTAACTACTTTATGGGGTTGGGAGGACAAGGAATAATCCTGTTATTTAAGGACGGAGCTATTTTGATATGTGTTGAGTTTCTAAATTTGTTCATACTGAAAATTTCTCATAAAAGCCATTAGCTGTGATTGATAAAATGTAAAAGATGCAGGGTTGCACAGTTTAATACTGATATCGAATTGGCTAAGATACGTATCATCCAATCAAACGTCAGAATATTCGCGAGTATTTTGTGGCCTAAGAAATGCCTTGTGATGTCTAAAGATCAGCTTAGAATTCAGTCATCACCACGTTTAGATGAAGAAATAAGGAGCTCTGAATAGATATAACTGTGCAGAATAATGATTACAACTCGAGTGCGGAATGCCGCAAAGTTGATGCGAATGTGTGAGAAAACGAATACGTGAAATTTCGATTTTAATATGCAAACTGTGACTTTTGAATAACCAAAATACACGTGGAATGTTACACAAGCCGTGACCGGAAACTGAACATTAGTAGCCGAATTGTGCAATGTTGGAGCGAGAATTCTGTCACAGACAACCCGTTTGCTTATTCTTTTGGTAACGGGTTCGGTTAGTTACCATAAGATGGCAAGGACGATTGACTGCGGTTGCGTGTGAGTGTTGAAACAATAATTTAAGATTCTCAGGGATTTGGCAGTGTTTTTTGTATCAAACAAATGCCAATATATCGAAGTTACCACTCACAGACTACCTTTCAATCAGTCACTTCGTTAACCAGATACTGAAAACATTTGTTGCACCCGTTAGATTCATATAATACTACTAATTCCACTCATCTTTTCCAGAAGAGGAACAGCATCCGTTTCAACAGGGAAGGCATATGGACTGGACTGCAGAAGAAGAAGTCTCCGCAGGGTGAATGACCGTAATTTCTGTAGGACGAGCACATAGTAACTGCGACGATGCAAACTGTAACAGTAGTGATCACGCACTTACAAAGAAGTATTATAACGTCAACGTAATTCCTTGTATTGAGAAAAGACGATACGTTGGCCCTTGAATACGATTTGTATGAGTATGTATACTGATTTATCTCTTTGGGTTGAAACGAGCCAAGGTGCAGCGCAAGTGACTGTGGAGTGAAAGGCATGACCAGAGAAACATGCAAGGGCAGCAGCATTCATAGACATATGCTCATACATTGATTATATTTTAAATCAGATTACAGTTGACAAGCAACCTTTCCAGCTGATTAGAAAACAGCTATATATACACTGCTGGCCACCGTAAATGCAACACCCTGAAGGAAGCATCAAGTGAAATTTACACCATGAGTTTGCAGCGATGAGATATGCAACTGATTAGAATTACAGTGCAGACGCACATCACGCGCGCCTGTGGCGCCACCTCATAGCGCCATTTAAGGCTTGGCGATTTCGACGAGTGTACGTTCGGCACGTGTGTTTACCTTGTGGTTGTTTCACAAGACGATCAGTTATGCCTCGTAGACAACAGCGAACATCTTTTGATCAAGTATCCGATTTCGACAGAGGAAGGATAGTGGCTTACCGAGATTGTGGATTATCATACAGAGAAATCGCTAGTCGTGTTGGACGAAACCAAACAACTGTAATGCGGATATGTGACCGTTGGATGCAGGAGGGTACGACGGACCGACGTGGTCGATCGCATTCACCTCGGTGCACCACTGCACGTGCTGATAGGCAAATTGTGCGCATGGCAGTGACGGATCGCTCAGTGACATCCCGAACCATAGCACACCACATTGCGTCTGTAACGCATCATCCAGTGTCTGCGCGTACCATTCGACGCCGTTTACAGCAGAGTGGTCTGTCCGCAAGACGTCCATTGCTTCGTCTACCATTGACGCAGAACCACAGACGTCTCCGTCGCCAATGGTGTGATGACAGACGGATGTGGACGGCAGAATGGAATGACGTTCCCAGAATGAGATTTTCACTCTGCAGCGGAGTGTGCGCTGATATGACGTTGTCTTTACTGACGAGGCACGCTTCTGTCTGCAGCACCACGATGGTCGGATTCGAGTGTGGAGACACCGTGGAGAGAGGATGCTGGACAGCTGCATTATGCACCGCCACACTGGTCTTGCACCGGGTATTATGGTATGGGGCGGTATTGGATATTACTCTCGCTCGCCTCTAGTACGCATTGCCGGTACTTTAAATAGCCGGCGCTACATATCCGAGGTGCTGGAGCCAGTTGTCCTTTCTTACCTTCAGGGCTCGGCCACAGCCATATTTCAACAGGATAATGCGCGACCACACGTGGCACGCATTGTCCAAAGGTTCTTCGTCAATAACCAGATTGAATTGCTTCCCTGGCCGGCTCGCTCTCCGGATCTTTCGCCGATAGAAAACATGTGGTCCATGGTTGCTCAACGAGTGACCCAGATTACATCCCCAGCTGCCACACCAGATGATCTTTGGCAACGTGTGGAAGCTTCTTGGGCTGCTGTACCCCAGGAACACATCCAACGTCTCTTTGAATCAATGCCGAGACTTGTGGCAGCGGTGATCTCCAACAATGGCGGCTACTCTGGCTACTGATTCTGGCAGGAACCACATGTCACAGACGTCTGTAAACGTAATCATTTGATACTTGGTCAACATGTTATCTACACAATAAATTTTGTTGTGCTACCTCTTGTCTTTCTTGGTGTTGCATTTACGGTGGCCAGCAGTATATATATATATATATATATATATATATATATATATATATATATATATATATATATATATATCCTAGACAATGAAATTTCGACTAAAAGCATCGAATCTCAAAATAATTAATAACAAGGTACTCAGACAGTTAGCCCTTTTAAACAGCCAAGGGTTATCTACACAGTAACTAGTTAGTGACTCTAGAATGAGATTTTTCACTCTGCAGCGGAGTGTGCGCTGGTACGAAACTTACCCGCGAAAGGCAAAGATCCCGAGTTCGAGTCTCGGTCCGGTTCTTCAGTTTTAATCAGCCAGGAAGTTTTATGTAAGAGCACACTCCGCTCCAGAGTGAAAATCTCATTCTTGATACATCCGCAAGGCTGTGGCTAAGCCATGTCTCTGCAATATTCTTTCTTCCAGAAGTGCAAGTTCTGCAAGTTTCGCAGAAGAGCTTCTGTGAAGTTCGGAAGGTGGGAGACGAGGTACTGGCAGAATTGAAGCTGTGAGAATGGGTCGAAATCGTGCTTGGGTCGCTCAGTCGGTAGAGCACTTGCTTGCGAAAGACAAAGGCCCGAGTTCGAGTCTCGCTCCAGCACACAGTTTTAATCTGCCAGGAAGTTTCAGCTAGTGACTCTGTCCCAAAACAATAAATGTCAAACTTTATTCACAACATTAGATTTTAAATAGTTAGTGGAGTTTTTCCCAGAACAAAAATAATGACAAAGTTCAACTTGAACAACATGCACGGCGCAAGGGCCTCCCTATGCCGAACTGATTGGTCCACTGGAACCGGTATTAACACGGGCTAAGATGACGCTGTATACACAGAGCCATCAGCTAGCTCTCGCATGTATCTAGCCCATCGCTGGCAAAATTCGGAAATTACGGCCAGAATGAGGCCGGCACATTCTATGCCAAATTGAGGCTTCAAGATGACACTATTCCTCATATTGATGAGGAATTTCCCAGATAAAATTTAACCTGGCAAGGCCAGATACTTAAGACGTTAATCAGAAATAACTACTTTCAAATCCACAAAAGATAATCAAATTTGCAATGTTAAAGACTAGTAACCAGCTTCATTAAAAGAAGAACCTTCAACATCGCAGCGCGTCAGCAATCGTTGGTTAATATATTAAAAACTAGAAACCCGCCTCGATTGCGAAAAAAGCACCTAGTGTTAACCTAGGTTTCGACGTAAATAACTACACCTTCTTCAGAAAAATAAAACCCAGAAGTGCCTAAGACAACCCTTGTCAATGATTAAAAGAACACCATAGCTTCGTTTATAAATGTATAGCTTTGGTGTTCTTTTAATCATTGGCAAAGGTCTTCTTAGGCACTTGTGGGTTTTATTGTTCTGAAGAAGGTGTAGTTATCTACGTCGAAACCTAGGTTAACACTAGGTGCTTTTTCCGCAATCGAGGCGGGTTTCTAGTTTTTAATTCATTAAAAGACATTTAAAAAATCTGAGAGCCTCTCTCGTGTTGCCTAGCGTAACCTTACAGTACATTTCCGCATAAGTCCAAGCCATTACGACGGAACAGGCAACCAATAGCCAGACCAGCCAGGAGTGGTTGAGGAAACAAAATAATTCACACAAAGAGGGCAAGTAGGCCACAATCGGTGCTTAACACGATGGATACACTTTAGATTAAGGAACCGAACAAGCAAACGCCAGCCTGCGATAATGTTCAAGATAACAATCAGAGTTAAAGCATGCTTAGAGGGTGAGGCAGTACCTCAGACGGGCGTCTCTACGTCGAAACCTAGGTTAACACTAGGTGCTTTTTCCGCAATCGAGGCGGGTTTCTAGTTTTTAATTCATTAAAAGACATTTAAAAAATCTGAGAGCCTCTCTCGTGTTGCCTAGCGTAACCTTACAGTACATTTCCGCATAAGTCCAAGCCATTACGACGGAACAGGCAACCAATAGCCAGACCAGCCAGGAGTGGTTGAGGAAACAAAATAATTCACACAAAGAGGGCAAGTAGGCCACAATCGGTGCTTAACACGATGGATACACTTTAGATTAAGGAACCGAACAAGCAAACGCCAGCCTGCGATAATGTTCAAGATAACAATCAGAGTTAAAGCATGCTTAGAGGGTGAGGCAGTACCTCAGACGGGCGTCACACAACCAACGTGAGGGACTGACGATCTTGCAGTTTGTTTCCTTTCGCTCCAACCGACGAACCAATCAACTAGCCAACAACCAAATGTATGCTCTCACCCGCTCTCACTTGAAAGAACCAGCCATCAAAAAATCTAAACGGTAAGAAAACACAATACCAGCAGAACACATTAACAGCACCCCAGGACAGACTCAAACAGGTCAAAAATGGCTCTGAGCACTATGGGACTCAACTGCTGTGGTCATAAGTCCCCTAGAACTTAGAACTACTTAAACCTAAGGACAGCACACAACACCCAGCCATCACGAGGCAGAGAAAATCCCTGACCCCGCCGGGAATCGAACCCGGGAACCCGGGCGTGGGAAGCGAGAACGCTACCGCACGACCACGAGATGCGGGCTCGAACAGGTCACGCCGGGCGCCCACAGCACAGCCCAAACGATTCAGCGGCGCAAGAGCCGTCCTACGGCTCCTCCCCACACACCAACCGGTTTATAATTAACAACCGGCGCCGTCCGGAAGAAGGAAGCATCTGATGCTCGCAGGTGTCCGTCTTCAGCCCTTGTGACCCAGAGCCACTCCTCCCAGCTGCTCGAGATGTCCAGCAAAAGACGGAAAGCATCGAGGTATCACACTCGAGCCACACCGCTGTCCTCCCCCACACAAAACTGAATAACGCCCCTCCTTTTTCTCTCAGCAAGACGGAAGTTAACACCTTCCCCCTTCCTTGACCTGAAATACGTAGTTTCTAGAGGTCTTCCCCAATCCATATATTCTGGACCAACAGATTGACTGGATGTAAAACTTCACAGGGACCCTTAAAAGGTGGTAATAATTTGTTACAAATAGCCTTCTTACCACGCTACACAACAGCAAAACTATGAACGAGAACGTTATCTCCTGGCTCAACCTCAATCGGGTGACGCCCTTTGCTGAAGCGGCATATGTGTTTCTGGTGAGTAGGCTCTATGATCCTACAGGCACACTTCCAATTTTCCTTAATGAACTCTGCGGTTACGTTTTCCGTAAGAAGATCATTAATCGACGACGGATTGGCCAATTAGGAGTTAAGCGGATAGTTCAGCATCAAGGAAGCTGTAGTAGCCTTACTGGACTCATGATGAGAGGAATGGTGATGAAACAGAATGAGAGCGGACGAGATGCGATTAACCCTTTCTGCAAGCGAAGACGAGGGGTAATAGCATATGGTGGTAGAATGATACGTAGCAATCTCAAATCAAAAACTTCTATGTGACTTCTGAAATTTTCCCGGCGTATTTCTTCTTCTATTGGGATCCGGCTGCACACCCGGAAATTATTAGAAGAAGAAATACGCCGGGAAAATTTCAGAAGGACGGGATCCGGCTGCACACCCGGAAATTATTAGAACAAAAACTTCTAATCTGCCACAACATGAACACTGGGGCGTTATCGTTAACCAGTAACCTCAGAGAACAGAAGATAGCAAATATGTCGAATAGGTATCGAATAGTTAAATCAGCCGTGACCCCATTCCCTGGAGCAAATCACACGAAATGCGGAAGATATCCACCACAACGAAGGCATAACGCTATCAGTACCACATCCTAGGTAACGGACCAATGTAATCGATGAATAGCTTCTCCCTTTTTGATTGTAAGAACCCTTTCCGAATGTTAGATTTAGGCTCCGCTCTCTTATACGAGGTGTGGCTAGAAAAAAACCTGACTAGTACTGGTGAAACAATAAAACGAATGCAATAAGGCTGAAAGTCGCGTGGCCTGTCACGTGACTCTCGCTCCGCCTACTGCTCGAGTTTCATCTGCCTCCTGCACTCAGTCTGCCCGTGGCGTCTGTTTTAAGTAGTTGACGTTTTGTCTGTGCGTCGGAAAATGTTGAGTGTAAAGAAAGAACAATGTGTTAACATCAAATTTTGTTTCAAACTAGGAAAATCTGCAAGTGAAACGTTTGTAATGTTACAACAAGTGTACGGCGATGATTGTTTATCGCGAACACAAGTGTTTGAGTGGTTTAAACGATTTAAAGATGGCCGCGAAGACACCAGTGATGACACTCGCACTGGCAGACCATTGTCAGCAAAAACTGATGCAAACATTGAAAAAATCGGTAAACTTGTTCGACACTTTCCTTGTCAACTCCTGTTAACTCAGACACTGCTCTGATTGTTAAAAGGCGATCTTGTCGAACAAGTTTACCGATTTTTTCAATGTTTGCATCAGTTTTTGCTGACAATGGTCTGCCAGTGCGAGTGTCATCACTGGTGTCTTCGCGGCCATCTTTAAATCGTTTAAACCACTCAAACACTTGTGTTCGCGATAAACAATCATCGCCGTACACTTGTTGTAACATTACAAACGTTTCACTTGCAGATTTTCCTAGTTTGAAACAAAATTTGATGTTAACACATTGTTCTTTCTTTACACTCAACATTTTCCGACGCACAGACAAAACGTCAACTACTTAAAACAGACGCCACGGGCAGACTGAGTGCAGGAGGCAGATGAAACTCGAGCAGTAGGCGGAGCGAGAGTCACGTGACAGGCCACGCGACTTTCAGCCTTATTGCATTCGTTTTATTGTTTCACCAGTACTAGTCAGGTTTTTTTCTAGCCACACCTCGTAAAACCATGGCATTCACCCACTAATTTCCAGACATCCTTTTCACAAGGTAGGTCAGTTACGTCTTCTCTAATCTTCGAAATGGTTTGAGGGACTCCCAAATGACCACCTACTACAGAGTTTTTAAAGCAATTGAAAATAGTCTGAATTAGCTCATGAGGTAAGAGAATCTTGAAGCGTTTATAGCTCCTCGTTTGGTGGCAAACGATGTCTTTCTTCAGACTGTAATCCAGCGCCCGTTTACCGCCAACAAGCTGCTGTTTAATCTCGTTCTAGGAGTGGTCCGGCTCTGCTTCTCCCTCAAATTACTAAACAGCTCAGAAACGTCCGAGACGACCCTCATTACCCAGCTGGAACACTCCATGTGGCATCTGTCCTAATCATTCTCCTTATCGTCATCAAACGTCAGACTTGAAACATCACCTAGCAAATCATCGGCGTCCTATATGCGTTTGATAGTGAGATGAAAGGCCGATATGCGGACTGCCCACTGACCTCCAGTTTTCATTGGCCAGGCCAGGACGCATCTAAAAGCTTCGTTGCCGACGGTCAAGATAAAAGTAGAAAGTCTCCAGGGAATGCATCACAGCCAGCATCTCTCACTCATACGTGGAATATTTTAATCCGGCTGGAGAGAGCGCTCTCGACGCATAAGCTGCAATGCCACTCGCCTGTATCTTACTGAAGCAGCACAGTACACACGCCCGATTTAGAAGCACCTCTCTGCACAATAAAAGTTTTTTTTGAAAATCAGGGATTGATATCAGACATAGCAAGAACCGACGTTAATGGCATAGAACACTGTCAATGGAGAATCTTCCCTCCTGATCTCGTCGTCCTTCTTATGTATATGGTTCAACTGAGCGGAATAGGGTACAAATTTCCTTATGAAAAATTTGGCCACGCTAATAAAACTACTCACTTTTTGGTCATAGTCGGGGGCGATCTTATGTAAACCCCTTGTTCTTTTTTGATCGATACTAACACCATCTGCTGACGCCAAATATCCTAGGAAGGGAATTCCTAGACTCACGTCTTTTGGGGGGTTAACAGTGAGACCTATAGCATGAAGACGGAGTAACATCTGCTTAAAACACTGAAGGCGCTCTCCAAACGTGGAACTATAAACTACCACATCATCAAGTAACTACACTGAAGAGGCAAAGAATCTGGTACCTCTGACAAATATCGTTTAGGGCTCCCGCGAGCACGCAGAAGTACAGCAACACGACGTGTCATGGACTCGACTAATGTCTGAAGTAGTGCTGGAGGGAACTGACACCACGAATCCAGCAGGGCTGTCCATAAATCCTTAGGGGTACGAGAGAGTGGTGACTTCTTCTGAACAGTACGTTGCAAGGCTTCGCACTTATGCTCAGTAATGTTCACGTCTGGGGAATTTGGTGGCCAGAAGAAGTGTTTAAACTCATAAGATTGTTCCTGGAGCCACTCTGTAGCAATAGTGGACGCGTGGGGTGTCGCATTGTCCTGTTGGAATTGCTCAAGTCGTCGGTATGCACAATGGACATGAATGGATGCAGGTGATCAGACAGATTGCTTACGTACGTGTCATCCGTCAGAGCCGTATCTAGACGTACCAGGGGTCTCATATCACTCCAACCGCACACGCCCCAGACTATTGCAGAGCCTCCACCAGCTTGAGCAGTCCCCTGCTCTCAGTGTACATGGATTCATGAGGTTGTCTTCATACCTGCACACGTCCATCTGCACTATACAATCTGAAACGTGACTCGCCGGCCAGACCGGCCGGTGTGGCCGTGCGGTTATAGGGGCTTCAGTTTGGAACAGCGTGACCGCTACGGTCGCAGGTTCGAATCCTGCCTCGGGCATGGATGTGTGTGATGTCCTTAGGTTAGTTAGGTTTAAGTAGTTCTAAGTTCTAGGGGACTGATGACCACAGAGCCATTTGAACCATTTGAACCCGCCGGCCAGGCAACATGCTTCCAGTCAACAGTACAATTCGGCGTTGACGGGCCCAGGTGAGGCGTAAAGGTTTGTGTAATGGAAGCATCAAGGGTACATGATTGGCTTTCGGCTCCAAATGCCCAAATCGCTGATGTTTCGTTGCATCCTTCGCACGGTGACAGTTGTTGGTGGCCTGTAATAAGACGTGTCGAAAATGTTTTTGAGGTGAAGTTTGGTATGTATACCGATGATTAACACAAGAAAAACAATGTTCAGTAGACCACATCTTATTGCAGATATTCTCCACCAAATAGATACGTATCTTGTGTAACCTGGAGTGCTGCTTCCTGATGCTGCCGTAGGTTCATTTTGATGTTACTGCTTTGCCACATGGGATTTCCTTCCTTCAGGGCTGATTTATTCCCCTGTTCTGGTGCTACACCACCTTTCTCTTAGCACCCCACTGCTCTAGGATCTGATTGCAAACCTATCACTTACTGAAGCAACTGCCCGATGGTTGTATTCCGTCTGGGAGTGATTTTTATCCCCTAGCTCCCAAGGAACCTATACTGCGCTGTCGCAAGTTCAATCTTTAGTAAGGCTCATCTGAAAGTGTTGTATTAACAGTTGTTGTTGTGGTCTTCAGTTCAGAGACTGGTTTGAAGCAGCTCTCCAAGCTGCCCTATCCTGTGCAAGCTTCTTCATCTCTGAGTAACTACTGCAACCTACATCCTTCTGAATCTGCTTAGTGCATTCATGCCTTGGTCTCCCTCTGCGATTTTTACCCTCGGCGCTTTCCTCCAATACTTAATTGACGATCCCTTGATGCTACAGAACGTATCCTACCAATCGATCCCTTCTTCTAGTCTAGTTGTGTCACAAATTCCACTTTTCCCAATTCTATTGAGAACCTCCTCATTAGTTACGTCATCTACCCATTTAATCTTCAGCATTCTTCTGTAGCACCATATTTCGAAAGCTTCTATTCTCTTTTTGTCCAAACTATTTATCGTCCTTGTTTCACTTCCATACAAATACACTCCATACACTCCATACAAATACTTTAAGAAAACACTTCCTGACACTTAAATCTACACTCCTGGAAATGGAAAAAAGAACACATTGACACCGGTGTGTCAGACCCACCATACTTGCTCCGGACACTGCGAGAGGGCTGTACATGCAATGATCACACGCACGGCACAGCGGACACACCAGGAACCGCGGTGTTGGCTGTCGAATGGCGCTAGCTGCGCAGCATTTGTGCACCGCCGCCGTCAGTGTCAGCCAGTTTGCCGTGGCATACGGAGCTCCATCGCAGTCTTTAACACTGGTAGCATGCCGCGACAGCGTGGACGTGAACCGTATGTGCAGTTGACGGACTTTGAGCGAGGGCGTATAGTGGGCATGCGGGAGGCCGGGTGGACGTACCGCCGAATTGCTCAACACGTGGGGCGTGAGGTCTCCACAGTACATCGATGTTGTCGCCAGTGGTCGGCGGAAGGTACACGTGCCCGTCGACCTGGGACCGGACCGCAGCGACGCACGGATGCACGCCAAGACCGTAGGATCCTACGCAGTGCCGTAGGGGACCGCACCACCACTTCCCAGCAAATTAGGGACACTGTTGCTCCTGGGGTATCGGCGAGGACCATTCGCAACCGTCTCCATGAAGCTGGGCTACGGTCCCGCACACCGTTAGGCCGTCTTCCGCTCACGCCCCAACATCGTGCAGCCCGCCTCCAGTGGTGTCGCGACAGGCGTGAATGGAGGGACGAATGGAGACGTGTCGTCTTCAGCGATGAGAGTCGCTTCTGCCTTGGTGCCAATGATGGTCGTATGCGTGTTTGGCGCCGTGCAGGTGAGCGCCACAATCAGGACTGCATACGACCGAGGCACACAGGGCCAACACCCGGCATCATGGTGTGGGGAGCGATCTCCTACACTGGCCGTACACCACTGGTGATCGTCGAGGGGACACTGAATAGTGCACGGTACATCCAAACCGTCATCGAACCCATCGTTCTACCATTCCTAGACCGGCAAGGGAACTTGCTGTTCCAACAGGACAATGCACGTCCGCATGTATCCCGTGCCACCCAACGTGCTCTAGAAGGTGTAAGTCAACTACCCTGGCCAGCAAGATCTCCGGATCTGTCCCCCATTGAGCATGTTTGGGACTGGATGAAGCGTCGTCTCACGCGGTCTGCACGTCCAGCACGAACGCTGGTCCAACTGAGGCGCCAGGTGGAAATGGCATGGCAAGCCGTTCCACAGGACTACATCCAGCATCTCTACGATCGTCTCCATGGGAGAATAGCAGCCTGCATTGCTGCGAAAGGTGGATATACACTGTACTAGTGCCGAAATTTTGCATGCTCTGTTGCCTGTGTCTATGTGCCTGTGGTTCTGTCAGTGTGATCATGTGATGTATCTGACCCCAGGAATGTGTCAATAAAGTTTCCCCCTCCTGGGACAATGAATTCACGGTGTTCTTATTTCAATTTCCAGGAGTGTATATTCGATGTTAACAAATGTCTCTTCTTTGAAAATGCATTCCGTGCCATTGCCAGTCTATATTTTATGTCGTCTCTACTTCGATCATCATCAGCTATTTTGCTCCTCAAATAGCAAAACTCATCTACCACTTTAAGTGTCTCATTTCATAATCTAATTCCCTCGCCATTGCCTGATTTAATTCGACTACATTCCATTACCCTCGTTTTTCTTTTGTTGATGTTCATCTTATATCCTCCTTTCAAGACACTGTCCATTCTGTTCAACTGCTCTTTCAGGTCCTTTGCTGTCTCTGACAGAATTACAGTGTCATCGGCAAATTTCACAGTTTTTATTTCTTCTCCATGGATTTTAATTCCTACTCCGAAATTTTCTTTTGTTTCCTTTACTGCTTGCTTAATATGCAGACTGAGCAACATCGGGGACAGGCTAAAACCCTGTCTCACTCCCTTCTCAACCACTGCTTCCATTTCGTCCCCCTATACTCATAACTGCAGTCTGGTTTCTGTACAATTTGCAAACAGCCTTTCGTTCCCTGTGTTTGACCCCTGCCATCTCCAGAATTTCTAAGAGAGTATTTCAGTCAGCACTGCCAAAAGCTTTCTTTAACACAAACGCAAGAAACGTAGGTTTTCCTTTCCTTAATCTATCTTCTAAGATAAGTCGTAGCATCAGTATTGCCTCAAGTGTTCGAACATTTCTACAGAATCCAAACTGATCTTCCCCGAGGTTGGCTTCTACCACTTTTCCCACTCGTCTGTAAAGAATTCGCGTTAGTATTTTGCAGCCGTGGCTTATTAAACGTATAATTCGGTAATTTTCACACCCGTCAACACTTGCTGTCCTCGGGATTTGAGTTATTATATTCTTCTTGAATTCCGAGAGAATTTTGCCTGTCTCATACATCTTGCTCACCATTTGGTAGAATTTTGTGAGGGCTGGTTCTCCCATGGTAATAAGTAAGTATAATGAAATGTTGTCAACTCCCGGGGTCTTGTTCGACTTAGGTCTTTCAGTGCTCTGTCAAAATCTTCACGCAGTATCATATCTCCCATTTCATCTTCAGCTACGTCCTCTTCCATTTCAATACTACAGCCCTCAAGTACATCGCCCTTGTATAGACGCTCTATATACTCCTTCCACCCTTCTGCTTTTCCTTCTTTGCTTAGAACTTGGTTTCCATCTGAGCTCTTCATGTTCATACAAGTGGTTCTCTTTTCTCCAATGGTCTCTTTAATTTTCCTGTAGGCAATATCTATCTTACCCCTAGTGATAAATGCCTATACATTCTTACATTTGTCCTCTAGCCATCCCTACTTAGCCATTTTGCACTTCCTGTCGATCTCATTTTTGGGACGTTTTTGTTGCTTCATTTACTGTATTTTTATATTTTCTCCTTTCATCAATTAAATTCAATATCTTTTCTGTTATCCAAGGATTTCTACTGCCCTCGACTTTTTACCTACTTGATCCTTTGCTACCTTCACTATATCATCTCTCAAAGCTACCCATTCTTCTCCTATTGTATTTCTTTCCACCGTTCTTGTCAATCGTTCCCTAATGCTCTCTCTGAAACAATCTATAACCTCCGGTTCTTTCAGTTTATCCAGGTCACATCTCCTTAAATTCCCACTTTAATCTACTGTTCAGAACCAATAGATAGTGGTCCACATCTGCCCCTGGAAATGTCTTACAATTTAAAACCTGGTTCCTTAATCTCTGTCTTACCATTATATAATCCATCTGAAATCTTCCAGTGTCTCCAGGCATCTTCCACGTGTACAACCTTCTTCATGATTCTAAAGCCAAGTGTTAGCTATGGCCGGCCGGGGTGGCCGAGCGGTTATAGGCGCTACAGCGTGGAACTGCACGACCGCTACGGTCACAGATTCGTATCCTGCCTCGGGCATAGATGTGTGTGATGTCCTTATGTTAGTTAGGTTTAAGTAGTTCTACGTTCTGTGGGACTGATGACCTCAGAAGTTAAGTCCATAGTGCTCAGAGCCATTTGAATCATTTTATTTTGTTAGCTATGATTAAGTTATGCTTTATGCAAAATTATACCAGGCGCCTTCCTCTTTCATTCCTTACCCACATTCCATATTCACGTACTACATTTCCTTTTCTTCCTTTTCCTACTATCGAATTCCAGTTCCACATGACGATTAAGTTTTCGTCTCCCTTAACTATCTGCATAATGTCATTTGTCTCATCATACATTTCTTCAATCTCTTCGTCATCTGCGGAAGTAGTTGGCATATAAAATTGTACTCCTGTGGTAGTCGTGGGCTCCTTGTCTACCTTTGCTGGAATAATTCGTTCACTATGCCGTTAGTAGTAGTTTATCCCCGCTCCTACATTTTTATTCATTATTAAACCTACTCCTGCATTACCTCTACTTCATTTTGTATTTATAAGCCTGACCAGATATATTGTTCCTCCTGCCACCGAACTTCACTTATTACCACTATATCTAGCTTTAACCTATCAATTTGCCTTTTTAAAATTTTGTAACCTACTTGCCAGATTAAGGGATATGACATTCCATGCTCCGATCCATAGAACGCCAGTTTTCTTTCTCCTGATAACGACGTCCTCCTGAGTAGTCCCCGTCAATATATCCAAATGGGGGACTACTTTACCTCCGGAATATTTTACCCAAGAGGACGCCATCATCATTTAATCATGCCCTCGGGAAAAATTACGGCTGTAGTTTCCCCTTGCTTTCAGCCGTTCGCAGTAGCAACACAGCAAGGCCGTTTTGGTTAATGTTACAAGGCCAGATCAGTCAATCATCCAGTCTGTTGGCCCTGCAAATACTGAAAAGACTGCTGCCCCTCTTCGGGAACCACACGTTTCTCTGGCCTCTCAACAAATACTCCCCCAAAGTGGTTGCACTTACGGTACAGGTATCTGCATCGCTGAGGCATGCAAGCCTCCCCACCAACGGCAAGGTCCATGGTTCATCGGAGAGGGTGTTAACAATTATGACAGGAAAAATATTGGCTGCTGATGACTCACCATGTTAAACCTGAGGCCGATAGAAAAGTAATGTCTAAAAGTTGCTGAGATCGAGCGTCTGTATTATGTATGTGTTACACTTCACAAAATGGACATCATCGACATTCAATAAATGTTCATTTTGAGGTAACGGGCAAATTGTGGCGCCCTGAAAATATTCTAAGTTGGTGTGGCCGCACGGGTCTCTCAGCCAGCCGGAGCCCAGCAGGAAATACGTAGTGATAAACGTTAGCCGGACGAGAGGGGTAGCCTCAGCGCATGGTCCAGCCGCGTGGCGCGGAATTCCGCTGTGTCGACGAAGGAGGTGTCTATGCCGGGAGTGCCAAGGATGGCGGACTTTGTGAAACCTTAATGGCACACATTTCACAGTTCGTATATAAATTAATAGTAGCCAGATGAATGATGATACCTCAAAAAGAAACATGTACATTACTATTAATTGCACGTCGATTCTGATGGTGTAATCAGATTTTCAATACATTTATTAGTTTAAAGTTTAGTATCTGACTGTAAAATATACAAGTAACACCCAGCAACGAATTTCTAAAATCTAAACCGAGCGAGGTGGCGCAGTGGTTAGCACACTGGACTCGCATTCTGGAGGACGATGATTCAATCCAGTCTCCGGCCATCCTGATTTAGGTTTTCCGTGATTTGCCTAAATTGCTCCAGGCAAATGCCCGGATGGTTCCTTTGAAAGGGCACGGCAGATTTCCTTCCCCATCCTTCCCTCACCCAAGCTTGCGCTCCGTCTCTAATGACCTCGTTGTCGACGGGACGTTAAAGACTAGTCTCCTCCTCCTCTAAAATCTAAACGCTTCATCCGATGTTGTCGAACGGCGTGTCTTTAGAAAGCTATTAGTGAAAACCTAAATGGGTATGAATGACAGGCATGTAACTTGAATAGTACATGCATTATTGGAGGTCAAAGTGGCCGATTACTATCGACCGCGTCAGGCCGTAAGTACTCTACAGTTACACGAAGAAACGGTAGCAGCATGCTTATAAATATATTATTCATCTATGTCTTTGTTTAAAAAATGGTTCAAATGGCTCTGAGCACTATGGGACTTAACTTCTAAGGTCATCAGTCCCCTAGAACTTAGAACTACTTAAACCTAACTAACCTAAGGACATCACACACATCTATGCCCGAGGCAGGATTCGAACCTGCGATCGTAGCGGTCGCGCGGTTCCTGACTGTGGCGCCTTTAACCGCTTGGCCAGCACGGCCGGCTGTCTTTGTTTATATCCGGTATATACTATCCATGAAGAAACTGGTTAAATATTTACTGTGTGTTAGAAAGTACAGAGACATTAGTCTCTTGGCCTACCTATTGCTTCTTTTCTTTTGATATATGTTTATTTAATTTGTTTATGTATTTAATAATGTGTGTTAAAGCGTGTTTATGGTCCAGCCGTAGGAATATTTATTCAATTTCAAGTATTTAAATATAAATCCAGTATTTCGTATGTGTTTAAATATGTTTGTGAATGTGCGTTGGATTGAAGACATGGCGCGAGCGCTCTAGCCAATCACAGCGCTCGTGAATGGGGAGCCTCTGGATGGAAGCGAGATCGGGGGAGGACACGAGGCAGTTCTGGGAAACGTGGTAGTTCTGGCAATGCGGCAGTGGAGGGACAGTCGCACAGGGCACTGAAAATGCGGGACGCAACGGCGCGACGGACGCGGAGTCGTGGAGAGATTTGGAGAGTGTGGAGCGGTTTGCACGTGGTCGCGACAGATAGAAATACTTTGGAGTGCCGACTTATGCACTTGTGAGATTTCCGTGGCTTCTGCAGTGAAGACGTAGTGTGCATTTGGAAGTGAATATCTCGCGAGCTGTGTTGTCGTTCATAACTAATTACGTGCAGTAAGTATCTATTGTTTCCCTGTTATTCAACTTATATTTCATTTAAGAACTTTCAGCATTGTTTTTATATTTTATTTAATTGCTGGACCATCGACACCAATAATATTTTGGTGAAATATACCGCATTCTCAAAAGTACTTCAACTATCGTACTCGTCATTTAAAGTCGTTAGCCAGTATAGCCAGTACCTGCAGATTTTATTTAATTGCAATCTTTCATTTAGAAAGTTATATCTTACTTTCATAATTCGCAATTTCTGAGAGTATACCGCATTCTCAAAAGTACTTCAACTATCGTACTCGTCATTTAAAGTCGTTAAGGCAGTACCTGCAGATTTTATTTAATTGGAATCTTTCATTTAGAAAATTATATCTTACTTTCATAATTCGCAATTTCTGAGTGATAGAAACCTTCGACCATCGATTCATGTGTGTGTATATTATCGTATACTGTAGACTCAGCAGTATTTGGCCTGTAATGCGGCAACTACGTATCCCAGCCCCTAGACAACGAAACCAGCCAATATTGCAACTCTGAGCCGGAGGGTACGTAGGTGGTGGCCACCACACCACATCATTAATTTGAAAGCCCGCATCATAACAAACCATTAACTTGGAAAATTAACACCGAATGAAAATCGGTGCGCTGCAGTGATCACAAAGGTTCGCGCCAACAAGATGGAAGGCGAAGTCCTTGACAGTTACAATCTGTGTAGAACTTTCAGCTAGGTATCCACTCTTAAAGAATGATTTCTTTTTTGCTTTTGAGTCATCAGTCTCCTCACTGGTTTGATGCAGTCCGCCATGAATTACTCTCGTGTACCAATCTCTTCATCCCAAGGTAGCCGTTGCAACCTATGTACTCAATTATTTGCTCTGCTTTTTGTCTACAGTTTTTACCCTCTACAGCTCCCTCTACTACCATGGAACTTATTCCCTGATATCTTAACAAATGTCCTACCACGCTGCCCCTTCTTCTCGTCAGTGTATTCCATATATTCCGTTCCTCGCCGTTTCTGCGGAGAATCTCCTCATTCCTTACCTTATCAGTCTACCTAATTTCAACATTCTTTTGTAGCACCATATCTGAAATGCTCCATTCTTTCCTATTACGGTTTTCCCACAGTCCATGTTTCACTACCATACAATACTGTATTCCAGACGTTCATTCTCAGAAATTTTTTCCTCAAGTTAAAGCCTATGTTTGATACTAGCAGATTCTCTTGGCCAGGAATGCCCTTTTTGCCATTTTCAGCGTTTTATGAGCTCCTTACACTGTCCATCTTGAGTTTTTGCAGCGTAACTTAATGTACTTCAGAATCACGAACACTGATGTTAATTTTCTAGTTGCTAGTTCTCATTGCTTTCGTCTTTCCTCGATGTACTCTCATTCCATACTTTGTACTCATTAGATTGTTCATTGCGTTCAGCAAACACTGTAATCGTTCACTTTCACTGACGACAGAAACGTTATCAGCGAATCTCATCATTCATATCATTTCACCTAGAATTTTAATTCCGCTCTTGAATATTTATTTTATTTCCCTTATTGCTTCTTCGATTCATAGATTGAACAATCTGAGCACTTCATCCTTGGTCTTCCACTCTAATTGTTTCCTCTTGGCTCTTGTACATACTGTATATTATCTGTCTTTCCTTACAGCTTATTCTATTTTTCTCACAACTGCGTACAAATTGCGTCATTGCCACTGTCGAACGCTTTTATGTGTCGACGAATTCTATGAATGTGTAGTGACTTTTTTTAGTCTTGCTTCCATTATCAACCGCAAACTCGGAATTGCCTTTCTGGTGTCTTTCCTTTTCTGTCTCCGTGATCGTTATGTACCAGATCTTCAATTTCCCTTTCAGTTCTTCTGTATATTATCCTTGTCACCAGCGTTGATGCATGAAGCACTAAGCTGGTTGTGGGATAATTCTAACACACGTCGGCTGTTGCAATCTTCGGAATTGTGTGGATGACGTTTTTCCGAAAGTCAGATGGTATATCGCCAAAATCATACATTCTACATACCAACGTGAATAGTTGTTTCGCTGCCACTTCTCCCACGTATTTTACAGATTACGACGGAATGTTTTCATTTCCTACTGCTCCAAACCTCTTACAAATTCTAACACTGTATCCCCTACCAATCCGGCGAGGTATGAGTTGAAAACAATTTCCTTTTTGATCAGTGTGATAAGTATGTTGATCTCACCTACAAATCTTCGGGACAATTCCGCAGTTTTCTGCGCGTCGTCAAGTTCACGCTTTGTTTGAAGTCACGCAACTCTTCGCAGCTTACTTGAAATCACTGTAATGTACGCCGCGCACAGTTTGATGTGCGTAACGTAATAGGTCACCACTATGCATATCCTGTAGATTGTATTGAGCATCCTTTAAACGCACAAACACCTGTTTTTGAAGCGAGTGCGCCTCGTCCTCCGTTGAATATCCGCTGAACGGTCATAATACTGCGGGTTTATTCGAAAACTTTATTTTCCCACTACTTAAGCATGTATTGTCATCATTGTACTCCTCAGGTACGTTCTCCGCACAATCGACCGTATATGACACCACACATTCTCTTGACCCAAATTACAGAAACGCTAATATTTCATCTTCCATTTCGTTCTAACTCTGTGAAATTCCTTGAGTTGCTTTCTGATGAAATTTCAACTTCGTAACTGTAGATATAATGGAACGTTTGCTTTGTTTATCGTAGCCATTGATCTGCTTTGTATCAACATCCCTCTCACTGTAGCACTGCTGTGAGCTAGTCGCCGACCAAGCAGTTCAGCTACGCTCAATAGCCTCATGCTGTGCTCACCATTGGCTACCTCCGGGCCCATCTCCTGATGCATTAGCAGCCAATACTGCGGTTCCGTGGCAGACAATATGTGGCGTATCGAATGCCGTAAACATCAATGCGACGTCTCGCTGAAGGGGTTCCTTGTCAGTTTGTCGATCTCCTCCCACCTTCTACCTTCACGTTATCACCTTTACCCTATAGAGGGCTGATGGTTCTTATCCCCACAGTATTTCTTTGCAGACTTTGACTAATATGTGTACCACATTTGATTCAAACCGTTCTGGGGACGCAGGATGACCCTTTTAGCCATGGCTTTGCCCGAGTGCGCGCCTGTCAAATATAGTTCAGACATATTTAAAGTATTTTACACGTAACTGTATACATAATTTACACGTATCTCCAGCGAGTTTCGCCCTGCACTTTCGTTTTCACGCAATTCGTTGTTTGTGACATTGTAATGCAATGGTACTTTATACGGTGATTTTATTGTTTACAGTATGTCCAGCTTATTTAGAGAAAGGCACTAATCTGTATTGTGTTTGTGTAACATAACAATAATCTGTGAATGGTATGTATATGGACATGGCCATTTGCACAATGTTGTGTTTTTAAATATTTTATTTATGGCAACATTTACACAATTCCGAAGACGGCAAGAGCTGACAAGTGTGAGAATTATCGCACAATCAGCTTAACAGCTCTTGTACCCAAGTTGCTTACGAGAATAATATACAGAAGGATGGAAAATAAAATTGAGTTTGGCTTTAGGAAAGGTAAAGGCACGAGAGAGGTCATTCTGATGTTGCGGTTAATAATGGAAGCAAGACTAAAGAAAAATCAAGACACGTTCATAATATTTGTCGCCCTTGAAAAAGCATTCGACAATGGAAAATGGTGCAAATTGTTCGAAATTTTGAAAATAGTAGGAGTAAGCTACAGGAAGAGACGGGTCACATACAATATGTACAACAGCTAAGAGGGAAAAATAAGCGTGGATGACCAAGAACGAAGTGCTTGTATTAAAAAGTGTGTAAGACAAGAAAATAATCTTTCGCCCTTACTGTTCAATCCGTACGTCGAGGAAGGAATGATGGAAATAAAAGAAAGGTTCAGGAGTGGAATTAAAATTCAAGGTGAAAGTATATCAATGATACGATTCGCTGATGATATTTTTATTCTGAGTGAAAGTGAAAAATAGTTATATTTTCTGCTGAATGAAATGAACAGTCTAATGATTACAGAGTATGGATTGAAAGCAAATCGAAGAAAGACGAAGGTAACGAGAAGTAGTAGAAATGAGAACAGCGAGAAACTTAACATCAGGATTGATGGTCACGAAGTAGATGAAGTTAAGGAATTCTGCTATCTAGGCAGCAAAATAACCAATGATGGGCGGAACAAGGAGGACATCAAAAGCAGACTAGCAATGGGAAAAAGTGCATTCCTGGTCAAGAGAAGTCTAACAACATCAAATTTAGGCCTTAATTTGAGGAATAAATTTCTGACAATGTACGTCTGGAGTACAGCATTGTATGGTAGTGAAATATGGACTGTGGAAAACCGGAACAGAACACAATCAAAGCGTTTGAGATGTGGTGCTGCAGACGAATGTTGAAAATTAGGTGGGCTGATAAGGTAAGGAATGAGGAGGTTCTACGCAGAATCGGAGAGGAAAGGAATATGAGAAAAATACTGGTAAGGAGAGGGGACAGGATCGTAAGACATCTGTTAAGACATAAGTGAATGACTTTCATGTTACTAGATGCAGCTGTAGAGGGCAGAAACTGTAGAGGAAGACAGAGATTTGAATACATCTAGCAAATACACTCCTGGAAATTGAAATAAGAACACCGTGAATTCATTGTCCCAGGAAGGGGAAACTTTATTGACACATTCCTGGGGTCAGATACATCACATGATCACACTGACAGAACCACAGGCACATAGACACAGGCAACAGAGCATGCACAATGTCGGCACTAGTACAGTGTATACCCACCTTTCGCACCAATGCAGGCTGCTATTCTCCCATGCAGACGATCGTAGAGATGCTGGATGTAGTCCTGTGGAACGGCTTGCCATGCCATTTCCACCTGGCGCCTCAGTTGCGAATGGTCCTCGCCGATACCCCAGGAGCAACAGTGTCCCTAATTTGCTGGGAAGTGGCGGTGCGGTCCCCTACGGCACTGCGTAGGATCCTACGGTCTTGGCGTGCATCCGTGCGTCGCTGCGGTCCGGTCCCAGGTCGACGGGCACGTGCACCTTCCGCCGACCACTGGCGACAACATCGATGTACTGTGGAGACCTCACGCCCCACGTGTTGAGCAATTCGGCGGTACGTCCTCCCGGCCTCCCGCATGCCCACTATACGCCCTCGCTCAAAGTCCGTCAACTGCACATACGGTTCACGTCCACGCTGTCGCGGCATGCTACCAGTGTTAAAGACTGCGATGGAGCTCCGTATGCCACGGCAAACTGGCTGACACTGACGGCGGCGGTGCACAAATGCTGCGCAGCTAGCGCCATTCGACGGCCAACACCGCGGGTCCTGGTGTGTCCGCTGTGCCGTGCGTGTGATCATTGCTTGTACAGCCCTCTCGCAGTGTCCGGAGCAAGTATGGTGGGTCTGACACACCGGTGTCAATGTGTTCTGTTTTCCATTTCCAGGAGTGTAATTGAGGACGTAGAGTGCAAGTGCTACTCTGAGATGAAGAGGTTAGCACAGGAGAGGAATTCGTGGCTGTCCGCATCAAACCAGTCCGAAGACTGTTGACAAAAAATTTATGGCAAGCCCTTTACGATGTGCTGTTTTTTAACCACATAACAACGTAGTGGGATGTCCAACTTAAAATTTGTAATACCTGAGGATGACAGCAAAGTCTGTCGAAATCGGTTGTTTTAAGTAAGACAATATTTATGCGCTCTCAGCTTTGTGTTTAAATACGTGTGGATATGGATTCCAGCACTACATGTTGAAACTTCGAATAATCGTGTAACTTGAAATATTTCAAATGGCTCTAAGCACTATGGGACTTAAATCTGAGGTCATCAGCCCCGTAACCTTAGAACAACTTAAACCTAACTAACCTAAAGACATCACACACATCCATGCCCGAGGCAGAAATCGAACCTGCGACCGTAGCAGCCGCGTGGTTCCGGACTGAAGTGCCTAGAACCGCTCGGTCACCGCGACTGGCAATCGTCGAACTATAAGAGAACATAAAATTAGAGCCACTAAAGTTAAAACACAACTCATAATCTATAGCAACTTGTACTGAATCTGGGAGAGATCACCTTGAATCTTGCCCCCAACAAATTCCACTGGTTAACAGTTTTTCAGTCAAATTGAAACTAGACTTCCTTTCGTACTGTTCACTGGAACTGAACTATTGTATGTTAAACTATCTGCATTCCCATTTGGATTGTCTGCTGGGGCTATTACATGCCATTACTTACGAAGATGGTTTGAGAATGGATGCAATATCCGAAATTTGTCACCATCGATAAATAAAGGATACTTCTTTAACACAGCTTACACACGGTATTTATATTTATTTCTGTCCAGGAACGAATTGTGTTTAATGTATCCCCAAAGGCAGACGATAGGAAAATAGTAATTATGGGGAAAGATGACCAAATTAACACAGTTATACCAGAAACAGCTTCAATTCGCACACAGATTAAACATCCGATACTTGAAACATTTCATGTCATTGCGTAGCATCGAGTAGTTTTGTATCTGAAATTGACCCCCAATTAAGAACTAGACGATTCGAAAATAGAAAACCAATTTTATTTTAGAAACTCTGGTAATGTCTCTTTATCAAGTTTGAATCCATGTCGATGCGGCTGTGCCCAGCGACTATATTTATTTCCAGTAGTTAAAGGTACAGCAGTCAGTGGCCAACAGTGTTTATTTACTATCCAGATTTTGGTCGCTATATGGTCGTCTTCAGTGCTAAAATACATATAAAGATCCGGTTACAGGGTGTTTCAAAAATGACCGGTATATTTGAAACGGCAATAAAAACTAAACGAGCAGCGATAGAAATACACCGTTTGTTGCAATATGCTTGGGACAACAGTACATTTTCTGGCAGACAAACTTTCGAAATTACAGTAGTTACAATTTTCAACAACAGATGGCGCTGCGGTCTGGGAAACTCTATAGTACGATATTTTCCACATATCCACCATGCGTAGCAATAATATGGCGTAGTCTCTGAATGAAATTACCCGAAACCTTTGACAACGTGTCTGGCGGAATGGCTTCACATGCAGATGAGATGTACTGCTTCAGCTGTTCAATTGTTTCTGGATTCTGGCGGTATACCTGGTCTTTCAAGTGTCCCCACAGAAAGAAGTCACAGGGGTTCATGTCTGGCGAATAGGGAGGCCAATCCACGCCGCCTCCTGTATGTTTCGGATAGCCCAAAGCAATCACACGATCATCGAAATATTCATTCAGGAAATTAAAGACGTCGGCCGTGCGATGTGGCCGGGCACCATCTTGCATAAACCACGAGGTGTTCGCAGTGTCGTCTAAGGCAGTTTGTACCGCCACAAATTCACGAAGAATGTCCAGATAGCGTGATGTAGTAATCGTTTCGGATCTGAAAAATGGGCCAATGATTCCTTTGGAAGACATGGCGGCCCAGACCAGTACTTTTTGAGGATGCAGGGACGATGGGACTGCAACATGGGGCTTTTCGGTTCCCCTTATGCGCCAGTTATGTTTATTGACGAAGCCGTCCAGGTAAAAATAAGCTTCGTCAGTAAACCAAATGCTGCCCACATGCATATCGCCGTCATCAATCCTGTGCACTATATCGTTAGCGAATGTCTCTCGTGCAGCAATGGTAGCGGCGCTGAGGGGTTGCCGCGTTTGAATTTTGTATGGATAGAGGTGTAAACTCTGGCGCATGAGACGATACGTGGACGTTGGCGTCATTTGGACCGCAGCTGCAACACGGCGAACGGAAACCCGAGGCCGCTGTTGGATCACCTGCTGCACTAGCTGCGCGTTGCCCTCTGTGGTTGCCGTACGCGGTCGCCCTACCTTTCCAGCACGTTCATCCGTCACGTTCCCAGTCCGTTGAAATTTTTCAAACAGATCCTTTATTGTATCGCTTTTCGGTCCTTTGGTTACATTAAACCTCCGTTGAAAACATCGTCTTGTTGCAACAACACTGTGTTCTAGGCGGTGGAATTCCAACACCAGAAAAATCCTCTGTTCTAAGGAATAAACCATGTTGTCCACAGCACACTTGCACGTTGTGAACAGCACACGCTTACAGCAGAAAGACGACGTACAGAATGGCGCACCAACAGACTGCGTTGTCTTCTATATCTTTCACATCACTTGCAGCGCCATCTGTTGTTGAAAATTGTAACTACTGTAATTTCCAAAGTTTGTCCGCCTGAAAATGTACTGTTGTCCCAAGCATATTGCAACAAACGGTGTATTTCTATCGCTGCTCGTTTAGTTTTTATTGCCGTTTCAAATATACCGGTCATTTTTGAAACACCCTGTATAATGAGGTAACATTCTTGTCTTATTAAAGGTACCATTGTATTAGCTGAAATGTGAACTAAAGATAAAATACATAGCAGTTAATGTAACCCAAAACGTTAAATGCACTTACATATCCACATTTATCCAGCTGGACTATACAGCAGATGTAAAAGTTTGAGTTCACACTGATGCAGCTGTTTACAGTGGAAACATAGCTGGCTTCAGCGTATATCGTACCAATCTACTGCGCCCTCTTCATACGTGTGATGCTTTGACAACATGTATTAAATTTATTTTATAGCTCGTTTGTTTCCTTATCTGTTTAAAAGGTATGCAATAAGAAATACACTCCTGGAAATTGAAATAAGAACACCGTGAATTCATTGTCCCAGGAAGGGGAAACTTTATTGACACATTCCTGGGGTCAGATACATCACATGATCACAATGACAGAACCACAGGCACATAGACACAGGCAATAGAGCATGCACAATGTCGGCACTAGTACAGTGTATATCCACCTTTCGCAGCAATGCAGGCTGCTATTCTCCCATGGAGACGATCGTAGAGATGCTGGATGTAGTCCTGTGGAACGGCTCGCCATGCCATTTCCACCTGGCGCCTCAGTTGGACCAGCGTTCGTGCTGGACGTGCAGACCGCGTGAGACGACGCTTCATCCAGTGCCAAACATGCTCAATGGGGGACAGATCCGGAGATCTTGCTAGCCAGGGTAGTTGACTTACACCTTCTAGAGCACGTTGGGTGGCACGGGATACATGCGGACGTGCATTGTCCTGTTGGAACAGCAAGTTCCCTTGCCGGTATAGGAATGGTAGAACGATGGGTTCGATGACGGTTTGGATGTACCGTGCACTATTCAGTGTCCCCTCGACGATCACCAGTGGTGTACGGCCAGTGTAGGAGATCGCTCCCCACACCATGAGGCCGGGTGTTGGCCCTGTGTGCCTCGGTCGTATGCAGTCCTGATTGTGGCGCTCACCTGCACGGCGCCAAACACGCATACGACCATCATTGGCACCAAGGCAGAAGCGACTCTCATCGCTGAAGACGACACGTCTCCATTCGTCCCTCCATTCATGCCTGTCGCGACACCACTGGAGGCGGGCTGCACGATGTTGGGGCGTGAGCGGAAGACGGCCTAACGGTGTGCGGGACCGTAGCCCAGCTTCATGGAGACGGTTGCGAATGGTCCTCGCCGATACCCCAGGAGCAACAGTGTCCCTAATTTGCTGGGAAGTGGCGGTGCGGTCCCATACGGCACTGCGTAGAATCCTACGGCCTTGGCGTGCATCCGTGCGTCGCTGCGGTCCGGTCCCAGGTCGACGGGCACGTGCACCTTCCGCCGACCACTGGCGACAACATCGATGTACTGTGGAGACCTCACGCCCCACGTGTTGAGCAATTCGGCGGTACGTCCACCTG
The DNA here is from genome assembly GCF_023898315.1 of Schistocerca nitens. NCBI lineage: Eukaryota > Metazoa > Arthropoda > Insecta > Orthoptera > Acrididae > Schistocerca > Schistocerca nitens. Next base: position 1,021,909,958 of record NC_064614.1, read on the forward strand.
GCCTCCCGCATGCCCACTATACGCCCTCGCTCAAAGTCCGTCAACTGCACATACGGTTCACGTCCACGCTGTCGCGGCATGCTACCAGTGTTAAAGACTGCGATGGAGCTCCGTATGCCACGGCAAACTGGCTGACACTGACGGCGGCGGTGCACAAATGCTGCGCAGCTAGCGCCATTCGACGGCCAACACCGCGGTTCCTGGTGTGTCCGCTGTGCCGTGCGTGTGATCATTGCTTGTACAGCCCTCTCGCAGTGTCCGGAGCAAGTATGGTGGGTCTGACACACCGGTGTCAATGTGTTCTTTTTTCCATTTCCAGGAGTGTACATTAATAAAACATACGAATTGTAAAATAAAATTTCACCTCATCACACTAGTAAGGAGCGCGCTGTAGACTGGTATGACAAATACTGTACCATGTGCTTTATACACTGAGGTCACAAGTCAAGGGATAGCGATATGTACATAGACAGGCGTCGGTAGTGTCACGTACTCAAGGTATAAAAGGACAGTCAATTGGCGGATTGTACTCAGGCGATTGATGTGAAAAGGTTGTGACCGCACGATGGGAAATAGCAACTTTGAACGCGGAATGGTTGTTGGAGCTAGAAGTATGAGGCATTCCATTTCGGAATGTTTTGGGAATTCAACACTCAGAGATCCACAGTGTCAAGAGTGTCCCGAGAATACTAATTTTCGGCCATTACCTCTCATTACGTACAACTCAGTGGCTGACGGCCTTCACACGACGACCGAAAGCAACGGCGTTTGCTTAGAGTTGTCGGTGCTAACAGAGAAACAACGCTGCGTGAAATAACAGCAGAAATCAATGTGGGAAGTACGGCAAGTGTATCCGTTAGGACAGTGCGGCGAAATTTGGCATTGATGTGCTACGACAGCATACGACCGCCGCGAGTGCCTTTGCTAGCGGTACGTCATCGCCGGCAGCGCCTCTACTGCGTTCGTGATCAAAGCGATTGGTCACGAGACAACAGTAAAACTGTGGTGTGGTCAGAATGAGCCCCGATTTCAGTTGGTAAGAACTGATGGTTTCGAGTGTGGAGCAGATCCCACGAATCCATGTGCCCAATTTAGCGTTAATGCACTGTGCAAAGCATTGGCCGTCCATAATGAACTGGGCTCTATTTATGTGGAATGGAGTGGGTCGCCTGAGCCAGTGGAATTATTGACTGGAAATTGCTATATTCGACTAATTGGAGACCGTTTCCAATCATTCATAGACTTCATGGCCCCAAACAATGATGGAATTTTTTCGGATGGCATGTGACATGCCACTGAGCCACAACGTTCGCCATTGGTTTGAAGAACACTGTGGAAAATTCTAGCGTATGGTTGGGGCACTCAGGTCGCCCGACATGAATCCAATGGAGCATTCATGGGACATAATCGAAAGCTCACTTCGTGGACAAAATCCTGCACCGGCAACAATTTCGCAATTATGGGCGTCTACAGAGGTAACAAGGCTCATTGTTCCTGTAGGGGACTTCCAGCGACTTGTTGAGCCCATGCCACGTCGAGTTTGCTGCACTGTGTCGGGCAAAAGTAAGTCCGACCCGATGTTAGGGGGTATCCCATGAGTTTTGTCATCTCATTTTATGTCTAACTCTGAAGATGGCCGCACGATGATCGAAATCTGGACACGCAATAAACCTTATTTACGACTAATTTCTGTACCCTATACTGTTTGCTATGTCCCTTTATGTCGTGTATTTACTACTACTTGCTGTACCTTTACTGCTTGCTATGTCCCTTCATGTTAAGGAACTGGTACTTGAACATATTTCTAGTAGTGCATGATGGGTTTCACAGACAGTCATAGGCCTAGTTGCTGGCGCCATCGTGTAGTTAAGTGGAACGAGCCGCAGGCATTAACAATGTAAACGACCACTGTACTAGTATCTTATCAGTCTTTCGAAAAGCTGGCGCAACTGTTCGTATCACCTGTCTTGTGGACGTGCGAACGCTATCGTACGCCAAGGAAACAATACTACGTTTTACGCTTTGGGAGTGGTTGCTCTACACCTACATACAGTATTCACTCTGCAAGCCACTGTGAAGTGTATGGCAGAGGATACTTCCGATTGTACCATTTAGTAAGGTTTGTTTCAGTGCCCCTTGTGTATGGATGATTGCTTAAATGCACACTGACATCAGCGTGCTGGTGTCTTTGCGTTCCTCACGGGATTGATATGTAGAAGATTTTTGTGTGTTCCTAGATTCGTCAGTGATATTTCTCGAAAAACTTTGTACGGGGGCTTTCACGGGATGCTTGGCGATTCGATCACTTTTACTTTAAGTTTTTCAGAATTTCGGTGCCACTCTCTCGTGGCCCAAAAACAAATCGGCGAACAGCAAACCTACGCCTTTACGTGTATTTTCAGTATAAAACTCCAAGAAGATTGAGGTACTTTCTGCAAGTCACGCACCAAAAATATTTGTAAATTACTATACGTAAAGATTGGAAAGAAAAAAAAATGTTTTGGCAACTTCCACGAATACCAACGAAAACGGTTAAATATAAACTCAATGTACTGAATATTCCATACCAAAGAATACGTTCCGTGCCAGATTCGTCCCTGACCATGAAAAACTTATTTATATTTTATTATTACTTTTTAATCTCTCAGTTTTTTATTATCTCTTTCAGTCAGAAAGTTGTAGAACTTTACAGTTGAGCTTACAAGATTACAGGTAGCAACTGTCACGCTGGTTTCCCTATATTTTCTAAGACTATTGGTTTTCCCACCTATTGTAAATCTTATTATTTCCCTACCTTTGGGAAAACTTAGTGGCTCCCCACATTTTGGAAAACTGTTCGGTTCGTTCCACATTTTGAAACATAACCAGTTAGTAATGTCGTCGTAGTATCTTACGGCAATTTGAAGGAAATGTAGATGCGAAGACTACGAAGTGCATCTCCGTTTGAAATCGTACTGCTGCCTAAATGGAACAGCCATAGGTGGCCTTTCTTCCTTTTTTGTCCCAAAACTACAATTTGTTGTGGTTTTAGGCCATTGATGACGATGATGATTTATGGCGGAGGGCGCTAAACATCAAGGCCATCAGCGAGCTTGCATTAATGATTTACTGATAAACATTATGAAAATCTGTAGCAAAGGGTCAATAAAACGGAAAAATCAAGTTTCATCCCCCCACAAAAATTGTAAGGCAATCTCAATAACATTAGCTTCAGAAAAGAACGTAATAAAATCCCAACTAGATACAGCAGTATAACTAGAAAAAAAAGCATGGATAAAGAACCTGTAAAGACACTGTTAAAAAAGGGACAGATAACCGCGGCTGCATAAGTTCAAATGGCTCTGAGCACTATGGGACTCAACTGCTGTGGTCATAAGTCCCCTAGAACTTAGAGCTACTTAAACCTAACTAACCTAAGGACAGCACACAACACCCAGCCATCACGAGGCAGAGAAAATCCCTGACCCCGCCGGGAATCGAACCCGGGAACCCGGGCGTGGGAAGCGAGAACGCTACCGCACGACCACGAGATGCGGGCGGCTGCATAAGTACTTAAAATAATAAGTGACCCATCCACTCTGTGATACATTAAGATCTCACACCCAATACTTCGGGAATAATTTCGGACACCACACAAAATCTTAACACTCGAGCAACACTCGCCTCATTATCAGTTGTAATAGAGGGCAGATCCTGTGCAAGACCCAGTTCAACCCTCAGGTCGCCATGTAAAACACACTGAGTTATGTCGTACTGACAGCTGTGACCGGCATCTCCCACATACTGGGGACTTCTCCCGACATAAGAAGAAGCCATATGTCAATGGGCAATGTCCCACTCTAAGCCGTGTAACGGCCAGTTTTTCAGACCGTGGAAGTAGGTAAACCATGGTCGCATCGAGGTTTTTGTGGAACGTAATTTATTCTTCCTCAATTCTAGCCACTGAGGCTCCCACCAATGCATGAACGTCCTGGTCACAAATGACAATTGGCCACCTGCGTCCTAACACAAATTGTCACAAATGAAATACATCTATTCACCCCAGGAAGCAGTGACGTAGAATCATATTTATCGATAAGTTCCCGACGCCGAAACCGGTCCGTGCACAGTTATCAATTGGGACACTTGATAAAAAAAAAGCACTATGACGCGATATAGTAAAAAAGTCCATCTCGTAGAGAGACTTGAAAATTTTACGAAACCGACGATATACTGCTAAATAGTCTTGTCCAAAAAAGGTTACATGCATAACATAGTGAGACTATAGTGGGAAAAGGTGTGTTCCATAGTAAGACAAAAACAATCGTTATAAAGTAAAGCAGCTGTCAGGGAGAAGCACGAACACCACAATGTCTTGTTAGGAATATTCTGAATGGCAGTATTATTATGATGACTCTTTACGTACTTCCAGGTCTGCTGGTCTGGAACCGAGCCATTAATGAGGGCACCAATGGTTTACCATGGCAACGGATATACGGCTTAATTTTGCTCCTACATAAATCACTTATAATGAAGAATGTCTTGACAAAAGCCACAAAAACTACGACGAACCTGCAACGTAACCACGAAGCGACGGACTTGAAGTCTAGTTCTGGGGTAGTTGCTATGTAGCTTTAAAAACGGTTCCATGTAGCAGCGAAAATTGATCTAAAATTTCTATTTGTCAGAACCGGCCTAATAGCATACAGAGTGGTTATAATTAAGTCTTGAATAGTTAAGTCACAGTGGACGGAAAGCTATTTAGCGTAAGGGTACCCAAATATATACGAATGATGTTCAGACTGTGTGCCGCAGGATTTGCGTTGTTGGTAACGTTAGTGTCGTGACTAGCCGTTAGCCGCCGGTACTGGTGTGATGACGTAGAGCTGCAACACAAACGTCAGTTTGCATTACAGTTGTAGACGGGCAACGTGGATCTATACAAGGCGAGCAGGACTTCCCTCGTAAATCCAAATAACAGCAGTACTGCTGCTGTTCGAATAATCTGGTGATTTGGGAACTGCTACTGGGTGAGGCCGACGGACAATTGCGCCACAAATTGTTGAAGGAGCTACTGTCGTCATGGCTGAGAATGCTGGACGCAATGTGTGCTCTTCAAGCAGGGCACGCACTGTGTCACGAAAGCCGAACATTACATGATCCACCATTCCCCCCAGCTACTTCAAACTATTGTGAAAGGAGCAGTCTCTAGTGCGGTTCCAGGTAGTGGTAGACGCAGATGGTCGTCACATTGATCAATTTCTGTAGCCTGGAACGAAAGCATGGTATGCAATTAACAAATGTCACCTTCCCAAGTGGAAACTGAAATGTTTCTTTCAATGGTTCATTCGTTATTTCTCTTCCACATGTCCTAACGAATGTTGCGAAGAACTTTCATTATCCTATGATCACTCGTTTTTCATGGTGGTCCTATCAAGTAGGGAAAGTTTAAGTATAAGCACCCCGTAAAAAGGACTAAAGTTTATTTGCATGCTGTTCCACAAGTTACATTCATGAAAATAGATAATGTCAGACACAAAATTCCTCTTACTTCTGTTCCTCCATATGCGCTTTTTCTCCTTAACGTGAGGCGCCCTGAAATATATTTCAATCGATTTCTATGTATATACATTAATGCCTCTAGATACGAAAACTTTCACTCAATTACATTTTGTATACAGTATTAGTTATTACAGTCACCACGGTGTTGAAGATCTACATTAATTGTGGATCTCTTGTATGTACTCAAGGAGAACGGGAGTAAGAACTACATCACGAGATGTGATTTGTAAGGCAGTTCTACACGTATGTTACATTGGTGTATAGTTAAATTGTTTACCTTTTTCCTTTTCTTAACGTCATGCTGTGATATAACTCATCACTTCCAACGCATCGGCTTCAGCCCTTCAAATCATGAACTGCCTACCACGTCTTTCTTGTATTTAACTGCGCGGCGTTTTGATCGTTAAAGCTATTTAGAATCTTCTTTATTCTGGCTGCTGAAATCTTACCCATTGACTGAAAATATTTTATGCCAGGGATATTCTGCTACAGATGATCTTCTTTAACAAGAGTGACGAACTGCACTATTTATAACGTGACTTCCATGTAAAACGTACTAATTTGATGCCGTGAATAATTTGTAATGTGGAATGAATGCCACTACCTTCGAAAAAATAAAATAGTTTCGTTAACGTCAAGTTTGATTCTACCGGAAAGAAAGTACTATATGGAATTCCACGAAGTCTACGTAAACTTAATGTAATAGGTGAGACCCATAAAGGCAGCAAATTAAGCCACCGACATGATTATTAGGTTGGGAATGTTAACGGAAATACTTTTAGACCCATAGGGTAAGGGTCGACAGGTGGCACTTTGATCTTCTGTCCCGCAAAAACTGCATGTGGACAACGTGCCGCAATATTTAATGAGATAATAATTTTAGAACGTACCCGTAAATGTATCTTCAGAATAATTCTATGTGAAGACTGAAAAGAGACAGCGGTCTTAAAGTTGTTTAGCCGCGTGGGGTAACCGTGCAGCCTCAGGCGTCTTGTAACGGTTCGCGCGGCTCCCCCCCCCCCCCCCCCCCCATCGCGCGGAGGTTCGAGTCCTCCCTCGGGCATCGGGCATGGGTGTGTGTGATGTCCTTAGCGTAAGTTAGTTTAATTAGTATGTAAGCCTAGGGGCCGATGACCTCAGCAGTTTGGTCCCACAGTCCTTACCACAAATTTCCAAATTTGTTTATTACACAAAAAAATTAAAAGTAAAAACGGTTAACGTTTGGACCACCATTTCCCTATTACAGTGAAATATCGATAACTAGTTTCAGTTGCTATCTGCAACCAACTTCAGATCTACTGTATAACACATGAAGGAAACATAGCCTAAGAAACTTACGTACAATCAAGTAGAATACAAAAACACTGTACAACACCTGAACAAAAATAATGGGGAGCCAATTCTAACGTTTGAGGAAGCCATTTAACAGTGTAGTATAAACTATGTTAATGCATGTCAGGTAACATACCGTTCAAAATATGAAAAGGCGGTGAATAAGCATTGAAAAGTAGCGTTAGCTGTAGTCATGCAACAACATACATTGGTAAGCACCAAAACAATAATAGTACGTAGTTGACACCGTCGCAGTAAGCAAGCCACGTTGTAGACCTGTCGAAAGAAATGTATACTAAAACTCACACAAAGCCTATTCTACATCCAAATGGATTTTAAAATATAAAGATAATAATGACATAAAAGCAAGATTACATACTGAACTGGCAACATGCTGTTTGTAGGTAGCAAATTCTATGCAACTGGCATTAATTCATGGATAAAATCCAAGAAGCCATCTAATTTTAAAACCATAAAAGCAACAGGGGAATGAAGTTAAAAACTACTCGTACAAGACAGGCAAGCTGCCTTACAGAACTAACCGGAAACGTGTCTTACGTAAAAGATACATCATATGTGAGAGTCAACTGATACACACATTAATGTACAGAGTAGCACTAAAACTTGAATAACATGTGGTAATTTCGCAGGTTGACTGTCATATAGCAACAGGCCGATTTTTTGTAAGTTTCTGGGAGCACAACAACTTCCAAAATAAAGCAGCTTTTGGCTCACATATTACTACTGAAAGACACACGGTGCAAGAAATTAAGCGCTCTCAATATTACATTAGAAGCCAAAGGGAAGAAAACTTGATTTGTTCGAAGAATTAGAGTATTATTCCTGCATGAAGAAGGTCTCAGATAAGGTTTCGAATGTACAGAAGGAATTCTGCTGCTCTGCGACTGCACGTCTTTGAGCATGGGCAGTCGTAGCATTTCCCCCATCCACCATTTATCTTGCGACTGCCTCCAGCGCCGCTAACGGAACCCCTCCTGCTTCAAGCGAGGTGGCGCTCGTCATCATCAGCTGTCGCCTCATCTCTATCAATATTTTACATTTTTCTGGTAAATTCTATGATGAACAACATCGTAGTCCCTGCTGTTAAGACCATTTGGATGCTCTACTTTATATATATTTACTTTATGATTCGATCAGCAGAAAAAAATTAAGAAACTGCGAATCACAGAAAACAATGTCAGCAATCGGGAACAGTTCAGGAACATCATAAAGAAACATACACTTAAGCAAAAACGCACCGGGAAAAGGACAGGAAATAAATCGTCGGAAGAACACGAGAGAGAGCACAGTGAGCATATGAAGAGAATTTGGGAAAAAGGAAGGAAGAAGAAGAAATTATGACTACTGAAATTCAATAGCTCTCTTAAAAGGGAATAATCTAAATATAATATAACTGAAGTTCAATAGCTCTCTTAAAAGGGAACAATCGATTTTTTTTTTCGGTTATTCCCTTTTAAGAGAGCTATTGAACACCAGTAGTCATGATTTGTTCTTCTTCCTTCATTTTCCCAAATTCTCTCCATATGCTCACTGCGCTCTCTCTCGCGTTCCTCCGTCTATTTATTTCCTGTGCTTTTCTCGATAAGGTTTTGTTTATGTTTCTTTATGATGTTCCTGAATTGTTCTCGATTGCTGACATCGTTTTCTACGATTCGCAGTTTCTTTATGTTTTCTTCTGTTTCAGAGATCTACTTTGTCTTTCTTGTGTTTTCCACGTTAAAGACATGCCTTGTGCGCCTGTTCTTCTTTATCCTATTTATATGTCCATAAAATTTGGTCCTTCTCTTTCTAAAGGGGTGCGTTATTGTTTCTATTCCTTTTTAGATCTTTTTGTTGGCCTCTTTACCCAATTTCCATTACAAAACACTGGTCCATAAATTTTCCTCTGAATTTTTCTTCCTTCCTTCTCAATCTCTCTGATTTTGGTATGACCATGAATCACTGTAGTTTCTGCAGCGTAGAGTGCTTCTGGTAGAACCACTATGTTGTTATAACCTAAATCTGCGTTGGCAAAAATAGATTTTTTACTGTAATGGTTGCAAGTGAGCTTATATTCTCGAGATCCTTTCTTGATTGTCTATTGAGTTCAATCCTGATGGTTGGATTATCTCTCCTATATATTTGAAGTGTGCAACTCGTGACACGTTCTCGTACTGAGTTGTAATGCGGAGACTTCTGCAGACTTGCTTTCCATGTAATGAGTCCCCACGTACGAGATTTGTAGGTCAGTTTTCTGTGAGATTTCGTGAAGCTTCTCCAGTGCACGTTTGATTCCTTTTCTGTAGGTGGTTAGAAAGCAAGATGGTCCGCGAAAGCCAGAAACTTCACAGTGATTCTCTTCACTTTTTTAATCGCGAGTTGGTATCCCTTTATTTCCTTTTCTCATGTACTCACAATTTTTTCCAGAACCATATGAGATAGAGGGGAGCAGAGGCCATCTCCTTCGCGAACACCAGAATGAATACGAAATGTTTTTGATATTCTGGGCATTATCTAGGTCCACCAAAATAACAAGAGAAGAAACAACATACACTGAAGCGCCAAAGAAGCTGGTATAGGCATGCGTATTCAAATACAGAGATATGTAAACAGGCAGAATACGGCGATGCGGTCGGCAATCTCTGTATAACACGACAAATGTCTGGTGCAGTTTTTAGATCGGTTACTGCTGCTCAAATGGCAGGTTAACAAGATTTAAGTGAGTTTGAACATGGTGATAAATTCGGCGCAATAGAGATGAGACACACAGCAAGAGAGATGGGACACAGCATCTCCGAGGTAGCGATGAAGAGTGGATTTTCCCGTACGATCATTTCATGATTGTACCATGAATATCAGGAATCCTGGTTAAACATCAAATATCCGACATCTGTGTGGCTGGAAAAAGATCCTGTAAGAACGGGACCAACGACGAATGAAGAGAATCGTTCAACGTGACAGAAGTGCAATGCTTCCGCAAATTGCTGCAGATTTCAACGCTGGGCCATCAATAAGTGTTAGCGTTCGAACCATTCAACGAAAGATCATCGACATGGGTTTTAGGAGCCCAAGGCCCACTCATGTATCCGTGATGACTGCACGACCCTAAGCTTCCGCATCGCCTGGGCCCATCAACAACGACATTGAACTGTTGATGACTGAAGACATGTTGCCTGGTCGGACGAGTCTCGTTTCAAATTGTATCGAGCAGGTGGACGTGTACGGGCATGGTGACAACCCCATTAATCCATGGACCCTGCATTTCAGCAGGGGACTGTTCAAGCTGGTGGAGGCTCTGTAATTGTCTGGAGCGTGTACGGTTGGATTGACGTGAGACCCTAGCTTCATCTTGATACGACTCTGAGAGGTGACACGTACGGAAGCATCTAGTCTGATCATCTGAATCCATTCATGCCAAGTGTGCATTCCTCCGGACTTGGGCAATTTCAGCAGGACAATGCGACACCCCACACGTCCATAACTGCTACAGCGTGGCTCCAGGAACACTCTTCCGAGTTTAAACACTCGGCTGGTGACCAAACTCCCCAGACATGAACATTATTTAGTATATGTGGGATGCCTTGCACCGTGCTGTTCAGAGGAGATCTCCACCCCCTCGTACTCTTACGGATTTTCGGACAGCTCTGCAGGATTTACGGTATGAGCCACGTCATGTTGCGACACTTCTGCGTGCTCACGGAGGCCCTACATGATATTAGACAGTTGTACCAGTTTCTTTGGCTCTTCAGTACAAGTGTTTCACACAG